>NC_081413.1:668520683-669226183 GCF_030272615.1 Cryptomeria japonica
ATAGGTTTCCCAATGATCTATTGAATACTTCAATTTATCCATCCATTTGAGGATGGTAGGATGATGAGAAAGCTAGGTTAGTGACCTATGAACTTCACATCCCTATCTAAAACAATGTTTAGAGGCAACCCATGTATCTAGACTATATCTTTGAAGAACAAGTCTGCAACATATGAGGCATCACAAGAGGTTTTAAATCACAAGAAATGAGCCATTTTGCTAAATCTATCGACCACTACAAAGACACTATCAAATCCCTTCCTTGTCCTAGGCAAACCCAATACAAAATTCATGCCTATGCTTTCCCATGGCCTATAAGGAATGGGCAAAGGCTGGTACAAACCTGCATTAGTGGTCTCCCCTTTGGCTTTCTGACAAATGACACATGTTTTTACAAACTTCCTAACATCTACCTGCAACTTAGGCCGGTAGTAGTGCCTTTTCACAAGGTTTAGGGTCTTGTCAAGGCCAAAATGACCTACCATAGCTCCACAATGCTTCTCCCTAATGATATTCAACCTCATGGAACACTTAGGAATACATAACTGTCCTCCTTTGAATAACAATCCATCTTGTATCAAAAATTCAGAAAATTCAACATGATACCTCTTACAAAAAGTTTCACATACCTTGTAGATCTCTCCAAAGTCTTCATCAACATCATACATACTTTTCAAGGAATCAATACCAACACTATCCATCTTGGTTTGATTCACAGTTAAGACCCTCTTGCTCAAGGCATCTGCAACTTTGTTCTTGACCTCCTTCTTGTGCTTGAGGGTGAAGGTGAAGGCTTGTAGGGTCTCTACCCACTTCATGTGTCGGTGGTTTAACTTCTCTTGGCTATTTATGAAACCGAGTGCTTGATTATCAATAAAAACTATAAACTCTTTAGGCAATAAATAGTGCCTCCATTTCTTCAAAGACTGAACCAAAGCATACATCTCCAAGTCATAAGATGAGTATCTCCTCTTGGCATCATTTAGCTTTTCACTAAAAAAAGAAATTGGCCTTCCTTCCTGACTGAGCAATGCCTCAATATCCATGTGGATTGCATCACATTCCACCTCAAATATCTTGTTGAAATCTGGTAGGGCAAGGACTAGTTTTTCTGCAACTTCCTTTTTCAAGGTTTCAAATAAATCATCTGCCTCCTTGGTCCAACTAAACCTGCACTTTTGTCCTCCCTTTATGGTGTCAAGCATGGGTGCACAAACATGACTAAATCATCTTATAAACTTCCTATAAAAAGTTTCTAATCCATGGAAACTCTATACATGATTCATAGTTTTAGGTGTTGACCAAGATAGTATAGCACTTACCTTTTCTTGGTCCATTTTCAACTCACCTTGTGAGATTACAAAGCCCAAGTAGATGATCTCCTCCTGCATGAACAAACACTTATCCAAATTTATCATTAGTTGCTCTTCATGTAGCCTTTTTAGGACAATATCTATGTGTTTGAGGTGCTCTTCCCTTGTGTGGCTAAAGATCAAGATATCATCAAGGTATACTATCACAAACTTGCCTATGAACTCCACCAAGACCTCATTCATCAACCTCATTAAGGTACTAGGGGCATTGGACAACCCAAATGGCACGAATTTCCATTCATACAACCCCTCATTGATTTTAAAAGTTGTTTTCCATTCATCCCCCGACCTTATTATAATCTGATGGTATCCACTTTTTAGATCCATTTTGCTGAAATATTTAGAACTCCCCAAGAAATCAAGCAAATCCTCTATCTTAGGGATTGGGAACCTATATCTTATATTTATCTTGTTGATGGCCCTTGAGTATGTGCATAGCCTCCAAGTGCCTTCCTATTTGGGTGCAAGGACTGTCGGTATTGCACATGGGCTTAAGCTTTTGCCAATTAGCCCTGATTCAAGCAACTCCTCAATTTGTCTTACCATCTCTGCATTCTGATCTGGGGTAAGCTTATATGCTGCCTTATTTGGTAAGGTAGATCCAGGGATCAAATTTATGCAATGACTGATGTCTCTCACTAGTGGTAGGGATCTTGGCATTCCATTTGAGATGATGCCTTTTTATTTGTCAAGCAACTGTTTGATTGTAGGGTCTATGTGTCTCTAACCTTCTTCTTTCCTTTCTGCAAACTTCTCTTTCTTTGTCACCTTGGGACTAGGCATGAGGGCATAGCAAACTACACCTTTCTCTGAAATCCCCTTCATGAACCGCTTTCCTTCTACCATCAGCACTTTGGTATCTTTCCCCTTTGATTCCATCTCTTCCTTTATCATAGGTAAGATTTCTATCACCTTACCATCCTTGGTGATTGAATAGGTGTTTCTCACCCCATCATGGTAAGCCTTCAAATCAAACTGCCATGGTCTTCCAAACAAGAGATGACATGCATCCATCTTGGCTATATCAAAAAGCAACCTGTCCTTGTATGATCCAATCTAAAACTCTACCCAAGCCTTCTCTTGTACCATTTCTTTTTGGCCTTGGGTGAGCCATGAGACCTTGTAGGGGTAAGGATGAGGCAACCATCTAAGTTTAAGCTTCTCTATCATTTCAAGTGATACAAAATTTTCAGTAGACTCGGAGTCTATCAAGACCTTACATACCTTTCTTCCTTCCTTCTAGGTAGTCTTGAAAAGAGATTTTCTTTGTGTAGGATCCTTGTCAGGTACCTTCATGGTGGTTACTATTCTCCTCATCATCAGAGCCTCTCCTCTTTCAGGGTAGCCATACCTATCAGGAGCATTAATACTTTGATAGGCGTTTGCACTTGCCACACTTTGGCAATCAGATTCCTGCACCAAATTGCTCCTCCTTTCTCCCATGGAGCTTGTAGCCTTCTCTGGACACCTATTGGCCATTTTCCCTTCTTGGTTGCATTTGTATCATCTAGGAGGTCCTCTACCTTGGGATATTTCTCTAGAGGATGGTCTCCTACCCCTAAAGTTCCCTCTTTGATTATAGCCTCCTCCTTGGTTGTAACTGCTCTCTCCTCTGGTGCCTTCTTGATTAGACTCTCCTTGGTATCCAAAACCATTTCCTCTACCTCTGAAAGGGGCTCTTCCCCCTCTTTGTTGTCTCCCTTTTCCCTTCCTATTTTTTTCTTGTCCCCTGTTTAGCTTCTCCTCCACCTTGAGTGCCAATTGAAAGCACTTTTGGACTGTCTCTGAGGTGTGGAGATTCAAATCTTCTTGGATGGCAAATCTCAACCCATTGAGATATCTCGCCACCTTCTCATCTTCACTCTTGTTCACCTTGGTCCTCACACACAACTTCATCAGCTCCTCTGTATAGGAACTCACGTCCATCTCCTTCTGCTTCAAATTTTGTCTTCTCTTATGCAATTGGACATTATAGTCCATTGGAACATAGGCTTCCTTCACCAAAGCCATCATCTTCTTCCAAGTAGCCACTTTTCTCTTTCCCTCTTTCACCCTCTCATCTTGGATGAAATTACACCAAGTTAGTGCAGCCCATTTCATTTTGGATTGGCCCATCTTCACTCTTTGGTGCTCTAGTATATCTTCACTCTCAAAAAAATTGTCCAAGGAGTCTATCCACTCCATCACTATATCAGGATCCATCTTGCCTACAAACACTGGTAGATCCAACTTCACATCCATTTTTCTTCTTTCCATGGACTTGAGGACACTCATCAAGGGTCTCTGGTCTGCAGGAACCTCTAGTTCTTCCTGCCTAGGGATCTCCTCTTCATCCCCTTCTTCAACACTTCCAAAGTCTCTTTCTCCCCTCTCCACTTTGTCCTTCAACCAGTCCATCTCATCTCTCAAGGCCTGATTCTTAGCCCTGACTGCTCTTCTCTCTACCATCTACTTCTTCACTAGGACAATCAACTCAGCATTGGTCATCCTTGATGGGACATCTTGGGATCCCTCTCCCTCTGACATCTTGTTTTTTTCTTCTATCCAAAAGGACACTCCTAAGCTTGAATACCACTTAATGCAGGGTCCTTCTCACACCTAAGGAAAAGTCCAAAAGGTTAGGGTCTGACCCTTCAAATGACAAAAATAACCCTACAAGGAAGGACTCCACATCTCAAGGTTTTGAACTACTTTCCACTACTCAAGCCTAACACCTACTCAAGATGAGTAAATGGCTTCAACTTCTCTAACATGCCTCACTGGTGACTCCTTCTCTTTGGGACCTTGGATTTTATCTATTCATGCCATCTAATAATTTTTTCTAACATTAATTTTGGACTTAGGCATCAATGCCCTATACCTCCTTTGGAATCCTACCCCCTAGGCTAGTAGCCCTCCAAGACCGGTATTCTGCCTTTAACTCCAAAATACTGAACACAACCTGGAAAAATATTTACCATTCCAAATACCCTTTGTGGAGTTACACTCATCCCCAAAAGGCATTGGCAAGATCTGCAACCTAAAGGTCTGAACCCCTTAGAAGCCTAGAGGCCTAATTATGGCGATTAGGCCTAATTTACAAAGCAAACCCCATTACCAGTTTCCCAATTGTAGAACCAATTTTATGAGCATGTGGGGGATGGTAAGTAACCTATAATTATAGGGTTGCACACTTGGAATCCACCTCTATAAGATTTGATGATGATTGTCCTAAATTTGCTTAAGGTAGTCACATAGAGATGCCTACCTAGCTTTGCTTATTTATCCTCACAACCAAGTCTCCCCTTCAAAAAACCATGAAAATCCTAAAATGCATAGGCCAAAACTACACTCCACCAAAGGAAGAAACTTCTAGTTGACTAGAATGCAAGATATGATCATTTTTGGCTAAAACCCTAGCCAAACCCTTACTTTTTGGGTAACAATCAGAAAAATGAAGGGTTCTCCCTACTCAAAAATGATCAAAGCCTCAAACCACCACCAAAAGAAATATTATTCAACCCTTCAACTACTACATGAATTTTTTTTCTCAATTCAGTCCGTACAAGGACATACAATCACTACAAACTTAGAATTTCTGGGAAAACTTAGTTTTGTTTGTGTCTTTATTGCTTCCAATTGTAAATCACAACATCACCCACCTTGGAAATAATTTCCACAATGTTTATAGAAATCTCCAATGGTTTCCAACTAAATTTGGAATATTTTGGAGTCGTTGAGAAGCTTACATCAACTAAACTTTGAAAAGTTGCACTTTTGCACTCAAAAATTGCATTTTCAAAAGTTGTCAACACTATAAATTTGGGATTCACACTACTTGGATCAAGAAAACACCCCTAAGACACCCTAAAAACCTATCAAACACAAAACCAAACATTCTACTACCCCTATTGACCATATTGTCCCAATTGGCTTATTGAATTGCCTAATTAGTGACATGGGTTTACATGGTGGGGTCTTTATTGAATACATAAAAATTGCATAAACACAAGACACTAAGAAAACCACTATGATCCTAGTCTTCATCCTCAGAGACATGATTTTCTTGTTGATGAGGTACCCCTGCACCACATTTACTGTCAATCATTGCTTCTCATGATGTTTGCATCTGCATCCGGTGGGAGTCCTATTGTTCTGCAACCTCATAGTATACTGATGACCTATTCATCCTTCTCCTCCTATGTTGGTTTTATTTTGATAGCATTCTACCTCTTCATGACAAACAACCACTCAAGCACCTTTCCTATCCTTCTTGTGCACTAGTCGTCATCTTGTCAGTTGACAACCACTCACTTAGTTGATCTAACTACTCTATGTCAACACACCACTTACCATTTGACATCCTTTCATTACCAGTGATACATTGTACTATTAACCTTCTCATCTCATCTAGACAAGTTAGGCACTAACTTGTGTACCGGTAACCTCAATGATCATTCCTCTGAGTGGGATGCTTCATCTTACAATACTGGTGTCCTGCATTCTTACCTTACCAGTGTCCTACAACACAAAGTGATATCAAAGATATCTCAAACTATCTTGTACTCCTCCTTGACAATGTTGCACATAACCTATTCCTCTCATACCAGTAGTCATCCCATATCGGTCGACATCAATGACAACCCAATGCCAACAATCTCCTCCTTTTTCATTGATGTCAACTCATGTAGTATCCGGCATACTACATACTCCTTCTCTCCCTTTCTCTAATCCATGGATTCTTATCACATGTAGTATGCGGTCTACTATAGAATCCTTCTCCCCCTTTCACAAAAATGGAAAAGGGAACTATTAGGGTATCATTCCTCCTTACATTTACCAAGCACTAACAGAGTTATTTTCGATGAATCTCCTCCTGCCGGTCAAACTGCATCACCTCCCGTTTGATCCCAAATTTCTTTAGAATCAAATGTGATTGTACTATCAATACAACTAGCCAAATGAAACTCTCCTAGGTATTCCTACTATAACATTCATCATCTATAGTTTGGTAAATCAATGTATATACCCTTTCAATTTCAAGCATGTCGGCCTTGCATCATAACCACTTGAACTCCCCTTGAGTCATACATCTCAGGTTCTCAACTCTAGTGAGGTCTAATATCGGGGGCTCCAATCATCTCCTTATATCGGTTGAGCTATGCATATGTGATCATCTAATTATGTTTAGCTCCATCATATCCACCACAACCTATGACATGATCTTGAAACCATTCAATGCCATACAATGACATCACCATGCCACAAATTAAACCGGTTAGCCCAAAGACATGCAGGCTTGCTGTGTAGGGGAAAAAGCGAGACTAGGTTAACATGCCCTAATCCTACCTTTTGACACACATTACGGAATACGAAAGAGCCTAGAGATATCGCACAATTGGCTACTTCTCTTTGTGAAAGAGAGAGCCACGGGATATCTATTAGGATTTCTATTCCCTTGTTGAAATTGTAAGATCAAGTAATGCAAGTTCAAACCCTAATCCCAAAATGCAAGTATGAACTAATAACAAGATTGCAGAATTGAGATTAAACAATGAACAGCTGTAAATACAAGGATGAAATAAGAATGCAGATGTGTACCTGGAGTCAAAATCAGACTGAAAATGTTCGGGATGGGAGCGCGGGCGCCACTGTCCTGAAAACTGCATCGGAAACTGTCGTTCTGCACTCTGAAACACTGTCGGAAAGCTGTCTGAAAGCTATCTATTTGGAGGACCAGGGCGCCCAGCACCTCTGTCCCAGGGACTAGGGTGCCCAGCGCCCCTGTCTTGGCAGGACCAGGGCACCCAGTGCCCCTGTCCCAGTCTTCTGCTCTGCAATTTGATACAGAGTGTTGTCTCGACCTGTTCTCTCCGGATCTGTATCCTGTGGCGTCGTCCGAGTCCCGAACCTGCACTTATATCTGAAAAATGGGATGGGCAGTTATATAGGGTTTTGCCTTAGTCAAACCCCCACTTCGGTGATTTCCACCTCCACGAATAGCCAAGTTGTTTTGTAAAATGTATTGTGTGTGCAGACCTAGTGTGTGTGCAAGGTCCTAAAATGCAAGAAAGCAAACTAGAGCAACCTAGAAAGTAAACCCTAATTGCTTGTAAATGACAATGTAAATGCTCTAAATCAAGATGCAAAGTGATCTAAAGCATGAATAAATGATATATTGAAGCTTATGCAAAGACATGAAAACAACATGAAATCATACCCAACCCTCAAGGGAGGAGTACAAGCCAATCTTCAGTCGGTAATCTCCTATTGTTCTTCAATGTCCTCCAAGCCCTAAGTGAAGAAATGAAATTGATAGATGCTTGATAGAAGGATGTTGAATGTTGTTGAAGTCTTCAAAGATCTGCTCTTTCGCTGCATATGAGGTTCCTGAAAACCAAAATCCGATCCCTTCAAATGAAGAAAGAGAGCTCTTATGTAGGAAACCCTAGATCGTAAATTCGTCTTTTGGCCGACCTAGAGATTGAATATCCTGCCAATTTCTTGGGGTTAAGCTTTATTTTATGATTGGATTGTGCTCCCAAAATTTTGGGAAAAATGTCCGAGACCATGTGCACTCCGGGCGCCACGGTCCCGACAACTTTTCACCAAATTTTCAGGGCCGTCGGATATGATGATTTTAGAGAGAATCCCAAAGTTACAGGTGATTTCGAGATGTTTTGACCTCGAAACCAAGCCCCCAAGTTCGAAATAGGACTTAATTAGGGTTTTTGATTGAGTGATGTATTGGAGGAATAAAATGCAAAGGGAACGCTTTAGCGAAAGGGCCCAACTTTACAATGCAAAGGATGATGAAATAGGACCTTAGACCTAATTAATTTGATTAATTAAGTGCTAAAGGAGAAATGCAATGCAAAATGTAAAATGCACTAAGGCAGGTGCTAAACTAGGTGTGAAATTGTACCACCCTAGCAAGTGCATACAATTTACGACGCTACATTTAGCCCCCACTTTAGCGGTCATATGAGTACTACATGCATATGCAAGCTAAAGTACAGAAAAGTAAACATTATTTGAAAAAGGATATATCCATAAGTTTTCGGACGAAGCCCCCAGCGGTATCTGCAGTACACAGTTAGGAACCGCACCCTACAAAACACACGTTAGATCACAAAATCACCTAATGCTTACTAAGGAAAGTGATGAAATCTGTGAGTAGCTATATGCCCCCCCTGTTTCGACTTGCTTATTAGGGAGGTGAAACAGGGTAGCATGTTTACTTATGACAAATTGTGTAAGAGAGTATTGATGAGGGGTGTTCACTAAATAGGCTTCATTAGAGCACTTTTTGGAACATCGCAAGAGTAGGGGAAGGAAAATATGATTCCAACACAACAAACGGCTCGAAAATCGCATCTCCCAAACCCAAGTTATGATAAAAGGAATGATAGAGGAAAATTAGGGTTTCAAAAGTGAAGATAAACAAATGAAAGTATATACTTTGAAAGTGACACTTACATTTGTCACTTTGTTGATTTCAGAATACTATTCAGTGCAGCGGAGCCCACATAGCCATCATCATGCCTTCACGATGACCGGAGCGTCCCACGAGGATTGAGATCCTGCACCAGGTCGTGATCGACGATGAGCCACTGGACGAGGTGAGTTGACTGAATGTTGACTTTTGATTTTTTCGCATTTTGACTTTTCTGTGATCGTATGCGGGCCTTGAATGCTGACCTGAGGCCCACCCAGGGTGCCATGGTCCCTGTGGGGTGCCCTGGTCCCCCCAGGGCACCATGGTACCTGACAGGGGCGCCATGGTCCCTTCAGGGCGCCATGGTCCCTGATAGGGGTGCCATGGTCCCTTCAGGGCACCATGGTCCCTGACAGGGCGCCATGGTCCCAATCAGGGTGCCATGGTCCCAATTAGGGCTTGGTGAGGGGATTCAGGGTTGGCATATGATGTTCAAAAATTTGTATGAGCGATTTTGATGATCGAGTACTGATTACGGTTGTGTTTTTGTGTTGCAGGGTCTCCCATACATGAGAGAGCATACAGCGGGACATATTCTTCGCAGTTTGCGAGATCAGATTCCGCGGCTGACTCAGGCAAAGAGAGACACATTGTCGATTGTGGGATTGTGGTATGTGATCCTCATGCCAGCCATTCGGTTCCATCCTGCGATGCTGATGGCATTGATGGAGCGATGGGATCCTGACACATGCACTTTTCACCTTCCAGTAGGAGAGCTGATGGTTACACTTGAGGATGTGTACCGTATACTTTGTCTTCCTATCAGAGGAGCGACTGTTACATATGTGACCGATTGGTCAGTGGAGGATCATCAGAGAGAGTAGGTGTATTGCATAGGGAGAGTCATGCCGAGCGAGACGAGAGGTCGCATCATGGTCAGCTGGCTCTTACATCCTACAGGGGAAGTACCCCTTCTGAGACGCCTTATGATCGCCATCATAGCACTAGCCGTCTGCCCTAATGGGCGAGGGACGCACATGCATGGGGGTCTCACATGGTGTATCAGAGCGATGGAGAGACACAGGAGAGTGTATTCTTGGGGTCGGAGTATGCCTGCACATCTCTATCACGACCTTGAGGAGTACGTATTTGGACAGGGTTACAGTTTGATGACATGCACACTTCTGCAGGTGTGGATTTTAGAGCACTTCACATGCACCAGGCCCATCGGCTTTCCACTGAGTACGGCTAGCGAGCGACCTAGGGTGTTTGCTTATCCACTTACCAGCGAGTGGAGATTTGGAGATTTGTTATATTGGAGAGTGTTTTTTGATAGACTGACAGCCGAGGTGACAGTGTGGAGACCTTACCTACGGATGCACAGATGGGATGGTATGGAGAGACAGTTAGCATGTCTACAGAGGAACCGCCTACTGCAGGGACGATATTCACACATCATAGTCCCATTCTACTTCGACCGAGTACGAAGGCAGTTTGGGCTAGAACAGTGTGTTCCAGCCGATGTGCCCATCTATACTCGACACTCACGGGTCCTTCCCAGACCTAGAGCAGTAGCGAGACCGACGATAGATGACATCGAGAGTACAGACTTAGAGGGATCTGATCAAGATGTAGTCACTGATTATTCTGCAGAGCCTGGAGCACAGCGTAGGTATGTCTCATGGTTTATGAGATCATATCCAGGTCCTATCTTTCTACTAGATCATCCGACAGGCTATCCAGGCCCATGGAGACATGGAGACTGAGACGAGGACCAAGGATCCAGGTTAGAGGAGCCAGAGGAGGGAGAGGGTCATGAGGAGGTGGGTGATCCTGATCCACCTACAGGCGATCATCCCAGTGCCGAGGAGGAGGAGGAGGAGGACACAGATAGAGAGGAGGAGGAGGAGGATGCAGGTGATGATGCGGATGAGGACGAGGATGAGGATGACGAGGAGGACGACGAGGAGGAGGATAGGGATGATGAGGAGGAGTCAGATGCAGCTCCCCACCATTCAAGAGACGATACCATAGCTCTGGATCCACCTCTTATTCCACAACAGGGGGAACATGAGGCGATACGGAGACCTATTCCTAGTACCATCCAGCCTACACCCGTCGTGCACAGATTAGTCGAGCAAGGGGAGCCTAGTAGATCCCCGTCACAGATACTACTGTATCATGATCCCTACTGGTGTGAGGGAGACCCAGGTATAGTAGGTTTATATATATTAATTGATTAATGTTTTGATGATATAGAATGGTACTAACAAAAATCTATTCTACTGCCACAGCTAATGTGCAGGAATGGCGTTCCTTGATTCAGCAGGCAGTGATAGACATTTCCATGATAGCACAGATCCCCAGTTCCTCATAGATTGCCTATAGGCCTCAGGGGAACGCGGGTCGGCATGAGGATTTGTTTTCCCCATTCCGAGTACAGGTAGACATATGGAGGGAGAGAGAGAGAGTCCTATCAGAGGACCTTCAGCGGGCGCGGCGAGATCTAGCAGCAGCTCAGGTCGAGGCTACCACCTATCGTGCGATCCTTATGGATAGGGATTGTAGGAGTTCCTCTTGGAGTCACTCATGGTCTGTATCACGCTACACACCCATGGGTCTGCCTTCACGGCCAGATCAGGAGGGAGCGTCCAGTCGACACTCTCCAGCCACTAGCCCTAGGGATAGGAGATGATTTTATGATGTAGGAGAGGTCACATTTTGGATGTACAGTGACCTATATTTGTATACGATCCACACATATATATATGTATATATACATGCTTCTCTTTTGTCTCAAATGTGTTATCTTTAATGCTTAAAACAATGTATATTTTGTTTTGATTAAATCTAATACATTTGGTAAATGTACATGTATGTTCAGAATTTAATTTCTATGTGATTGATTTCTCAATGCTCCATGATTAAATTGATACATGTGTGACTTAATTAAAATATTTAATCAAGTACTACATTGATGATAAGGAAGAAATATGAATTAAGTCTAAGAATCATATAACTAATGTGATTTAATTTTGAACTTAAACACAACATGGTACGATTCTACTTAGCACATAAAGACACTGTATAATATGCTAGCATAATGGAAATGTAAATCTTTTACAATTTACATAAATGAATTCAAGACAAACTATAAAGTAAAGAGACGCGCTTGTCAGGAACGAAGCAATATAGATTAAACATCATAACATTTAATTCTATTTTGCTTTAATTAAGAGATACTAACATATTATCCAATGTTCAAGAATTGAAAAGAAGATAGATGAGGAACGAAGAATTAAGAATAATATCTACGCAAGTGCATAGCATTGATAGGTTCTTTAAGAGGCGTACCATCTACATCCGCTATTTTGTAAGCACCTGATCCATAATCCTCAATAACGATATATGGTCCAAGCCAATTAGGACTAAATTTTCCCTTTTCTGCAGGTAAGGCATTCACATTGCGCTGATTCTTATAAAGGACTAAGTCACCTACTGAGAAGGAACGTTGAATAACCTTATCATTATAGCTTCATTGTAGAGTTTTGTGATACGCTTGAACATGCTCAAGAGCATTTATACGTTGTTCATCAAGCATCTCAAGCTGTTGAAGTCATTGTTCTCTATAAGAGTCATCATCTACTATACCTTTGAGAGAAAACCTAAGTGATGGAATCTCTAACTCTAAAGGCATAATAGCGTCAGCACCATAAACAAGATTATAAGGAGTAGTTCCCGTAGCAATTCGTACACTCGTTCGGTAGGCCCAAAGAGCATAGATTAGCTAGTTACTCCAATCCTTACCATGCTTATTCACGGTTTTGCGAAGAATTTGTTCAATTATCTTATTGGATGATTCGGCTTGACCATTTGACTGAGGATAGTATGGTGTAGAAAATCGATGTTTGATATGATACTTCTCGAGGAATTTCTTCATGTCCTTGTTCTTAAATGATGTCCCATTATCTGAGATAATAGTGGAAGGTATCCCGAATCAAGAAATGATGTTTTCTAGAAGAAATTGACAAATCACTTCAGCAGTAGTAGAGCGAACGGGAATAGCTTCTACCCACTTCGTAAAGTAATCTGTTGCGGTTATAATGAAGGTGTGTCCTTGAGATGAAGGAGGAGAGATTTTACCAATAAGATCCAAACCCCATGCGGAGAAAGGCCAAGAAGCTACTTGAGAACGAAGTTCTTGGGCAGGAGCATGAATCAGATTATTGTGTTGTTGACATTGATGACATTTTTTAACAAATGAAAAGGAATCCTTCTGCATAGTTTGCCAATAGTATCCCATACGAAGCAATCTATGAACCAAGGATTTGCCCCCAAAATGCCCCCCACAGGTACCTGAATGTGCCTCTTCAAGAGCAACGGGGATTTCAGATTTGTTAAGACAGTGAAGGAGAAGACCATCATAACCCCTTCAGTAAAGGACATTAGAAAGAATGATATATCTAGCAGACAGCTTGCGGATTCTAGCCCTAGTGTTTCTATTAGCGGAATCAGGAAAGGTACCATCGGTCAAATACCTTACGATATGCGAGTACCATTCGTCTGAATCTACCAAGTCACAACATGTTACCAAGCTAGAATCGTCTACAATAGCTGGAGAAATAAGGTTATGAATAACAAATTTAAGATCAACCATAGGGTCCTCTAAAGATACTAGAGAAGCCACACATGCCATTGCGTCTGCATGTTGATTATCTTTTCGAGGAACAGGTTCCATGGTATAAGAATCAAATTTTTGTAATAAAGAGATAGCAAGGTCTTTATATTGTAATAATTTGTCTTGTTTTGCTTGATACATTCCTGTTACTTGTCTTATAATCAATTGTGAATCTCCATAGATATGTATGTGTTTTATGTTCAGAGCCAAGGCTGCTTTTATTCCTGCTATAAGAGCCTCATACTCAGCAATGTTATTGGTACACAGGAAATTTAGACGATAGGATAAGGGAATAGGTTTCTTTGTAGGAGAAATCAGAACAACACCTGCCCCCAATCCCGTATGACACTTAGAGCCATCAAAGTATAACTCCCAAGTTTCATCTTTCTCTATAGAAAGAATAAAGTCATCAGGAAATGACTCAGGGTTAGGAAAGGAGAAAGGTGAAGGGGCCTCAACTAAGTGATCGGTCAACGCTTGTCCTTTAATTGCTCTTTGTGAAACAAATTTAAGGTCAAATTCAGTTAACATCATAACCCACTTAGCTAGGCGTCCTGATAAATCAGTTTTAGAGAAAAGATGCTTCAAAGGATCAAACTTTACCATGACATGGACTTCTGAATTTAAAAGATAATGTCTCAATTTCTGAGTCGCAAACACCAAGGCCAAGCATTGTCTTTCTATCGTAGAATATCGGGTCTCATAATCGAGTAAGGTATGACTTATGTAATAAACCAGACATTCCTTACCATCTTTATCATGTTGTGCCAACAATGTTGCGAGAGCATGAGAGGAAGCAGCTGTATACAGAAGGAAAGGTTTAGAAGGTTCGGCCGGTTGAAGAATAGGAGGACTAGCCAAATACACTTTTAAATCTTCAAATGCTCGCTGACAATCCTCATTCCATTGAAAAGTGATATCCTTTTTAAGAAGTTGAGTAAAAGGCAAAGTACGATCCGTAAGCTGAGACACGAACCTACAAACAGCTTGAATCTTTCCTTGTAAGCTTTTAAGTTGAGACACATTTCTAGGAGGTGGCATGTTGACAATAACATCTATTTTCTTAGTGTCCACCTCAATCCCATGATGTGAAACTATGAATCCTAATAGTTTTCCACTATCCACACCAAAAACACATTTTCGGGGATTCAAGCGCATGTGATATTTACAAATTCTTTCAAAGATTTGACGAAGGATTTTAACATGATCCATGTGAAGAAAGGATTTGGCTAAAATATCATCAACATAATCCTCTAAAATCTTATGCATATAATCATGAAAGATAAGGGTCATCGCTCGTTGATAAGTTGCACTGGTGTTTTTAAGTCCAAAAGGCATCATTATCCAACAAAATGTACCCCAAGGAGTGGTGAAAGCGGTTTTGAATTGATCGTGAGGGTTGATGAAAATTTGATTGTATCCTGAAAAACCATCCATGAAGGATAACAAGGCATATCCTGCCGTAGAATCAACTATCATGTCAATGTTTGGAAGAGGGAAATCATCTTTTAAAGAAGCTTTATTTAGATCCCGAAAGTTGGTACACATTCTTATTTTGTTGTCTGGTTTAGCCACAGCGACAATATTTGAAATCCATGGGGAATAATCAATAGAGCGGATAAATCCAGCCTCCAATAATTTTTCAATCTCAGCCTTAACAAGCAGAGCCACCTTGGGATTCATTTTTCGAATCTTTTGCTTCACGGGCTTAGCATCAGGAACTAAGACAATATTATGAGTAACAATCTTAGGATCTATACCAGGCATGTCAGAGTATGTCCAAGCAAAGATCTCGGGGAATTCGTGCAATAAATCTTCATATTGTTTTTGTTCCTCTTCATCCAAACATTTCCCAATTTTAATAACTTTCTCTTTATTGCAAGGGTCCATCTTAACATCAGTGGTTTCACTTATGAGAAGATTACTTTGTTGAGGAGTATCCTTTAACTGAGGGAATTCTTTCACAATTTCGTCATTATCAATCTCTTTTCCAAAATAGGCTTCAGTGTTCAAACAATAAGGGAGTCCCCTATTGTGATGATAATGAGGAAGAGTGTCATAAGCTCCCAAGAACTCAGCTAAAGTATCATCAGTAGGGAAGATATCCAAAGCACAGTCACTCGAAGGATCCCCATCAATATACTCAGGATGTTGTATTGATAGAGATGTGGAGATAGCATTAACACTAATGCATGGTCTTTTAGAAGCTTTAGTACGTTTGCAGGGATTATAGCCAAGTCCAAAGGCATAATTGTGAAAATTAGTCTCTAGAGGAACTCTTATCCCTTGTTCATGAGCACCACAACCTTTTCCATGATACCCATGCTTAGCAAAAATGCGAAAACCACGACCATAACGATCAGCCATTTCAGGAAGAGAAGGTGGTTTTTCATAAGACAAAGAATCAAACTCTTCATAATTAGAGGTGTGAGGAGAAGAAGTTTGAGAAGCGGACACAAAATTATTACTCATAGATTCAGGTAAGGTTGATTGATTTTTAGCTTCTTCCTTCTTTTCAACTTTAAGCTCTCTAGAAGGAACCTTATATTCACCTACAAAAGTGGGATTGAAATCAAGGGATCCCCAATCATCTTCTTCGAGGATCTTCTCAGGATCAAAATCCTTCTTATGTGTAGTTTCAAATCGAGAAGAATCTTCTTCAGGAGCTCCAGACTTATCCAAAGAATTTTGATCATCGGAGAGCGAGGATTCATCGATAGGTTTCTTGTTTAAAGAGTCATCACTAGACGAGGATGGCTTAGAAGAATCTCCTTTGGAATTAGATGTTTGTAGACAAGCTTGAAAATTAGTATCACCTATCAAAGTATATGTCTTATTGTTATAAACAAATTTAACTTGTCTATGTAATGTAGAGGGGACAGCTTGCATGCTGTGAATCCAAGGCCTCCCTAATAACAAGTTATATGTTAAATTTCCCGACATAACATGGATAGGAGTAGGCAAAGTAACAAGTCCTACTATGAGAGGTAAGGTGATGATACCCAATGAAGTCTTAGCCACATTGTCAAAGCCACGAATGGGATGAGAGTCAGGCTCAATAAGAGACGTATCCACATTCATCTTATGCAATAGATTAATGCTACATACATTAAGGCCAGAGCCATTATCTACTAGTGTTTGTCTTATAGCAGTATCTTTCATGATAACCACAATCATCAAGGGATCATATTGTTGTTGAATTTCACTAGTAGGCAACTCATCTTGGGTAAACACAATTTGAGCTTTAGGATTCATCACAGAGTTAACCAAAGATGCTATATTACTAGATGTATTCGGTGGAGGAACATTCAAATCTTTCAAGGCATCTTGTAACATTCCATGATGAGCGGAAGAAGTTTGAATCAAATCCCAAAGGGATATCTTAGCAGGGGTAGCTTTAAGTTGTTCTATGAGATCATATTCCTCACCCATAACTTGCGAAATACGGGGAGCTTGAGGAAGAATTGGTTGAGGATTAGGAAGAGAAACTGGAATAACAGGAGGAGGATTAGGTTGCCTATTATTTTTGGTGTGATAAGTGTGGGCAACCGCATGAAAACTCTCTCTAGTTATTTGCTTGGCATAACTATAAGGACTTATAGGTTTTCTTCCTTGTACGGTGATAATTGGTTTATTTGGAGTACGAAAGGAATCATGATCATACCCTCCTTGAACAGTAAGGAGAGGTGATTTAGGAACTTGAAAAGTGGGAGAAGGATAAGCGCCTTGGACTTCAAAAAGAGGCTTGTTATGTTCATTCAAGTTTATCATGTTCACCAATTTAGAAGTCTTGTTCTTGTTTAAAGATTTCGATAAAGCCACAAAGTCATCAAGAGCATCATCCAACAAAGCATGATCATATTGGTTAAAAGTTTTGTCTTCTGATTCAAAAGGGGACATCTCCTCATAGAGGGGATTATTGAAAACAACCATGTTACTAGATTCAGGGGAAGAGTTGATAGGAATGTATCCTTGAGAGGAATTATTCGACTTATCTTTCTCATCACACCTAAATGGCATAGTAACAAGGTTTATGAGTTTTTGGTAAAATGAGGGTTTGGCATCCTTAGGGTTTAAAAACTCATCTAAAGCTTCATATAATTCATCTTGGCTATACTCATAATAATCATCGAAAGCATGAACATTTTGCAAATAAAAATCTGACATTTTGAAAAGATTGCATAAAATTTAAGCACACAATGCAAAGAAACACACTCTCTTTTTTTTTTTTTTCTTTTTAATGAAAATGAAATGAAAACACACTAAATCTAGATCTAGATCTAAAAAATTCAATGCAAGAGGAAGCAATGATAGATTCACGTCGAGTTCACCAAAATGTGTAGGAGAAAAAGTGAGACTAGGTTAACATGCCCTAATCCTACCTTTTGACACACATTACGGAATATGAAAGAGCCTAGAGATATCGCACAATTGGCTACTTCTTTTTGTGAAAGAGAGAGCCACGGGATATCTATTAGGATTTCTATTCCCTTGTTGAAATTGTAAGATCAAGTAATGCAAGTTCAAACCCTAATCCCAAAATGCAAGTATGAACTAATAACAAGATTGCAGAATTGAGATTAAACAATGAACAACTATAAATACAAGGATGAAATAAGAATGCAGATGTGTACTCGGAGTCAAAATCGGACTGAAAATGTTCAGGACAGGAGCGTAGGCGCCACTGTCCTAAAAACTGCACCGGAAACTGTCGTTCTGCACTCTGAAACACTGTCGGAAAGTTGTCTGAAAGTTGTCTGTCCGGAGGACCATGGCGCCCAGCACCTCTATCCCAGGGACCAGGGCACCCAGCGCCCCTGTCCTGGTAGGACCAGGGTGCCCAGTGCCCCTGTCCCAGTCTTCTGCTCTGCAATTTGATACAGAGTGTTGTCTCGACCTGTTCTCTCCAGATCTGTATCCTGTGGCGTCGTTCGAGTCCCAAACCTGCACTTATATCTGAAAAATGGGATGGGTGGCTATATAGGGTTTTGCCTTAGTCAAACCCCCGCTTCGGTGATTTCCACCTCCATGAATAGCCAAGTTGTTTTGTAAAATGTATTGTGTGTGCAGACCTAGTGTGTGTGCAAGGTCCTAAAATGCAAGAAAGCAAACTAGAGCAACCTAGAAAGTAAACCCTAATTGCTTGTAAATGACAATGTAAATGCTCTAAATCAAGATGCAAAGTGATCTAAAGCATGAATAAATGATATATTGAATCTTATGCAAAGACATGAAAACAACATGAAATCATACCCAACCCTCAAGGGAGGAGTACAAGCCAATCTTCAGTCGGTAATCTCCTATTGTTCTTCAATGTCCTCCAAGCCCTAAGTGAAGAAATGAAATTGATAGATGCTTGATAGAAGGATGTTGAATGTTGTTGAAGTCTTCAAAGATCTGCTCTTTCGCTGCATATGAGGTTCCTGAAAACCAAAATCCGATCCCTTCAAATGAAGAAAGAGAGCTCTTATGTAGGAAACCCTAGATCGTAAATTCATCTTTTGGCCGACCTAGAGATTGAATATCCCGCCAATTTCTTGGGGTTAAGCTTTATTTTATGATTGGATTGTGCTCCCAAAATTTTGGGAAAAATGTCCGGGACCATGTGCACTCCGGGCGCCACGGTCCCGACAACTTTTCACCAAATTTTCAAGGCCGTCGGATATGATGATTTTAGAGAGAATCCCAAAGTTACAGGTGATTTCGAGATGTTTTGACCCCGAAACCAAGCCCCCAAGTTCGAAATAGGACTTAATTAGGGTTTTTGATTGAGTGATGTATTGGAGGAATAAAATGCAAAGGGCACGCTTTAGCGAAAGGGCCCAACTTTATGATGTAAAGGACGATGAAATAGGACCTTAGACCTAATTAATTTGATTAATTAAGTGCTAAAGGAGAAATGCAATGCAAAATGTAAAATGCACTAAGGCGGGTGCTAAACTAGGTGTGAAATTGTACCACCCTAGCAAGTGCGTACAATTTACGACGCTACACTTGCATGATCAACTACCAGGATAACACATGTCAGTCAGGTCTTTATCAACACCACCTAAGACATATCTTCCCAATTCCATGTTGTCGGGGCTATTGCAATGATCTTTAACCACATTGTCTTACATAACCTGTAAGTACATGTTAGCATTCATGCCGGTAACATCCTACACATACTGGTCTCCTATACCAGTTAGCTATCAGTACCAGAGCACCTTCTGGTGACTCCTGACATTTTGTGTCACTTTGTATCTGATTTAAATTGTTATCTTATCATACTTTGATACAACAGTAGTGATCCAACACTCATCTGTAGGTGTATAGTCATGAAAGCCTCTGCACACACTTACCTTCTCATTTTCTTCCTTCATACCGACAATAGTTTATTATTCTTCTTATCCTTCTTCACTGAGGGGGTAAATGATAAATTCAATGTGTATTACTCCAACTGAGGTCATGAATCTCCTTTAAGCCTTAGGAGATATCACTTGTGCTTTGAATGTACAGTGTTGGTCCAAGGTCTCTTCCTCCACACTTGCTTGGTCTCGTTCTTCTTCCTATTCTCAGTCTTGGGAGTAGGTCTTTCATTCTTTTGCTGATGGGCCCTTCCATTTCCAGATTCTGCATCACAACCAGAAGTGGTTCTATAGTAGCACACCGCATCCATCCCAGCTTCATGATTGGGGAACCTCTTGACATGCCTATTTGACCATCTTCTTCTGGTCATATTGTTGTGACTAGCAACCGAAACTGGTGGACCTCTTGCTCTTGTAGGGACATTTCTTATTTGGTTCCATGCAAGTCTGTGATTTTCATATGCTTTGTATCCACCTTTTTGTAGAGCATAGTTTCTATATCAGCCTCCATGTGATTGCAGGTTCCTCTTCCTGCATTCCAACTCTCTATGGCTAGATCCATTGTAGTTATAACATACAACATTTACTTTATTAGGAACAACAAATGGATTCTTTCTAGCATAACTGGGAGAGGGGACATGCATGTATCTATTCCTAGATACATTTTTCTCATGTGCATGATGTCTATGAGATCCTAGTTTATTCCTTCTAGATCTCTTTCTACATTCTTCTACCTAATGGCCATAAGCATTACATGCAAAGCAATAATCGATGAAGGATGGCATATGAATTACAAATTTGTTTTGCCATTCATGGGTAAATCTTACCGGTTTAGCATCTCCACTTCTCCTTCCTTGAGAATGGATCTTGGTTTGTCCCTTCTGTGCAACCCTTCCTTCTGGTCTCTTCTTCTTCCATACATTCTTTTCCCTGTGGGTGGTAGCATTTCTTTGTTCACTTCCAGTAGGAGGTCTTCTTTGTTGTCTCCTCATGTTTTTGGTTTTGGTGAAGTTGTCTCCTCCTATCTTCCCTTTTCCTTTGGGATCTGCATGGTTCCTCCTTCTTGTTGCACTAGTCTTTACTCTTGTCTGTAGTTATTCACCAGTTGTGGTTAGATCAACCTTCTTCCAAGGAGTGTTTCTCACTGCGAAGGTTTGGCCTTTGTTTTCTCCATTAGAGGAGACAAATAGAATGTCATTGTGGGGGACATTCTTGTTGGTGGAGAATTCACTGACACCACTTCCTAAACCTTTAGTGTCCTTGGCATGCTTTTGCCTCTTTAGCATTTTGTCCAAGGCATCACTGTTGCCATCAAACCAGATTCTTTCCTTGAGTTCATCTTGACATTTCTCAAGGTCATTTCGGAGAACCTCCATTTCTCCAAGCAACTGCTGATATTATTCATTTTTAATTTCTATCCTAGATGCTAGATCTTCACATCAGCACTCCTTGGTGCCTTCTTCTCGAGTCCTCAACTCTGAGATGCATTTCTTAGATTCTTCAAGGCATTTTGTCAGTTGGTTCTACTCCACTATAGCAACATTCTTGAATAGCCTATTTTCACTTTTTACTCTGTTGAGTTCTTCAAGTGAATATTCACAAGCTCTCCTTCAAGATCAACTTCTACCTCCTCTTCTTCTTCTTCTCCTTCATTATCAAATAGATCTTGATGGTTAGATCAATCTACCTTGTCTCCTTCTTCCTCATTATCATTTCCAAACACATCTTGTTAGTGGGATCTATTTGCCCTATCTCTTTCAAATGTGTGCACCTCATCTTCAGATTCTTGAGCCATGAAGAGGTGGGTTCCTTCTTCATCAATGTTGTGGTTGCTAGTGGATCTGCCTTCATCATCTCCACATGCATCTACTGTGTTGTTCTTCTCATTCTCACAAACTGATCCTATGGTGTAGGGTTCATTTCCATAGAGCTTCCTTAGTCTATCCCATAGACTCTTTGTTGATTTACACTTATCCACCTGTGAGGAGACATCACTGGTGAGCCCACTGAATATAACCTCCATGGCTTCTTCATTGCACATGCATCTTCTTTCTTCTTCAGATCCGATGGGAGGACTGGCATTCCTAGGGAGACCATTAACAACCGACATCCATACATCAAACCCTAGAGAAGATAAGTAGACTTCTATTCTACAACTCCAAATGGAATAGTTTGAACTATCAAAGAATGGAGCAAGGATTGACACTAAATAGACCATTGTGTCCTTCAGCCAGAATATACCCAAGTAAGAGAAAGCTTCATAAAAAGGGTACCTAGGCTCTGATACCAATTGTTAGACACAATGCACCACTGAGAGGGGGGTGAATAAGTGGTTCTCAATATTTTCCCTTTAACTATCCTATGTGAGCATATCGATTAATAGATCTATCACAAAACACTTACCAGTTAGTGGAGAGACCTACACACATGCAATCACACAAGGTAACATCACATAACACTAGCATATATGAGGAAAACCCAAGATGAGAAAAACCTCGGTGAGCTATGTTGCTAGAGTCTACTGCTCCAATCGAGCCTCACAATGAATCTTTGTTACAATGTTTATGGTACCAACCCAAGGAGCTACAACCCCTAATTTAGGGCACCAACCCAAGGAGCACCAACCCCTTATGGATTTATGGGCTACAACCCAAAGGAGATAAAACCCATGCACTGAGCTACAACTCAATGTTCACAAAAAATAACTTCACATACAAAATTAATACTACTGTTACAAGTGAATCTTGTAACCATCTCATATACCTCTCTCTATTGGTGAGACACCTTATCTGCTACACTAGTTCACTCTTTTACTGCTATGCTTGCCGGTAAACTCTATTGGTTCACGTCTCCTTTGTTCCGCTCTACTAGATCTCCTCATGTCTTCTCTTCTCTTTACCGGTACTATACTCTGTTAGTTTTGTGTCTTCCTTCTCTGCAACTTCCTTAACTTCTACTCTGTCGGTATGGATACTACCGGTTCTGTACGAATACCGGTTGAACTCTTCAACCTGGTTCTCCCTCACACTCCTCCACTCTCACATGCAAAAGTAACACTTAATCACTTTGCAGCAACACTATCTTCTTCTCTTCAACAACTCCTCTCTCATCCAGTGGTGACCTTCTCTGATTTTGGCTTGCATATTTATAGACTGGTTTTCCCACCAAAAACCAATTCAATCATTGGGTGGTTAGGGTTTCCTCATCAAACTCGAGGAAAACCAAATCCAATCAAATCTTGTCTGATATGATCTACCAAACAACCAACTATACATCTCTGCTATTGTCGTGCCTTCCAATACATGTTTTCCAAATATAGAAAACTCGGTCCTGTATCTCAACCTGCATCTGTCAAACAACCATTAATACCTTTGCTATTTCCTCCTCGAGATCTTCTCACAGACTAACTTTCTTGCTTTGATCCAATTGCCAACCACTCCCTGATTTGTCTCAGTCGCTCATTCTTCCTTGAGCCACACTCTTCTGATCCGATCCACAAATCACAGGATCCATATTGAATGCACAACAGTAGAGAAACCTATCTCTACATGACACTCCCATCGACCTCTGCATGCTTGCCACTTCATCTCCTCATGGCATCCAAGTCTACCAACTGCCAGCTTGGATCGATGTGTCGATTCAGGTATCACCGACCAAACACTCAACCAGTTCTTCTCTTCGGTCGGTTTACTAACGCTACCAATTAAACCCTCAAACAGGTCTGTCATTAGCCTTGCACTCTTCTTTTCTTCTGATGGACTACATAACCAGATAGTACTCTTGCTAACCTGCTTCATGCACATCTTCATCAGATGGGGAGTCCTCTGCATTTGCACCTTGTCTATATTACCATTTGACTTGCATACCGGTAAACACCCTTGATGATACCATGTCATCAACCTTCAGAATACTACATCTTCAATCAGGCCATTCTTCTCTGACTGCATCTACTCTACCTTGCCTTCTCCCTGATTAGCTCTAACAATATCTCAACCAGTTTGTCAAAGTGACAAACTCATCACTCTCCATCTGTATCAGCATCTTAACATGCCTTCTGAGTCATTCCAGTGCATAACTTTGATTTCATGTACTCAAGGCATTCCTTTGATTCATGGGTAGATCCGGTGTGAGCCTTCAAACACCTGCCTTTTCCTTATCTACCTTATCTCACATGACTATGATGTACACCATGCATAACAAGAGATAAGTTCTACTTACCGGTGGGAGTGAGTTCTTGTAATCTACATCCTACAGTGCACTCATGTGGCTTCCCTATTTGTGCAACACATCTTCAAACAGGCACATGTGATCCGGTGTGGCCACATTCAATGTTGGTCATTACTTCTCATCATGACTGCATCTGCATCCGGTGGGAGTCTTGTTGTTCTGTAACCTCATAGTATATTGATGACCTATTCATCCTTCTCCTCCCGTGTTGGTGTGATTTTGATAGCATTCTGCCTCTTCATCACAAATAATGCTCAAGCACCTTGCCCATCCTACTTGTGCACTGGTCATCATCTTGTCGGTTGACAACCACTCACTTGGTTGATCTGACTACTCTATGTCAACACATCACTTACCAGTTGACATCCTTTCCTTACGAGTGATACATTGTATCGATAACCTACTCATCTCATCCACATAAGTTAGGCACTAACTTGTGTACCAGTAACCTCAGTGATCACTCCTTTGAGTGGGATGCTATGTTTTACCTTACCGATGTCTTGCATTATTACCTTACCGGTGCCCTACAACACAAAGTGATATCAAAGATATCTCAACCTTTCATGTACTCCTCCTTGATAGTGTTGCACATAACCTATTCCTCTCATACCAGTAGCCATCCCATATTGGTTGACATCAATGACAACCCAATGCCAACATGTTTAAGGCAACAACTTGAAGTTTCTCTTGAATATTTTGAAGCTGAAAACTTTAAGAACATAAAGTTGGAAGATGAACTTAGATCTGTAAGAGAATTCATTATCACTCTACACAAGAAACTATCAAATGCTCAAGCCAAAAGGAAGGAACTATGGGAATAATTGCAAGATCAAGATGATGAAGAAAAGGACACTCTAACGAACCTATGTCAGAAGCTGAGTTAAGACAATGAAGTTATGAAGAATGAAATACAAGCCCTAACTATGAGGATGGAAAAATAAATTGAAGATAGAAAGAAAAAGGAAGAAAACCTTGCTAGAGCACTGAAGGACAGATCTGAAGAATGTATCAAGTTGGCTCAGGAAAATGATATGTTGAGAACAAAATTAGTGCAATACCAAAACAATGAACAAGAACTTGAAAGACAGATTACAATCCTAAGAGATGATCCAACTATTGCAAATGAGTATAAGTACAAATTCAAGGCTAGTTCAGCGTAGCTTAATGAACTATTGGAGAGACAAAGGAAAAATAAAGACTCCAAAGGACTTGGATTTGAACAAGGTCAGAGCTCCGGTACTACAAATGAAGATTAGACATCCAGTAAGGAGAATGATTAGAACAATCAAAACTAGAGGACACCGATAAGGCAGTTCAATGCTCACAAATTTAATGGTAGATTCTTTGTTTGTAATAAATTTAGTCATATGGCTAGACAATGTAGAAGTAGAGCAAATCAGAATTATAACTCTATCCCTGGTCAATCTTCCAAATGAAATAAGTATGGTCATAAGACAAAAGATTGGAGAATGAATGTAAAATGTCATGCATGTGGAAAGTTTGGACACATGGCTAATCAGTGCAAGTCAAGCAATTATTCTGGATATAGCAAATCAATTCAAATGAACAATGTTGCATGCTATGCATGCAACATGATTGGACACATAGCCAATTTTTGTAGAAGAAAAAATCCACCGGTTAGCAATGATGGATCAAATGATAAAGGAAAGCAAAAGATCAATGAGATCTGACATGATCATACCAAGAGATGGGTCAGGAAGTCAGATGATCAATCGGGAGGTGAAACTGCTCCGGTTACTCAACCGACAGAGTAGAATGTTCCTGCACCGGTAGGAAGCTCATCTGGAAACTAAGGTAGATGCCTTAGAGGTAGGCAAATTTCATGTAAATCCTGCATATTCCTCGGGAAAGAGATCTGGAAGGAAGTTTCATACATCTGAGAAGTTTATCCGACATATATATGTTGAATCAAGATCCGGTATGTCCCACCGGAAGGCATTTATGTCGATGGAAAATTAGGGTTTTTCTAAGGATAAAAGGAATAATTCACTTCAATATGTTCACCCTGCATTCAGAGCAATACATAGCGATTCAAAGGCTATTCGGAGCGATCAGAAGCAACCATCAATGATTTCAACTACATTCAAAGGAGATATCTAGGGTTTGCCACCAACAACTATTTTTAGGTATCTTTCGCAATTGAATCATTTGAAATGGAGACTGGTTCTTCTTTTGTAACTATTTTCATTGCAAATCCTACTATGGTAGAGGTTAAGAACCATTTGAGACCAATATTCAAGAGATGCCCACATATTGCAACTTTGAATGATTCAGTCGACGCTTTTTGGAGGGTTCCTGAAGGCGTTTATGTTGAGGATGTTAGAGCTTACATCCACTGCAATCTAGAGGATTTGGGAATGATAGATCAAATCAATGTACATATCTAAATTATTGAATGAATCTAGAATCATCAAGCCCAAATTCAAGAATATTACAGACCTAGGGTTAACCGAAATCTTGGATATTCCCGAGTTTGAGGATGAAATAATTTGATACATGTTGAGTAGAGTTCATGGTGAATTTATTGGTTGGATAGACCCCATAAGATCACCAAGGAAGCAATCAGATCCATCATCAAATTACCTTAGATAGGTCAGAAACCAAACAAGAAGATATCAAATGATTAGATCAACAAGCTCATGGGTGCAACCTCTGATAATCGGTCAATAAGAGTCAGTACCATTACTGAAAAAGATGTCAAATTCATTAGCATTATTATATATTACAAGGTAACCCAATCTAACTGACTTAACTTTGTTTCTATCTCTTGCATTTTTGTTGCATATCGAATGTTGAAGAAGGATGAAAAGTATGAACTGTGTGAATGGATGAAAGAGGAGCTGATTATGAACTTAGGCAAGATTAAGGGAGAAAAGAAAGGAGTTTTCGAGTATGGAAATCTGATAGTGTACCTAATACTTTTCTTCTTGAATGAGATACTGGGGTTTGGGAAAAAGGCAATGGGCCTTCAATATACCGGCAAGCAGGAAGATTAAGGGTGATATCACCAGTTTGGGAAATCTAAGAGATGACAAAGTTTGGGGGTACTTCAAATCATTTTAGAAAGCCATGAAGTCAAGCAAAAGAATTCCAAAGCACATACTTGAGAAATACTCAATTGAAATATGTTTCATGGTGAAAAAGGATGAAACTCTTATGGAAGTTGTGATACCCTAGAACATATAGATTGAGGAAATGGGTTATGAGGTAGATGCAAGAATTTTGGATGCATATTCTATGACGCTTATAAATGCACTGAAATATGAATCTAAAAAATCATTTGAAACTGCAAAGCAAAAGGAACTTGAAGTTAAAACTGAATTTAATCAAAAGAAGAGAGAGAGGAAGCAGAGAAAAATTAGTCAATTTGATGAAAAGGTCTCAAAAGACATTTAGACAATAATTGATGTCTCGTCAGCCAAAGAAGTCAAGAAGAGGAAACAACTTGAAGCTCTCATTGCACCAATTACTTCAGATACTGAGTCTGGGGATGAAATTCCTCTATCTTTCAAGAGGGTGCAAAAAAAGAAGGTAGAAGATCCAAAGGAGAAAGCTAAGAAGACAAGAAAGCAACCAGAAAGGAAGGTAACCATTAAGATACTGGCAAGTCAGCCAACTAAAAGGAAGCCTACTCAGAAGAAAAGGCCAGTGAAAGAAACTCCTACATCATTCGGAAACAAGAAGAAAGAAGACATAGATGAAGCTATTGAAACCAGTAATGTAACTATTATTCCGCCTATGTCTTGTATTGAGTTAATAGATAAGATAACAAAGGATGGTATGTTAAAGTGAATTTAACATTATTATGAACATTTGGATGATAATGAGAAAAAAATAATTAAGGAAGCAGTTCTGTTATACTTAGACATATATAAGAAGGCTTTATTGGAGATTGCAAAGAAAATACTGGCACAATTATATAATAGTCTAGAATCTAGAAGATTATCTACTATGGAGGAAGATCGACACATAAAAATTCAAGAATTATTAACTAATTGTGGTTCAATTACCCCAGAGGAGACGGATAGGTGTCTTGAGATTGCTAATAGAACAATTTTCAAAAGCAAGCACATGACAGTTAGCCTTATGGCACGAAGAGTCAAAGAATTAATCAGTGAAACCAATGAGGCATGTGTTAAATTTTGTATTGGCAACCCTGATTTCTTTACATCATCAGAAGCTAATCCTAAGTCTGACACTTCAAACATCCTGATTGATGGCAAAGGAAAAGGTGTAGTGGATAGCCCATCCACAATTTTGAAAGATGCCAAGGAATTAAATGTTGAATCTCCGGCAAAAGCTAATGTATAGAATAAAGAGGAGATATAGGAAAAGAAAGCTAGTGTACATAATGAACAGGTTATAAAAGTTGAGGGCAATAGTCCTTTGGATAAAAATGAATAGGTTGTGGATACAACAAATATGGAACCGTTAGTAACCGATGTTGCACCAAGTGGCAAAGCCACCGGTACAAAAGAAGATGATATAGGAGAAAATAAATCGGAAGAGAAAGATATAGAGAAAAATTAGGAAGGAGAGAAGGAAAAGGAAGTTCAAACTGAGATAAGTGTTTCTACACAATCATCAGAGAAAAAGGGAGAGGAATCTGACAGAGAACGGCAGCCAGGACTACATTGTTGGCAATTACCACTGTAAATGTTGAGAAGAAAAACATAACAGAGATGTGTTCAACCGAACTCATGATGATTGCATCTTAGAAAATGATTAAGGAAGTGACTGAGGAAAAGAAAATAATTGATTCCATTCCAATTTTGCACCAGTTACTCTCGAAATGCCAAATTGATAAGGGAGAAACCTCATCTGGCAAGCTCAAAATGGTGACTGAGCATATTTCAAAGGAATTTCAATCACTGCAGCAAATCTCTAACTAGCATGCTCTGGACCGATTTGCTCAGTCCAAGAGGGCCACTTTTAATTAGTCGATTGAATCGGACAAGGTACAAATAGCTGATAGATTGAAAATGATAGATGATGCTTTGAGGCAATGTACAAATATTTACCAGGTAAGATGCAATTCAAGTTTACTCATAGAAGGTATAGACAAAAGCATTCAAGATGTTCTAAATACAATTGCAGGCATTGTAAATAACTTTGATGGAGTAAATTCTTTAACCACATCTGTAGATGGTCAAATTTTATTATTAGAAGTCTAAATTTCAGCTCTTGAAAGAGACAGGGACAAAATCATACAGAGAGCTAAGGAGCTCAGAGGGTTAGTAAGTCCCCAATTGGACACGTTGTATGTACATAAGAAGGAGTGTATAGATATGATGGGAAAGCCCACACCAACTGAACTTAAGGAGAAAGAATCTCATGCATATGCCCGAAATGGACTTGTGTCAATTTTAGGGACATTCAAATCCAGTTGGGACACATACTTGGAGTTTTTGAAGAATGCTTACCCGAAGATGTTCAAGCTCATTCAACTTGAGTAAGTATTTTGGGAGACATTCCTCTGTACATAATTTCATTGATTTATTTATTCTTTGTACCATTTTTTGGCATTGATGCCCAAGGGGGAGTGATGTATGTGAAAAATAGAAGGAGAAATATGTATGGATCAGATTTCAAATGGCATATATAGCTTAGGTGGAGCGGTATCACATTCCAAGATCGGCAGAGCAGATAGAAACCATTTTTCACATGAGTGTTGCCATCAATGCCAAAGGGGGAGATTGTTGGAAATTGTCACTCATTCAGTTTCTAATGTTGTCATTGATGGAAACATTGGTAAAATATTTTGGTTCACTGAAATCCGACAGACACTTCACCGACATCAAGGATTTCAAAGGTAACCGGCAAACTAGGTATCGGTATGGGAAGCCAACATCACTTGGAGATTCGGTGAAGGGTAGTATCCGGCAAAGCATTTTATAATTCATATATATTTGTAAAGAGCCAACATGTATTATCATTTTGTATGTAAGCTGACATATAGCATAAATATTTGTAAGGGTATATAAGTCAGTCTATTAGGTCATTTAATAAATAACATTCATGATAAGATTTGACATGCGAAGTTTATGTATGTGAGATCATTTGTATGCAAAAGCAATATTCAATAATAATTTGTAGATGATTTTTAAGGTACTGATAAGGTGTATTTTATTCCGACAAGGGTTTAGGGTTTAAGAACCAAAACAATCAGAGCCTTAACCGAAACTTAATCAGGTATAGCAGATGCATTATATGAGTTCAGTTTTGCTGGTTTGTATCAAAAAGTGAATGTAGTCAGTGAGACTCTTGGTGATGAGTAGTGTGCTCTAGGCAGTGTGCCTTCATGCATGTGCATGTACAAGCCCCTATTATATGTAATATCTCTTCATATGGATAGTGAATTGATATTGTGGATCACAAATCCCACCGTGGTTTTTCCTTCATTGAGTTTTTCCACATATAAACTCTTTGTGTTATGGTGTTCATTTATGTGATTGCATTATTTGTTTCAATTACATGTATTTATGTTTACCGATTGATGAATGAATATTTTGATAAGGCTAAAATCTTACTTTCTGATAGAACACTGATTCACCCGCCCCCCCCCCCCTCCCTCTCAGTCTTCTTGGATTCCAAAAAATCAAGGAGTACCAATAGGAAAAATCATGGAGCTCAATTGATGAGGCACCTCCCCCTCTTTGTATCCCCTAACCCCCTACTATAGTATAGTTTTATAGTTACCCCTCTTTGTTTCAATAGGACCTTATCCCACCTATTAACCCTATGTATTTTCAATGGGGCTAACTATTTTTCTATATTATCATAGTTGGTTGCCTACCTTCTTTCTATATTCAAACTAAAGGTGTTGAGATCACCCTATATACAATTCTATACTTGGCCTTTGTGACAAAGGCTAGCATGGATTGTCCTATATTTATAGTTTTATATTCATCACGTGTATCTTCTATTGTGAGATTACAAGTTTATTTATGAACTTTTGGGATTCAATCACTCAATCTAACAAGATGTGTCTAGCTCTCAATTATTGAGTTACCCTCACTATAGAGAGGGATTTGCTTCCCCTCTACTTTAGTTGGCCTTCCCCCTCTACTCCAAGGTTGGGTGCCACTCTCCTACTTTTCGCATGGTTCACTATATTGACACCCCCATCTATAATAGGCTATCAATCACTATAGAGAATTACCCTCAACCTATCAGTCCAACATCGTAGAAAATCCACCCTAGTTATTCTATGTATGATATTGTTGATGAATCATATCACATAAACATTAGATGATGCAACAACTATAAAGAGGGAAAATAAGACTCCAACCCATGCCAAATCTAATCAATCATTTAATTCAATTAAGATGGATTGAGGACTAGGAGGTTTCTTTTGGTTGTAAGGCCTAATTTTTTGAATATCTAACCCTCAATTGTTAAACTTTGGTATGTTTAGTTTGATGCACTTGAACATACCTTCCTTCCACCATTAAAGTTCTTGGATCATTCTTGGTGGTGAATCTCTTGAAGTGATTTCTCTTGGAAATGTAAGAACCCCCTTTATCATTATTTTCACTTAGTGGGAGTCTAGAGACTAGAGTGGTTGATAAGGATAATGTTTGGTGTCAAGGTCCTTTAGGAACTCAACCTTAGCTACAATATTTAGGTGGGAGGGGATTAATAAGCGGTGAGTGGAGATATTTTTTGCTACATGAACCTGATGCAGAGGCCTTCTTACACCTAGGGACTGTTAGGATTCCCACAGATACTGAGAGGGGGGGGTGAATCAGTATCTAACCGGTTATAAGATTTTCTTAACTTAAAACATGTAGAGCATATTAATACTATGTACCAGTAAATAGAAAGTAATGCAATAAACAAAGACAAAAGCAACCACATGAAAAACACACCATAACACAATATTTTAATGAGGAAACCCGGTATGGGAAAAACCTCGGTGGGATTTGTGACCCACAATAGTCACTTACTGGCCAATAAGAGAATATTACTACTACAAGAGGGACCTGCACATGCAGGAAGGCCAAGTGCCTAGAGCTCACTGCTCAATTACAAAGTGAAAGTCTCGCTGACTTACAAAATGGATTATATAAATCCAGTGTCTTGTACTGCTTCAAAATAGCATCTATAATGCTAGATCCAGTACTGATTTCTTCTCTGCTTCTTACATAAACCCTTAACCTATAATTCACATAATAGGTTTGCCTTATTTCACCTAATTACATTCCTCTATCTATTATAAAATGTTCTACAATGATCTCTCTTATATAAGAGTCATTTTACAACTTGCCAAGTCATCTTAAAATGAGTTTTCATTAATAAACAAAATATATTAACAGTAAAATTCCTATCATCTTTTGTGCCAGTATGCTTCCTTTCACTGTCAGTGTAGAGTCTGATCTTGCTAGTGTCGGTGGAATGCCTTGCCAGTGTCATAGGATTGTAAGGTTGCCATCAATGACAAAACCTTCAATCACCTAGAATGTCTCATTGGAGTGTGCATGTGCCAACATGGACAAGTCCAAAAGGTTAGGGTCTGACCCTTCAAATTTCAAAAATGACCCTATAAGGAAGGACTCCACATCTTAAGGTTTTGAACTACTCTCCACTACTCAAGCCTATCACCTACTCAAGACAAGTAAAGGATTTAACTTCTCAAACATGCCTCACCGGTGACTCCTGCTCTTAGAGGATTTGGAACCGGTCCATTCATGATGTGTAAGAACTATTACAAGTATTGGATTTGGGCTTAGGCATCAATTCCTTATACCTCCTTTGGAAACCTACCCCTTAGGATAGTAGCCCTCCTATACCGGTATTTTGCCTTTAACTCCAAAATATTTCACACACTCTGACAAAATAATCACTATTCCAGATACCCTTTTGGTAGTTACATTCATCCCCAAAATGTTTTGGTAAGATCTGCACTCTAAAGGTCTGAACCCCTTAAAATCCTAGAGACCTAATTAGGGCGATTAGGCCTAATTTACAAAGAAACCCCCTTTAACGGTATCCCAATTAAAAAAAAAACTTTATGATAATTTAGGGAATGGTGAATGACCTCTAATTTTAGGGTTTCACACCTAGAATCCACCGCTATCATATTTTATGATGACTGTCCTAATATTGCTCAAGGTAGTCACATGGAGATGCCTAACTAGATTCACTTCAAGCACTTTACAACCAAAATTTCCCTTAAAAAACCCATGAAAACCTTAATTTACACTAACCAATCTTGCATTCCACCAAAGGAAAAAACTTCTAGAGCAAGGAGATGCAAGATATGACCATTATTTGGTGAAACCCTAGTCAAACCCTTGTTTTCCAGGTTACAGTAAGAAAAATGAAGGGTTCTCCCCACTCTGAAATGCTCAGGACCTCAAACCACCAAAAAATCAAAGCTAGTTCATTTCTCCATCTACTCCATGAATGGTGTTTTCAGATTCAAGCCGGTCAAAGACGTACAATCTCTGCAAACTCAGAATTTCTGGGAAAACTCAGTTTATTCAATGTTTATTTCATCAAAACTTCAAATCACAACCTCTCTCCCTTGGAGAATCATGTCCACAAGATTTATAGACCTCTCCAATGGTTTCCAACCAAATTTGGAAAAGGTTGGAACCATTGAGAGGCTTACATCAACTACATTTTGAAAAGTTGCACAAGTTGCTTTTTTGCATAAAAAGTTGTCAAACTCTCTAAGGTTAGGATCCACACACTTGGATCAACCAAACACTCCTAAAACACCCTAGAACCTATCAAACACAAAAAAAAAACATCCTACTACCCCTATTGGCCACATTGTCCCAATTGGCTTATCAAATTGCCTAATTAGTGACATTGGTTTACATGGTGGGGTCTTTATTGAATACATGAAACTTGCATAAACATAAGACACTAAAACAACCATTATGATCCCATTCTTCATCCTCAGAGCCATTATTTCCTTGTTCATGAGGTGCTCTTGCACCAGAACCACTCAAAGATAGTTCTACTTATAGAAATTGAGAGGCCCTTCTATATAATATCTCCAATGCTCCTTTGTCATGCTTGTAAAAATTGAGAGGCCCTTTCACATAATATCTCCCATAATCCTCTAAGACCTTTTTCCCTCTAGTCAAGGGATCAACATGATCACCTTTAGATTCGAGGTTGATATCTTAGTCAAAGAAATTGTCTCTACAACAAGGGGCAACCTAAAGAATAGAGAGATAATCAATTAGATTATATATACACCCTATACTTTATATGGGATTGGTTGAAGAATCCTGATGCACGTCGGAAAGGATGCATGAGAAACAAGTTCAAACATTAATATGTCAGTGACACAAATGAAAGACAAACAAAACTATGATCCTAAGCATGCATATCAAGAGAGATATAAAACAAATAATGAAAAGCATACAAAAATGAAGGAATGAAACAAAACCCTCCAAGATGCCCTCCAACATGCTCATACTTTCTCCTCCCTTGTTCCTCTCCTCTCCAAGTTCCACATGAGCGTAGCCATCATATTTTTGCACTATTATGGATGTCTTATGGAGATTCAAGATTATAAAAATGAAGATAAAATATTATGCAAATGCAAACAAGCTAAATATGATAAATTACCTAATTAATCTATGTTAATTTTAGCCAAAATAACAAAGAAATTGCTTCTAAATTCTCTCTCAAATTTAATATAAGTTTGATGCATAAAGATCTCTAGATCCTTTTGGAGAAGGAATAGACTCTATCTATAGGATAAATAGAGAAATGGATGGTTGATATTGAGTAATCTCAACAAGGGTCAGGATTGATAGGTTTATGATCCATGTGAGGGCTTTCAACCCAATCCCGGGATGACAAATGTCATCATGAAATGGCTTGAGAGGAGAGGGAAGAAGCATTAAATGCTTGAGATGACATGAAGGTTACCTTAGGAGGTAAGGTTAGGCTTGATTTTTTGAATAAAGCTTTTATCCAATGAATAATGCCTTTATCCAATGGACAAACTCTTGTGCAAGAGTTAGTGGGGATAACCATGGTCAAAGAAATAAATGATTGAAGAGACCCATGAGTTAAATGGAGTTTGAGTTAGAGGCAAAGCCTCTAACCATGTGGGCAAGTGGAATTAACCATTAGTGGTTTGGAAGACTTTACGAGTTAACTTGTTGGAGACATAAAGCTTTTAATGTTTTTCAAAGGCTTTGGAGGCTTTGAGAAGTGACTTCAAGTTGCTTAGGAATGTCACAATAATTAGGGGATGTATTAGGCTAATTAGGAATGGTTTATAAGAATCTAGAAGGGGTTTAAGATGCAAGTGGGTTTGGTGGGTGAGGGAAAATAGGATTTCAATTAAAATAAAATTACATTATTTCAACAAAATAGGTGCAACTTGCATTTGTAGGAGAAGGGGGGTAGTTTAGGGATTTAAATAAATATTTATTTATTTATTTAAAGGAAGAAAGGGGTTAAATTAAATAAATATGTTTTATTCATTTAATTGATTTTTAGAGTGTGGTTTAATGAATTAATTTAAATAAATTGAATAATTTATTTAGTTAATAGAAGAAGAGGTTGAGGATGAATTAATTAAATATCATTTTAATTAACTGATGATTGATGGTTAAATAATCAAATAAATACTTAATATTCATTTAATTAAGTGGACAAATTTATGTGTCTACATTTGCCCCTCTATGAGATGGTGTGGTTTATCACATCGTTTCAAAGAAAGAAAAATAGGTGTGAAGAAATATGCCCCACAAATGTTAATTTAGTGGGTGGTATGCCTCCTCGAGAGATGGGCCAAAAAATTTCTAAAAATCAGGCGATCTCTCGAAAAAGATAAAGAAGTGGAGGGGAGGTAGAATAGAAGAATTTAGAAATAATGGTGAAAGAATGAAAGAAAATGGGGGTAAAGTGGAGAAAGGGGAATCCAGTGAGTGCCCTTAGGTCAAGCAAGAGATACAGTGCAAATATAGTGTGTGCTTTTGATTGATACTATATAATTGATCAAAAATTGGTTGGACAATCTGGTGCAATCGATTGAATTGCCCCAATAGAGTCAAAGCATGATAGTTGATGTCAGATGTTTGCTTGGACTAGATAAAGTCTGATTAAGTGAATCAAAGTGACCTATTGTGACTTAGGCAATTGATGTAATTGCTCGATGAAGTCAAGGTATCTGAAGCAAAATACTTGTCGAGACTTAGACAATTGATATAATTGTTTGTTTTGATTGTGTTTGATTGGTTGATCAATTGATAGTGTTTGCATTGTAGGTTGTTTGTGGTGAATCATAGCAACCTCCTTGAGACTAAGGTCATTGTGATCAATGTCTGATGTAGTCTAGGATTACCATGATCGATTACCTGTTGAGACCCAAAGATGCTTGATCAACGGACAATGATGAACGGTGATGAACGTGGCTTGATTGGCTTGATGAGACACGATGTAGGGTATGTGATTTATGATGATGACCTGGATAGGGAGGGTGAGGGGGGATTCATGTTAGATAGAAGGTATGGAGGACCTAGGATGGGAAATGATGCATGGTATGCAATGATGATGATGACCTAGAGAGGGAGGTTGAGGGGTATGATTCAATGTTAGATAGAAGGTATGGAAGACCTAGGACTCCTTCCTGTGGAAGAGGATCAACAAAAGAGAGTATGCATTGTCATGACTATGTATGAATGATATGCAACTATATGGATTTATGGATGGATGGAATGCAATATATACAGATGAGATGAAATGACGATCCATAGATTATTTACAGTGCTTTATTTTCATCATCGAGCATGGTAGTATCACTCTTCGCCGAGGTAGCAGGAACTAAGTTTGAGCATTTCACCTGTAAGCAAGCATCGCAGATAAGGAAAGTTACCCTCCATTATGGTTTATGTGCAAATGTTCGAGGTATACATTGTAGTCAGTAAGCCATAGTGATCTATGACTGTATTTTGCATAGGATCACGTAGCTTAGTGAACTTCCCACATATACACCATTAGTACATGCCCCATAACTTCATTGGAGCAAACCGCAAACAACAAACCAAAAAAAAGATATTAGGAACCATCCTGGCTGCTCTAATCACTTGTGGATATCCTGGAGTAGCGTAGGAACCTGATAAAAATAAAGACAATAAATCAACTAAGTACTGAGCAGCTCAAACAGAATTTTCTTGTCAAATAAAATGTTACCATGCCTTTATTTTATAAGGAAGGATGCATCCTTGCGAAGATGATTGTGTGTAGATGTGTTGATTGGTTGGTTGATTTGATAGGTGGTCATCATTTTAGTAGCTCAAAATGTTTGTTTGGTGTCTGTTGCGATGTGTATGTACAAAAAATAATATATGTTGCAATGTTTGTGATTGATTTTTTATGTTTTTGTGATGTTTTTGGATTTTATGAATGCTTTTGGGATTTTTTGAGTTTTTATGAATGTTTTTGGTATATTTCTAGACAGTTTTGAATGAGGAACTCAATGAATGTAGAACCCACTTCCATCAGTAGGTTAAGAGCATTGCCCCCAGTTAGATGTCTCTATGAAAGCAGGATGCAAGACACATGAAGTAATAACCCTGATTGCAGATCAATAACAAGCCATGGTTTGAATGATGGATGAATGGATGCAATGGATGTGATCGCAATGAGTCTGAAAGACAATGGAGCCATAGCCTTTTACGAATGGTGTCTATTTACTAGGTTTTCACCACTGCACTTACCCAAGGCACCATCAGAGTGGTTTTCACCATTTGGATGCATGATTTTTCTTTACTATTTTCTTGATCTTTTTGTATTTTCTTCAAGACATTTTTCTGAATGTTTTTGGTGTTTTCTGATATATTGTGGAGCCTGATGCTCTATACAGCTTATGTATGAAACCATTTGAGGTGCATGCTATTGATCACACCTGCTAGTAGTTCCCCTTCTGAAGTTACCAACTGATATGCCCCAAACCCGAAGACGACAGTGATGACATACAGACCCAACCAATTTGATTCAAACTTCCCCTGATGTTCTTTGTTTGATTGGTTACGAGGATTCTCCTTAAGAACAAGTTCACCTACCTCAAATGTATGAGGTTTAACCCAATGATTATAGCTTCTTCTCATGCATTGTTGATAGGTTTTTAGGTGGTTGTATTCAGCTTGTCGCCTTTCATCAAGTAGTTCCAAGTCCTGAAGACGTGAGACTCGGTATGCTTCATCATCTATCAGGTTGTGCAAGGAGACCCGTAGAGATGGTATCTCAACCTCAATAGGTAAGATAGCTTCGGCTCCATAAACCCGTGAGTAGGGAGTTGCGCCTGTAGAGATTCGAATGCTAGTTCGATATGCCCATAGTGTTGCATTTAATCGAATGTGCCAATCATGACCAACATCATTGACTGTCTTCTTGAGGATCCTTAATATGTTCTTATTTGATGCTTCGGCCTGACCATTGCCTTGTGGGTAATATGGGGTGGAAAATTGATGGCTATGAAACTTTTCAAAGAGCTCATGGATATCTTGATTTTTGAAGGGGAGTTCGTTATCTGTGATGATGGACATGGGTACACCATACTGGCAGATGATGTAATTAAGGATGAATGAGGTGATTTTCCTGTCAGCGACTTGGGTAAGTGGAACGGCTTTGGTCCACTTTGTGAAGTATTCAGTGGTGGTAATGATAAATTTATGGCCATTGGATGAAGATGGATGTATTTTACCCACAAGGTCAAGTCCCCATTGACAAAAGGGCCATGGTGTTTTGATTGGTTGCACTTCATGTGTTGGGGCATGTATCAAATCATCGTGAACTTGGCACTTCTTGCACTTTCTGACAAAGTATTAGGAGTCTTTCTCGATGGAGGGCCAATAGTAACCGGCTCGCATGATTTTCTTTGCTAGCGAAGGACCACTTGAGTGAGCCCCACAAATTCCTTTGTGTACCTCTTCCAAAGCTGTTGTTATCTCATCTTGTTCCAAACATCAAAGGAGAGTACCATCAAGACTTCATCGGTACAGGGTTTCGGCAATGATGGTGTTTCAAGCGGTTTGGCAGATAAAGGTTTTTTGTTGGTTATTTGATTGGTTGGGAGGAAGTGTGTGATCACGTAGGTAAGTGAAGAACTCATCGTACCATGGGGAATCAGAACCAACAAGGTGACATATCATTTCAGTCTCAGGGATATCATAAGCAGGGATCCAAAGTTGTTCTACCAAGAACTCATAGTGTGTCAAATTTTGCAGTAGATCTAGGAGAGATGCAATTGTAGCCATTGCGTCGGCAGCTCAATTCTGATCTCTGGGTACTTGCTCAAATGTGATATTTGTAAATGATTCTTTGAAACTATCCACCATCTTTTTGTATAGCATGAGTTTTTAATCCTTTGTTTGGTATTCATCAGTGACTTGTCGGATGACTAGCTGAGAATCTCCATATACCTGTAGCTCTTTTAGATGCCATTGTATAGCCAATCTGGGTCATGTGATCAAGGCCTCATATTTGGCTTTATTATTTGTGCATGGAAAAGTAAGGCTATATGACTTCGAGATGCTGTCACCTTGAGGTGTGATGAAAAGAATACCTTCCCCTGAGCCATGTCTAGTATAAGAGCCATCAAAATATAGCTTCCAGGGTTGTGTAGCTATAATCATGAAGAGTTCTTCATCCAAAAAGTTAGAAACAAGAGGATGGTCACCTATGAGTGGTGCATCGGCCAAGTGATCTACAATAACCTGCCCTTTGATAGCCTTGTGATCCACGTACTCAATGTCAAATTCACTCAGGATCATAACCCATTCGTCCAAGTGGCCTGTCAATGCTGCCTTATTGAGTAGGTACTTGAGTGGATCTATTTTAGCAATGAGTTGTACCTTGTGTGTCAACATGTAGTGCCTTAATTTGGTGGCTGCCAAGATAACTACTAGGAAAGCTCGCTTAATAGGTGTGTAATTGCATTCATAGCCTACCAATATGAGAGAGATATAGTATACAACACATTCTTTTCCTTCTGCATTATGTTGTGCCAGCAATACTCCTAATGTCGTATTTGTAGCTGAAATATATAGCAATAGAGGTCGACTTGGATCTGGTAGGAATAGTAAGGGTGTATTCATCTGGTAGTCTTTAAGCATTTGGAATTCTTGTTGGCACTTTGTATCCCATTGAAAGCGGATATTCTTGTGTAATAGATGGGTGAAGGGATGACACTTATCAACCAATTGTGCAATGAATCTCTGAATTGATTGTAGTCATCCTTGTAGTGTCCTTAACTAACTGATGTTCTTTGGAGGTGGCATGTCCATGATTGCTTTGACTTTCGCTAGATCTACTTCAATGCCTTTGCTTGAGATAATGTATCCTAGGAGCTTCTTGGAGGTTACTCCAAAGACACATTTCTTTGGATTTAGACGGACATGATATTGCTCTAATCTGTCAAAGATTTGACCCAGTATTGTATGATGGCCTTCTCTTGTTAATGATTTAGTGAGTAAATCATCGACATAATCTTCCATTATGATGTGCATCATATCATGAAAGATGGTAGTCGTAGCTCTTTGATATGTGGCCCATGCATTCTTTAGACCAAAAGGCATCACATTCCAACAATATGTTCTCCATGGGCATGTGAAAGCAGTTTTGTGTTGATCCTCTGGAGCAATCTTGATCTGGTTGTACCCTGAAAAGTCATCCATAAGAGAAAGCATTTCCTAACCTGTTGTTAAATTGACAATCATTCGATGTTTGGTAATGGGAACTCATCTTTAGGACATGCCTTGTTCAAATCTCTAAAGTCTGTATAGATACGGATGCCCCCAGTAGGTCTACCGATAGGTACAATATTGGAAATCCAATCTGCATAATCAATTAGTCTGATGAAACCAACATCCAAGAGCTTTTTGAGTTCAACTTTGACAAAAATAGCAATATGTGGGTGCATCTTTCTGAACTTTTGTTTGACAGGCTTAGCTCCTTTTGCTACAATTAGGTGATGCATGACCAAATCTGGATCTAAGTCGAGCCTGTCTACATAAGACCATGCAAAGTTGATTTGACACTTCTGGAAGAATTCTACAAATTTTGGTTGTTTCTCTGGAGTTAATAGAGATGCCAAATGTATTTGGTGAGGAGTCTCAGGGATCCCCACATTGAATTATTTTGTTTCTTCAATTAGTATCGCCAATCTCTCCTAATTTGTACTAAAGGGGAGGATGTCAAACCTTTCATCCTCATGCACCTCGGAGAGGTTTTCACCTTTGGATACGCTCTTTATTTTTACTGTTTTGGGATCAACAAGTATCACTGTGTGGTTTTCACAAGAAGATCCATGTTTAATTGTGATATTTTTGTAGCTGAAAGGTTTGGCATCCTCCCCGAAGTATGTTGCATTATTGAGTTCAATGGAAAACCCATCTTTATGATCCCCACTTGGTATGTTATCCCGTAATTCTAAAAATTCTATGAGCGCTTCATCATTTTGGAAATGATCAAGACATGGGAGATTTGGCTGGTTCCAATCGACGAGTTCGGGGTGGATGATAGGCATTACCTCATCGATTAAGTTGAGTTCAAAGGAGGCATCAGTGAGGGTTAATATAGAGGAGTGAAGTGCATTGATGGTACTCTCCTTGTCAGATTATGGTGTGGGATGTGACGTTTCCACGAGCTCAGGAACCCAAAAAAAATTTATCCATGCTTCTCCATACACTAGTATATCTTTATGAGGTGGGGGAGGTGATGTGTCTTCCTCATCTGAAATATTTAGATTCACTGAATCCTATTCCCACTCGTGTGAGTCTGTCTCAGAGTCACTTTCTAGCATCCGATTACTATAGCAAGCTGGGATGTCCTTTGAATTGAATAGTGCGTTAGTTACAGGTTTATGCACTATTCGAGGTGGATTCGCTGGTGTCGTTCGCTGGTGTCGTAGGTATAACTAGTGCTACTAATGCTACTGATGGGATTATTGGTGTTGTTGGTGTTGTTGGTGTTATTGATGGGATTATTGGTGTTGTTGTTGTTGTTGGTGTTATTGATGGGATTATCAGTGTTGTCGGTGTTGTCGGTGCTACTGGTGTTATTGGTTCCACTGATGGGATGATCAGTTTTGTTGGTGTAGCTGGTGTTGTTGGTGCCACAAATATAATCAAGGATGGCCTCCTTGGAGTAATTGGCTAATATAGGGGTTTGTTGGGTTTCCCTTTGAATCAAAGCTTAGGAAGAGATTCCTTTTGAAAACCTACTCCAGTTTTATCTTTGGATTTCAACTCAGGTTTTAAGGGCTCGTGTCGCCCTTGTTTGCAATATCCCAAAGAACTATGGCCATCATAGCCCATTCTTTGCATGATAGTGAGGCCTTTTCCATATTCGTCAGTAGGAAGCTTAGTAGTCGGGCTTTCTTTGTTGATAGGGTCTTTGTAGATCCATTCTCCGAGGTCCTCATCCATGGTTTCCCCTTCCTGAATTTTACCAAGGATGAATTGTGCCAGAGTGCAAGTTCTCTTGGCAAGTGGTGTTCGAAGCAAATTTTGGGGTTTTCCATGAGTTCTAGGGGATGTGAGTAACTGTCCAACACAAAAGAGTTGGCTAATATTATATTCCCCGGGGCCTTCCTTAGCTATTTTCATCTTCAATTTCTCATGCTTTGGTGTAGGGGTTATTGAGCTGGAAAGTGAAGTTGGACTGACATAAGATGAGGAAGGGATAGCTTCCTTGTTGTTAGGTACGGTGATCTTTGGCTGATGGTTAATGTAATTTCTATATCGTTATGTGGAAACTTGATACATTGGTGATAGGTAGATGGAACGACTTACATGGAATGTATCCAAGGTCTTCCTAACAAGAGATTATATGGCAGAGGAAGGTCTAGAATTTAGCAGACTATATGTTTCACCACTGGCCCCACTCTGATAAGTAATACAATAGCTCCTCTGGAAGAACGCTCTGCATCATCATAGGCTTTAATGGTTATCTTTTTTCTAGCATCCACTGATTCTACTGCATAGCCCAATGCTACGACCAACTGCAAGGTACATATGTTTAAGCCTGCTCCATTGTCAATAAAGACTCGCTTGATTCTGTGTTGGTTTACAAATCCTTCAATATGCAGGGATGCGTTATGGGGTTGTTGGAAGGATGCATTGTCACTTTCGGTGAAAGTGAGACATGGTGACGACTTTAGGCTACCAACCATCGCTTGAAATTGATCCATTTTGAGGTTGGCGGGGACGGATGCTTCTTGGAGAGCTTGGTCCAAGATTGTTTTGTGTGAGAGGGATAAGCGCAAAAGTTCTAATATAGAGATGAGGGTTGGGGTCTTATCCAATTGCTCCACAAGATTATACTTTTGGGGAAGGGGTGTCGTTCCTTGTGGTGTTGTTTGAATGGTAATCTTGCTATGACATGTAACAACATTGCATGCAAGATTTGGATCTTTGATGGTAAGAGTTGCAACTTGTTCGTCAACATCATAAAGGTGATTCACAATATAATTATATGCAGCTTGGGTATAATTAGTTGTAGTATCTGTGTTTCACCCTGAGGTGGAAGGACCCCTTTGATCATGTCATGGAAGTGGATTCTTGAACATTAAATGATCATCATTGGATGTTTTAGGGTCATGTCCTTCTATTTCAATTTCTCTTGTATCAATAAGACCTTGAACAAGATCTTTCAGCCGATGGCAATTGCTTGTTTTATGCCCTCTTCCCTGGTGAAATTCACAATGTTCATTATCGCACCACCATGATGGTTTGACCTGAGGCTCGTAGTTAGATATTTTTGGCAAGGTCACAAGATTGGAAGAGACCAATTGACGCAATATTGTTTCAATGGGTTCCCCTAAGGGTGTATACATGCGTTTTGGCTTGTAATTTTGTTTCCTTTGTTTTGGTGCCTCTTGTTGTGAATTGCAACCTTGATTTTTTGGATTATTGATGTTGTTGTTATTAGGAGGGGGATTATGTCCTGCAAACCTGACCACAGGTTGTGCAGTCTTTACTGTTCTTACATCCACTATCCCGTCATTGACAACGTTCTTGTTTTTATTCAAAAAATTTGGTTTATCAATATTATAACATGGACGAGGGCCATCTTTAGGTTCATTATAGATTTTGATAAGTCCCTTTTTGATGAGGGCCCTTTCACATTTCAATCCTTGAGTGATCATTTCTTCAAAGGATTTTGTACCCTTCATGTCTAAATGGAATTCCATCTCATCATTTAAGTTGGAAATGAAAATTTCCACTAGTTCTTGTTTAGGTAGATGAAGGGAGCATCTGCTAGATAATTGCCTCCTCCGTTGTAGGAAAGTTGAGAACAACTCTCTTGGTTTTTGTTTGGTGTTGCACAAATCTTCCATGGTGACATCCCATTCTATGTTATGTGCATAATGAGCGATGAATTTTTGGACTAATTCTTCAAATGTTCTAATGCCACCTAATATTCGTGAAAACCATTGTGTAGTTGTGCCCCCCAAACTCTGAGGAAAGAGGTGCATTAGATAGCTGTCCTCATAAGCCACCTCTAAACAAGCTGAGTAAAATTCTCGTACATGGTCCCTAGGATCTCCCTTGCCTCTATACTTCTCAAATTTGGGTGTTTCAAACCCTCGTGGAAAAGGTGACATAAGTGTGTTCCTATCAAACGGATAGGGACAAATGTCATTAAGTGAAAACCAATTTGTCTTCACACCACTGTTTAGTTGTTGGGCAAGATTTTCTATTTGTTGCCTCAACATGTCAATTTCTAAAGGGGTGGAGGAGGATTCCCTTGATGATTAGGGTCATAGCAGAAGTAGTCTCTACCTCCTCCACCATCATGATGGTTGTGTTGTTCGGATGTTTTTTATATCTGTGTTGTATCAAAGTTAGAGGGTAGTTTGGCACCCTCTTGAGAAAGTCTTAAGAAATGAGCATTTGCATTGTTTATGAGAATCTCGTCAAAGAGTCTATTGAATTTAGGATTATTTTGTGCTCTTTCTATATATTCGGGAGTTGGAGTGTTGGGTTCTTCATAATTAGTGCCTTCTCCAACGGCCTTATGAAAATCATTGAGGTTTTCTTCCTCTTCTTCAATTTTTGGTTGTCGGTTCCTCATTGATCTTGTGTGAGCCATATTGTTGATGTTTTTGATTTTGTGAAAATGATTATGAGGTAGTGATGAAGTGGTTGATGGAATACAAGTTGTGTGAAATGTTTGGTGTAAGATAAATCTCTAACACTGAAGGTTGGATGTCAACAAAGTTCTTTGTGAATTGCTTGTTCTTATGTTTTTCAACAATTTGATGAGATGAGGTATAGCAAGGTTTGAGATGTGTTACAAACCAAGCTACCTAGTAATGAGAGGATACACTCATAAACTAGTTTTAACCTATCTAGATGTGTAGAAATGCCCCTTAGAATGATTGATCCTAGATGTAGAGATACCCTAAAAGTGATTTGTTGGTTTGATTTAAGCAATATCTGAAAGTGCTAAGGACAAAAACCTCTTTGTGTTTTGAGAGTTGAATGGTGTTTGTGATGTGTGAAAGTGAAAGTGGATAGAATATGTACCTCAATAAAAACTTTATGTGACAAAGGGGATTTCTACTTCTTCCTCTCTCATGGGGGTTAAGGGTTCCCCTCAAGCTTCGTTGTATGTGATAAAGATTTTTGGAAAGAAAGCAAGATTGATCTTGCCCCCTTTGTTTTTTTGATAATCCAAGGCTCTATACTGAGTAAAAGCTCTATTCTTCAAAGGCTCTTTGTCAAATTCATTTGATTTGCCTTGAAGATACAAGTGCATATGACGCAAGAAGCCTCTCTGTAAGAGAAAAATTTGTCTATTGATATAGAAAAATTTCTTCTTTTGATAAGAGATTTTAAACTCAATTGTCTCTTCTTCAAGTTGGTATTTTGATGAAGATTTCATTTTCTCAAGATATGAGTGATGGTCATACAAATTGATATTTTGTTTCACTTGTTGATGTTTGTTTTTGTTGGTCAATGTTGATGTGGATTTGTTGGATTCATACTTGTTTTTTTATTGTTTTGAATTTCGTTAACAAGAAAACACAGCAAGCACATAAGCAATTTAATCTTGCCCCTTTTCAACAAAAGGCACAATAGGTGTGGGTCTAAATCAACCCAATCATGAACTTTTTTGACCCTTTTCAAATATTTTGTATGTTTTTCCAAAGCCTGAAGTTGGCTCAAATTGTTACTGGTCTGAAACAAGAGGAAGACAACTCAAACACACTTTATCCCTAAAGTCATGGCTAGTTGCGATATTTTCAGCTCACATCTTGATATTTCTTCGACTTTGGTACTACATACCTTATGAATCCCATCGTGACAGGTAAGGATGTGATATACTAAGTCTTGCACGAGGATAACAGATAGATGATCCCTATGATGGGGGAGTCACCACTTTCATCAAGCTACAAGTAGCCTTTCAAAAAGCCCTGTTTCTACTCAAGGAAATATGTATGGTGAGTATCTTGGGAGAAAAACCATTTATGCTCTTGCACTAAACTTTTCATAAATATCCTCAATCAATAGAACAGGTGGGATTCTATAATAAAAGGTGTCTAGTAATGTTCAATGTCTTTGGACGTAAGTTCATTCTGCAATGACTCACTTAAGAGCCTTGTAACTTGTGGTGGGGCCCATATGTCCTTTCAGCAAGTTACACTGTAGGAATAGCTACACCCAAGGCTAAATCTTTCGCTCTCACCTGATTTTTATAGTGGCTAGAAGGATTTACCACGCAAGGTCATTCCCAAGAGTGATGTGTCTCTTGGCAGGCCTCTCTTAAAAATATAAAATTTAGAGCGTTACTAACACTTTTCTCTTGTACCTGAGACCACGAGAGCCAAGCGAGAGGATAGTGTGTGTTATAAATGGGACCACTCTACAGACTTGCACAAGCGTGCCAAACACGAAAAACACTTGTTGTTTTTAACCCTTTTATCGCAATGTGATCCATTTGCTATTTGGAGATGTTGCACCAACAATCATGGTGTTCTTTTTAATTCCACAAAGCAATTTGTTTTCTAACTAGGAAAGTGAAAAGTCATGGTCAACAAAATTGAAATCACGTTTTCTTAAAAGAAAATCATTTTTTGTAAAGAAAATGGACAAGTTGTTTGTTCTTTTTAACTTGCAAAATAAAAAGTTGATTGTGAATATTATCCTTGCAAGAAATGAAAGTTGTTTGTTTGTTTTAAGCCCAAAATGAAAAGTTTGTCCCTAACTTGCAAGAAAGCAAAAATTTATTTGTTTGAGTTTGTGGTTCTTTTTAGTTTGCAAATGAAAAAAAAATTTAAGCCCAAATTGAAAATTTTGTTGATTTTAGTCCAAAATGAAAAGATGAAGTTTGTTTTAAACCAAAGGAAAGTGAATTCTTTTTAATCTAACTTTTAAACAAAGCTAAAAAGAAAAGAAATAAATTCCTAATTTCTTACTCCTCGAATCTTGCAAACAAAAACATTAGCAACCTGCACAAAAAAGAAAATAGTTAATGAAATGAAGATTTTTGGTGGGCTTCTACAAGCCTAAATTTTCAATTTTTTTCGGTTACAAATTAATTTTTTCAACTCTCTGTTACAAAAGCGCTACTCTGTGTAAACACATAAGCACTACTTTAAGACAAAACCACTGAAATACTAACAGAATCGCTAAGTTAATATCAACAACGGTAAAAGAAGGACATACATGCTAATTTAAATCGTTAAACATAATGAAAATGCTGTCAGACAGAGAATGCAAAGGCACTAAAAGATTTACAATAGTGTTGTTTAACCAACAATAACGCTATAACTACAACAACAACACTAAATCTCCAACAAAGGCCTGAAATCTCCTACTATCAATGGTGCTAAAGCGCAACCTGTGTGTGGAAATTTATGAAAATCACAAAAAAAAAGTTAGTTTGAATCAGAAGGTTGCATGTTTGATTCATGTCGGGTTCACCAAATGATGCACGCCAAATAGGATGCACAAGACACAAGTTCAAACGTTAATATGTCAGTGACATAAACAAAAGACATACATGAAAGACAAACAAAACTATGATCCTAAGCATGTATAACAAGAGAGATATAAAACATATAATGAAAAGCATACAAAAACGAAGGAATGAAACAAAACCCTCCAAGATGCCCTCCAACATGCTCATAGTTGCTCCTAACTTGTTCCTCTTCTCTCCAAGTTCCACATGAGTGTAGCCCTCAGCTTTTTGCACTATTATGGATGTCTTATGGAGATTCGAGATTATGAAAATGAAGATAAAAGATTATGCAAATGCAAACAAGCTAAATATGAGAAAGTACCTAACTAATCTATGTTAATTTTAGCCAAAATAACAAAGAAATAGCTTCTAAATGCTATCTCAAATTTACTATAAGTTTGATGCATAAAGATCTCTGGATCCTTTTGGAGAAGGAATGGACTCTATTTATAGGACAAATAGAGAAATGGATGGTTGAGATTGAGTAATCTCAACAAGGGTCAGGATTGATGGTTTATGATCAATGTGAGGGCTTTCAAACCAATCCCAGGATGACAAATTTCATCATGAGATGGCTTGAGAGGAGAGGGAAGAAGCATTAAATGTTTGAGATGACATGAAGATTACCTTAAGAGGTAAGGTTAGGCTTGAGTTTTTGAATAAAGCTTTTATCCAATAAATAATGTCTTTATCCAGTGGACAAACTGTTGTGCAAGAGTTAGTGGGGATAACCACGGTCAAAGCAATAAATGTTTGAAGAGACCCATGAGTTAAATGGAGACTGAGTTAGAGGGAAAGCCTGTAACCATGTGGGCAAGTGGAATTAGCCATTAATGATTATGTAAGAGTCATTAATGGTTTGGAAGACTTTAGGGGTTAACTTGTTGGAGACATAAAGCTTTATTTAGTTTATAGAAGAAGAGGTTGAGGATGAATTAATTAAATATCATTTTAATTAACTGATGACTGATGGTTAAATAATCAAATAAATACTTAATATTCATTTAATTAAGTGGACAGATTTATGTGTCTACACCTTCTATATAGAGAATGAGGGCATCCTTAGAACCTAGCCTAGCCTGAAGTGGAGGCAAAAGTCGATAGCCCCAAATATAAGTAGGAAACGTCTATGCAGCAAACTAAAACGCATGGCATACGAAAGAGAGAAAAAAAAATTAAACTCTCTTTGTATACTATGCTGCATAGACATGAGCATATATATAGGGTCCTTTGCTCCTATAATGGAGTTATTGGGGACCTACAGCCTTGCAGATAATGGGATATCAAGGGTGGTCTTAAAGGTCGAGGGTTGAAAGCGAGATGGTGGTGGTTAGCATGTTCTCTTCTTTCTCGATTCTCACTAATGGGTTGAGATGGTGGTGGTCGACATGTTCTTTTCTTTATCAAGTCGGGTTGAGATGTTGGTGATCGACATGTTCTTTTCTTTATCAAGTCCCACTAATGGGTTGAGCTAATGGTGGTCGATATATTCCATTCTTTGTTGAGTCTCACTAATGGGTTGAGATAATGGTGGTCGATATATTCTATTCTTTGTTGAGTCTCACTAATGGGTTGGGCTGTGTCGACCAATTGAGGTCCCCCCCAATAGAGGAAGGGACGGTGGGAATAGTAAAATGGCTCTTTATCAGGTCTTTACTCAGCCTCCGCACTTTCTTGGCCCTCCCCCATCTAAGATACTCATATGGCCTAGCTTAATTTTGTCTAAGTCTATGGGGTGGGTCGGTGTCAACTGGAGGAATCGAATCAAGTGGCAACTGGACAAGATAAATGTTTGGATTCGATTAAGAAATGTTCCTTAACTCGACAAAGTGATGGACATGGGTGTCACCCACTAGAGAAAAGCTGGAATCTATCCAAACCAAGAAACACCTTTGTGTAACAAAGATTCAGAGGTTCTGACAATTTCCACCATCACTCCTCCGCCCCCACCACCCGGGTTAGAGTCGTATATACCCAGTTATATAAGTAGGGGCCCTTTCTCTCGATTTTGAGGTTGGATGATTTACCTGCCATTCCAACGTCTTCCTCTCTTCTCCACTATCTTTTTCCCATAACACATTCTTCTCCAAACTCCGCCAAAAAAATCTTGCCTCTCTACTTTAAAATGTACCAACGACCAGTTCAATCCTCCACACCCGCTCAAATCTTCAATTTACGTGGGAAAACCAATCACCTTTTTGAAGGAAATGGCCGTTTGCTGATTTCAAATCACAGGTCATTGAATTTTATTTGTTCGTTGATTTGTCAGTTGAATAGAAATTCAATGCAGTCCCACCATGGTATTAACCATCTTGACTTTTTGCATGGTGCACAAAGTGTATTGTGGAACTGAACACAAGTATCCATTACGTCGACTTAAAAATCAATGAACCACCAAACTTAAACATAAGACCAATGGCATCGATCCAGCATACAAAGTTTATGAAACAAGAGGCCACGAAATGGAAGTAATACTGGTTAGGGAAGAAATTGCCACCAATAGCAATTATAAACATCTATAAGACATGTAAGAATCGTTTTAAGTGGGTGGGTTTTTTCAAAAAATTTGCGTCGAAATCTAGTAGAGAGGTATATCAAGCAAGACGGCATGAATGATCTCGAGACCCCCAAGTTGACAAAAGTTTTTGATAATTGAGACAATAATGAACATTGAACTATTCACACATGAGCTGTATAGACAAGTTGTGTCAAAGATACAAATATTGGAGATGCACATTAGCATGTGCAAGGCACAAGGACCAAGTATATGAAGGAAAAACGAACTTCAAGGGCGGATCAATCTAGAAACTAGACAAAATTTGTGTGCCTAAAATAGAGAGGATTTAGCTTATGATAGAATCGCATACTTTAAAATCAATGGCCCAATTTAGTGTGGACAAGACAATGGTAACATTGGAATGGTATGTTCATTGTTCAAAGACTCAAGTTGTGACAAAGTTCATTTGTGAATGTGTATTATACATAACATAAAAGCTTGTTAATAAAAATCATAGATTGAAGATGTTATAATCAATATCAAATAGATCAAATGAGAGTATCTTTGTAGGTTTTATGGGTTCATTATCGATGATCAAACAAGGACATGACTATTCAATTGTGATAGTTGGACCAGAAAATTGTACACATTCATTTCATGTAAGAAGATTATTAGTGGGCAAGAGGTAACAAGGTTGTTCATGGAGAGCCACACCTAATTTACTATTTTAAGTAGAAATGTGTAAATATTGAGAAAGTTGTTCACTAAATGGTGGGAAAAGAGGGCTACTAAATTGAAGAGTTCAACTACTTAAATGATGGTCAAGCCTAAACAATGTATAGAACATCGATGCAACTCTTAAGAAAATGTAATAGAAAGCATCCAACTACATGTAAATAGAATATAACACACTTCTTTATCTATACAATAGGGTGGCACATACTTCTTCATGGTCCTCTATCTGAGGCTTTTTCTAGTTATTTATCTCTTTAATCATTTGTTGTTTACAGGCAATAAAAAGATGATAAATAAGAGGTGCATTTGGAACCAACAAGGATTGAAATTTATATTAACAAGGTTCTCCTCCAAAATGTAACAGGCCTCTTGAAGTCATTATGCCAATTATTGTTTACGAAAAACTCACTAAAATCTAGGACCTATCTATTAATGTGCAATGTCTCTATAATATTCTCACTCATGCTATCATGCACAATTGTAATAGTTCTACATATGACCAAATAAATTTTTCAAACATGAGAAAACTAATGTAACAAATAGGTAGCTAGCAAGCCAATAAATCAATAGCATATGTATAAACTCAACTGTTGTGTTTTAACCATTACAGACAATACTCCAAACATCAAATTGAATCATCAATTTCCCAAGTATTCTTTTATTATAGCCAACACAAACTTTATGTCCATTATGCCATGCTTCCTTATCATAGTGTAGCAAGACCATGTGAAGATCATTCTTCACAATTAAAAAAGAAAAGTCAAATCAAAACCTTTTATTTACTAATTCCAAGAAAATAGTCTTCGTAGCAATAATAAGAAAATCATGTATACATCTTTTTCACTCAACTATATATTTTACAACAACATGAAAAACCAATTCAACGTTCAACTTATCACTTAGGAAATTTAGGTAATCTCACTAGTTTGATAAGTCTATTGTACCTATACAATCTTATTATAGAAATCAAAAGATTATTTGTTTGACATTTTGTTACATTTTGCACTATTGTTTCTAGAGTTTATTGTTTTCAAACTCTAAATTTATTTTCTTTTTATATAATTATGTCTATTTAGTTCACTAAATGTTGATTGATTTAACACATTTTTACACCACTAATTCTTTGTTGATTGTGAACTATTTTGTATGGTCATGTGAACACAATTCTATTTGTCAAATTTAACAATACTCATGCGCATGACTTTTCCTTCAAGGATCACAATGTCTGAAGTTTGGATTATAGGTAACAATCTTAACAAAGTTTGGTTTTGAGTTGGATCAATTTATTTTAAAAATAATATAGGAGGATCTAAGATGAATTTGTATCAATAGGTTGCAAGTTGTAGCTTGGAACTCTTGCAAAAAGTAAAAAAAGCTAAAGTGTGATGAGGGCCTATGAAGATATATGCAAAATGGTGTTAAGAGTGAATAATACACTTTTAAGTGTTACAAACAAGGCCAATGGGTTTTTGATATATGCCTATGTGAAGCTTAGGGTTGGCAGTCCATTTGTAATTTGTATGAAATTTATGCAATATACATATGAACTCCAAAATCTGATAGATTGTGTAGGGTGCAATAGTTATGGTGCAATTTGTAGTTTGAAGATATTGCAAATTACAAATGTGTAAGAGATTGACAATTAGAAGGGCTTATAGGGCACATATTTAAAAATATAAATATTGATTCTCTCTTTTTTGTTGTGTAAAGGTTCAATTTTAATTTGGCTATGACAAAGATGTTTAAGGCCAATTTTACACCATTGACTTGGAAGTTTTAGTTGCTTCTCAAACCCAAACTTTGTAAACACCATCTAGGTGCTTGAATACCTTGAAATTGTGCCTTTTGACATAAATTGTCTAAGATAAATTATGAATCTCAACTAAATATTGAAAAGCTTACAAACAAGACACAATGTAAAAACTATTGATATGCCCACACAAACAAACACATCTTAACCTTCATGATTGAAATGAAGGACAAATTTAAACAAAAGGGTTCATCATGGAGGCAACAATAGAGAAAAAAAAAATTAAAAATCATTATATGTGACATTCTAATAGTCATCAATTTCATCAAACATATGTTTTAATGAATCCCAACACTTCAACCAATTAATTCATTCTAGTATTTTTTAATTTAGAGTTTAGTCCTAATTGCAAGTATATATCCACAAAACCAATGAAAAACCCAAGATAACAATGTAAGCTATAAACATAATTTTAAAACAAAAACATATCATGCATTGATACCAAGTCATTCACCGTAACATTCTACCAACAAGTTGCATATAAAAGTAGCCAAAAAGATAAAATAAAGTTGTGTTCCTCATGCAGAACCTTCCCTTTCCCAAGAGCTTTTAGAGGCTTCATTGAGACATACTAATTTCAGAGGCTTATCTATTCAAGATTCTTTTTTTATCAACAAGCAAATTGATCTCATATTTTTCTATTTCCTTACAAAAATATAAATACTTATATAAACAATATATTTAACAAAAGATCCCCTAAAAAATTTAACATGAAATGTACTTGTATATATATCATTGAATTAAGCCAAACAAATCCTGGTCAGCAAATCGAGTTATCAATTCATAGATAGATTGCCTAATAGGATATTGAACTATTTGAACAACAAAGTCTCATAATAAACACGACTAATATTCCTAGAAATGAAAAGTTGTTATAAAGTCTTTTAACCAAACAAATAAATGAAGAGGATGTAAACCCTAACAATAACTAATTTTGCAATTAATAAACCTTTGAAATCCCATTTGTAATTTGCATGGAAGTATGCATTTGACAATATTATTGACCAATAAAAAACCTTTGAAATCCCATTTGCATAACAAATTCAAAGAAAAATGTAAACTTAAAACAATAACTTAAGTGGTAAGTCATAGTGATGCTCCAACAAAATATTATAATTCCCATAATTTTTAATGTGTTTATGAGCACAAAATTTGGTACTATTTATAAACACGGGCTCAAAAAACCCCGTGATTCCTTTCTACATAAAGTTAAAAACCAAAAACCCTCACACATTCAAATTCAAGGTACAAAATGTCAAAGTATAGACAAAAAAAACCATTAAAAACATTAATTAAAGAAGCATCCACAAAACAACAAAACCTTCATGTTACAAAATACAGAGCAAAATTGAACAAACAATTACAAAACCATAAATGAAAGTAGCGCCCACCATAGATAGTTTTATGGTTCATTGCCTTAGTGAGATAATAAAACCTCGCCTAGGTCAGAAACAACTCAGGAAGGACTTGGTAAACCAAGCAACAATAAGCTATCCAATCCATAAGGAAAAACTTACAAAAAACATTAGAGGAAGAAGCATCCAACAAGGCCAAATAAGAAGCAAAGAAATACATAGCAAAGTATCCACTGAGGAAGCAAAGAATCTCATTTACCTTAGAAGGCATCATCCTTGTGAGGAGGAAGTGGCAACAATCCACCATGGTGCAAAGGTGTGGAAGTAGTTTTGAATATGGTGTACAGCCAAGCATGTATTTGTACCTATTTAACATAAAGCGGAATCAAACATCTATTGGTGCCTATCAACACAAACACTCAAGAAGATGCATGTAAACACTAGGGTGTGGGTGAACGAGATAAGTGAAGTTATGAAACATTTAGTGCTCAGATGCTTCAAAAGTTAGAGGCATAAAAAACAAGTAAATGGGAAGGCGTGTGTAGTTAATGTCAATGTCAAGGAGGTAAAGAGCAAAGAACATATCATAAATGCAAGGAAGTGGATATTGTGGGTGGCAATCTATCTACTCATTACATGACATGGTGAACACGTACATATGCCATGCCATGCAATGACAGGAGGTAGTTTCAATCCACAATCGAGCAATCATCCAAACATGCAACAATTTTACCTATTATGTGAAGCAAACGCATACAAATATCAAATCAATCCACATAAACTAAAATGAAATCTTTTGAATCCTCTATTAATTTTCGAAAGTGACAAATAACTTTTAATAATTTTCAGTCCACATGAACCCTTAAAGTTAGACCTATCCAGACACCTAAAACACGCCCCATGAACTAATAAAATTATATGAATAAGGTGCGTTAGATGACTGGATAACCGACTCCCTCCACCATGGCCCCTCTCCCCTAAAGGAGGGACTGGTGAGAATGGTAAACTGACTCTTTATCAAGTCTTTACTCAGCCTCCATACTTTTTTGGCCCTCCCCCAAAGAACATTCTCATATGGCCTAGCTTATTTTCGTCCAGTCAATGGGGTTTGTCGGTGCCAACCGGAGAAGAGAAATGTTTGGATTCGATGAAGGAATGTTCCTCAACTCGATCAAGTGAGGGACATGTGTGTCACCCTCAAGAGAAAAGATGGGATTTCTGTAACAAAGATTCAGAGGTTCTGACAATTTCCCCCCACCCCGACCACCCGGGTTAGAGTCATCCATACCCACTTATATAGGTAGAGACCTTTTTTTTTTTTAAGGAAATGGCCGTTGGCAGATTTCAAATCACCTGTCAATGAATTTTATTTGTAAAGTCAGTTGAATAGAAAATAAAAGCAGTCCCACCATGGTATTAACCATCTTGACTTTTACGTCGACTTAAAAATCATTGAACCACCAAACTTAAACGTAAGACCAATGACAAAGATCCAGCATATAAAGTTTTCTGAATAGATACAAGAGGCCATGGAATGGAAGTCATACTTGTTAGAGAAGAAATTGCCATCAATAGCAATTATAAACATCTATAAGACGTAAGAATCGCAGTAATCAAAGCACTTTAAGTGGATGGGTTTTTTCAACAATTTTGCGTTGAAATCAAGTAGTACAGAAGCATATCAAGCAAGATGGTAGGAATGGTTTCGAGACCTCCAAGTTGACAAAAGTTTTGACAATCGAGACAATATGAACATTGAACCATTCACACATGAGCTGTATAGACAAGTTTTGTGAAAGATACAAATATTGGGGATACATATTAGCATGTGCAAGGCACCAAGGACCAAGGATGAAGTATATAAGAAAATGCTTAGTGCAACATCAAGGGTGGGCCAATCTAGAAATTACACAAACTTTGTGTGCCTAAAATAGATATAGAGAGGATCTAGCTTATGATAGAAGTGCATATCTTAGAATCGATGGTCCACTTTAGTGTCGAAAAGACAGTGGTAACATTGTAGTGCCATGTTCATTGTCCAAAGATGCAAGGTGTGATAAAGTTCATGTGAATGTGTATCATGTGATATAAAAGCCTATCAATAAAAAATCATAGATTGGATATTTCATAATCAATATCAAATAGATCATATGAGAGCATCTTTGTAGGTTTTATGGGTTCATTACTCATGACCAAGCAAGGAAATGACTATTCAATTGTGATAACAAGTTTGATCAAAAGAAGTGCGCATTTATTTCATATAAAAAAAACATTCTTGGGCAAGAGGCAACACAATTTGTTGTTAATGAAGAGACACACTTAATTTACCATTTTAAATAGAAACGTGTGAGTATTGAGAAAGTTGTGGACTAAATGGTGGGGAAAGAGGGCTACTAAATTGAAGAGTTCAAATACTTTCTATATGAAGGTATGAAAATGTGAATTAAAAATAAGGAGATAATGCAATGCAAGATCCAAACTCACAATCCATGCATTCATGAAATGAAGCCTAAGATCCATGTATACATCAAATGATAAGCTATAATACCAATAAAAAGACTTTAGGGGAATCCGTTGTAGCTTAAGATTTTCTTGAATGCCTTGATATGTGAGTTGCCCTTCAAAGTAGCATAACCATGATTGCACAATGATAGGATAATCATAAATACATGCTTTTCAAAGTAGCATAACCATGATTGCACAATGATAGGATAATCATAAATAGATGCTTGATAGATGGATGCTTGTTTGCTTGGTAATGATAATAGTGGTCTTGATCTCATGAAGTGCTAGGGCGGAATGAGTGAATGAAGGTCTTATTTATATACCTCACATAAAATTTGATCAATGGTGAGAATTAATTGACAAGATCAATGCATGATAAATTTGGAGAGAGGGTAAGCCCTATGATGTACATAGATTGATGATGTCAAAGGATCAAAAGGGAAGTAAAATTCATAGAAGAAATAAATAAAATATTAATTTTATTTATTTGAAACGGGAAAATCAAATAAATTATTTGTTGAACTTATTTTATTTTGAGAGGATGTGCTAGCTAATTAAATATTTTTTGAAAATGATTTGATTATAAGAGGGAAATTATTTAATTAATATTAGAAGAAAAATTGTATAATTAATTAAATAAAAGATAGAAAAAGATAATGAATTAAAAAAGTGATTAAAAAGTATTACAAATAAAAAGAAAAAAAATAGCTTAATTAAATAATTAAAAAACATTTAACTTATGAGGATGAAAGAAGAATGTTAAAAGATGATGAACATGCATCAATCAAATTTAGATGTCTACACTTCTCATCTAAAAATGATGATCAAGCCTAAATAATGTAAACAACATCAATGCAACTCTTGAGAAGATGTAATAGGAAGGATCCAAATACTCGTAAATAGAATATAACACACTTTTTTTATTTGTATAGAAGAGCAATGCATCACAATTCTACATGGTCCTCTATCTAGGACATGTTTTGGTTTTTATCTCCTTAATCGTATGTTATTATGGGCAATAAAAAGATGATAAATGAGAGGCAAGTTTAGAAGCAACAAGGTCAACACCCTGACCATTAGAGCAAGTTGTTGAAAAAATGGCTCTCCCACCTCCCTCTTTTTGAACGCCCTTGGTTATGTTGCGGTTGTCTAGAGCTCTACTTTCTCCCCCTTCCTTGTGCGAGGTCCTCGACTCCTACAATCCATGCTACCGTTGTTTGGTCAACGATCCCTTTGGTAGTTGTTGATGTGCCTAGTGTTGCATCCACCCACCCCCTCGGTTCCTCGACTATGGATCTTGTTGTTGTCGACTCTCTGGCTTCTGGGGAAACGAACTTGTTGCCTACCATTGATATTGTTGGTCCTTTGCCCAAACCCGCTCGTAAGCATAGATTTGCTCATGTGGCCAGATCTTCCACCCAACCCTCTAAGGGGGTTCGTCCTCTCCCTTGTGCGAAATCAACCCCGGTGGTGGTTTACGAACAGGATGTTGTGGACAACATTGGGTTTTACCAGCGTTGTGATTTGGTGTGCAGATTCTCTGGGCTCTGGCCTTCCCTACTGGACCTTCACCACTGGGTAAGTGACTCCTGGCGGCCTTTGGTTGCTCTCAATATCAAGCTTTTTCCCTGTGCTAAAGGTTTTTTGTTGCTTCCTTCACTTCTTCTGCTGATAGGGATTTGATTTTGAGCAAGCTTTGGGCTTGGGGAGTGCACTCCCTCTCCATCAAGCCTTGGACAACCTCTTTCAACCCTCTCATTGAACCAATTAATTTGCATCCAGTTTGGGTTCGACTCATCAATCTCCCTCTTCATTTATGGGAGCACTCTTGCTATGAGGCGATCAATAACTCTATTGGTCGTTTCCTAAAGGTTGATGATGCTACATCCTCAATGGAACACACTACCTTTTCCCGCATTCTTGTTGATATCGACATCTTTGCTCCTCTCCCAGGTGATGTGGCTCTTAGGGTGGGGGATAGGCCTTGGTCACATCTGCGGGATTATGAAGGCTTCATTGTAGAAGATGCTTCTCTACTGGCCATCTTTCTTCGGGTTTCTCTTCTCCAAAACACAAAGGAGTTTCTACCTAGTGGAAGAATGGTACTGCTGACCACTTAATAGTAAACGCTACGGATTCTGCGCCCGATGGCTCCTCCCATGAGGATGATGTCATTCCACCCACAACTCATGTTGCTCCTACTGATGTTTGTGTGACCTTGTCTCCAGAGACCCCCACTTCCGCTTCTACTATCCTGCAGCCCTCCCTTGCTATTGAATTTGCTTTTGCTATTGTTGTTCTATCACAACAAATCACTGTTGATGTTCTGCAACCCCCTATGGCCCTCTTCCAGCCTTTTGTTGTCACCAGTGTTGTTGATCCTGCGGGGGCCCTTCCGATGGATCTTAGCATTGACTAAAGGGTGAAATATTTTTTTTAAAATATTAAATGCATTAAATTATAACAACTGCACGTTTAATTATACAACGGAAGTCTAACACATGATTTCCTAAGGGTTACCAACGAAGATTAATTCATAGATTATATTAACACCATGGTTAATCCAATTGTCCATTTAATTAGATAAATTAAATGCTTAAGATTAAACCTACACATACATCTAAATTCCATAATGAAAGAATCAAAGTATTCCAATGCATTTATTTATCCATAGTCCATTTATACATAAGATCAAAGCAACTGAATTAACATACATCCCACTGACATAATATTACAATATCCATAATTACATGGCTTCCAAAAATACCACGGAATCTAAAAGTTACAATATCAAGGTTACATAAAAGTCTGATACAATGACCACAAGGTCTCAACTGAACAATGATCACGAACAAGAGCTGGTACATGAACCACGAACCAAGCAACACCAGCAAAGCCTTTCCTAGCCTGAAGATACAATCTAGAACATCTGATGGGAAGTGGCACTACCACCCGACCATGTGATCCCCAATTGGAACCACCCCACCGTGTTAGGAGATAGTAGAAAACCCTCAAGCAAGCAAGATAAGACAAGTACGAAAGAGCTACATGACTCCGCAAACATCCATGTGACTCAACTCACAAACACTAGTGACTCTAAGGAGAGAGTGTCATCGCATCGCTTACTATGGTTACCCTGGTAGACCTCCATAGGTCCCAACCCCCATCCTGGGTCATCCTGGTAACCTCTCCCAAACCTCTGACTCCATCTAAGTCTCATGCGGACCCTACCAATCCTTTCGTGAAGACAAGGAGGTAAGTTCACCATTCCAAGCCTTCTCGCAACATTATGAGCCCTATACTAGCACTCACCTATGCACGAGGTACATTATCTTAATTAATATTTAATCTACCCTCCCCCTAATCAATTATTAGGTTATCACTTCTTAACTGACTTTCGACGGGTTATCCTGCCATCCACTTCGGGTGCAACCCCCGCTCAAAAGCCACTCTCTATCATAGGACACTAATAGGAAAGGTCTCTCTACGAGAACTCTATGGCGAAACAGACAGCCATATCTAATCCTGACAAACCACAGGTGAAGGATACACAATCACTAACCCAGGATTGACCATTTGGAACAAAACAAACAATGGATCACATCAACAGGGTTATACAACAACACCTAACCAAGGAGATATAACAACATATGACATAATGACAACTCAACCAGAATTGCAATGAAATTAAGCTTGACCGCAAATACCAATTACACAAGATCCTAATACAGACAATCTTTTCTTTAAACAACCAAAAGCATAAATAACTTGCAATTAAAGATTTTCCAAAAAATAAGAAAATACAACTATATTAATACAAAGAAATCAATTTTGTCATTTGTCCAATAAGGTTAAATCAATCATATAAAAATTAATCTCCTAATGTATTTCCAAGCATAAATATAGAATCTAAAATATAAGCTTTTTTTAAAATTAACCAAACTCTAAATTAATATAATATAATTATATGAATATATATATACATTGTATATATATCATATACCTATAATCACATTACAAAATATATATATAACCACATGAATTAATTTTCACAGTATTAAAATAATACTAAATAACATAATACCCATAATAAAATAAACTTATATATATATATATAATGAACTAATTAAAAAATCAAATTTAATAACCTGCATAGAAATCCGAAATTTCCATATTTCAGTTTGCATGAATTATAACTGGGATACCAAATTTAATATTACCCTGCTACGTACGGTGCAAATGCTACCGCTGGTAGCATACTACCGTTAGTAGTAGTACTACTGTATGGTAGTCGTACTACCGTCGGTAGTGGCTACAGATTGGTATTTTTAATTTATTTATTTTTAATTTTTTTAAAAAAAAATTCACAATAACCTAAAAAAACCAGTAAATTTAATTTTCAACCAGAATTTATTTCCAAACCAATTTATTTCCAAGGAAATTAATCAACACATAATTTCTCCAAAATAATATAATAAAATAATTTCTCTTAACTTTTAATAACATAATAAATTTAATTAATGATTAAATTTATTTCTATAATAACTAATAATATCACAGAGATACACAAATATTAAAAAGAACTGCCATAGCCAAATATCAAAACAAAAATCAAACAAGAGGAAATGATTTCTTTGGTAAATCCCATTCCTCCAAAATCTTGCAATTTTCATGCACAATAAAAATCTTGGCAAAATTTGTCATAATAACTTTTCCCAATCTTCTCAAAATTTTAATCTAAAAACACCCAAAAAATAACTTCTTTCCATAAACCAAAAATTAACTTCACGAAAAGACTTTAGCCAAGAACAAGAAATAATCAAACAAGATTTTAGATTTGACAAACATCTTAACACACACATCATTAAGAAAGAAGAAAGAAATAAAATATTTTCTTGAAAACAAACAATCAAACGAAGCCACCCAACCTGACATAGCTTTCCTGGAAGAAATTTGTAGAAGAGAACCAATCCTTCAACAAGCTTCCAAATAAATTTCTCTTCACCCAAATCCCTGACTTGTTTCCTGTCTCCCCCTAAAATAAAGACATATTCCCCTTTTAAACTAAAATTCTAGGTTGTATATATTTTTCCCCAAAAAAACCCTAATATTTAATTTTAGTAATAAAAGCAATTTTCTTTTCTTTTCTAATATTCTAACAAAGGATAAGTTAACATGCAATAATTAAAAATCATTTTTCTTTCTTTTCTTTTCTCATGCAAATTAATTAATTTTCTAAATAAAGAAATTAAAGCAATACTTTAATTCTAATTAATTCTTTTATTTATTTATTTATTCTTTTATTTATTTAAAATTCTAGGAAACAATAAATGAAATTGATCTAATTTATTTTTCCACTAAAATTTAAATAAAATATATTTCTAATATCATGCAACTTGAAACTTAATTTAATAACTTCTTTTAATTAAATAAATTTATAATCTCAATGCATAAAATATATAATTCCAAAATACCAACTATGACATAACTCCATAAATTTAATTAATTAATTAAATCCACTAAAACACGCAAACTGAACAAACCCCAAGCAAAGACTCAGAAAAAGTCAAATGACAATACACGAAGGCCGAACAAACTAACAGGACGACCAACTGACAACACTCACAAGAGTGTAACTGAGTAAAATAGGGTCAACTACTACCTCCTCCACTTCCATCGGACAATATAAGGCACGCTCAGACCTGTGAAGCCAGGTGGAGACGATACCCCGTACCTACCCAGTACTTGTACCTGCAAAGTTCTGCATCACCAAACCACACATGCATATATACAATATAGAAAACACAGCATGCACACCAATGAAGGAGAATCGCAACGTTCCCTGTCTCACCGAAATGAGTGAAGGAAAATCGTCCCCTTCCATCCAATACACTCACAGACACACAACATAGAATTACACATTGCATAGATAAAGTAAAATATCAATACATAGCAATAATCCATAAAATGTCATAAACCACAAGTACTGAAATACTACAAATAAATTATGCATCTCCTATCCAGATAAAGCATGAAATAATGTTATATGTCTGGATAAGACATCATGGTAATGTATCCACTGAAAGTAAACAATAATAAAATATGAGTCTAGTAAGTTCAAATGAGTAGGGGTACTACATTCACCCCCCAAAACTAGGTCTCATCATTTGGGTCCCATAGGACTCTTACCTGGTCAATGGTGCAACCCTTGAGGATCAAATCTCGACACTAAAGAATGCGCACGGGCTCCATGGAAAGCTGCCCATCCTTGACCTGCAAAGAGTTCCAATCAAGAACATGTGTCACATCAGGATGATAAGGTCGAAGAAGTGAAACATGAAAGACATCGTGGATGCGGGATAGACTCGGTGGCAAGGCAAGATGGTAGGCAATAGGTCCTATCCTCTCAAGGATCTCAAAAGGCCCAACAAAACAAGGCGCCAACTTAGAACCCTTTCCATAATGGATTAAACTCTTCCGCGGACGCACTCTCAAGAACACATGGTTGCCAACAAAAAACTGATGATCTACCCTATGAGCATCTGCATACTTCTTTTGCCTATCCTGCGCAGCTACCAAATACTCACGAATCCGCTCTACCTGTTGCTCCATCTCTCGAAGAATATCCGGTCCTACAAGCACCCTGTCCTCTAACCGATCCCAACTCAAAGGAGTGCGGCAAGGACGACCATACAATGCTTGAAAGGGAGACATACCTATGGAGCTATGATATCCATTGTTATAAGAAAACTCCACCAGATAGATATAGTCCTCCCAGTGCGACTGCTAGTCCATCACATACATACGAAGCATGTCCTCTAACACCTGATTCACCCGCTCGGTCTGACCATCTATCTCTGAGTGATAAGCTGAACTAAAGTTCAACTGAGTCCCCAAAGCATGCTGAAGTGAGGTCCACAATGCTGAGGTAAAGACAGGATCTCTATCAGAGATGATCCGCCTCGAAATCCCATGCAGTCTCACTACATCTTCCAAGAAGACTCGTGCCATCACTGCTGCCATATAGGAAGCTCGAATAGGAACAAAATGAGCAACCTTAGTCAATCTATCAACAATGACCATGATAGCATCATGACAAGGTGAAGAGATAGGCAACCCAACAATGAAATCCATGGAAATGATATCCCATTTCCAATCTGGTACCAAATTAGGCTGTAAAAGCCCTGTCGGGTGTTGATGCTCTGCCTTCATGGTGCATAATCACCCTTCCAAGCTCTCCCTCCTTGTTTTGTTGGTTTTATGCTTCTTTTGAAGCCATTGTACATGTAATAAGGGCCATGAGCTCATTTATTCTTCACTAGGTCCTAATTGTAGGTCCTTAGTGTTTTTGTTGAGATTTATTGTGCAGGAGAGTTTGAGTGTGCCCTGGAGGTGTGCTAGGCCTTATTGGTATGTTGATGTCCTTAGGATAGCCCAAAATAGGCCTAGGAGTCATGAAAAGCAACAATGGCAAAGTTGCTCAAAAGATGCAAAAGTTGCATGACAACTTTTAAAAGTTGTCAAGCAACTTTTCCACCCAAAAGGCCAAAGACCCTTATTTAGTGTGGAGAGCCCTAGTTTTGGCACACCGATCGAGGCAAAGGTGGTATAAGTAATTGCAAACCCTATGTTAATGGGTTGGATGTCATACATTGTACGACCCAAGGAAGAAAAGCTTGACTGTGACTGTTTGTTGGTTACCAGTCAGTTTGTATGAAGCAAGCGAGTAGGTTAATGGATTGATTTGCGTGTAAAACCATGTGGAGTGTCTTATATGGTGTAAATACTTTCATTGTGAGCAATTAGATTAGGTTTTTATTTGCAGGTTGTGTGTGTTTGTAAATATTTTGAAAATTGTCTTTTCACTGTCCAGTTTTGGACTGGTTTGTGCAAATGGAATCATAACTCCATTCCCCATTGTGGAATCACCATGAAACCATGGGGAATGAGAGTAGAGACCTTGTACCATAGTTCTATGAAAGAAGGGCCCTTGAAAATTCAAGGAAGCCATTTGGAGACCCATTCATAGGCGAGACTGGACAGTACCCGGTTAGGAATGGTAGTTGGTGCAGAGGTCTTGGAGAGCAAGGTTGGTCAGTGGAGAGTGCACCCTTTGGAGGAGGTGTAGAGGAGTGAGTGAAGCATAACTAGTGTGAAGGAGGAGCCTCCACCAATCCAAACAAGGTGGATAGAACACAAAACACCCACTGTGACCTAGACAGACCTTTAAAACCCTCACGAAACCCTTAAAAACCCCAAAATTCACCCTAGACATTGTACGGCCACTTGGAGGCCCAAAACCAAAGAAATACTTGAGCCCTTTCCAAATGAATGGCAATCCATTTTGGGAGTTTGGGTAGTTTGTGCATCATTTGTGAGAGGGAGCCCTAAAAGTCTGAGTAGGAGGCCTAATTGGTCCTAATCCTTGTAGCCCTATTTTGTAGGCAAAACACAAAATAGTGAAATCGGTAAGGGGTTGAAGGCTTGAAACCTCTTGGGGGAACATGAATGGGTGGAAAGATCATGAATTAGACCTAAAATAACCTTTCTAAGACCTTGGAAGGTGTAGAACAAGCCTAGCCCTTATTAGCCATGGTAAGGGGTTTTGAGTCTCATGAGTAGGTGAGACCTTAGGAGAAGCATTGCAACTCATTAGTGGGTGGAATTGGGCAAGGTCAGGGGATTCCTCAAGCAAAGGAAGTCCTAGAGACCAGGGGTGTGTAGAGAACACCAGGTGATCCAAGGAAAGGATCCAAGAGCATAAACTAGGCTAGTCTATCCCAAACCCCATCCCATCAGATTGGTATCAGAGCAAGTTAAAGATTTGTTGGACTGTGTATGTCTCTATTTACTAGTGAATCAGTAGGGGAGAGAAGAATGGCCACTAATGCAGAGCTAGCTAGAGAGGTAGAAGAGTAGAAGGAGAAGAATAGACTCCTTGAAGAAGATATGAGCGAGATAAGGGATAAGTTGCAGGAAGTGGTGGATTAGAGGACACAAGGACCTTGGGATGAAGACACCAAGGGTAAAGGAAAGAAAACTATAGACATAGATGACATTATACCTGAACCAAATCCCTTGTTCAATGAAGAACCATTTGTAAAAGCTATTAAAGCTTTGAACACCAAAGCTTTTGAAGGATTGCCACATTTCAGTGGTAGAATGGACATTGACACTGTCATGGAATGGATTGAGGGCATGGAAAACCACTTTGAGTGTGAGGGAGTGACAGAGGCTCAAAAGGTTAAAGTTGCCAAATCAAGATTAAGGGGAGCAGCTTTGACATGGTGGAAGTACCTGCAAGAAGAAAGAGTTAGTATGGGGAAGCTACCTACTGCCAATTGGAAGGCCATGGTGAGTAAGATTAAGGAGAACTACTTACGAGAGGATTATGAAGTCCAACTTCATTAGAAGAGACAAGGATTGAAGCAGAAGGATCTTTATGTGGCCTCCTACATAGAGGAGTTTCAAAAGCTATGTCTTAGATCCAAAGTCCAAGAAGATGAATCTATTAAGGTGGCTAGGTATCTAAGCGGTCTAAAGTGGAACATTCAAGAGGAGATAAGCCTATGGACTCCTACTACTGTTCAAAAATGTCATCAACTTGCTGCCAAGGTAGAAGAGAGGAACAAAAGGAAAGGAGACTCCAATAACAGGGGTAGAGGCAGAGGTAGAGACCAAATGAACCACCGAGGTGGTTACCAAAGCAAGTCAAATGAGCAGAGGAACCAAGGAGAAGCCAAGTTGACTGAGCATGGCAGTGAAACCAATCTTAGAGGAAGACATTCTAGAGGAAGAGGTGCACAAGGTGGTTCAAATAGGGGTAGAGGTACCGGCAGAGGTAACTCCTACTTTGCAACAATGAAGTGTTACAATTGTGGACAATTGGGACACCCGGCATATAGATGCCCTGACAAGCCTACATCATCAAACAATGGAAAGAGGGTTGTCTATGCTCATGAAGAGTCTTCAAGAAGCAAGACACCGGATGTGGACCAGATTGAATCAGAGATTGGAGAAAATCTGATGTTCAATAGGATTTTGATCAGACAGCCAGTTAAGGAGGAACCCAAACATAGGAGAGCATTGTTTAGGGTGAGATGCAAAGTTCTTGATAAGGTGTGCAAGGTGATAGTTGATTCAGGCTCAACTGACAACATCATCTCAGAAGAGGCAGTTAGGAAGTTGAAACTCACAAGAATACCCCACACTAGCCCTTACAAGGTGACTTGGTTGAACAAAGGTCAGAGTGTGCTAGTCAATGAATAGACTTGGTTAGAGTTTTCTATTGGAGGATATAAGGATAAGATCTTTTGTGATGTGTTGCCTATGGATGCTTGTCATCTACTGCTAGGAAGACCCTGGCAATTTGATAGGAAGGTGATCTATGATGGAGAGGAGAACTCCATATCATTCAAGAAGGATAGCAAGACCTTCAAGATTCGGTCCTTGATAGAGGATGAAGAGGGAACTTCAAAAACACCTAGTGTCTTATTGTCTACTGGTAAAGAGTTCTTAAACTTGCTACATGAGGAGGAGATAGTGAAGTGTGCCATCTTTGTGAAACCAAAGGAGGAAGAAGACAAGTTGCAAGCAGAAGTACCCATGGAGGTGAAGCAAATGCTACAAGAGTATAAAGACATAGTGAGTGATGGAGCACCTACAACACTCCCACCAAGAAGGTCTATAAGTCATCAAATAGACTTTGTTCCCGGTGCATCCTTACCTAACAAGGCTGCATATAAGCTCACACCTAATCAGAACAAGGAGGTAGCAAGGCAAGTGCAGGAGTTATTGGAACAAGGACTGATTAAGAAGAGCATCAGCCCATGTGCAGTCCCGGTAGTGCTAGCATCAAAGAAAGGAGGTAAGTGGAGACTTTGCACTGACTCAAGAGCAATCAATAGGATCACCATAAGGTATAGATTTCTTATTCCTAAAATAGAGGATTTGATGGACTGTTTAGGAGGGACTATGTATTTTACCAAGCTAGACCTTAAAAGTGGTTATCAACAGATAAGAATTAAGGAGGGTGATGAGTGGAAGACTGCTTTCAAGACCACAAAAGGATTGTATGAATGGCTTGTGATGCCATTTGGACTCACCAATTCTCCAAGCACCTTCATGAGGTTGATGAATGAGGTGTTAAAATATTTCACAGGCAGATTTGTGGTGGTGTACCTAGATGACATTCGTATCTATAGCAGAACCAAAGAGGAGCACCTTGAGCATTTGAGGTTAGTCTTAGAGAGGTTGCATGAGGAGAAGTTATCCATCAACCTAGAGAAGTGTGACTTATTGAAGCAAGAGCTGGTCTACTTAGGATTTGTGGTGTCTAAAGGAACCTTGAAGATGGATCCAAGCAAAGTGGAGGCAATCTTGAATTGGCCTGCAACTAAAACAGGGACTGAAGTTAGGAGTTTCCATGGATTAGCTCAATTCTATAGGAAGTTTGTGAGGAACTTCAGTGGTATATGTGCACCAGTCCTTGACACCATAAAACGAGGCCTTAAAATTAAGTTTGAATGGACTGAGTAGGCTGACAAAGCATTTCAAATGTTGAAGCAAGAAGTAGCCACAAAACCTATCCTACTCCTACCTACGTTTGATAAGCTATTCACATTGGAGTGTGATGCAAGTGGAATTGCAATAGGTGGTGTATTGAGTCAAGAGGGAAGGCCTGTGGCATTTTTCAGTGAGAAGCTTAATGAAGAAAAGAAGAAGTACTCAGCCTATGACCTAGAGTTATATGCATTAGTGCAGTCTCTAAAGAAATGGAGGCATTACCTACTCCCAAAAGAATTTGTGGTGTTCACAGACAACCAAGCATTGAGTTACATTAATACTCAAGAGAAGCTTAGCAATAGACATCTGAAATGGATGGAAAACCTCCAATTCTTCACCTTCACCATCAAGTATAAGAAGGGGCAACTTAACAAGGTGGCAGATGCATTGAGCAGGAAGTTGTTAACAGTTCAAGAACTACAGTTTCAAAGCATCGGAATAGAAGGTTTCAAGGACCTCTATGAAGGAGATGAAGACTTCTCATCAGCTTACAAGGTTTGCAAGGAGTTTGAGAACCATTTCCATGGTGAGTATGCAGATTACACTCTCCAAAATGGTCTCTTGTTCAAGGGTAATTAGTTGTGTGTACCAAGAGGATCCATGAGGGAGAACCTCATCCAAGAGAAACATAATGGCAGTTTGAGTGGACACTTTGGGATTAACAAAACCTTGGATTTGGTACAGAGGTACTGCTATTGGCCAAAGTTGCCAAGGGATGTGAAGAGGTATGTAGAGCAATGTGGTGTATGCCAAAGAGCAAAGGGAGGATCAAGTAATGCTTGTCTCTATCAACCATTACCGGTCCCTAATAGACCTTGGGAATGTATAAGCATGGACTTTGTAGTAGGACTTCCCAAGACAAAAATAGGTATGGACAACATCTATGTGGTAGTAGATAGATTTTCCAAGATGAGCCATTTCATTCCATGTAAAACTACACATGATGCTAGCTATGTTGCACATCTCTTCTTTAAAGAGATTGTTAAGATTCATGGACTCTCTTTAAGCATTGTTTCAGACAGGGACAGCAAGTTCATGGGCCATTTTTGGCAAACATTATGCAGGAGACTTGGAACTAATCTCTCATTTAGCTCAACTTACCATCCACAAACAGATGGTCAAACTGAAGTCATCAATAGAGTGTTAGGCAACTTGTTGAGGTGTTTAACTAAGGAGTATGGGCAGACATGGGACCTAATCATTCCTCAAGCAGAGTATGCATATAATGACAGTGTGAATAGGACCACTGGTAGAAGTCCTTTTGAGGTTGTCTATGGTAGACATCCAAGAGGAGTATGTGAGTTGAGAGACCTTGGTACCCTAGAGATGAAGAGTGGACAAGAAGTGGACTTCACTCAAACCATCAAAGAAGTCCAAGAGCAAGTTAAGAAGGCCATCCTTGAATCCACTCAAAAACTAAAAGCCAAAATGGATGAGAAAAGGAGAGAAGTTCAGTTCAAGGTGGGTGACTATGTGATGGTCCATTTGAGAAAAGCTAGGATGCAAAGTGGTAAGCCTACCAAACTGCAAATGAAGAGGGTAGGACCTTGTGAAATTCTGGCAAAATATGGTGAGAACGCCTATAAGGTTGATTTACCTTCAGGCTTATCCATTTCACCAGTCTTTAATGTTGTTGATCTGGTAATTTACAAGGGAGAGATAGCAAGGCAGACTGAGAACCAAGCCAAGGTACTACAAGATTTGCATGTGAATACCTTACCTCAAGTGAAGAAGCCTATGGAAGAGAAGATATTCGAGTCAAGAGTGAAGAAGTTTACCAGACACCAGGTCTACATGGAGCACTTAGCGAAATGGGCAGGTCAACCAGTCTCTGAAGCTACTTGGGTGGAGGCGAGCAAGTTCAAGAAGCTTGGCATAGACCCAGCTCTCATCTCTTCTCCTATTTCTTAGTTGTGTGCAAAGGGGGAGTATGGTGCAGGAGCACCCTTCCAAGCTCTCCCTCCTTCTTTTTTTGTTGGTTTTATGCTTCTTTTGAAGCCATTGTACATGTAATAAGGGCCATGAGCTTATTTGATCTTCACTAGGTCCTAGTTGTAGGTCCTTAGTGTTTTTGTTGAGATTTCTTGTGCAGGAGATTTTGAGTGTTCCCTGGAGGTGTGTTATGCCTTATTGGTATGTTGATGTCCTTAGGATAGCCCAAAATAGGCCTAGGAGTCATGAAAAGCAACAATGGCAAAGTTGCTCAAAAGATGCAAAAGTTGCATGACAACTTTGCCACCCAAAAGGCCAAAGACCCTTATTGAGCATGGAGAGACCTAGTTTTGGCACACCGACCAAGGAAAAGTTGGTATAAGTAATTGCAAACCCTATGTTAATGGGTTGGATGTCATACATTGTACGACCCAAGGAAGAAAAGCTTGACTGTGACTGTTTGTTGGTTACCAGTCAGTTTGTATGAAGCAACCGAGCAGGTTAATGGATTGATTTGCATGTAAAACCATGTGGAGTGTCTTCTATGGTGTAAATAATTTCATTGTGATCAATTAGATTAGGTTTTTATTTGCAGGTTGTGTGTGTTTGTAAATATTTTGAAAACTGTCTTTTCGCTGTCCAGTTTTGGACTGGTTTGTGCAAATGGAATCATAACTACATTCCCCATTGTGGAATCACCATGAAACCATGGGGAATGAGAGTAGAGACCTTGTACCATAGTTCTATGCAAGAAGGGCCATTGAAAATGCAAGGAAGCCATTTGGAGACCCATTCCTAGGCGAGACTGGACAGTGCCCGGTTAGGAATGGTAGTTGGTGCAGAGGTCTTGGAGATCAAGGTTGGTCAGTGGAGAGTGCACCCTTTGGAGAAGGTGTAGAGGAGTGATTGAAGCATCACTGTTGTGAAGGAGGAGCCTCCACCAATCTAGACAAGGTGGCTAGAACACAAAACACCCACTGTGACCCAGGCAGACCTTTAAAACCCTCACAAAACCCTTAAAAACCCCAAAATTCACCCTAGGCACTATACGGCCACTTGGAGGCCCAAAACCAAAGAAATCCTTGAGCCCTTGCCAAATGAATGGCAGTCCATTTTGGGAGTTTGGGTATTTTTTGCATCGTTTGTGAGAGGCAGCCCTAAAATTCTGGGTAGGAGGCCTAATTGGTCCTAATCCTTGTAGCCCTATTTTGTAGGCAAAACACAAAATAGTGAAATTGGCAAGGGGTTGAAGGCTTGAAACCTCTTGGGGGCACATGAATGGGTGGAAAGATCATGAATTAGACCTGAAATAACCTTGCTAAGACCTTGGAAGGTGTAGAACAAGCCTAGCCCTTATTAGCCATAGTAAGGGGTTTTGAGTCTCATGAGTAGGTGAGACCTTAGGAGAAGCATTGCAACTCATTAGTGGGTGGAATTGGGCAAGGTCAGGGGATTCCTCAATCAAAGGAAGTCCTAGAGACCAGGGGTGTGTAGAGAACACCAGGTGATCCAAGGAAAGGATCCAAGAGCATAGACTAGGCTAGTCTATCCCAAACCCCATCCCATCACTTCACCCTCTGACACTCTAAGCACTTCGACACAAAATCAGCAATGTTGTGTTTCATACCAGCCCAATGATAAATCTATCTAAGATCCGCGTGCATCTTCTTGACACCTGGATGTGTCGAATAAGGTACACGATGGGCCTCAGTCATGATCAAAACACGAAGACCCTCCAAAGGTGGTACATAGATCCATCCTAGGTGATGAAGAAGTCCATCTGCCTCAAGTTTATATCCAAAAAACCTACCCTCTAAAGTCCTTTCGGACTCTATCACAGCTCTAACATCCTGATACCAAGTATCTTGAGGAAGGACTCCTAGAATCCTCTCTCTCAAGTCTACTCCAAGGGACAATGCTGAAACTTCATGCCACCTACGACTCAAAGCATCTGCCACTATGTTCTCTTTCCCCTGAATATAACGAACCTCAAAATCATACTTGCAGAAGAATTCCATCCATCTCCGCTGTCGAGCATTCAAGTTCGGTTGCGTGAATATATATTGCAGACTGCGGTGATCACTATGCAGCTCAAATCAATGCCCTAAAAGGAAATGCCACCATCTAACCAAGGCATGAACTACAACTACCAACTCTAAATCGTGAACTGGATAGTTCAACTCATGGTTCTTAAGTTTGCGAGACTCATAAGCAATCACACATCCATCCTGCATAAGCACTACACCTATACCTTCCAAAGAGGCATCTGTGTATACCATAAAATCTCTAGATGGATCAGGAACTACCAAAATCGGAGCACTGACAAGGAGTTCCATCAAGGTCCGAAAATTTTCCTCACTGTTCTAACCAAACAAACTTCTTCCCTTTCCTCTAAAGAGAAGTAATCAGGTGTCCTATCCGGGAAAAGCTTTCTACAAAGCGACGGTAATATCCAGCCAAACCCATAAAACTCCTAACTTTTGAAACGTTGGTCGACGCTGGCCAATCAACAATGGCTTGGATCTTTGAAGGATCCAAGGATATACCTTCTCCCAAAACCACATGACCAAGATAGTTCACCTCAGACTGGAAGAAGTCACACTTTGCCAAATTGGCATAAAGTTGATTCTCCCTCAAACACTGCAATACCTGACGTAAGTGACCCTCATGCTCTTCCATAGATCTAGAATAAATCAGATTGTCATCCAAGAATACAATGACGAAATAATCAAGGTAGGTGCGAAAAACCCCATTCATGAGGCTCATGAAAATTGAAGGCACGTTCGTCAACCCAAATGGCACCACTGTGAACTCATACTGACCATAACGAGTATGAAACATTGTCTTATGAATATCTGCATCATGAATGCGCAACTGATGGTATCCAAATTTTAGGTCAATCTTAGAGAACACCTTGGCTCCCTTAACTTTATCAAAAAGGTCATCTATACGAGGCAATGGATATCTATTCCGGATTGTTACCTTATTCAGTTGTCGGTAATCAATGCATAACCGAAGAGAACCATCTTTCTTCTTAACAAAGATAAGAGGCTCACCCCAAGGGGAAACACTAGGATAAATGAATCCCTTGGCCAACAATTCTTCTATCTGCAACTTCAACTTACTCAACTCCTAAGTAGTCATCCAATATGGAGCTCTCGAAATAGGTTTTGCACCAGGAACCAAATCAATGCGAAAGTCTATGTCTCACTTCGGAGGCATACCAGGAATATCCAATGGAAACACATCAGCATACTCTCTAAGAATAGGGTGACCATTAAGAGCGATTTCTCAACTCTCTGACTCATCCACATCCTCAAGAGTAACTGCAAAAATTTGACACCCTCTACGCATGCACCGCTTAAGTTGCATAGTGGAAATCATACGTAGGGATATCGGTATTTGAACTCCAACAATCTCCACTTCTCTGTCGAGGTCATCTAAATACTCCATTGTCTTCTTGCGATAATCTACGCGAGCACTATGAGATGATAGCCAATCCATCTCCAACACAACTCCATAAGAACCCAAAGGAATGACTCGAAGGTCAACTGAGGTAACTATGGTTCCTAGGTCCAACTCACAACTAGGAATAAAGGCATCTACAGAGACACAGACACCTGTAGCCAACTCTACTTGCCACCTATCCGCCTACTTAGCAAACGCGAGTCTGCACCGCTCCACAATGGATGAATAAATGAAAGAATCTGAAGCACCGGAATAAAAAAGTACAGAGATAGGGATTCCATGCAACATACCTGTTGCTTCAATACATGTACCCTGATGATCAACTTGGCAGTCATCCACTGCTGCAAACACTCTATGGGATCTCCCTGCATCTCCCACTGTAAGCTCTGATGTTGTTGGCCTCTAACTACCTGTGTTGTGGAAATGTTGAGGGCACTGCGCGGCTCTATGACCAAACTGTCCACAAGAGAAGCAAGCTCCTCTATTACATGTCAGCCCACTAGACTACTGGAAACTTCCCTGGCTAGGGGCGTGAGATGTACTTTGCAAGGACTACCCTGTCGAGCCTTGTTTTCCCCTCTTCCAGTTCTTGTTCTTCCTATACTGAGAGTTGCCACCTTGTTGGTCCTGGAACTGTTTCGGTTTTGACGATTGTTGTTGTTGCTGATGTCCACCCTTAACGGGTGCCTAAGGAGTCCTAAACGGTGTAGCTGACTGGGACTAATTTCCTTGAGCTCTATTCCCACTAGAAGGTGCACTCCCTATCAACACACATGACTGACCACCAAGTGCACGGCTAAGGTTCAGCTCAACCAATCTGGCTTTTGCCATGGCTATCTCAACTGAAGGTGGCTCAAACACCCTCACTCCTCTACTGATGTGGTCATTCAAACCTCTCAAGAAGTGTTGAACAAGCATAGCCTCGTCATTACCAATCCCGACATACTGTTTGAGCTCATAGAACCTGTACTCATACTAGTCTACTGTCATACCATACTGACGTAAGGCGTAGAACTCATATGCCCGAGTCTGCCTCCACTAGGGTGAGAGAAATTGTGCCCTGGATCTCTCCAGAAATAACTCCCATGTTACGGTGTTAATGCACACACCGATCTTCTCCTCCTCTAGTCTCCACCAGATCGAAGAAAAACTTTTGAGACGCATAATAGCACATCTCACCTTGGTATTGCTACTATATGGAAACATAGTGAAACACCGGTCTAAACCGATGAGCCAGGTCTCTGCCTCGAGACCGGTACCCATACCATCAAAGTAAGGAGGGTTGGACCTCATCAAGTCCTTTATGTGACCCAAAGAAGGTGGATCTTTGTCAGCTATAATCTCCCTCCTCCTGGGCGATCTCTCCCTCTCTCTCTCTCCTCTGGAACTTTTTGATGTGGCTCCTCAACCCGAGCATGAATAAGCTACTCAAGCTCAGGTCTTTGACCTAACCTAGCCAGAACCTCCTGAAACATTTGTCTCAGCTCTTCCCTTTCGGGAGCCTGCTCTCCTGCATGCTGAGGATCCTAATGAACTGACTGTTCTGGCTCAACACTCACATGAGTGGGTGGTGGTGAAGGAATGTGACGGTCAGAACCACGGCCTTGTCCTCCACCTTTGCGTCCCTTGTGGCCACCTCCCCTAGCTTTCCTAGCCATGACCTAGCACCATAAAAGAGAAAACAGTTCAGATCTACGACAAGGATAAGACAAGAGAAAAACAAACATTAAGACCTAAGTAAAAAGGACTAGCTAAATAGGCTCACTACAAACCTAGAGTACCCAGTGTTCAAACATGGGCTTTGATACCAAATGTAATGCCCCGCCAGGAACCCTAAAGGAAAACAACACAACTAGGCAACTAAAGGGTGAAATATTTTTTTTTAAAGATTAAGTGCATTAAATTATAACAACGGCAAGTTTAATAATACAACGGAAGTCTAACACATGATTTCCTAAGAGTTACCAATGAAGATTAATTCATAGATTATATTAACATCATGGTTAATCCAATTGTCCATTTAATTAGATAAATTAAATACTTAAGATTAAACCTACACATACATCTAAATTCCATAATGAAAGAATCAAAGTATTCTAATGCATTTATTTATCCATATTCCATTTATACATAAGATCAAAGCAACTGAATTAACATACATCCCACTGACATAATATTACAATATTCATAATTACATGGCTTCCAAACATACCACGGAATCCAAAAGTTACAATATCAAGGTTACATAAAAGTCTGATACAATGACCACAAGGTCTCAACTGAACAATGATCATGAACAAGAGCTAGTACATCAACCACGAACCAAGAAACACCAGCAAAGCCTTTCCTCGCCTGAAGATACAATCCAGAACATCTGATGGGAAGTGGCACTACCACCCGACCATGTGATCCTGAAATGGAACTACCCCACCATGCTAGGAGATAGTAGAAAACCCTCAAGCAAGCAAGATAAGACAAGTACGAAAGAACTACATGACTCCGCAAACGTCCATGTGACTCAACTCACAAACACTAGTGACTCTAAGGAGAGAGTGTCTTCGCATGGCTTACGATGGTTACCCTGGTAGGCCTCCATAGGTCCCGGCCCCCATCCTGAGTTATCCTGGTAACCTCTCCCGAACCTCCAGCTCCATCTAAGTCTCATGCGGACCCTACCAATCCTTTTGTGAAGACAAGGTGGTAAGTTTGTCATTCCAAGCCTTCTCGCAACATTTTGAGCCATGTACTAGCACTTACCTATGCACGAGGTACATTATATTAATTAATATTTAATCTACCCACCCCCTAATCAATTATTAGGTTATCACTTCTTAACTAACTTTCGACGGGTTATCCTGTCATCCACTTCGGGTGGGACCCCCGCTCGAAAGCCACTCTCTCTCATAGGACACTAACGGGAAAGGTCTCTCTACGAGAACTCTAGATGAAACAAACAGCCATATCTAATCCTAACAAACCACAGGTGAAGGATACACAATCACTAACCCAGGATTGACCATTTGGAACAAAACACACAATGGCTCACATCAATAGGGTTATACAACAACACCTGACCAAGGAGATATAACAACATATGACATAATGACAACTCAACCAGAATTACAATGAAATTAAGCTTGACCGCAAATACCAATTACACAAGATCCTAATACAGGCAATCCTTTCTTTAAACAACCAAAAGCACAAATAACTTGCAATTAAAGATTTTCTAGAAAATAAGAAAATACAACTATATTAATACAAAGAAATCAATTTTGTCATTTGTCCAATAAGGTTAAATCAATCATATAAAAAATAATCTCCTAATGTATTTCCAAGCATAAATATAGAATCTAAAATATAAGATTTTTTTTAAAAACCAAACTCTAAATTAATATAATATAATTATATGAATATATATATATACATCGTATATATATACATCATATATATATCATATACCTATAATCACATTACAAAATATATATATAACCACATGAATTAATTTTCACAGTATTAAAGTAATACTAAATAACATAATACCCATAATAAAATAAACTTATATATGAATATATATACATATATATTTATATACATATATCATATTTATAATGAATTAATTTAAAAATCAAATTTAATAACCTGCATAGAAATCCGAAATTTCCATATTTCGGTTTGCACGAATTATATCTAGGGTAGCAAATTTAATATTACCTTGCTACATACGGTAGCAAGTGCTACCGTAGGTAGCACATGCTACCACACGGTAGCAGTGCTACCGTACGGTAGTGGCTACCAATTGGTATTTTTTATTTTTTATTTTTTTTTTAATTCATAATAACCTAAAACACCAGTAAATTTAATTTTCAACCAGAATTTATTTCCAAACCAATTTATTTCCAGGGAAATTAATCAATACATAATTTCTCCAAAATAATATAATAAAATAATTTCCCTTTACTTTTAATAACACAATAAATTTAATTAATGATTAAATTTATTTCTATAATAACTAATCATATCACAGAGATACACAAATATTAAAAAGGACTGCCATAGCCAAATATCAAAACAAAAATCAAACAAGAGGAAATGATTTCTCTTGTAAATTCCATTCCTCCCAAATCTTGCAATTTTCATGCACAATAAAAATCTTGGCAAAATTTACCATAATAACTTTTCCCAATCTTTTCAAAATTTTAATCTAAAAACACCCAAAAAATAACTTCTTTCCATAAACCAAAAATTAACTTCAGGAATGGACTTTAGCCAAGAACAAGAAATAATCAGACAGGATTTTAGATTTGACAAATATCTTAACACACACATCATTCAGAAAGAAGAAAGAAATAAAATATTTTCTTTAAAACAAACAATCAAACGAAGCCACCCAACCTGGTATAGCTTTCGTAGAAGAAATTTGTAGAAGAGAACCAATCCTTCAACAACCTTCCAAATAAATTTCTCTTCACCTGAATCTCTGACCTATTTCCTGTCCCCCCCTAAAATAAAGACATATTCCCCTTTTAAACTAAAATTCTAGGTTGCATATTTTTTTCCCCAAAAAAACCCTAATATTTAATTTTAGTAATAAAAGCAATTTTCTTTTCTTTTCTAATATTCTAACAAAGGATAAGTTCTTTTCTAATATTCTAACAAAGGATAAGTTAACATGCAATAATTAAAAATCATTTTTCTTTCTTTTCTTTTCTCATGCAAATTAATTAATTTTCTAAATAAAAAAATTAAAGCAATACTTTAATTCTAATTAATTATTTTATTTATTTAAAATTCTAGGAAACAATAAATGAAATTAATCTAATTTATTTTTCCACTAAAATTTAAATAAAATATATTTCTAATATAATGCAACTTAATTTAATAACTTCTTTTAATTAATTAAATTTATAATCTCAATGCATAAAATATATAATTCAAAAATACCAACTATGAGATAACTCCATAAATTTAATTAATTAATTAAATCCACTAAAACACACAAACTAAACAAACCCCAAGCAAAGACTCAGAAAAAGTCAAACGACAATACACGAAGGCCGAACAAACTAACAGGATGACCAACTGACAACACTCACAAGAGTGTAACTGAGTAAAATAGGGTCAACTACTACATCCTCCACTTTCATCGGACAATATAAGGCATGCTCAAACCTGTGAAGCCAGGTGGAGACGATACCCCATACCTACCCGGTACTTGTACCTGCAAAATCTTGCATCACCAAACCACACATGCATATATACAATATAGAAAACACGGCATGCACACCAATGAAGGAGAATCGCGACGTTCCCTGTCTCATCGAAATGAGTGAAGGAAAATCGTCCCCTTCCATCCAATACACTCACAGACACACAACATAGAATTACACATTGCATAGATAAAATAAAATGTCAATACATAGCAATAATCCTTAAAATGCCATAAACCACAAGTACTGAAATACTGCAAACAAATTATGCATCTCATATCCAGATAAAGCATGAAATAATGTCATATAAGTCTGAATAACACATCATGGTAATGTATCCACTGAAAGTAAACAATAATAAAATATGAGTCTAGTAAGTTCAAATGAGTAGGGGTACTACAAGTAACGTATGGAAGGTCCTAGGTTTGAGTCCTAGCTGGTCCATGTCTCAACACGATGACCAATGAAATTTACCAAATATGAGCAAAGTAATGCAATACATGGGTAGCTAGCAAGCCAATAAATCAATAGGAAATGTATAAGCTCAATTGTGACGGTTAAACCATTACAAACAATACTCCAAACATTGGCTTCAATCATCAATTATCCAAACATTATTTTATCGTAGCCAACACAAACTTTCCATTCATATTTCCATGCCTCCTCATAGCATAATAGGACCAATTCTTGGCATGTAGTATTTAATTGTACAAATCCTTTTATTTTATGAGCTTGAGCAATTGATGTGAGGAACATTCTTCACAATTACAAAAGACAAGCCAAATCAAAACCTTCTATTTATTAATTCCAAGAAAACAATAAGTCTTAGTGACAATAATAAGAAAAGCATGTATGCACCTTTTACACTCAGCTCTAAATATAAATGTCATTATATTTTTAGGTGATGTGTTGCATCAATTTGGTCTAGATCACATAACAAGAAAAACATAATACTATAACATAAATTAAACATGGATAATGAATTATGATAGGAGCTTGCCTTTAATATAAAAGACTTGTAAAATCAACGACAGCATATGTGCTACCCCTAAATTTGGAGCCATGCCATTTATCCTATGCAACCTCTACTTAAACTTGAGTAGCTTAAGTGGTAGGCAAAGGTTGACAACTATTTTCCAACACACATGAACAACACAATACAAATTGGTGGTGTAAATAATTATTCATCATGGATATTATTACACCTTACTTAAGTTTACTTAGGTACACGCATATCATAGTAGTTTGGGTATGAGACACTTAGGTGTTTGTGCCACATTGAGATAGTGTGTGTAGGAGAATTCCCACTTTTTATGGGGTTGATCTTGTTACTACTCTATCATATCCACTTATTGTGGAGTGATAATTCCACCTTCGGTAGGTGATCCACCTCATGTGAAATATTTTATTGTTTCTCCTACCTACCACACCTATTTTCTACCTACCCTTGTTTCTTATTGAGCCACATGTCATGTTTGTGTGCTCACATATCCATATAGTCTTGCCTATATAAGCAAACTCATCTACATTGTAAAAAACAACGATTGATGATCCAGTTGATCATATTTTGCATCTTGATAGAATACAATTTATTTCTATCATCTATTTTGTTCTCTCTTATTTGTGTTTTCCATTGCCTCTAGATCTTGTCAAAATCTCACATGGTATCAGAGCCATTAAAGTGTCATTGGTTTGCTAATTGAGAGAAATTTGGGGTTTGCAATTTGGAGCTTTCTATTGCAGGTTATTATTGGAGCTTGTCAGGTCAAATCTGAGGTCACCATTGGATTGGGGAGGTTTGAGAAAGTCAAAATCGACTTTTGTTTTGTCCAAATCCGACATCCGAGGCCAAATCTAGAGTCGTTTGAAGGTGGAGGGTGATGACTTGTCCTGACAGCTATCTGCAATTTTGGAGCATATTTGGCCAAATCCGTCATCGCCATTACGCTCAAAAGGCCCCAAAACCCCAAGATCGATTGTCAATTCGTCGAAATTGGCTTTCGTCCCTCCGAGTTGAAAAAGTTCCCCCCCTAGCCCATCGTACGTACTTGCAAGTACAAGTTTGCAATTTTTTTTGTTTTTTGTTTTTTATTTCAGAAATTAAAAATAAAAAATAAAAAATCATAAATTAATAATTATTGGGGGGCGAATTTATTTGTTTTTGTTTTTTATTGTTAAAAAGGCGAAAAATAATAATTTTTTGGGGCTTTACATGCCTGCAGGTACTGCGAGTACACCATAGTGTACCTGCGGTCTCGCAAGCACTGCGGGTACACCGCAATGTACCTGCGGTCCCGCAGGCACTGCGTGCAACCACAGTGTACTTGCAGTCCCGCAGGCACTGTGGCCCCGCAGTGTACCTACGATTATCCGCAGTGCTCTGCGAGCCCCTCCCTGTAGGAGTAAACTTTGTTTTTTTTATAGTTTTTTAATAATAAAAAAACAAACTTTCTAAATAAAGTTTTTTTTCCTTTAATAAATTTTTATTAAAGTTTTTTTTTTCATTTCAAAATTAAAAAAAAAATGATTGCCTTTTAAAATATATATATATTTTTAAATAAAGTTTTTTTATGGGCTATAATAAATTGTTTTTATTTAGATTTTTAAAATCATTTAAAAACAAAATATCGTGGAATAAGTCAAATTGGGAACACAATTTTTTTCTTGTCACTTCATACCTGTCTTGCAATGCTTCCAACTGACAGTCAAAGGGGGGGAGGGGTGAGGGGGGGGTTGATTTGCTCCTTTATATCTCTTGACCACATCCCAGTCGGAGGCGTCTTTTTCTGTAGTATTCTACAAGGCTTCTTTGGTGGCATCATTTTCATGTTTCCAGATTTGCACTATCATGTTGTATGCTCTTGCATGAGCAATGTTGTACTCGCACTATCATAAAGTGCCACACCTCTTTGTATCTTGTTATTGTTGACTATTTGATGTAATCCTCTTGTACATGTAGATCAGGAATATCTTGTGAGACTTGGTGCATGGTTCCAGTTGAGATTTAGATTGTACACATTTGTGCATGGCTCCCATGAGACTTAGATTGTACCAGTATTTCTGCCATTTACGAGTATCCAGATGATACTCAAAGCAGGTTGTCTCCATGTCTGATCTTCATTTTGTTGCAGCGAGTGATTCATCGTCATCGACTTGGTACTTGGTTTTGTCACACTTTGACATTATTGGTGCAGCATTGGCTCTCTTTCTTTCTAATGGGAAGGCATTTTGGTCAACATCATTGGACCATCTTAGCAGGAGATTTGACATTGAGGAGGGGCTTCATGGTGTCTTCTTCTCTCTTATTGGGGGGGACATATTTTATTCTTCTCATTCTTCATTGAGAGCATTGTGTGCTTTTTTCATCTCTCTTTTGGGGGGGAGTTTTTTTCCCATGTGGTAATCTCTCTTTCCCCGCTTTATGGGAGATTGCATTTGTACATGGGTACCTAACATGGTCTAGTAGTCGGGACCCACCTTGCATTGCTTAGTTGCATTGTAGACTTAAGTGCATTCCCCTAGGTTGCACTTAAGGGGGGGTGTTGGTGTAAATAATTATTCATCATGGATATTATTACACCTTACTTAAGTTTACTTAGGTACATGCATATCATAGTAGTTTGGATATGAGACACTTGGGTGTTTGTGCCACATTGAGATAGTGTGTGGAGGAGAATTTCCACCTATTATGGTGTTGATCTTGTTAGTATTCTATCATATCCACTTATTGTGGAGTGATAATTCCACCTTCAGTGGGTGATCCACCTCATGTGGAATATTTTATTGTTTCTCCTACCTACCGCACCTATTTCCTACCTACCCTTGTTTCTTATTGAGCCACATGTCATGTTTGTGTGCTCACATATCCATATAGCCTTGCTTATATAAGCAGGCTCATCTACATTGTAAAAAACAACGATTGATGATCCAGTTGATCACATTTTGCATCTTGATAGAATACAGTTTATTTCTATCATTTATTTTGTTCTCTTATTTGTGCTTTTCATTGCCTCTAGATCTTGGCAAAATCTCACACAAATAAAGTAGAGACACAACTAGTTTTTTTTAGACCAAATTTGACTATAGTTGTATCTCTAGATCTAGCTTACCCAATGTGCGATCCTTATGCTAATAATAATGATGGGATAGGGAATCAAAAAGTGGGATTTTATAATATGTTGAGTATGAGAGGGGTCAAAATCTATGAACCTTATTTTCCTAACCCAACCCACAAAACAATCTAAGGGTGAGCATGCATCTTTAATGTTTTTTACCCTATCACTAACTTCACCTTATTTAGTAAACATATTTTATAATTTAGAGATTTGGGAAAAAATTAGCTTCATTTTCTTGCCTAATGAAAGTGGGAATAGCATATTGGGCATGTCTCTTGTATCCTATTTTAATTTTCTCTAATGTGAAGCAAAAATGGATTCTATAATTTATTGTGGAGCCATATGCCATTCATGATGCACAAATAACTAGACAAATCTTGTTAATTTGGCTAGTTGGAGAATAATAATAGTTATTTTCTAATATGTATTAATAGAAAGTACACGCCTTTACTCTTCCACTTGCCACTAGACCACCTAATCAAATAAATCAATGTGATATTTTCCAACATTGGAAAAACAATCACTTTGGTTCTTTTCCGTTTGGAATTATACATGCTAAGCCTACAACACTTTTTTTCTTCTCATCCTCATTCTTATATTTAGATGTTGAAAATGGAATAGTAGTTGATATTCTTATTTCATGCCTCTATCATGTTTACAATTGTTATCCCAAATAAGCCACTATCAAGCAACAGATCACCTTGATGACAATTATCCATTTGAATGACCCATTTTTCTTCCAAAAAGGAAATAATTGTGATTGCTAGAGAATTAACACACCATCAAAAACCAATAGGGACCTTCCAAATGTGTTGTGACCTATTCAACGCTAGAATTTTATATTAGGTCAATGTCAAAATTTTCTTGTTCACTCCTAGAAACCACAACAATAAATTTTTTACTACTTATTGTGCTATGTTTTTTATCTATCATTATTTACTACTTATTGTGTTATGTTTTTTAATCTATCATTCTTCTCAAGTGTTCAAAGAAAAGAATAGTCTTACAATAGATATTAAATGGGGAAAAAAATGTAGAAATAAAGAATACACAAGTAGAAAACATTCATTAAAATTGAAACGCCATTGATAAACAATAAAATGAGTTGCCAAGAAAAGAAAACATGGTCCATATCTATCTTCATGGAACATCTTTCAAGAGGTCTTACCTTCTCTTTTTCTCTTTTGGAGAGGAGTTCCATTCCCACTAGATTTTTTCAATTTTTCCACATTTAAGAGAGATCTTTATTTGTCCACTCTTTTTTTTTGGTTAAGTTTTCCCCCTTCATGTCACTTAAAGGGAGTATTAATGTGCAAAGTTATTACCAGTCTAGTTAATTTTTAGTCTATTTAAGAGAAATCTCATTCACTACTCTTAAGCTCGCTTGGGAAACATCTTACTTTCTATCTCACTTCATGTAGCTTCACCACTTGTGTCCCAACACTTGTCTATAGAGTCCTACATGTGCTCCACTATTGAAAAAGTAGTGTTTCACTCCTTTTCACTTTTTCATCCTTGAATTTATATGCAAACTTTTTTATGCATTTTAAAGTTGTCAATGCACATGATATTTTGCTTCATTTCGCATATTCTTATTTGTGAAAATATTGTTTGATCTTGCAAATAATCTTGTCTGCTTCAACACACCAAAATAAGATTTAAAATTAATTTCAAATTTATCAAAACTTGTAATCTCAAAAAAAATGTTCAAACTGCATCGCATGAAAAATAATTAGAAAAATGATGTGTACAAAATCCTATGAGTTCCGAAAACAACAAAACATACATTGAGCAAAGATCCAAGGCTATCCTACTAACTCTTATTACTCTTCTTAAAATGAAGACAAATAATTCAAACAAACAACCTTAATTTTTGCATATAAAAAATCACGGTTCTTAACCTTTCAGTATTACCAATCGAACACCCTTTTCCTGGTCCGCGGAATGGGTTCAGCTGTCAACAATCTCTTGCGCTATCAATCTGTGAGCTCACACCAAATTAATGTAGTTATATCAGCCCAACGTTGTATATCAGCACTCCTCGCTCATTCATGTAATGCTCGCCAAGTTGGAGACATCTTCAAATTCAAGATTTTGAGTAGAAAGAAAGGAATTCCATTTGAACATAAGTGATGGACTAACAAGTGCAGGATGAGCTATGCTTCTTCAAGAAAATGAGCTAACATGGATATTTGGTCAATTTACATCTGCCGCCTTGCGAAACTGTCTCGACTGGCATAAGTAGTCAACTGCATACCAGAATTTGTGTGGATTTGAAGATTTTTCATTTGTAACTATTTAGAATTGAATGTTCTTCTCTGCAATTCACGGTAGAAGACGGGATAATTAAAATCATTTGCACCTTTCTATGGAGCTATCAACGAATAAATAAATTGATACAACAAAAAATAATAAAAGAATGAAACTCCTGACCTTTCAACGCCTTTTAATCCTACCCCATTGTCATCGATGACAAAAGGACGTGTCACAGAGTTTTTCTCTTCATTCAAGTGTTGGGAGGGCACAGAGCTTGCAAGGGATTTGCACTTGCAGGATCTGATACGAATTTGCAGCTTCCTATACAACGCATGCTACATTTTGACTTCCTATCAAATGTACCCCATAGGTTACAGTTATGGCCTACAACACAGAAGAGTCAGAAAGCCTAAAAGCTCGACCTCCAATTAAAACGCTTAGAACCTAACCTGCCAAAAAATTTAGAAATTTGACCTTTGAAAAAATTAGTTTAGTGTCATTTAATTTTTCCAAAAACATAATTATCATGATAAACAAATACCAAATGTTCTACAATTAAAAAAAAAACATAGTAATGCTTTAAAAGCAAAAAGCTTCACACGCTTTAATCTCTATTGTAAAACACATCTCACCATTGTTTGCATTTATTAACATAAGCATTACCACAAAGAAAAACTTTCACGTGAATTATAAAAAGTATGAATCTGTATTTTCATTTGACTCTATAAGATATAGATGATTTAACTAAGATGGCCTTCATGAATGAGGTAAATTTATGTGAAATTAATCCAATAACAAAAAAGAACATGGTAATGAGTAAATACATAAATTTGCAGAGATGTTCACATCCTTAATTGTTTCCCATAAGCTCCTAATGGGAAGAGACCAACGGTTACGAAGAAACACATCACTGTATGAACTGCAAGTTATATATTAAAAAATAATAATAATTTAAAAAATTAAATAAGAAAGAAATAAAAGAAAACAATAACCTCCTGTGACTAGTTCAATGAAACTTGACGCATTTATTAAAAGTTTTGCATTGATTTTATAAATGAATTACCAAGAACTTAAATAGAACATAATCAAGTATAATAAGTTTGAACAAATTGACACCATTTATTGAATGACATACAAGACACAAATAGTACTATGATTACAAAAATATTCTTTACATACAAGACAAATTATACTCTAGCTACACAAGTCTTCTTTATGTTAAGATATGTCCAATGTCATCTCCCTCTGAGTTCAAGGCTATTATAATATACATGCTTCATTTCACTGAGGTATGGTTTAATATAAAAACTAGATATATAGTGCAATTCCCTCACACTAGCACACAAATATATGCTATACAGTTAGGATGGAACGCTTTCAAATAGACATGATTTAAGCTACTGCAAAGCATATTGTATCCATCCTCCTTCCATGAGAGGAAAGAGAGGAGAGGTCAACTTGTATTCTTCTGGCAACTTGTTCTTCCACCACAGCATAAAGCTGCTGTTTTCCAAGAAAATCTCCGAAGAGAGTTCTTGAGCATCAATCATACTATTCACCCGATTCTCAAACTCTTTCAGTTTTGCCATTGATTCTGTTGTATAATTCTCGAGTGAGTGATTCACCTCTTCAAAATACGCCCAAAAGCAAGAATCCTGTGTCAAGCTGGCTGGCCGAGTGCGAGGTTTAATCTCTTGCTTTTCACTTTGCATTTTGTCTTCAAACCATTTTTGAAGAATTTTGTAGCGACGAGGCCTTCCTGCAGAGAGATAATGTCCAGAGACCTCGTGCCTATCATGCCTGTAATGATAAGCAATATCTAGTGGCTCAACCAGTTGTCTGTAAGCAGTTGCTGAGTATATCCACTTACTTCTGCATTGGAAGTCAGGAGGTAACTCGTTGTTTTCCACCATCTGTATGAATTCATCCCAGAAGGTAGCAAGCTTACCTCTGTTTATGTTGGCCCTGAAGTCCTTTCTGTCTTTTTGTTGTTTAAAAGCATCGTAGTAACCGATGCCATCATCAGTGCAACGCCTTTTGTACCATTCTAATTCTGCCATTGCTTTCTGTGCCTTGCTTAGTTCCACAATTTGTTTATTGCTGTTAATGCTTAACCGCATGCTATCTTCCCCTACCTCATGCAGGGCCAGTTGTGCTCTAACATTCTGAACAAAATTCCACAAAAACATTAGAAAAGTTGAAATATATCATACCTAATCAGTTAATCATAACAAACTTTGTCTCAGAAGCTGACATGTTAATCAGATGGATAATGACAAGAAAACCTATTTGACGGGGTGCATTTCAAAGCAATTCTTGAACTGAACTCATGAGAGCAAATGTAACGTGGACAAAAACTTCTATACAGGTTATCGAGAAGAGATTTAACAAATATGCAAATTTTAAGGAATTAAAATTTGATGTGAGATTTATTGTTGGAACTGGCCCAAATGTCATTAGCTCTACTTTCCTCTTATAAATATGTTAATTTAATTTATTAAAGATTTTATAAAGACAAATATGGTTTGGTTCGACTGCTGTCAAGTTACCAGGTTCCTTATAACTATTCCTAAGAATTATTTTTTCTATTTATCTTATATTGTTTTTAGCTGTACAGGCCTATGCACCGTCTCTGTTTCGTACTACGTAAACTCTTTACTCTAGAGGAAGAAAGTCATCCACAATTAGGGAATGCAAAACAAGTTACAGAGAAAAAGTTCCAAATTCATAACCGATTAAATAGGTTAGAACGTGTAGAAGATCAAAACATTTTTTTTATAGATGTGAATTGATAATGTCAATGGGTTGAGATGGAGATGTTCAAATCTTCAAAGTCTATCTTATAATAGAATTTCAAGTGGTGGCTTCTGGTCTTTCATTGTGACTTTTAAATTGAATAGAATTGATTGAATTGTTTCTAAATTGAATATGTTGACAAGAAAGTCCTTATGACCTTTGCTAATATGAAACCAACCTAAATAATCCCTCCTCGCTAATTAAAAATAAATATACTTAACATAAATATACTTAACAATGAAAATCCACCCTTAAAATTTTTAACTAAACTAAAAATTAAAATAAAACAGACACTCTTGTTGGTCGATTCGTTAGAACTTAGAAACACTGCTTAAAATGATAAAAAGAAACGCTTACGTATGGGAAAGATTAAATACCCTGCCCAGCTCCAACCACACTTCTCAAATCAACCAACCACTCGGAAACTCAACTACATAACCTATACCTTGCTAAGGATTATAGTGTTGAAGTCTCCTTCATTTCAACAAGATTAATGCTTATATCCCATCTACAGGAGTACACGACAAGCCCTCTTGGATAATCCTTCTCCTAGATATGAAAACCTACTAATGTAGCAGAAGCTATCATAGTGAGAGACTGGTGATAGAGAATTCAGGATTTAGAGAAGCGTGCTAAGACTAGTAGAGACAAGTTGCTCTCCACTTACTCTCATCATTAGCAAGGTTAACATATTACAATAGGAGATAATCACCACAAAACCTTTTCTAGTGGTGAATTCTTCATTCATAACGCAACTTTTAGTGTGGCACCTCACAGTACAACTATTGTTTCTAACTTCTAACCATATCGCATCGTACAAATCAAAAGGTTGAGTTTTAGTTAGACAACTGAATAGTTAAAGATAGAGATGATGACTACAAGGTCATAGTTTCCGGGTTTCGTGATAAAGTAAATTGCCAGAATAGGTGTGTTATACATCTTACAATTTTAATGTTTGATTACGTGGAGAGACGTTTATCAATTGTAGGGGGGTTCAAACCATACATGTACATTTTTATTCTCCTCATTTAGTTTGACAACCATTCACCCGTTGAAATGCCGTGTAAACAAAACGTAATAATTGAGGATTGTTCACAATGTACCTGCAAATTCCGAATTGTAGTTAGTCCCATTGGTTATTTCTCCAATGTAAGTTGATGTAAATGGGTTTGATTCTTAGTTTGTATGTTTCAGTTTAGATTAGTTAAACTCATTTTCACCATATTATACAGGTTAACCGAAGGTATAGTTGGGTCTTCACTATTTTCCAGGTCTTTTTTGTTTTGGTCCATACGAGACTACAGTGCACCACACTAGCATCCTTGGTTGAGACACTCAAATTTGGACCAAAGACTCTTGTCGTCTGCACTTTCCATTCTAATAATTGGAAACTTCATTTTACTATCTATAATTAGATATCTTCACCAATTTAACTATTTGGAGATATCTAAATGTACGTTGTGAAATTGACTCTCAAAAGAACATAGTTTTCCTTTTGTAGAGTCGCATCTCCTCTATTACAGGGAGCAAAGGTAGAGAAGGTAGAAAATAGCATGGAAAGAGAGAGATGGAGAATAAATAATATTATATTGTCCATAAAGTGATAAGGATAATTGTTCATTTTGAATAATTTTAGTAACATTTTGTTTTTCTACAAAATAAGATAAAGTACCGTAGTATGAATATCATATTAAAAAACTATTTAGACTTGGTACTTAATATCATAGTACCGTAGTGTGAATATCATAATATTATATTGTCCATAAAGTGATAAGGATAATTGTTCATTTTGAATAATTTTAGTAACATCTTGTTTTTCTACAAAATAAGATAAAGTACCGTAAGTGTGAATATCATATCAAAAAACTATTTAGACTTGGTACTTAATATTATTTGTTTGAGGTATGGCAATTTATTTCCTTGTACTAGGAACTAGATAATAGAATGGAATACCAATAGGTTTTGTCACCAGCCTTACCGATTAATGAGGATAAATCTTGTATAAATAAGTAGTCAATGGAATATAAATATGACATTAACTTATTCGTAGGTTGTCATTTTGGGTCTAAGTGAATGGGCTAGTGAACCCTTCCTAGTAAAGGGTTTTGTAATAACAATTATTGATTGTGCTAATTGTACCTATTAACCTAATTAGACTTTTGATGGTGCCACAAAATTGTTGCATTGTGAAGATATTTTAACTATCATTTTCTTGTCTCGAATATGGCTTGATTCATTTTATATTTTTATCTTAATTATAAGTTCTGTGTGTGGATTAATTCTAGTAATTGTTGGTAAGAAATGGGGTGATCCTGAAACTTGATTTTCATTTGGAAGTCCTAATGTCAATGAATATTAATGTCTATGGAGAGAAATAAGTTCATATAAATAAACCTTGTGACTTATTAATATCATCATGATATAATAAGATAATTGTCACATCTATTGGCATCAATAACTGTAGCATTTTATACCTTTGGAGGAACCTTAAGCTAAATTAGCTTAGCGTGAACCATTTATTGATTTGATGCTTGATTCCCTTGAATCTATATACTTCTAAAATGTTTGAACTAAGAAATGTTCATACCATTCTTGAATACTAAATGGTGAGGATTAGCAATTGAGCTTGAAAGAACATACATGTATATTGTAGATGTGTCTAATTGCTTGGTAATTATCATAATATACGAGATGATGGACTTATTTATTGGTACTAGAGCCACACAATATTAAATATAATTTAAAGATTACAACTTGACACTTTAGGTAATCCACTTTGGATATGAAGGTAAAGTGTTAACATGACAACATGATGCCTATCAACCTTTTAAATTCAAGAACCTTGATACAATAATTAACATGGGAATGAAGGATATTATAGTTGTAGGGAACCACAATATGATTGCATAGTGAATTTAAAGCAACTACCATTTAGGTTGACAATGTTGTTGAGATTGAATGAAGAGATAAACCCTAGATATAATTATGCTATGCAACATCTCTTTATACCTTGCTACTGATCATCAAGGTCATAATCAGTATAAATGGTAGGTATGAATAAATTATCCAATTTACAATCTAGACTATTATAAGAACATGAGATTGCAGCATATGGTAAAGGAAATTAAGAGATTACGAATATTATTGATGATATTGTTATTGGGTTTATAGTTTCGTGGGCTTGCCTAATGGATATAGTGTTGCCAACTTCTTTAATTAGGATGCATTGATTATATTCAAAACAAGTTTATAACTACTATCATACGTCCTTCAAAGATAACTACAATAGATTCTTGGATGCTTATGTTGAATTAGGAATAATATTATTGTGACGTCAAGTTAAGAAATGGATGACCGTTTTGAAAGTTTCTTCATATAGGTCTACTATATCATGAGTTTAGTTATTACTCCCTAACTACTATCAAGTGTTACTAATTGTGGTGAAATGTTGGCAATGGGAAACTATGTGTAGTTGTCATTGAGAGACCTTGTGAGGAGAGCTACATGTGACTTTGATTCGTTTGGAAGTGGGTATGTAGGTAGTCCTTGGGTGAAGGATGCCCCTGTGACCTCAAGTCTGTAGGTGGAGGGTCTAGAGGGGATAACCCCCAAATTTAGGGGTTGTTCCCAATTGTTTGACGGTCCCTCTTTAGTAGGGTTTAGATGAGGCCGAAATAGGTATTAGATGGTTATGAAAGAGTTAAGAAAACTTGATAACTTGTATTAATACATAATGTGCTTCTAAATAGAAAGATAAAGAAAGTGAATGGGTTGACTACCTTATAGTTGATATCTACATAAGGGTACATGTTGAGTCAAGGCCATCTTGTGTTAGTTCAATGAAATTGTTATGTGTTTGTGAAATTTAATCTTGGACCTATAGTCTCCTAATTTGTTTGGTTGTGATATATTTATTCATTTGACTAGTACTGTGAATCTTGTTATGTATGACCCTCACAAGTGTGAACAACCAAGATATTTATGTAATGATGGGCAGTCATTAAACCATGCCAATGATCAATGTCTGGGTTAATACAATGGATTAGCCAATTATTCACCTCGTTCACGACAATGAAATTTTTAATGGCTACCATGGATATGATATGATAACAGTTAGCAAGTTTTCATTGGACCATGTCAATGGTGGATGCCTAAAGCTATGGTTGTATCTTTTGGATTAGCCAACATTCACATGGTTCACAAAGGTAAAGGATTGCTAGAGGCTACATGTTGTGACGTTTACACACATCGCCCCATTGCAAATAGGGACCCCCTACTTTTTAGGCCCTCTTGGTCTTTTGGTATTGGTTTTTGGGTCTTTTCGTGGCAATCTCATCAGTCTCTCTGAGTTTGCAAGTGAGTGGGGTAAGTTTGATCAAGCCTGCTTTTCGTTTGAGCAATTTTGACTAAGTTTAAGGCTCGTTTTGTCAGTTTTAGGGTTTCTATCTTCAGTCCTAGATTTTAGGGGTTTCCTTTTAGGGTTTTCGAAAACTGAATGTTGCATTGGAGTTAGGACCCTCTAAGGAACCTGCACGTGAAATTTGAGCGAATTCTAAGCAACTTTCTATTTTTAGAAAGCCTATTTTTTAGGGATTTCACTGCCTCCCGGAATGTCTTCATTTCACCAAAAATAAAAATTACTATTTTTAGTAAGTTTCTATTTATAGTGAGTCTCCCTGCTTCCTGTTTTGCTCTAACACTGACATTTTGAAAAAGTTTCTATTTTTGGAAAGTCTACTTGTGGGAGGTCCTTGCACTCTGACACTGAAGACCAGATATGCATGATCATTTCTAAATCTGAAAAGTCAAAGAGCGGGCAGAGTGATCAAAATATGGGCATTCATTCCAAGAATGGAAAGCTTGAAAATCACCAAAGTCTAGAAAACCACTTCAAAATCCACACGTCATCCAAATCTAGAAATGACCAAAATTGATTGTCTGGAAATTCCTTCGTCAGAGTTGAAATTGTGAAAATCCATAGTGAATTCCACACCCAAGTCAATCTAGTGGGCCTTAAAATGGGGTCATCATGGAATTCATGAAAAATGAAGAAATCCCTCCCAAGAGAAAAACAACGCCCAAGTAGAGAGTAGGGCGCTAAAATGGAGTGTTCATGGAAAGTCAAAAAATTTGTGAATTCCTTGACACATGCAAAATTCCGCCCAAGGATGGAGTAGGGCGCCAAAATGCCCATGGCATGGAAAATGTGAAAAAAGTGAAATTCCTTGCCCAATGGAAAATTCCACCCAAGGATGAGTTAGGGCGCTAAAGGAGAGGGGTCGTGGAAAACCAAGAAGAATCAAAATTCCACCACGAGGAAAATAGCACCCTAGTCAAGGAAAAAATGTTTAAATGACAGAGGCATGGAAATGATGAAATTTCTCCACTTAGTGGATTCCACACCCAAGGTTGGAAATTTTCCAAGGCAAAGGGGAATTTGAAGGTCAAGAATGGAATAAAGAAGCAGGAAATCCCCTCGGGAATTTTTTAGAAAAATCCATTTTTAGACACCAAATCTCGTCTAAATTTCAAAAAATTTGCAGATTTGGAATCGTGAGAGAATTCTCTCTCCTGGACCAGGGTTCTAAATTTTAGGAAAATTCCTAAAAAATAGGAAATGTGGAAAATTGATTAAAAAAGCCTCCTCGAGACAAGAAGAACTCAAAAAGCACAAAAAATTCCTTCAAGGAAAAAATTTCCAAAAAAATTTCTCCAATTCCAAAATGTGCCCAAGGTTGGAAGCAGAACGTGAAAATCAAGGTTCAGAAAGAAAACTTCAAGAATTAAAAAAATTCCTTCCTTGGGGAAGAAATGTGCCCAAGGTGAAGAATTACAGGAAAGTGGAAAAATTGACTAAGTGTTGAAAATTCCTTCCTTTGGGACAAAATTCCAAGAAAGTGAAAAATTGTCTAAGTGTTGGAAATTCCTTCCTTCATGACAGAATTCCAAGAAAGTAAAAAAAATGACTAAGTGTTGGAAATTATTTCACCATGGAGAAAATGTGCTCCAAGAAAGGAATGGGCACGCCAAATGAAGGTAAGGAAGGAAATTTCCTTCCAAGATGAAATTCCTCCATGACATGAAAATTTCGCCCAAGGAAGAAGATGAAAATTCCAAGGTAAGGAAGGAATCGAAGATGAAAAGAACGAGAAAATTCCCCTCAAGAAAAAATTTTTAAAATCCCATTTCAGGCATCAAAATTCATCCAAATTTCAAAAAAAATTCAGACTTGGATTCATGAGAGAATTTTCTATCTCCTAGAACTTGGAACCCTATTTTTGGAAAGTTCCTAAAAAATAGGAGATGGTGGAAAATCATTAAAAATCTCCTCCAAAGCAAGGAAAGTTCGAGAAACTTCAAGAAAATTCTTCATGGATCAAATGTTCTTCTCTTGAAGTTTTCTCTCTCCAAGGGTTTCTCACCAAGTCGCACTCGGGTCAGCGCATGTTGAATCAATTGAGCATCTTTTGCATACAGTTGTCACGTGAAGGCATAGTGGCGGCACAATTATTGTTGGAATATTTTGACTACGCGGCAGCTCGATCAATGCATGTTGAGTGCATGAAGAATCTTCTGCATGCAACCGCCATATTTATGATTTATGGCAGATTCCTTTTGCATGCAACCATCGCATGTGGAGATGGTGGTGCATTTATGACATGATGGGGTGATTTGTGCATGGAGGAATATTCATTGTATGTTGGGCGAATTTGATGAAAGTGGTGCATTTAATGCACGAATGGATGTTGTTTTGTGCATGTTTGAATTAATTGTATATGGGCTTAATGGGTATTAATTGTTGATTCCCACCTTGTTGCATCATGAGTGGGGAATCTTTTGGGGAAAACCCTAATTAGGGTTTGCATGTGTCCTCAAGGCATGAAGCCTATATAAAGGGGGACCCCCTCATTTGTAGAGGGGGGGAGATGTTAGACAGCTCAAATAATCAGAGGACAACTGAGAGGGGGGGTGAATCAGTACTCAACGGATTACAAAACTTTAAGCATTCAAATCCTTATTACCAGAATACAAACTCAATACCCGAATAACTGATATAGCAATTAAGCATAAACATAAGTCACATAACAGTTACCATCCATCCAGAACACGACACCAAGATTTGTAAGTGGAAAACCCCGTAAAGGGAAAAACCACAGTGGGAAGCCTACCCATAGTCAGATAATACTTCTGCAGTAAGTATGTGATTACAAAATGAGGGGCCTACACATGCAGGAAGGCCAACAGCCTAGAGCGCACTGCTCATCACAAAAGGAGCCTCACTGACTACAAAATAAATCCATACTACAATCCGAAAAGAAGAGTGAACTGCAAAGATAGCATCTCCTATGCCTGAGTATAGTTTTGGTTAAGCTCAATACCGAAGGTCTTAAACCCCTCTTACCAACCCAATTCGATCACCAATGATCGACCAAAACTCCTGCATATGAGTACAACATTATTCGCACACGGGTAATCGCATAACCATCCCATAACCATAATCCCATATACCTATTAATCCCCATGATCTACAAAGAGATCTTACTTCATATATATACCAACTCTCGACCTAAATAATTAGGTCGGCCACCTAAAGATGATACAATAAATTCATAACATAAACCCGCAATCCAATGATCAACCAAGTCGGCTTAGGCCGAAAACAATATAAACCAATCATTAAATCCTGTCGGTAACGCATTGGGATCATCATCCAACACATTACACAAACCGGTCCATAACCTAGGAGAATAACACAGAGTAGCACCGGACCTAAACTAGGTCGCCATAAGCCAAATCCAACACCACCGATCAACAGGAATACGAACAAGATAACCAACAACATCTCGAAAGCCATCTAGAAGCCGCACCAACACCACTTATCACGTGAATCAAAAGATCTTCAACAAAGCTCTACTAGTAAAACCCTTACCGGTGACCAAAAGGCTTACTAGAACAAATGATAGTATCTGAGTCATCAAATCCCAAACCAAATGATCGTGATACCTATCTGAATAGCATGAATGACAGATCCAAATCAATTCCACAAATCGGAGCATACCGGATCAATATCATAATCCAACCACTCTACTGGAACCAACCGAAAACCGGTAAACAACCAAAACAGTCGGTGTTGCCATCAATGCAACACATAATCAATTCCTCCAAATTGCCAACAAGAGACTTGTATGAAATTGTTGCAATAAGTTTTTGAGATAATAATAGTGAAACATTTTTCTCTAATGGTGTCCACTTAAGTTATTTTTCAAAAATTGCATGGTTTCACCTTCCTCACTTAGAGTAGAATTTTATTCTCAATTGTTAGATAAAATGCTTTGATTTCAATGAATAATGTAATGGTGTTTGATGAATTTCCATGGTTCATACTTTTTGCATCTTGTTGATTATAAGATGCAGTGCAAAGTTAGCCTGAACCCCCAAATTTTGTGCTAAGTTCGATTGTGAATAATTGTTTGGATTGCGTCGTGTTGGGTATTCAAATACACTTTCTCAATGTGAAAATCCTTCAACATCCTCAGAAGATTGCACCGGTTCTTGCGGAGTTGTAGTAAATCCTGGCAAAACAGAGCTTGGTTTATTTGGAATTCGTCAATCAAAGAATTACCTATTGATATCACTACCCTTAGGAGTAGATTTAGATCCTTCTAAACCCTTTCCCCTTTATTTTCAGTTCATTTTGGTTCGTTCGAAGTAGAAGCATCACAAAATCTCTATATCCGATGATGGAGTTTCAGCCACAACAAAGAAGTGAAAGAACAATCCAAACGTAAGGCTCCTTGGATTACCAGCAAATCACATCAACCAACTGAGCCACGTCCGTAGTTTAAAGGAACCTTGGAGTCGATTGTCTAAACTTACTGCAATCTTAGCACACAATCGTACTTTGATCTTGAGAGAGAGTGAAGTGACCGTTAGGCAACTTTATTCTGTGTTAGGCGTTGTCATAAAAAACTCATCAACACTACCCAAGATTTGATATGTTAACAGTTGCACACATAATTACCTGACCATGCAAGTGATAATAATCAAAGAAAATTGTTTTATCGAGAGGGTTCACTAGCAGTCACCTACAACATGGGGGTGATTGATGCCAAGTGTTACCCAGGATTGTGAAGAATATTGTTGACAATATCACTAAGGTCACCAAGTGGTATATGTCAGAAGCTACTTCTTCCTAGGTGGACAAACTTATCACCGACGACCCAGAGGCAATTAATTTATAATCCACTGAGCTAGGTTGGTTCACTACTTGTGGAAATCCTTGGGATTGAGTATGGACCCATAGCATAGTAGAATGCACTCAATCCCATTGCCAGTTGTTAGTTGCTATACTTGACCTTGTTCGGTTGAGAATGGACCCCCGATGTAGTATGGGATACACCAAATCCTCTTCCCAATTGCTATTGGTGCAGAAGACCAAGGAAAAGAATGGGGCCCATGGTCTAGTGTGCAATGTACCGACATTCCTTTTCTATTAGGGATGCATTATGGATAGAAAATAAGAAGCCATTATGGATGAATCGACCACTATTTTCTTTATGATGACTATATGAGCTAGTGACTATTGTCTTGGTAATGCATATATGAGCTGGTCGTTATTGTCCTTGTGATGCCTGTATGAGTCCGACACTATTGTTTACATGATATATGTTGGAGCTACTCACTATGTATGTGATGTAGGCTCGACCTATTCAACTTGTGTACCTTGTGTTCTTGTGATGTGTATGAGCTGGTCCCTTGTGTATATGTGACGTATGCTTGAGATAATTGTTGCTTGATGTAATATGACAGTTGTGTATAAGTGTAAGTTTGTACAATAATACTTGGTAATGTTAGGGACATGGAACCCACACTTGATGTCAATGCTTATCTTATAATATGATAGGACTAAGTTAATAGATTCTCTTAATTAATAGCCAGGGTTTAAAGTGAGATTCGAGATCTCATGCAAGAGGAAAGGTTAAACTTCATCTAACATTGAATGCAAACTATGAAGCCTCTGATTTCCTACAAGAGAATACACAAACAAGGTCATTCCAAGTGAACACTCGAGGCTTGGGTCTAGGTTTCGAGATGACCCTAATTATGGGAGCTTAACACTTTCCAATGTAGGCATATAAATGGTTTTGCAAATGAAAAAGTTATGAAGTCAACCCTTCTAAGCTAGATGAATAATGTTTGGTCAATTAAGTTGATAATCGAGTGTATTTAAAAAAAATTGTAGTGGTCGTGGGTGGTTTTTACATGCAGCTAGTTGTTAGATGATCTAGTGGAGTTAGGGTTTGGTCTAAATTGTGGGTTATGTACAATGAGGTGCTGAAATGAGAGTTTTGATCTTCTCAAGAACTTGTTTGCCTTCTTATTTGACGCATAGCTTGTTGAGTTTCTCATAAATCTTGGACTTTTAATTTGTTGTTGGAGTCCAACTAAGCTATTGTTGTCCATATAGGACCAACACATCTTTAATTCAGGTTTGACATAAAAGCAACACTCCCTTTAAAGTCAAATTATGTGCTTGGGGCTCCCAGTTTTACCTACCTTTGATATCATGTTGAGCTTTCCATGGGCCAGCTAGGACTCGAACCAAGAACCTTCCAATTGCTATTGGAGTGCTCTATCATTGAGCTACTAGCCCATATAGGACCAGCCCATCTTTGGTCCAAGTTTGGCTTATCACCAATTATCCCCCCTATTGCACATATAAGTCTTTGTTGTCATTGATGTCAAACATGTTGGGGGTCCGAATGTTGGTCCAGAAGTAATATGATGTAGAGGTGTATGAGATGCTAGTCCGAAAATGGTCCAGTAGAGTCTTAATCCTGGTGATGACCTGTTAATGGTTTGGTTGTTGGTTCGGAAGTGATATGATGCAAGGTGTATGCATGTCTTGCAAATTATATATAGTATGATAATATGCTTTAGGACTATGTGGATATGTTGTTTTTGTCTAGAATAAGGAAGTTGTACATATTGAGTTGTGAAGCAACAACGAGATGACACTATGGTGCAAGTGTGTACAAATATTGTGGATGCGTGGAAACTAACAATAGGTTTTTTGGATGGCAAATATTGATGTCTTTTTGCTAGGTCTGAAAAATATATAACTATTTCAAGTGACTAATCTAGTGAACAGTATCTTTATCTGGTGGTGTGTGGTTATATCGGATATGTATCAAATGGATGTGTGGATTGGAGTGGAATGATCATGGAAGGCTGGTCTCCTTATACTTTATTTTTCAGATGGACAGATGATTTACCACAAGAGCTATCTATGTCTGTGCTCAAGGACAACATAATTATAGGACATTGCAGAGGAATGTTCTGCATTCCTCGATTGGCTAGTACTCTAAGGGTGTTTTGGGTCATTGAGTCATGTTCCTGGCACGTTACGTTTCTTCTGTGGTGGTCCTCATATCTTATTTTTGGTTTGGATTAAAAGTTTGGATAAAACAAATTGGTATGAACCAACTTATGTATTTTGGTCCAAGTGGTTGCATGTAGAACCTTTTTTTGAGATAATTGGAAGGTGTGTCGACATGGTCTGAATCTTCACACATCTCTTCTGCCTTCCACAGGTGTTTTATAAGATTGTTTTTGGGTCGATGATACATATACACGCTACATTTCTATAACTCGACCTAATAGAAGATATTGAAGATCCGGTTGATGTATAAAGAACAAATTAATTGAGTATTACGTGACATGTGATTGATATTGATACGAAAGTATGATGCGAGCTTAACGTGATATGCAAAGCTAATGTGAGGTGACATAGAGGTCCAGATATGGTACAGTGCAAAACTGAAGGATGGATTAGATTAGTATTAAGTTGTGAACTGTTATCTATATATTGGTAGATGTTATTCTCTTGCAATTCAATCTCTTATTATTGTATCTAGACAAATGTTTTGTATCTTGCCCTAAAGAAGTGATCTTCGACTATACAAGTCTTTTGTATCTTGCCCTAAGGTTGTGCGCCTTAGCCTACAAGTCCGAAGCAGTGAGCTCCCTAGCCTATGGCCTAAATCTTTGTAAACAATCTTCATACATATATTGAGTATAATTCTCATTGTGGTTTTTCCCAATTTGGGTTTTCCACATAAATCTTGGTGTTCTTGTGTGGATGTTTTTGTTGTTTTTGTCATTTACTTGCATGCATGTGTGATGATTGAAGTTGTGAAGACTTAATGGAATAAATGATTTAATCTAATCAAGTTTTAGTATATGTTGATTCACCCCCCCATCTCCCTTAAGTCACATCAAGTGCTTGGGGCTCCCAACCTGGCCTAGCTTTGATATCATGTTGAGCTTTTCATGGACCAACTAAGACTTGAACTTGGTAGCTTCCATTTGTTTTTGGAGTGTTCTACCAACTGAGCTACTGGCCTATATAGGACCAGCCCATCTTTGGTCCAAGTTCAGCTTATTACCAACACCCCCTTAAGTCACATTAGGTGCTTGGGGCTCCCAACTTGGCCTAGCTATGATATCATGTTGAGCTTTTCATGGACTATCTAGGACTCAAACTTAGGACCTTCCATTTTCTATTGGAGTGCTCTACCGATTGAGTTACTGGCCTATATAGAACCAACCCATATTTGGTCCAGGTTTGGCTTATTACCAAGGGCCCCCCTTAAGTCACATTAGATGCTTGGGGCTCCAAACCTGGCCTAGCTTTGATATCATGTTTAACTTTTCATGGACAAGCTAGGACTCGAACCTAGGACCTTCCATTTACTACTGAAATGCTCTACCAACTAAGCTACTAGCCCATACTAACCCGCCCATCTTTGATCCAAGTTTGGCTTATTACCAACATAGCTATGCTAATTATGCTAAACGCAATAAACCATTGGTTCGGAGTCCATTTAAAAAACTCTTATGTGAAAGGCAATAAGCCAATGGTTTGGTCTTCAAGATTGAAATCCAACTCTCACTCCATTACCATAGGTACTTAGCTTCAGATTTCTCTAATTCATGCCTGAATTAGCTCTTGTTGATCCCAACAATCTATAGGTCTTTAGTGGGGAGTCTCCTCTACCTCATGCACATTTGACCTAGCATTTCCTTGGCTGCAAGTGTAGCGCGAAGGTTCAAAGTAGATACCTTGTTCTTATAACCTTCAAGAACTGAACATATCTTTCGATACATCAAGGATGAAATTCGATCTAGGATAAACTAAGCAATAAACAACAGTTCTCTTCTTTCGGGATTCTACAATGCGACCATGTAAGAGATCTAGATAGCTAGAAGAGAACCTCTAGCTACATTTTGTGTCTTGGATCTGGTCCAATCTGTTGATAGTATGAAGAAGTAAGCGTTTATCTCCTTATCTACGCTAGAGGATGTATACTACAGTGCAAAGGAGGCAATATGTCAGCTCATGCGTCTTCAAACCCTTCTTCCATAGATTGATTTTTCTAGGAAACCCCCACAATCATCCGTAATGATAGGTTGAGTGGCATTTAAACGATCCAAAAGAGATCCATATGATGATATGGACTATGTCAATTAATTGTTTCACAGTAGTTCTGTGGATTTTCAGCATGTTTCTTCTATGGTGCATATCATCATCTTCACGAAGGTTCTTCTTAAGGATTTATTCCTTTAGCTTTGTGCACAGATTGGACTTCAAGGGCCTCCTTCCAAGCGGAATGATGTAGAGTAAGGTGATAGCAAACTCGCATTGGCTTTAAGAGGGGATGCTGGAGTGTATTAAAGGTATCCACAATAAAAAATAAAAATAAAAATATTAGGGATGATCTACAAATCATCAAAACACACAAAAACTGCAGGGGAGATCGAAGGACACAAACCAAAAACTTCTTGCTGAAATTCATTGATTCAAACTACATATTCGCAACCGAATCCAACTAATCAAACAACTAATCTGAACAAATCCCGGCTAACAATAACTAATCTCCAAAACTATCTTAGGTTTTCTTCTTAAGAAGGACCTATGTAACTAATCTCCAAAACTGTCTTAGGTTTTCTTCTTAAGAGGGACCTATGTCCATATTCCTATTTATGAGTCTTAAGTGACTCCGCACACTTCATAAATTTCTCTTCTATATTAGGTCTTACAGAGTCACACCCACATAAAAGGTGACTACATACATGGCTCAATCCACGTTTGGGTATCTGGAGGAAAAATAAAAAATGTTACAGTTAATGCTGTTGACTCAATTGACATAGAGTGAACCTGGGCTTAAGTTTGGTCAAAACTTGTATTTACGTTCTGCAGAGCGTCAACATATTTCGTATTAGAGTTCAGAAATTAAATCCCATTTGGCACTTCCCATATGTTTGAATACCTAAAAAGAAATGGGTTTCTACTTTCTACTGCCCACGTAGAAATAAAACAAATCTTCTGCCGTTATATTAAACTATCGCATCTTGTACTAAGCAAAGAAAAGAAATCAATAAATCACGTAGATTACATAATTTTAGCCTAATTCAGAAGTCAGTGGCCAATGGATCTTAGATTACTATATTCTACCAGTCAAAAAAAATTCATAAAAGGAATAGAAGGCTAGCTATCTTTTAAAAATCAACAAGCACTTAAGTAGAAGAAATTGACCTGTCTAATGACGTGAAATTTAATTACAACAAAAGGCAGTAAAATTTGTTTCAGCTGTTCTCAGTAAGTCATACCTGAACTCCAAGACCCAAAGCTTCAAGTTGGAGTGCTATGCAGATGGCAGAACTAGAAGTTGCTGCTGGTAATTCATGATGTACACGTACATCTGTTATTCCAGATCTCATTCTATTGTTCACTATTCTTGAAAAACAGCTGCCATATTCTGTGTGTTCCGAAATGCAATTCTTACATGCCCAATCCAGTGATACATCCGAGTTTTCCAGGACACAATGGAGCAATTGCAAAACAACCTCATGATTTTCTATACAAACTGCTCCATTTCTTGAGCAAAACAGGAAGTACCCAAATGGCCTAAATGGACTTAGGTTGAACAAAGACTTTATATTTCTTCTGGTCATGTTTGTAGAAGATATGGAGCCAGCTGGATTGCTGTATGTAACTAACGCAGAGACATGCTGCAGGACAACATAATAAAAGTTTTCTATTTGTTGATTTGAAAGGGTTATTCCAGCCATGACACTTTGGTTCTCCTCATTACTGCCCTCTTTCATTGTTGTTGACCAGTAAGGCAGCAGAGCTTCCATAGGCTCATGAATCAGTTCCCTCGGTGTAAGAAGAAGCCGAGGAACTATGTCATGAACCAAAACTACGTGGCAAAATTTTGAGTCCCATCCCCTTTTACGAATTGCCTGACCAAATTTGTTATCTCCAATCAAAGGGGACCCAAAAGTCACACAGAAAATGGAGAACTTTCTCCCATGTTTCTCCAAAACAGAAAGTGTAGCCAAGCTGGCAATGGCCCCTGCCAGAGAGTGGCCAGTAAAAACAATTGTCTCTTTTTGCTCCGCTGCTTTTAGAACCTGCAATGAGTACCTCATCAATTTGAGAACCATACCTGCTTGGAGTTTTGTAAACAAGGACTCACATAGTATGAATCAAAATCTTGATATGGTAGAAGCTAAAATGTTTTATAAATTTAAATAACAAATCCCTCAAGGTTTCTAAATTATTTAAAATCTAAAAACAAGGTAACTATCAGATCAATTGCTGACATTTTTTAATATTACAGATTAAGTAGAGCTTTTTATAAAATAGTTTTAACATTTTTTTTTTAAATTAGATTTCAAATAAATATGTAAAAGATATAAACATAGAATATATTATTGAAATTGTAATTGTTTAAAAATAATGCTGTGCATTGTGATTGTTTAAAGATAATATTGTTTGTGGGTTTGATTATTTTTTTCTATATAGCCCTCCTTTTTAACAGCTCAAATCATATTATTTTTATGGGTATGATTCTCTTGATTAAATTCACATTAAAAATAAAATTGTGATTATTTAAATCTTATGATTATAATATAGACTAAAAATAAATTTTAAGATTTTCATAAATTAAATATGAAATAATAATGTCTTTAGTTTTTTTAATAAAAGAATAAATGTATTGGAGTTTTGAATCTACAAGATCATAAATGGGAAACCTCATCTTCAATATGAACATAGAACAATAACATTCCAAAAGAGCTTAAAAAAACGCCACCATCACAACATGTCAATGTGAACACACAACGGTAACACTCCAAAATCACACCATGTCAACGTGAACACACATCACCATCACACCATATCAACTGAACACACAATAATAACACTCCAATAAGAATTTGAACAAACACTACCATCACACCATATCAACAATAACACATCACACCATATCAACAATAACAATCCAATAAAAATTTGAATGAAGGTCACAATTTAACCATCACACATAATCATTTACCAACAAAATATAAATTTATAATATACATTAGAAAATTTCTAAACAATATAAATATGTTTATTCCATATAACTGTTTTCTACACTGTATTCTTAATAAAACTCATGAGAACACCTTGCCTAATCTCTGTTCCATAGATGATATAACGCCATTAAGTCAGTAGTAAATGAAAATGATCGCAACAAAAGGCACTAAACCAGATTGAGAACTAATGAATTGAAGAAGCTGTTCGAATTTAGAATCAATATTCCTCAGATTCAGTAAACAAGAAAGCAATGTAGAATTTACGGAAATAATTGTATGGAAAGAAGAAAGGGATTTGCAATCCCTCAGATGATTACTTGAACAGAACAGCAAATTTATGTTTTAGTGTTGAGATTCGTCGAGTACTCACCCAAACTCATGAGTTTCTGGATTAGTCATGCAGATCTCGCGAGTTTAAGATCGGGACTTGTGAGTTTCAACGAGTTCTGAGCCTGGATTTAGCCAGTCTGCAGGACTGCTGGTCAGTAAAAATCTATGGATTTTAAGTTTTAAAACGCAGTCGTAATTTAAGGCATTCAATTTGTTCATCTACTTTCAGACTGACATGGAAACGGACATACAATAAATTTGTTAACAAAAATTTTAAACAACTAACTGTTAAAATAAATTATAATTGATTGTTTTCTGTTGGTCAGCTTTTCTTGTTTTGTAATTTTTTATTCCTTTTGATGTAATGATAGTATTGTCAGATTGACTTTTTTTTTAAAACTAAGAAAAATTTATTAAACTATAGTATTTGAAAAAATGTAATAAATCTTGAAGTGGAAGCTATTTGAGAAATTATTCAAAATTCAAATAGCTCTGTTATTAGTTTATCTAAATGTCTAAAATAATATAGTTTTGTAAAATATTAAAAAAATAAATTATGTTTGTCTATTTGTGTGTCCATGTATGTATGCATAATTAAGATACACATTGAAAAAGTGATTTAAAGAAAAATACGTTTTCATATTAACTTAAGCTAATTAAAGAAAGACATACACTTATAAAAATTCTGACCTAATTCAAAATAGTTGTAAATGAAGAACTATTATGTGACAATATATTCTAAACTAGAATAACATCTTAAATATTCTTATTTAAAAGACTTCTCAGTCTTGAAATGGTTATTTATTCTATGTGATAAATTATAGATGGATGTATAATATTTTTAGGTTAGCTTAATTTTATTATATTTTTAATTTATAAAATCGATTTTTTTTCTATTAAATATATATGATCTAAAATTGATCTTATTTAAAAGACTTCTCAGTCTTGAAATGCTTATTTATTCTATGTGATAAATTATAGATAGATGTATAAGATGTTTAGATTAGCTTAATTTTATTATATTTTTAATTTATAAAATCGATTTTTTTTTCTATTAAATATATATGATCTAAAATCGATTTTAATTTTGAATAATCTCATTTTATATTGCTTTTGTTATTCTTTACTTCTTAATGATAGAACATTAAATATGATAGATAAAGTTAAAAACAATATTACAAATTTAAATCTAAAAATATTTAATATACATAATATAAATTATTTTGTTATTAGATATAATATAATTACTTTCTTAAAATTACTATTTTTAATAATTTTTTAAATTTATTAAAAAAAATCATCTATTAATTAAAATTTCAACATTATAATATATAATAATTTAAAAATATAATCAAAATAATAAATTATAATTTATTATCCAATTCTTACCAATAAAAAAATTAATACCAAAAACTAAAAGCAATGATTATCATCATCAAATTTTAATAACAAATTAAAATAACTTATAATAATATAACTCTATATAAAAATTAATGTCAATCATTGTATTACTCTCCATCAAAAACAACCAAATTTCAAAATTGTATAATAGAACCACAAGGACTCCAACTATAACACGGCAGTCATCCATCATTCAGCATTGAAAGAAGCATTGCTTATAGAAGAACTTTGAAAATTATATTTTTGTTTTATGGATAAAAGAGAGATTTTGAAACCGTCCCAATTTTTATAGAGATCAACAAAGACATTTCAGAGTGACTCAAACGTCACAAAGAATAACAAGAAGAAACATATAACATAAAGCCAACAAAGTAATAACAAAACATGAACACCCCACCAGACGTAACGAAGACAAAACTGACAAGACAAACTGTCCAATAATAACAACAGATATTATTTAAAAACAATTTAATAAATCATGTATACATTGATAAATTAAATATTACAATTAAATAATAATTAATACTTATATTATTTACCCTGATAACATTTGCATTTAAAAAAAAAATCATTTCAACTCTTAATTTACTTTTAAAATACAACCTATAAAATTTATGTCACTACAAGATCCTCAAAAAAAACCCAGTGTGAACTCAAAAGGAAAAGTTGAGAAGAAATTCGAAAGTTGAACTTTTCTCATTTCCACAGTCTAAGGATTCGTACCATAGCAACAAACTTGGACTTAATTTAAACTCTCCAAGTTAACTTGGTCTTGGATCTTGAAAGACCCAGATACCAAATTTATTGGACTTGGCTAGACCTGGTCAAAGCTGGATATTCTAATCAAATTTATTAAATAGAGATCTGGCCCTCTGATCGGGCCTCATTCAGCCATTTTGGCTGATTTTGGGCTAATTTTGGCTAGTTTTGGGCCAAAGTTGTCTTGTATAGATGATTATCTAAGGGATCAAAACCTCTGAAAAAAAACTCTTCAAAACAAAAGAAAAACCATGTATCTGCAAAAATCTCACATGTTGATCCCAGAAGGAAAAATAAATAAAAATAAAAAAACCCAAAAACAGTAAAAGCCAGAATTTAATTAGAATAAGTCTTTAAAAAGTTTGCACACATTCCAACTAACCTAGGTTTCAACCAACTAACCTGGGTTTCAACCCCTGAATTCTCCCACATATGCAGGAAGCTGTTGAAAAGCCCTTCGTGAACAAGGGCTCCATCCTCCACGAGCCCAAAGAGGCCACCATTCTCTGATTTAATCTCAAATTCTCCAAAATGACCACCTACTTCAAAGACAGCAGAGCCATCCAAAGGCCCCTTGAAGGCAATAAACAATATCCCTTCCTCCTCATCCTCAGTGATGAGATAAGGGTTATCACCAAGGTTTGTAGCAAGACAGGCCTTCCAGGCCTGTGCCGGTAAATTGGATGCAGCAATAAATGAACCCATATAATAACCATGATCAAACCTGCAACCATTTTACAAATTCTAAGTTCTCGAACTAAAAAAAATCATATAGACAGTATGTGACATTCTTTTTATATAATCATTCCAATCAACTCATTTTCGCTTCTATGGGTGCCCAAATTGAATGGAAATTCATTTTTTGAGATTTTTTCACATAGAGAGCTTTTAGGGTATTAGGTAATTCCAGGAAATGACGAATATTCAAGATTTTGAGATTTCCTTTCACAAATTTATATTTTACAGAAATCAATGAGAAATTTCTGGAACAATACATAAAATACGATGAATGAGAAGTGGATACAACGTAAATCTTTCCAAACAGATGTAAATGGAATATGATGTGAAGCTTACCGGGGAGTTTCTCCAATAGTATCCATGGAAGTTCAGCCGTATTGGAGCCGCAATGCCCAAATTTAATCCGCTTTTTTGCTGCCGCAATTGAGGCTAAAAGGGTTGCAATTTCCGAACGAATTGGGTCTGCAGTCATTTTCTGGTCCATCTGTAACCTAAAAATTCTATTGTTCTGTGGAAAATAGAAGGAAAAATTAGCCTATGAACTTTCTTGGAAGGTGACTTAGGCGTTGGCGTGGCTCATTGGAAAAAATGGCGGGTCCAATAAGGCGGCTGAGGAGTCAACTTGCCTGAATAATTTGATGATTAATATTAATTTTAGATATTGTTTTATAATATCGATACAATGATAAATGATGTAAATTTTTATGTCAATTGAGTTTTTTCTTATCACCTGTTTCTTTATATATATTTTTATCTTTTATTCAATTCATACCTTCACACATACCAATGTATTCATCCATTTAGTACTCCTTTAAATGCACATGCTTCTATGTACCTTTTATCTACTGTTTCTTTATATATATTTTTATATCTTTTATCTCATTCATATGTTCACACATATCCATGTATCGACCCTATTTATGCACATAGTACCCTTTAAATACACATGCTTCCATGTACCTTTTGTCCACCTTGATTTCACCTTTTTTATGTCCAAAGTCAAGTTCTCATTACGTGTTAACCCCATAGTCTCTACTTGACCCCTTTCATATTCAACTTTTGGCTAACTCTTTGCTAAAGTGTTTTCCTTCCAAGTTTTGATTAAATATATTTTTGCATGATTTAGGGGAAGAGCACCAATAGTTGAGCATGTACCAATTGTTGTGAGGGTTGTTGATACCTTTTGTTCCAAAAATTGAACAAATAAAACCTATTGTTTGAAACAAAAAAATATCAATTTTTGTTAAGAAATGTACCAATATTTGTTAAGGAATGTACTAATATTGTAAAAAGTAACCAATCAGGTGATGCCATATCAGCTGCACAACTATTGGGGTCTCTTTTGCACGCCTATTGGTCTCACTTTTTTTTTGGGTTGTTCTGGACACCTTGGCAAAAAGCATGCTAATGTGGCATCATATTTGATGATGTGGCCCTGAAACCTTGGTTATAAGCAGGGGACTTGCCAAGTAAGCTGCTGTAAAAAAATTAGAGTGATTTGAAATTTCTAAGTAGGATTTTGAGAAGCGCGAAGTTAGGGTGCACAACTACTAGGTCCTTTCCCCTAGCGTTGTGTTCTTGTATTTAGAAGATTTAAAAAAAAAAAAATTAAGAGATCCAAGGAACATCCAATCTTTTAATCATTATTTGCATTAGAGCATTTCGATTGGTGCAAAAAAGGAAATTTACATATGCACGATCATCTTCGGAGAAAATGTCTGACTAAAGAGTATTATTTTGATCATTTATTTAAGTTTTATTTGTGGTTTGCACTTTTTTTAGAGATTCAAGGAACATCTAATCTTTTGACCATTATTTACATATTATTCACATGGCAACGTTTCAATTAGTGCAATGTTTTATTTAAATCATTTATTTGAACTTTCTAATGATTGACCTAAGAGAATATATCCACTTACAAATGTTGTTGGTTGCACAACACACCCCATTTTCCCTTACAACCCCTCTTTCAATATCTTGGTTTTAGTCTTCTTTTAGAGTATTCAATTGATTTTTTTGTATTCATTTGATTTTGAAATCTTAATTGATGAATAAGGATCACTTCATTGTCAACTTTATACAAATGTTGGAAGCCACCACCTGGTTTTAATTGGTCCTGATCTATTTGTTTGGACTTTATAGTGTGATTGCTTTTAGTAGTTTTCTTTTCACTTTGCATTCAAAAATAATCATAATTTTGGGATCATACTTATAATTAAGTTTGATTTTATTTTAGATCTAAATCATGATGTTAACATGTACTTCAAAGAAATTTGTAATATCAAATTAGTTGAATTGTATATTTTAGAGGAGACCCCTAGATATGATAAGATCCCTACCATCACGGTTAAGTAATAAATTAACTATAAGGCCCTCAAAGTCAAGTGGAAATCATTAAATATGGTTAAGACCCTTGGTGGACAACCCTAGGACCCTTGTTTTAATCTTGACATCCTTGGAAAGTGATGTAAACCCTCGTTTAGGCTACATTTGGCCCCACCATACTTGGATTTCATTTAAATATCCTTAGGATGGTCAAATTGTATGTCTAAAGCCATTTGAAATGCTTTATACCCATGTAAACAGTGCAATCTTTGAGCATGTAGCACCTAGAGGTTGGCCAAACAAAAGGGGATCACCTCTAAACTAATCCTTGCCTCCTTATCATTGGATCTTTATCACTCTGTTAGATGGGTTCTAAGGAGTACAGGTCTTGTATTTTAATTTTGCATTATTTCATCTCAAAATTGATGGTCCCATCTCTTTCCAAATGACATTGAAATCTGCATTCAGTGTTCAGTCTGAGACAGAACATCATATGGATGATATAACACTAGTTGCAACCAATCACAAGAAATGACACAGATAAAGTGATGGTAGTTCATAATTCCTAAACTAGCCTGGCGCATGTAGCAATCTCTAGATTCTAAATCACTCAGTAAACTGAAATGTGCTCACTGATTTCAAGTTCACGGTCAATTATAATAGACTCAGGTTTTCATGTTCAGAGCATAAAGAATCTTTACACAGTTTTTGTGGAGCTGATAGCTAAATTATATGTTCTGTTTTACTACTATATTGAAATCTGGAGCATAGGAGTAGCACTAAGCACATGGTCTCACGTTGTGTTTTAACTATAGAAAAATTCAGACTGTGACAGTCTTGCCACTAACAAACTCCACTCCTGCACGCTAATGAACCCAGACCAATAACAATTCGCAGGTTGGAAATCTGGTCTCACATGATCATGTAGACTTTCACTCTCGCACTAGACTATAGCAATGTTTTTTTTGCACATCGTGCCTTAGGGCAAATCAAAACAGAGCCCTCTTGCTGTAAATCTCGATTTTTTTTTGTTGAAGGGTTTTATATCAAATTCAGCAGCTGTATTTTAGCTATTCGATATGGGAGCACAATTCATAGACTGAAATCTGTTAGGCTAAGCAACACGGATGGAAGGATACCCATTTCAACAAAGTCATTCAAGGCACAATTGCAGCCTCATTCCTTATGATGTTGGGGCCTTGCACACGGCGCGACTTCATCTCAATTTAAAATGGTTACATATACAATTAAAGTCTTAAAGCCCAATCTAGGAGCAAAATACCTACTTTATGGACATAAAAATATTATTAAACCTATCGACATTAAAATTAACATGTAAATATTGTCTCGAAGATATATGCACTAGTTAAGCTTGGTTAAAGAAGGTAATTGTACTTGTTTGGCTAAATTGTTAGGTGGATGAGGATATATGGTATTAAAGCAATGAACTAGGATGAAGAAGAAGTTAAACACTACAATAATGCAATAATCTATGAGGAGCTTGTCATATGTGTAAACATGAATCTATTAATATTGTTTTTATGTCATTCACTATCAAACTTTGATCATTGAATTTATATCTATTTGATTCAACAACAGTTATCCCAAACCAAATTTGATAGGTCAACTTCAGTAATATCAACCTTGAACAAGTCACTCTACTCGTAGTAAAATGAAAGTTTGAGCTTCGACTTCCCTCCCTTGGCATTTCAATACACAAAGTCTTTGAAATTTGACTATACATTTGAACATCTTACAATTTGTTTAGTAAAGGAGAGAGAAAGATTGGGTCAAAACTAATGCTAATTCAATGATATGAAATGGAGGACTTGATAGTGTAAGAAAGATATAAGAGTTTTGAATATATGACTTCAGACACTAGTTTATCACAAAGAATAAAATCATGGCTCTAAGCCTTGAGAAAGATTTGAGGTTTATTATGTAAGATAAGTTGAATGACTACCATCCATTCAAAGATGAGCTCCAAAACTTATATCAAACATGTATTGCATTAATCATTGCACAAATTCATTAATACAAGTCTCACTTAAGCCTTATGAATTCAATGATTCAAAATTTATGGTAATTTAACTATGCCAAAAAACAAAAATTATTGAACCTTTATCATTGCATAGTGCTCAAAGAGAGCTTTTTGACAGCGATTGGAAGTCAAAAATCCTATAACATGTACAAAAGTATGGCCTCAAAAGAAAATTGTTCTAGTAAGACATGAAGGGGGTCATAAAAGCTGTAGATTTGTGTACAAATGATAAAATCAGCAGTGGTGCCTAAGTGACATGACGACAATGACAAAGAATTAATTAAACATATATATGATAGACAATAGAATTTAAAAAACAAAACCATTTTATTTTTTTATTTATGAATTTAATTAATAATAATTTAATGTTAAAAAATACACCTATATATTATCCTTCATTTTATACCTTTTGAAATCACAATCCTTGACAAATCATTACTTATTATATTACTTAACATTTAAAAGTTGCTTTTATTTCTTTTCACCGATTAGACCTTGACTTAAAATTAAAGTTAGACCTTGACTTAACATTAAAGTTATGTATATTCTATAATAAATGCCCATGGGTGGATGAGGTTATACATTTCACAAAAGTAATAAAAATAAATAAATAACTTTTTTTAAGGTTATTCTATAATAAATGTTGAAAAAGAGATAAGGTTATAGAATAAAAACAATATACAGTCAGGAATCTTTTTAATAAGATATTTTAAAATTTGATTCCCTAAATTTATGTTTGATGCTCTAGCCCACGATGACATCCAATAAAGAAAATTGAAGTCCTTGATATTATGTGGATATAGTTTCTTAGTTTAAAATAAATAATCAAGAGATTCCCTCATCTTTTTTCTAGAAGAGTAGAAGAGTCTACTTAATATTTTAAATATTTTTACAATTAAAATATGATATTTGGAGAAAAAAATTAATTAAAATATTAAAAGGTATTTTATTATTAATTGGTTTTTTAATTTATAGTAAAAACCATTTAGATTAACTTTAAAATTTGTATTTTAGTTTTGTGTTATAAATTTAGTAATTTTTTTGGATATATTTTAAGTACTATCTTTAATTTTTTATTATTATATCATTTCTACATCTTTTTTTATGGCGGTGCTAGCACGATATGCCCTTCGGCTTCATGTGAATGCTTTTGATCCCGAGCTATGAACCAGTGAGGCCACAAACGGGGGCCTCATCCTCACATTTCACTTGATCAAACCCACAAGCCTCATCCCCATGCTTTACTTGATCAAACCTGTGAGCACAACTACCTAGCGAAAATACAAGGCATGCGAACGCAATGGCCCAATAGGAATTTGAACCTTGTTGGCTACATCACCAACAAAGTGTTTTAACTACAATACTACACATCTAAAGACAATCTTCTCTAAACATTAATATATGCATTAGAATTAAATTAAATTTATACAAAAATTACATGAAATTGTTAATCATAAATACTTTTCAACTTTTAAATATTTTATGTTAAAATTAATAAAATTTTATATTTAATTTTTATCATACATTTAGGAGTTTTAAACTTTGTTGATAAATTATGGAATGTAATTTAAATTTTTTATTTAAACATTAAACATATTATCTTTCTTGAAAAATTCATGAAGAAAACTTTATATTTAATATGTACAATACTTTATTGTCTAGCAATTGTACTACAAGGAGTAACAACCAAAAGGTCTTGAACTAGAATGAACAAGATTCATATGAGAGACCTCTAAATACACAAGGTATGTTGGACCTAAATCAATGAATGAAACAAAACAATGCTAGATAACTAGAAGAACAGGGTAATCCAGTCTCCACCTTCACTTCCCCAAGGCATAAAGTTCTTGGGGTCTTACCCAAGATTGATGATGTAGGCGCTTAGAATTTTACTTTAATTAAATAAATATTTATTACTCATTTAATTATTTTACCATAATTTCTTCTATAAATTAAATCAATATTTTTATTTATTTAATTAATTCATTAACATCTTCCACTATTAATTAAATAAATATTTTAATTTACTTAATTAGTTCAATAAGCCCCTTCTTTCTAATTTAAATAAATATTTATTATTTAATTAATTTTACCTCTCCCCTAAATTAAATAATTATTTATGTTTATTTAATTTATCTTGCCCTTTCCTCTATTAATTAAATAAATTTAATTAATTTATTCACTTACCTTTTTACTCTTTAATCTTAGCCCTCCAACTTGTTCACATGGATCATGATCTAAATTCGTAGGCATGTGACAAGTGTCATATTTCTCTTCATTCACTTTGTGCTTTCTCCAAAGTAAACCCTCTACTTAATCATATCCCTTCATTTTGAAATAACCTCTTAATCCCAGTTACCCTTATCCTCCACTCTTCCACATCTTAATCGCATCCCTTCATCTCTACCTACCCTTAAATCCTATGCATTCTCTTTGAACTATGTGATCCTGGCCATTCACAATTTAACCTCTTAATCTAAACCCTCCATTTTTAGGATGATCTCTATAAAAGAGGATTATTCCTTCCATTTTGAGATAATTACACATAGCTTGAGCATACCTATACTCTATCAAAATATAACTAGAGCATACATCATCACAATCATATCCTTACATTATCACAACCACATCTATTCCTCTTTGTGTTCTTATGCAAGTGCATACAAATATGAGAGCAAACACCATCAAAATCAAGATCAAAAAGGATAGGAAAATAGTGGAGACAAGCCTCTCTTGCATGTGAAGGTATAGTTGTTCTTTTTATTTCATGTTATTTGAATGCATTTCTAGTTCTCTATTTGATGTTTATTGAATGATTTTGTCCTCTCTTCCATGTGAAGGTATAGTTTTTTTTTATTTGAATGCATTTGTAGTTCTCTATTGGTTGTTTATTAAATGATTGTGTAGATCTAGAGTTTTTGGTTGGATCTTTAGGGTTTACAAATCGATATAAACTCAACACACAGACAAATATCTACTTTCAAGAGGGTTGTTTTTTGATTCACCCCCCTCCCTTTATACTTCACTGGAACATGGGAGTTGAGGTCATCCCTTGGGGTGATGAAATCCCCAAGTAGGCCTCCTAAAGGGAAAGCCAACATTAGGTGTTTTTGTCACCCATGTTCACACAAAGCACGAGGGAAGATCGTATATAAAACTAGTGAGTCTTGGGATCTAATCTATAAAAATAGTGAAAGTTTGCAACTTTTTATCACCCAAGGTTGCAAGAAGCACAAGGGGGGAGTATACACCAACTATAGACTTTCCAAACATGATATACAATGGTTTATTCCCCTTAAGAAAATGAATTATGTCCACATTAGTGAAAAAATAAATTCTTGGACAATCAAATTTGCAAAAAAAAGATGTTAGTAGTTTTAAGATTTTATCTTTGACAAACAATTTGTAGATGCACTAGAAGTGGTTAGATGCCAAAATGATCAAGGAAAAATATTGTTAGCATTTAGATAAGTGATGCCCTCCTAAATGACACAATGTTAGTTTAAGATCAAACAACACAAAACACACAAGATGTTAGAGTTAATCAATCAAAAACCAAATACATGAAGGCATTCCAAAGGAGACACTAAAAACACATGCTAATGAATCTAACTAAAGAAGTAAAGACAATGAGATATCTCCAACTATCTCTTAGCATGATATTAGTTCCTTCTCCCTTGTTCCTCTCCTCTCCAAGTTCCAAAATAGTGTAGCTCTCAGCAACTTTTTGCACTATGGATGCTTATGGAGGATTGAGATTTGTAGAATAGCTCTAAACATGAAATGAAAAGCTATTTTTAATGCTAAAATGATTGATTTTACCAAAAAGACAAGATTTAGTTATGCTATGCTAAATGCCCTCTAAAATGGCTATAGTCTAAATGCTTACAAGTTTTCAGGATCTGGATTATGAAGGAATGGGCTCTATTTATAGGAAAAATGGAGCAATGGATGGCCAGGATTGAATGATTTAATCAAGGGTCAAGCTTGAAAGTTGGAAATCCATGTGCACAATTGACACCAATGAAATGGTGACAAATGTCAACATAGGGTTGGGTTGAAAGAAGAGGTTGGAGGCATTAAAGGCCTGAGAAGACCTCATGGTTATCTAAAGGCTAAGGGTCAAGCCTAAATTAGGATTACCCACTAAATTAGGAGTTAATCCAAGGATAAACCTTTGTGCAAATGTTTAAGAGATAATCATGGTCAAAGCATTGAAGGCTTGATGAGACCCTTGGGTTGGGTAGAGGTTGAGTCAAAACACATGTTTTAACCATGTGGGAGGGTTGAATTAACCATTAATGGTTATTGGAGACTTTGGGGATTAAGTGGTTGAAAGTTGGAAGCCTTTAATGGTTATCAAAGACTTTGGGGTCTTTGAGAAGTGACTCCATTTTGCTTAGGAATGTGACAATATTTAGGAGGTGGACTAGGCTAAATGGGAAGGGGTTAGAAGAATCTAGAAGGGGATTAGATTTTTGCAAGTGGATTTGGTGGGTGAGGGAAAATAGGATTTTATTTAAAATAAAAATTCATTTATTTCAAAATGTGTGCAAGTTGCATTTGTAGGAAAATGCAAGTGGGGTGGGGATAATGATTTAAATAAATGTTTTATTTAATTTATTTAAAAGAGGAAAAGGGGATTTTAATTAAATAAATTGATTTTATTTATTTAATTGAATGGAATTTGATTTTAATGAATTAATTAAAATAAATTGAATAATTTATTTAATTAATAGAAGAATGTTTGGGGATGAATTAATTAAATATTAATTTAGTTAATTGATGGCTAGTGGATTTTTAACCAAATAAATACGAAATATTCATTTAATTAAAATGGACAGATTTATGTGACTACAATAAGCATACATAAAAATTCTTGGACCTTTTTAATGATGTAGGTTGGAATACTTAACCTAATAATTGGGGGGTATGGGGGGACGATTCTAACCCCTTGCTAGTAGGAGTTCGAGATGCAAACCCTTAAGGAAATTTTCTTAACTAGCAAAAATGTTAAAAGACAGAGTGTATATGCTAAATTGCATAGACTGAAGGACAAAGTGCAACTACAAAATCATGTAGAACTAAATTGGCATATGCATGCAACATGGTAACTAACATAGGCGCTAAAACAAATGACACAAGCACTTAAACAACCCGTATAGACACTAAAACAACCGGTTCAAGCGCTAAAGCAACCAATACAAGCATTAAACCACATAAACAAGAAAAATAAAAATTGTTAGTAAGAGCTAAAATGATAGGGTCACTAATTTAAGTAAGTTTGCATATGTATACGTATAAACCAAAAAACTTGCCACATGGAGCAAGGCTGGAATATAAGGTGGATGGTGAAAGTATCATCATAGTATCCTATGGCATTTGAGAGATTTTAAGGTTTTTATTCCAAGAAATTTCTCCCATACAACTTTAAATATAATTTTGAGGGTCTTAAAATCCTTGGACAATCTTGAAAGTTAAATGATTTGGTGTTAACACAATTCACTATTGTAGGTATCTTCATGACTTCATGAGTTTTCCAACAATATATAATGATTAAAGATCCAATGGTTAGATTAGAAGTTATAGCTCCCAAAAGTTGAGCTAATGAAATTCCAAACTTGTAATCTTTAATAAAATATCAACTTGAGTGGGAAAATGGACCATTAGAATTTTGGTACCCAAAAATCAAGGGTTCTAGTATAATCTAGGGCAGTTATACATTCTAGATAAATAAGGTGAACGAGAGTTACATGAAACAGTTCAAAAGTGCAAATTGTGGCTTTAGTTGGCAAATCATTGTCACGAGAAAGCTCATGTGGTTGTAGCATGTTATTTTTTAAAATGTTGTAATTTCATTTCATTAGGATAATAGAAAGCAAGTATTTCTTTCCTACATTTTCTGTTTACATATTTGTTGTTGTTGTGTGTTAATTAATTTACCTAAATTAATAGGTGCTAAGCATCTATACCTTATTACCCCCGCCAAAGGAAATTATCTCGGGAGGGAATAGTCTAGTTCAACTAGAGAATGTTTCGTATATAAATTGTTTTCATTCGGGGGTTCAGACATTCCATCCTTCATTAATGCAGGAAACAGCCCAAATTCCTTCTAGATCCCCTCCTTATTCTAGTTACAACTACAAGGGAATTCCTTTGAACTAGACCCGAGGGCAAGGGTTTTGACTTCCTTCTTTCTCAGGATCCTTTGGTACTAATACACCCTCTATAGAAAATAAAGGATGCACTAAGAAGAAACCCAACTCGCGAGACAGAGTGGATGACAGTAAAATAAGGAGGAAAGGAGTCTCCCTAACCAAGGAATATAGGTTGGTGGGAATGAGAGTTAACAATTCAACAACTGCCTTTATCTTTATTTGGCAACCCCCTGGACCTTTGTTTGAGGAATCTTGGGATTGACGGATGAGAAGACAAATGAGAAGTCCCAACCTTTGTTTCCCTAGATAGAGGGGATACAACTATAACTCCCTAGCTAGTTGTTGAGGAGAGAAATAAGCTAGTTCAAATACACTGATCTAGTTGAGAAAGGAAGGCCCACACCCCCACCCCCATTATAGTTATTATTTGGACCTTCATTCTAATAAATTTTGGCTCCCATCCCAAGGTAAATAGGATGGTGGGGTCTTTTTAGTTGAGGAGCTACTAGGGATGGAGTGGTTATATCCTAATGAGGACCTCCAATAGACACCCACCGGGAGAGGTTATGTTGCTTGCTCCTTTGCTCTGCTAACAAATACTAGAATTGTTCACTCTTTCAGGTAGTCCCTTTGGAAACTACCGCAACTAAATTTCTCCAATCGTGATTAGTTTAGCACATTCATCTCTGACGTGGATTCTCTATCTCCCATTTCCAATCACCAAAAGGCTACTCTATACTCCCATCCCGTACTATAGGATCAGAGGAGACAGACAAAGATTTGCACTTGTCTCAGGGGGGTCGAGTCCAACCAACATTGGTTAGTCAGGGAGTAGGCCATCCATTGCCTTCTCATGTGATCTTAGGGGAAGAAGATCACCCATGATAGGGAGAATCTCCAACCCGATGGATGAACAAGAGAGAAGGGAGGCAAACACCCCTTAGAATAGTAGGGAAAATACAACCAACCTCTCTCTCATCCTCGTATCTGAGAGGAGATGTAGACCCACTAAGTTATTTTCCACCTGAGAGACCCAAGATTAACAAAACCTAATTAGTTCTAATATGGTTTTCCCATATAATGTTGCAACTTAAAGTGCTTCTATCGAGTCCCCATAGAACAATAGGGCAACTTTAGAATAGTGGGGGCCCATACAATTGTAGTGAGCATCAACTTGTTAATTAATCAACCTGCCTTTAGAATAGTAGGGAGGCATCAATAACTAATTTGCTTGCTTGCCCTTTAGAATAGTAGAGGCTATCTCTTTCAAATAGTAGGGGGCTCTTAGGAGGGCCCCTAAAATTCTATGGTAGTTGCTAGTTGGTTTGAATATTTATTGTGGGGGGTTCCCCTTAAAATAGTAGGGTGGGTGGATGGGAAACTATAGTTCTTATTTTAGCTCCTTACCATTCTAAAGGCCCCCCTATACCCCCCAAGTTATAGTTCGGTCGATTCTCCCTAAAATTCTATGGGCAATCGAGGGCTTATTAATTATTAAATCAATTAATTGAGTGGGAATAGGGAGAGAAATTGATCTATTGTTTTAAGGGGGTAGGGATAGGAATGAAAATGAATGAAATGGAAATGTTGGTTGGTTAAAGATTGCCCCATATAATTTTAGGGAACCGAAAGGAATTAATTATTAGCTCCGGTTGGGCAAATGAGTGAAATGGAAATGTTGGCTTGTTAAAGCTAGAAATAAACCAAAAGAAATTCAAGAAGGATTTTATCAAGCTTTCTCAGTATTATCCCCATAGACCCCCCCCCCCCCCCCGCAAGGGAGATAACTCTAATTAATTAGTAAATCAATGATGCCCCATTAGACTCAGTCCCCCCCAACCCCCCTCAATTATAGTTGCTAGAATGACATATACACACCCTCCATCATTAATCTAGCAGTGCCCCCCTCCAATTATAGTTGCAATATCGAGAGAAGCTCGAGACCCCCCTACAATTCTACGGTCCCTACTAGATTAATGGTAGAGAGTTCTCGATCCCTACAATTCTATATGGGCACCCCTACAATCGAGCTACAATTCTAGAAAGGGGCAGGTCTCGATATATCTGCGAAGGGTCTAGCAAGTTAATTAATTTATTGGGGTTCCCTGAAATTCTATGGCATTAGAGGGTTCTCGACCTACAATTATATGGGGGGGGCACACTCCCCTCTTTCTATAGTTATCAACCCGCTATCCCTTTCAAATAGTAGGGCCCCCACTTGTATTACTATGGTTATTTTTTTCTAATTGCCCACACTTATACCCACCTTACTCACATCACCCTAATATTCTAAATCAGTGGTCGCCAACCAAGGAAAGAGTGATGTTATATATTGATGTGACTCACCTCAGCGATCCTATGTCCTTATAAGATTACTTTCACCTGAATAGGTAAAGGCTAGGATGGAGCCAATGTTCATGATGGATGTAGTTTCATATGCAGAGTCCTTAGTAGCAAATACCCTTAAAATAGTAGTGGCAGTGCTTGGAGAGCCATAATCTATTCCAAAGCCACAACCTACAGATGCATAACCCAATGTAGATTCACCAATGGTAAGGATAGCGTAGAAGGCGATAGTAGCAGAGGAAGAAAGGGTGGCCCTAGAACTACCAATAACAACGTTCGAGCTCTCATACCTTCCAGTCCCAACTTCCTTCCTTCCTTCGTCTGGATCTATATTGCATAAATAATAGTAGACGAGCTTATCCGGTTTCAGAACCTTTTGATCCAATAATCAACCCATCATATACAACAGTCTTACCATCAATTCCATACACAAATTTAGTTGCATGAGTCTCACCAACAGATCCATCAGTGATAGAGGTAGAAGCAACGATTTCAAGACCACGAGGATCCACCGACATGAAACATTTACTGAGCAAGAAGCATTTGAGAAAGAAACTAAGGTAGAGAAAGATAGGAGCAAAATTCGTAGAGGAAAAGGTAATTGACCCATAATCTGAGTTAGACTAATAGCTAGTTCCATATTCAATTGGTAGAGGTTCCAATATAATTGATAGGGGGGCCTTTAGAATGGTAAGGGCAGCAATTAGAGATTCAGAGCCTCTTGATGATCTAGAGCCAATTTACTCAGTGACAGGAGCATATCTAGATACACTTGTTTGATGTTTTATAGCTAGCATCTCAAACATCAATTCCAACTTCTCCACCCCTTACAATTCATCTACCTCCAAGTAGCCCTAAAATTCTATGGGGTTACTCTAGCAAGTTGATTCCCTGCAATTCTATGGGGTTGCATATCGCCCATGTTAGGGAGAATTACCAAATTGGTGGACGAACAAGAGAGAAGGGAGACAAACACCCCTTAGAATAGTAGGGCAGAGATAACCAACCTCTCTCCTGCCCTCGGATCTGAGAGGAGATATAGACCCACTGAGCTACTATACACCCGAGAGACCTGAGATTAAGAAACCTAATAAGTTTTAATATGGTTTTCCTAAATAATGTTACAACTTAAAGTGCTTCTTCCAAGTTCCCATATAATAGTAGGACAGTTGGTGTCCTTACCTTTGTCTCTATTCCAAGTCTAGTAGAGATAGTAGTACCACCAGTAGCAGTGGTAGAGCTAGAAATAGAACTAGCAGCCTGGGTTAGGAGCATAGACTATAAATTGAACATATCCATATTGAGACCAAGCAACACCATCACTCTAACACAAATCCATATTTTCGAGATGTGGAGCCAATTCTATTCATAGTAGAGCCAAACCTAGTTTTCTTTAGAGTTGATTCGAGATCAAAACCAAAGCAAGCAACATATCTAATTCTAGATCTGGCATCTAGTGATTGACCATTCAGTAGCATTTGAACCAGTCCCAGGTGAAGCAAAACTAGTTTCTCCTTAACCATTACAACTCAATGAAGCACTTGTTGAAGTAGCAAGTGAATCATTTGGAAAGATTGACAATGGCATTTCCGGGTATGCATAGGCCCTACAACTAATCTACCTTGACCTTCCAATTAAACAAATTCATTCGAGTATAGATAATTGATAAAAAAAGTTGTCACCTCTTGCTAGCCACTTTTAGTTGTTGCCTACTAGAATTCATTGAGTCTCCCCTCTAGCCTTCATTTCCTTTTGTTGGTGTAAATAATTCATCGTAATTACACTTTACTTAAGTTGACTTAGGGTAATGCATTTCATAGTAGTTTGGATATGAGACACTTAGAGAAGTGTGCACATAGGGATGATGCATGTAGGAGAAATTCCACCTTTTGTGGTCTTATCTTGTTGTTACATTCCACCTTTAGTGGGTGATCCACCTCTTGTGGAATATTTTATTATTTCTCCTACCTACCCCTACCTACCCTTATTTCTCATTGAGCCTCATGTCATGATTGTGTACTCACATATCCATATGACCTTGTCTTTATAAGTAGGCTCATCTACATTGTATGTAATTTTTTATGATCCAACTGAGCAGTATTTTGCATATTGATTAGAATACAGTTTATTCTTATCAAATCTTTTGTCTCTTTTTTGTGCTATTCAATGTGCTCTTGATCTTGACTATTTTCAACAAATCCTTACATTGTATCAAATCCATTGGGGCTTCATTGAGTAGTCTTTGTGGAGAGATTTTGGAGCATTCAATTTTTGGATCTGAGGAGTTGCGCATTTTGGGGGCATCCTATGGCAATTTCGACCTCACTGTTGCGTCTAGGAGGTCGTTTCATGAATTTTGAGTATAAATTTGCCCATATTTGGTGAAAAACTATTTTGGGGTCTTGGAGCAAATTTTTACCCAATTTGGGTAGTATGGTATGATTTTGCAACAAAAAAATTATTAAAAAAAAATATTTATTTAAATTATGTGAAATTTTAAATTCCATATTTTTTATTATGTTTTCATAGTTTTTTATTTGTACACTTATTAAAAAAATTAAATTGTAAAAATATTTTGGGAGGGGGACCCGTGACCCCCCATCCTTGTACTACATCTTTGCCTGTACGCAAAGATCATACCGTTTGCAGAAGTTTGGGGTTTGTCGCGACCAATCCTCCCATCACTGGACATTATTTTCGGCATTGCTTCCTCCACGTTGGTTGCTTCATGCCAACTCTGCTCCAGTCCTCGACTCCTAGTTTTATTCATCGTTGACACCTATCACCTATGCTTTACCTTCGGTCTGATGTAGCACCTCACCACTCAACTTTGTTAGCCTACACGTGGTAGACCCCTATTTAGCCATGACATCATTTGATTTACCAACACTAGACACGTGCCACCTTGTTATCTACTAGTCTTGTGTCTATTTGGTGCCCAATTAGCAACACGTGCCATAGCCACTATGATCCACATCAGCTACACGTAAGCGGTTGTACATTGCCACGCAACATATTTTCATTCATTGAACTAACAAGTCATCTAGCCATGACAACATACAACACTACCACATGGTAGATTCTCATTATGCCACATCGGTTGTACAAAATCCTAGTCAGCTTCGCCACGTTAGCGCATAGTCATCATCTGTATACAAAGTTGGACACCACATCATTATATGGGTTGCATAGTTAGCTAGCCAACAAACAACTATGTCATCAATTTTATACAGTTTGTGTGTACATTTGTACTATTGACATCACTTTATGTATGAATGATGTCATCATTCATACAACCAGCAGGGAGTGCGACATTTTGATGATGGCTAGAAAACATAAAATTTAATCACTTGAAATGCTGACATCAACACTATGTCAACCTTTTTAAAAAAATTATCAGCGCCTCTCCAATGAGCTTTTTGGTTTTGTAGGCAATTTTTGGAGGCCCATAACTTGCTCATTTTAGCTCGTTTTTTGGTGCAATTTTTTTTTATTTGGGCTAATTTTTCACGCTCTTCATAGTGGTGGTGGTATTTTCTAAATTTTGGTAGACAAATATTTATGAATTCTCAGTTTTTCACAACTGTACCTATCCATTCCTCAATTTTGCAATTTTTGAGGCTTCATTCAAGCTCATATGGCCTCCTTTTTAAGTTCCATTTTTTTGAAAGTGCATAATTTTTCATCTACTTTCACATGGTGCTATCATACTTTCACTATTTTGAATAGAAATTATACTTTCAGTATTTGGTCATTTTTTGGCCTATTTGGTACTTTTATTTTGCTTGGATCTTAATCTAGATCACTTGCAGTATTTGTTGAAGTCTCTTATAGCCGTTTTTAGGTAGTTGTAAAGTTGAAATCAGAAGTCCACTTTGCCCTTCTTTGTAAGTGGCCCATTGTGCATGCACTAAGTATAAAGTAACAAATCATCATTTTTTATTTATTTAATTTATTTATTTATTTATTTTTTTGGGGGGGGGTTATTTGATCAAGTGAATTTTGGGGGGTGTCTTGTATGATTGTGCCTCTCTTTATCTTGTGCTCTTGTATTTTGTTGCTATGGGTTCTCCTAAATTTCCTCTTTTAACTCCACTAAATTCCCACTTTTCACTCCACAATCAAATTGGCTCTACACACCTACAAGTTGCATAACTCGTAGATCACAAATACTAAATAAGCAAACTCATCATCACTTTAGTAACCTATAAACTATGATATCAAAGAGAATAATAGTGTACACACCAAGACTCAAACACAAAAACAACAAGGTCACATATATGACTTGCTAAACATATCCACGAACAAGTAACAATAGTCAAGGAACTACTCAGGCATCATAGATATAAGAATTACCTCCTAACATCAAACATAAGCACCACTAAATTGTCACAAACCTGGTCATGTCATGTCAATGCAAAAGTGCACCTGCAAAACCATGACACCATAATCACCACCAAAAATGTACTTGCACTCTACTATCTTTCATACAAGACTCCAAGTCTCAATCATGTCCTCAAATTAGAAGAAAAATTTAGTACTTGTCACCATCAAAGTTCAACTATAAAAAACATCTATAAACGTGTACCAGGGAGCACCGATTTGAAACTCAACTATATCATCATAAATATCACTTAAAAATATGTACTCCCTCAAGATTTTGCATCTTGATTTGTTATGTTGCTCACACTATCACGTCCTAAATCTCAAGCACTTACAAGTGTTCAAATAAGTACTCAACTCTCTCTACACCATATACTAAAAAATTATCAGCACCACTTTATAACACATGGCTTATGCTCTCCAATGCCTCTTCAAAATTAAAAAATGGATTTCATATGCAAAATTTATGCTCAAAATCATGAAATAAAGAATATTTGACTTATAGGCTCCTAAAACTAATTAAAATGACAAAACTAGGGAACCAAACCTATACTAGAACGTAGTGCTCAGAAAGAGATTTTTGTTGACTATAAGAAGTCAAAAAATTGACTCGCCAATTGAAACTTATGCTCATAAAAAAAATAGCTAGTCTTCCTATACAAACAATTCCAAAGCCAACCCCACTCCAAAATAAAAATATCCATTTGTTTTTAAAAAAAATCAATTTTTCAAACACGTGGAGCCGACCACTTTTCGAATTTTATTTAATTTTTTATTTCAAAACATTTAATACAATTGGCAAGTAGTTTAAATGTTTTAAGTTGTAATTTTATACTATAAAAGTTTTGGTAAATAAAAAAGGGCAGTTAATCTTTGTGTTAAACAAATGAAAAATGCAGACAGTTAAAACTTATTTTTCTATAGTATTGGGGGTCGACATGGTATTGCAGTACCTTAGAGTACCATATGTACTAATTTTATTTATTTGTTTGTTTTTATGTAATTTCTACAAGTAAAATATTTTTGAGGTTGCCCAAGTAATTTTAATTATTATTTTTTTTGCAAGGGCGATGGTGTTTTAGTTGTTTTTTTGTTTTTTTGGGGGGGGGGGTTTATTTTTTAAATTTTTGATGCATCTATAACCAAGAGTGCAAGGGATTTTCTTTTCTTTTCTTTTCTTTTTTCTTTTTCCCAACTTAGCCAAAATAAGGCAAATTTTATATTAATCTTTGTTTATTGGCCAACTTGGATTTAATGGTGAGGTCTGTTTTGTCTCGAGATGTCATTTGTAAAACTTCCCCTACAAAACCCTCATATGAAAGCCCATTCCAGGAAACCCTTTTGACCCATTTTTTTCAAACCCTGGATTTATGAATAACCTATTATAAGAGAAAATCCAAAACCCTTGGATTTGTAATAAAACAACTTGCAGATGTATTCCATACCTTAAACTATTCCAAATATTTATTGCATAGCCACGACCTCACATTTGCACCTTATTCAATCAAGCTAGGGCTATACAACAAAATCCAACTATGAAAGCTCTAATACCACTTCTTGGGAAAAAATAAATCAATACACATTTTATTTAATCAATTTCCTACATAACCCATGAGAGAAAAGCATGCATACAAGTTTACATAATAACTAATATTTATAGATCAAATACACAGGCCACAAGATATACCCTTGGAAAACCCTCAAGAGGGCAAAACCTAGCCTCAAAAAGCATCCATAATCCATTTTATTATTAAAAAAAAAAAATACATACACTTAGGGAGTTACAATGAACACTTTTGAAACATCAAGCTTCTCCAATGCATCCTCCATGTGTCCAAGAATAAAATTGCACATCCTATGCCATGCTTCACATGTGCACTTCTCAAAAAGACAATAATATGACAACCTCTTAACCCAACCAACCTTAACCACTAAACATGTGCTTTCTTATATAGACTCAAGCTCACACAAATACAACCAAGTGGTATAGTAAAACCATGTGCCACAAAATGATGTGAACACAAATATCATTTATCCCTCATTAAAATTTTGGGTACTAAGTTTTCACTTTATTAATATTTCCCTGATATTAAATTAAATATATTTCTTGAATGTGAGACCCTGTAGACACCTAAAAATGTCTCATCGCTAGTGTACTAATTATTCATCTTATTAATTAAATAATGTTGTAATTAGGCTAATTCATATTTTTCTGAATTGATTTTAATCATCACATTTTAACATTACTAATTATTCTCTTTCTATTTTATTAATTAATTAATCATTTAGCTATTTCTATATAATTAATTAAATATTTATTATTTAATTAAATTTAATTTCAAATAAATAAATAATTTATTAAAACTATTAATTAACTAACATATCCCTCCAATTCAAATTGTGCCTATGGCCTTTGTGATGTCTGTTTTCAGTATACTGTGATAGTTTTCTGTGCATTCTTGTAATTCTGATGACTTTGGAGATATATGTCTAATACTCTACCGATTAAACTATGTTTTGCACTTGTTATCTGGTGGATGCGTGATGTATGTTTTTTTATGTTCAAAAGCATCTCGGTTGTGTCTTGATTGAGGTTTTGTTCGGATATATAAATTGTTGAATGGGCTTTAAACCGGATGTCTCTGAGTTTTATAAGTTGTCAATGCTTTTCCAAAATATTCTGGCGCATCGCCTCAATAGTTTAGATTATTTTGTTTCAAGATTCTTCTTTCCCTTTTTCCCCAATCACAAGGAAGAGTCGACTTCTTAAATCCGAAGGTCATTCAGTGAGTTTTGCGCAATAGGTCGCCCGTCACTGAATTTCCCATAAGGTTGTTTGCTTTCAAAGTAAAATTTAGAGTCAAAAGGAACAGGTACAAAGACGCGATCTTAAGAATTGGCTTTATTTACAGTGATGATAGGTTCTCTTTTGGACAATGAAAAGTGTGGAGGACCAGTGCAACAGGCATATTGGTCCCAACATTTTAGGAGCTCTTTTTGGGAACAGTTATGAATACACTTATATTCCTTAGATCTGGGTTTGTGGTTCATTCCAACAACTATAGCACACTGTTCATGCATTTTTACTTCAATTCCAAGACATTTACCCTAATTTAAACATTTTTCACAATTCAACTTAAAAGAGGATAAATCTAATAAGAATTATCAACCCTATCCTTGTTTATTTGTGGCTAGATCTATTAGGTTCACGCCTCTTTCAATTTAATGGTCTCCAAGCCTAAATTTTTGTGGTTTCTACCTTAAGGGTGGAAACCCTAGTATTTTCACCATCACACATGGTTACTCTTTCTCACCCATTTTTTATGTACTCACTACTAATGCTTTGAATATCTTCTATAAAGAGTAAAATAATTATAGTTGAATTTTGGTATGCATGATCGACACTTAATTTTTTTTTAAATTTATATTTCTCTATTTTAGGATTATAAATAACTCATCATATATTATAATTATTAATGTCTCAAGTTGGCCTTAGTCCTCAGTGGATTCCATAGGATTAGAAATATATTGAACATGGTAAAATAATTCAATATCTTGATACTTTATTTAGAATAGGATATTGTCTTTCTATAAATGAGCACATGTTATTTGAATAGACTTAAAAAAATTATTCAATTGGGGCAAATACGTTTTTATCATTGGATGAAAAGGTCCAAGTAGCAAATAAATATACAAGGATTTATGTAAAATTACTTGTCATTTCCTTTGGTCCAAGTGGGACGACATAGTTGATTTTATAATCATCTAAGGGACTCACTATTTATAGCTGAAATATAAAAGTGGCCTTTTAATTATAGATCCTAAGACTCAAGGGAAATGCTTAGTTTCTAAATGGATCACCGCATTACCTAAAGGTGATGAAAAATAGAAAGTATACTAAGGCATAAATTAGTTTTTTTCCCTCCTAAAAGTAAATGGAAAAATGTTAATTGGCCAAATAATACTCTACTTGCTCCTTTTTTTTATACTAATGCTTCTTTTCCAGTTCAATCCACTTAGAAAGAATGGATTTTTTTTTCATTTTTATTTGGAATTGTTGATGCTTAGAGTTATCATTTCCCAAGTACCTAAAGCTAGGTTGTCCTTTGAGTGTTAAGGGTGTCAAACTCAAAGCAAAAAACTTCTAACTTATGTTTAGTTAGGGAAAAACTAAACCAAATTATTGAGAATGGGTAATTGAGTTCCTTAAATTTGGTCTCAAGTAAAACCAAAAGATGATTCTATGGATCTATCGTTGAATTGATCGACCGCAAGTAAAGATTCATAAATAGACAGACATGAAATAGTACCTAATGTACGTATGGTAACAATTTTTTTTACTAGACTAAGGACTAACCTATTACACATGAGACCTATATTAATCTTACAAGTTCATCATTAAACAACATATGATGTGGGTATGAAAAACATGATTCTCTAAGATGAGAATAGTTTTAATTTTTAAAAGATATTTCCTTGGTTATAACACTTAATCATGAAGTCCATACAAACTACCTCCTGGTCCTTATTTACTAGTATGATATGTTTTTAGTTTAGATGCATGGTGGATTGTTACTTCCAAGAATAATGGCTATCTATTTGGTTACAAAATTACATCACACCTTGAGAGACAACATAAAGAAGTCAAAAGGACTATGAGTTATGTTGGCATTTGGCATTATAACAGACAATGGGAGATTGTTGGCATTTCAATAAGGATATTGAGAAGGTTGTTGATGATTATGGATATAACTGATTAAGGATGTTTACTGTCTTAATATTATTATTTTATCATTGATGTCAAGAAATTGATTTTCTAACTCAGTATGATGTTGCCATATCTTGAGAAGTATGATTTGATGAGTATAAAGATGTCGGTAAAAGACACAGAAAGAACATGATGAATAAGGGGATGAATAAGGTATTCAATGGGCAACTATTACCGAGTCAGACAATGATAAGATCATGATGTTTAGATTGTTTTAACATCATACATATGTTGTAAATTGTAAGGTTAATACTATACTATGTTACCGAGCAAAGAACCTAGTCGGTAAACCCTAAGGAACCTAGTTGGTAAACCCTAAGGTTATCGCTATCGGTTAATGAAGGCAGAATGTCTACCGAGTAAAGTTTAGTATTCACCGAGTTGTTACCGAGTTGTAACCAAGCTGTAATAGAATACATTAAATGGTTACATGCATTATTTAATGAAGGAAGCTGATGAGCTGGAACTGATTAAATGATTGGTATGTCGTGCATGAAGTTTGTTAATGAATCTATGGCAAAGGAAAATCGGCATGAAGATCTACATCACAGATTGAACCGCATTACCCTAGCACAAGTTCCAAGAAATGTATGCAAGTTCCTAGGCAGGGTAAAATGTTTTTCAGATCGAAGGATACATTGAACCTGGACAAGATTGAAGATCTGATGGCTATGATTGATCATGGGAAGTGTGATCAAGGAGATTAAGCAGTTAGCTAATTGTTTATAAATAGGGAACTGTTGATAAACAAAGTATGTGGGCAAATGTATGCACAGGGATGCTACATAGTGATTACCAAGCACAGAAGCTTGAAGACCTGTTTGAATAATAGAGTATAGAAGCCCAACAGATGGACAAGATTAGTTCTATGTCTAAATTGTATTGAGCAAACAAGAATCTGCTTTAGCATTTTAGATGTGAAGTTGCAGATAGATTTTTATTATTGTTATTTTGTGAAAGTGACAGAAAATCTCTTAATGGAGTGGACTTAACAATCTTATTTGTAAAACCCTCTAGCAAGGTGACATTCTGATTGAGTGTTTGAAATCCTTTAACAAGGTCACTTCTAACAAGGTGAAGATCCTAACAGATCTGAGGGAAATCCCTTAACCGGGTCACATCTAGCAATGTGTTTGTAATCTTTAACAGGATTTGTTTTTAACCGAGCATACTCTAGAAGAGTATATTTCTTAGTGGGTCCAAAATCCCACAGTGGTTTTTTCCTATTTGGGTTTTCACGTTAAATCTAGTGTTATGAGGTTTATAATGTTTATATGCTTTTGAGTTTGCATGTTTAGTGGTTTTTGGTTATATTACTAAAGTATATGTTACCGAGGTTGAATCTGATGTTTTTATGGAAGATTAAGTTTGTATGATTCACCCCCCTTCCCCCCCCCCCCCCCCTCATCTTGTTGGCTATTGGATTTGTACTTACATTAAGTATGAGAATTATCAATTGGTATCAGAGCTTTGGACTCCGGAAGAAAAAGTTTAAAGGTACTTGAGGCAAAGATCCAAAGATGTATAAGAGGGATGTACCGAAGCTGAACAAGTCAAGTTTCTCTACATGGCAGAAAAGGATGAAGTTGCACCTATCAAGAATTGGAGAATATGGTGTATATTATATGGAGAATGATTTCATCACATCGAGCACCTATCCATTGACTATGGAAGAAATAAAGGCAAAGCAAGAACATATCCAAGAAATGATTGAAATAACATCTGCATTGACCGACTCAGAGTTTAATGATCTAGAAGGCTACAATGATGCAAAGGCAATGTGGGACAAGCTCATATCTGTATATGGCGGTGATGAACATGTTCAAAGAGAAAAAGTAGACAGTCTAAGAGGACAACTCGAATCTATGAGGATGAATGAAGGTGAGAACATAACCCAGTACAGTACAAGACTAAAGGAGATTGTCAATCAAATCAAAGGAGTAGGTGGAACTATTGAAGAAAAGGATATAACAAGTAAGTTGTTAAGAACCCTTCTACCGGCTTATGCAATCCAAGTCTCTACAATCAATGAATTGAGGTACGTACCTAATATGCTAGTTTCTTTAGATGCCACTATTGGTAAGCTACATGCATTTGAGTTAAGTAACTTTGATAACAATGGATCTTTGGTAAATAAAGTTGAATCTGCATTTAGTTCTTTTCATCTTGATGAATCTAATGATTACAATGAAAGAAAGTACAAGTACTCTGAAGGAGATCACATTGGAGCAAGTGAAAGATTTCTTAAGAACATGGAAGAAGTACACAAACTGCATGAGGAAATCAGAAAGCAGGAAGAGTTTAAAGCACTATTAGCCAGAAGGTTATCGAGAGGCAAAGGTAAGTATAAAGGAAAACTACCTTTGAAATGTTTCAATTGTGATAAAATAGGACATATGACTTCTAACTATCCTGACAAAGATTCTACTAAAAAGAGAGATTACCAAGATGACAGACAGAAAGATAATCATTATAGAGGACACCGAGACTTCAGAAGAAGAGATAGAAAGACATGCTTAATAGCCGATGAGGAATCCAATGATGATAAATCAGATGAAACTGATACAGAGGAAGTAGTTTATGTAGCTATCAAAGATGGATCAGATGAAGAAAGGTATGAAGAAAAAGCCCTAATATCTCACATAAATACTAATGATTCTTGGATCATAGATAGTGGATGCTCACATCACATGACAGGTGATAAACACAAGTTTGTTATGTTAGAAGATTATGATGGAGGCTATGTAAGATTTGGTAATGATGCACCATGTCCAATAAGAGGTAAAGGATCTATAACACTTCTTGACAATGCAAGATGCAATGATGTTTATTGGGTTGAAGGTTTGAAATACAATTTGTTGAGTGTAGCACAACTAAACAATACAGGTTACCGAATAGAATTTCAGAAAGGAATTGTCAAAGTTCATGACAAACATGGAAAGTTAGCTGCTACCGGGACACAAACAAAAGGTAATACATTTCACCTTGACTCAACTCGGAACAAGTGTCTGTATGCAAAGATAGATGATACCTGGTTATGGCATAAAAGGTTTTGTCATGTAAATTTTGATAATCTGATCAAAATAAGTAAGAAGCATCGAATAAGAGGTCTATCGAGTCTTGAAAAACCTAAGAATGCTATGTGCCGAGGATGCCAGATGGGTAAAATGACAAGATCAAGCTTTACAAGTAAGTCTTACACCTCTAAGGGAATTTTAGATCTTGTGCATACTGATCTTTGTGGTCCTATGAAAGTTCAAAGTTATTATGGTGACAAATATTTCATATTATTTGTGGATGACTACTCAAGGATGATGTCAATAATGTTTTTAAAAGAAAAATCAGAAGCTTTTCAAATGTTTAAATGGTACACAGAAAGAGTTGAAAATGAAACAGGAAGACAACTGAAATGTCTTAGATCAGATAGAGGAGGAGAGTTCACATTTGATGAGTTCAACTTATTCTGCAATGATCATGGTATTAAAAGACAAGTCTTTGCACCGAGAACTCCACAACAAAATGGAATTGCTGAGAGAAGAAACAGATCTATTGTGGATTGTGTCAGAACCCTGATGATTGAAAAGAAAGTGCCACAAATATTTTGGAGGGAAGCAATAAGCACAACAGTTTACACCCTAAACCGAGTACAACTGAAGAAAGGTACTTTGAAGACACCATATGAAATTTGGTATGACAAGAAACCTAATGTAAGTTATTTTAAAATCTTTGGAAGTAGATGCTATGTACACAAAGATGATAGAAATGGCAAGTTTGATCGAAAAAGTGAAGAAGGAACATTTCTAGGTTATTCTTCTAGAAGCAAAGCATTTAAATGTCTGATCAAACCATCTAACAAAATAATAGAAAGTGCAAATGTGAAAATTGATGAATTTGCAGAAAGAAATTATGAAGGAAATTCCAAACAACCAGAAGATTATGATGATTTTGTCTATGTTCAACCGATAAGTCCTACCGAGAAAACTGTTGAAGAAAATGAAGAAAATATCTAGTTACCGAGTGATGAAGAAGATCATACAGAGCCTACCGAGCCTATATTAGCCAAGTATTTCAGAAGACATCATGCACCAAGTCAGATTATAGGAGATAAGGATGATCCAGTGATGACAAGGAACAAACTGAGATAGAACACATGTCTGATATCTGAATTTGAACTGAGAATAGTGAAAGAGGCATTTAATAGTGAAGATTGGATAAATGATATGACATAAGAGATTGATCAAATCAAGAATAATGACACATGGACACTGATCCCAAGACCGAAGGACAAAAATGTAATCCGTACAAAGTGGATTTTCAGAAACAAGCTAAATGAAAAAGGTGAGGTCATTCGAAATAAAGCAAGACTAGTATGCAAAGGTTATGCTCAAGAAGAAGGAATTGCTTATGGTAAAACTTTTGCACCTGTGGCTAGACTTGAAGGAGTAAGAACATTGTTCGCATATGCTGCTTTCAAAAACTTCAAGGTATATCAAATGGATGTCAAATATGCATTTCTGAATGGAATATTAGAAGAAGAAGTTTTTATTGAACAACCTGAAGGATTTGTTGAAGACAAGAGTAAAGATCAGGTATGCAAATTGAACAAAGCATTATATGGTCTGAAACAAGCACCTAGAGCATGGTATGAAAGATTGCACTCTTATTTGATTAAGATTGGTTTTATAAGGACAAGTGAGAACAACAATATGTACATGAAGAATGATGAAAATGGAATATTGATCTCAGCCATATTTGTTGATGATATTATATTTTATGGAAATGACTCTTTATGCAAGAACTTTGGAAATGAAACGAGCAAAGAATTTGAGATGTCATTAATCAGTGAGATAAAGTATTTTATAGGTTTACATATACTGCAAATGAAAAATGAGATTTTCATTACTCAATCCAAGTACATAAATGAAATCTTGAAGAAATTTGGAATGGAGGATTCAAAACTAGTAAGTACTCCTATGACTACCAACTATAAACTATCAAAGAATGATGAATCTACATATGTTGATGAGACACTTTATCGATCCATGATTGGAAAGCTACAATATGTTGTTCACAGCAGACCAGACATAGCACATGCAGTAGGTATAGTTGCAAGATTCTCTGCAAATCCTAAGGAAACACACATGACAACAATCAAAAGAATTTTTAGATACTTGAAAGGCACTGAGGATTATGGCTTAGTATATTAGAAAGGAAATGATTTTGATTTAAAAGTGTATACTGATGTTGATTGGGCAGGCAACATTGATGACAGAAAAAACACAAGTGGAGGAGCTTTCTTTTTAGGAGAAAGACTAATAAGTTGGCTTAGCAAGAAACAAGGATGTGTTTCACAGTCAACAACAGAAGCTGAATACGTTGCTACAAAATTGAATTGTACCAACATAGCATGGATCAAACAACTATTGGAAGGTATAAATGAGAAAGTTACCGAGCCAGTAACTATATTCTGTGACAATACTAATGCCATTAACATTTCAAAGAATCCTATTATGCACTCTAAGACAAAGCATATCTCTATCAAATATCATTATCTTAGAGAAGAAGCTCAAGAGAAGAAAGTGGTGTTGGAGTATATTAGCACAACAGAACAAATAGCAGATATCTTCACCAAGCCACTACCAAGGGACACTTTTGAGTATCTTAGAAGTAAGTTAGGGGTCCTACCCCTATCTTCTACTCACTGACCGAGTTTGGTGAAAGCATCAATTCGATGACTCTATTGAATATCTTTTAGGAGTTGATGCTGATTTACACACTTTAGGATGTTTTCTAAAGGTGTGCAGGAAGCAGTGCAGGATACAATACAGGAAACAGGAATTGAAGACAAAATGCTCTGACCAAGACTAAGTTGACACATTACAACAGGAATTCACTTCATATAGGAATAAATTATGTTTTAAGTTCTTTACTTTTTGGCATTGTTGTCAAAGGGGGAGAAGACTGAAGAAGAAGACTGGAAAAGACTGAGAAGACCAAAAGAAAAATTAGAAAAGAAAGACCAAGAAAAGAGGAGAAGTCTAATGTATGGGGGAGAATTCTGATGACAAGAAGAGAGAATTTTAGAATCTCACAAACAACTCGCATCAATTTGAATCAATTAGGTCAAATCAATTGGTTTTGCCATCAATGCCAAAGGGGGAGATTGTTGGCATTTGGCATTATAACAGACAATGGGAGATTGTTGGCATTTCAATAAGGATATTGAGAAGGTTGTTGATGATTATGGATATAATTGATTAAGGATGTTTACTGTCTTAATATTATTATTTTGTCATTGATGTCAAGAAATTGATTTTCTAACTCAGTATGATGTTGCCATATCTTGAGAAGTATGATTTGATGAGTATAAAGATGTCGGTAAAAGACACATAAAGAATATGATGAATAAGGGGATGAATAAGGTGTTCAATGGGAAACTATTACCGAGTCAGACAATGATGAGATCATGATATTTAGATTGTTTTAACATCATACATATGTTGTAAATTGTAAGGTCAATACTATACTATGTTACCGAGCAAAGAACCTAGTCGGTAAACCCTAAGGTTATCGCTATCGGTTAATGAAGGCAGAATGTCTACCGAGTAAAGTTTAGTATTCACCGAGTTGTTACCGAGTTGTAACCGAGCTGTAACAGAATACATTAAATGGTTACATGCGTTATTTAATGAAGGAAGTTGATGAGCTGGAACTGATTAAATGATTGGTATGTCGTGCATGAAGTTTGTTAATGAATCTATGGCAAAGGAAAATCGGCATGAAGATCTACAACGTAGATTGAACCATATTACCCTAGCACAAGTTCCAAGAAATGTATGCAAGTTCCTAGGCGGGGTAAAATGTTTTTCAGATCGAAGGATACATTGAACCTGGACAAGAATGAAGATTTGATGGTTATGATTGATCATGGGAAGTGTTATCAAGGAGATTAAGTGGTTAGCTAATTGTTTATAAATAGGGAACTGTCGATAAACAAAGTATGCGGGCAAATGTATGCACAGGGATGCTACATAGTGATTACCGAGCACAAAAGCTTGAAGACCTATTCGAATAACAGAGTATAGAAGCCCAACAGATGGACACGATTAGTTCTATGTCTAAATTGTATTGAGCAAACAAGAATCTGCTTTAGCATTTTAGATGTGAAGTTGCAGATAGATTTTTATTACTGTTATTTTGTGAAAGTGATAGAAAATCTCTTAACCGAGTGGACTTAACAGTATTATTTTTAAAACCCTCTAGCAAGGTGACATTCTGATTGAGTGTTTGAAATCCTTTAACAAGGTCACTTCTAACAAGGTGAAGATCCTAACAGATCTGAGGGAAATCCCTTAACCGGGTCACATCTAGCAATATGTTTATAATCTTTAACAGGATTTGCTTTTAACCGAGCATACTCTAGAAGAGTATATTTCTTAGTGGGTCCGAAATCCCACAGTGGTTTTTCCCTATTTGGGTTTCCACATTAAATCTGGTGTTATGAGGTTTATAATGTTTATATGCTTTTGAGTTTGCATGTTTAGCAGTTTTTGGTTATATTACTGAAGTATATGTTACCGAGATTGAATCTGATGTTTTTATGGAAGATTAAGTTTGTATGATTCACCCCCCCACTCTCATCTTGTTGGCTATTGGATCTGTACTTACATTAAGTATCAGAACTATCAAGTTATGCAAATATATATGCCACATATAATGATATCAAGCAATTGACACATGCATAATGATCAATCCCCAAATTATAGGGAACACATATGAATCCAAGAAATGAGTATTAGAAAGACATAATGGATTAGCATGATATGAAATTCACCAAATATCTATTACATTCATATTAACACATATGGAAAGAGGAAACTATAAGCTAGAATTATCTTCAAGATGTACAAATAGATCTATGGAGACATTCAATTACAAGAATAATTTATAATATAATATTTTACTTTTGATTTACAAAGATGTTTCTCTAACGCGTAATAGAATTGAAAGAGTTTAAACCTTGGAATCCTCTCAATGTTTGCAATCATGTGGAAGAGTGAAAATGATTGACTTTTTTTATTTGGAAAATGAATTGGCATATACAACACTCTTTTGGTCTTCCTATCACTTTAGAAATTGAGTAAGAATTGTGGATCATGAATGTGACAATTGAGGGTAGCTTAGATCCCCAAAAATATGCTAAAACTATAATCTAGAATAGGAATAAGGACCATCAAGAGTCAAAACTCAACTACCACATAATGACTGCAAGGATCATCCTCATCTTGTATTGTTGAAATTGCACTTGGATTTTTTCCTTGAGATAAACAAATATTTTTGGGTAGAAAAAACCTTTGGAGTAGTTGTAGATATCAAATATGATCATTAATGATGACTTGGGTCATGTATGGCCATTAAGTGAACGATGCAAAATATAAGATTTTAAGAGATTTGAGCCTATCAATAATTTAGGATCAAGAGCTGACCATATCTCATGACTAAATAAATAAATGTTTTTGCATTATTGACTCTAAGAAGATAGATGAAATGAAATATTAGGATTCAAGGATGAAGCTTACCAAATAATTCACCCCATAAGACATGCAAGTCAAGATAGGTCCAAACTCATGAAATTGATAAAATAACAATGTGAAATAGTTGAGATTCAAGAATACTTCATAACTCATACCTAAAAGTATCATGTTAGAGATATTCTAACATCTTCAATTTTTAAAAGTACAGAGAAGAAAATATCAGGAGATGAGGACCCAAAATACTAAGGAACTCATGCCACAAAGGATGTTGGCAAAGAGATTACTGAAAATGCAACTCCAAAAGGCAACTCAGTGTAAAGAATAAAAGTGTAGGGGTTTTTGGAACATAATTTTGATAAAAGAAAGTCCAAATGTTTGACAAAGACAAGGGAAATATCGGGGGTTAAGGGAAAAGTATCACACAATGGAAAACTATATTTGCACACACTTAGGAAAAAAAATAAAACACCCTAGGCTTATGAATTTTATGATCTTAAGCAACTTCCAAAACATTGGTAGGCACATGGGGTGATTAAGAACAACACTTTAGAAAATTTTGACCAAGGGATATCCATCAGAAATGATCTTAGGCGGGTTATAAATGACGTGCACAATGATTTCTAAATAAACTAAAAAGTTGGGATTCGAGTGTGGCTAGACACAACTCAATTGAAAACCAAAAGAAAGGAACCTTCATTGGAATATGGTTTTAACTTCCTTATCTCAAGGAAAACCATTGACCATCATATTTCCTAAGAAAACATCATTTATTTTAGAAAGGGTTAAATATTTTAGTGATATATGAAACTTCTTTTCTTTGAATAGTCCTCTTGGTTAGTTACAAAACAAAATATAACTTGAACAATAAGTACAAAAAATTTCTTGTTTTTCTGTAATCTTTGGTCCCACTTAATTTAGCTACAAAATTATACACCCTAACTCCTTTTTAGTTTTTAAAGAGAATTGATTTGTCTTTCTTCTCACAAATTTTCTTAATTTAAATTAAAGAAGGTCTATCTTCTTAAGTTCTTAAACCATGCTTAATCCCCAATCTCAATATTAAATGAAAATATAAATTTGATCGTAAAATTAGTCTAAATTGAGTTCTCAAATCCAAAAGTTCAAAGTTGATGCATATGCACAAACACTTGCTTGAAAAATTTTACATTGTAAATTACTAGTTGACAAGAGAGATTAAAATGCTTGCATTTTCAACCCATTAAATATTCATTTTATCATGTAGAGGAAACTATGAAACATGTCTATATTGGGACCACAATCATGGTAAATAATTGTGTTTTTCTATTTTTAGAGATTCACATACAATTTTTTGGGCATCATTTTGGTTGGAAAGAAGCTTTGTTTAGATTGGGATTGAAGAATAATACTATTGCAAATTTGGTTGGAAATGTTAATCTTTTGCATTTGTGGATAATTAGATGTTCAATTGTATTTCTATTTCTTACAATCATCCATAAATTAGAATTTCAATATTCTACACTAACATTTACCTCCCTCCAAATTGATTTGTTGTCATCTCAATTATAGATTTTGTCAAATACCAATAAAGGAAGTGGCTATCAATTGAAACATAGTCATCTTCAAATCAGCAAATGCCAAGTAAAACAATACACTGCCAATCATAGAGGTGGAAAATTTCTTTCATAACAAATTATGATTTTATATAGTGACCTACAAAGTCTTGACTTATGTTTTACTACTATTTTTTTTTTCTCGTTACCAATATGTTTCCAACTATTCTTATATTGTTTTAACCAATTTATCATAATTACTAAGTTTGTTTTCATAACTTCATAATTTTATATTATTACATATGCTAATAAATTATTTATAATTACGTCTTATTATAATTTTGATTTGTAATGACTCGCCATTATATAAATTTAAAAAATTAAAGTTTAAAAAAGTAATGACTTGATACAACTAAGTTAGCAACTTGAATGGGCATATTTAAGGCATCATAGAAAAGCTTGCCTTCTCAAGAATCTAGTTAAGTCCAACTCACGATTTGAGTTCCCATTTTGTAAAGTACGAGTTATTTGTATTGAGGAAGATGGTTAGAAATACAAGGAAGAAAAGTACGACCATTTTCTTTAAAAAAGGCGAGATTCATGCATTTATTCCAAAGTTGTCTTAACAACAAATAGTGTAAATATTCCCATTGATGTTACGTTAATGCTTGGAGTCATTACATCAGTTTGTCTTCAACGATGTCTAAATAAAAAAATATGTTGAAAAAATATGTTGATTGAAAAGTAGAATGGAGCTATTAGGTATACTAGAGAATAACTCTTATGGGCCCACCAAGAACTTTCTGTCAAGGACTTTTCTTCACACATGAAGGGTTGAACTTTCTTGGAAGGAATGAGTAGTACTAGTGGCTAAGCATAGACATTTTATCTATTTAATATTATTATGTTTTTTGTTTTTTTGTTTAAAGACATTTTGATATGATTTGTCGGTTGTTTCCACCCTAGAGGGGAGAATGCATAATTTTCTCAATATTTTATTGATGATTTTGCCATCATCTTTTTTTTTCTAATTCTGCCACTAAACTTATAAAAGAGGAGAATATTTGATTTATTGTTGGAGAATATTTGTAAGACTCTATTTAAACCATAAAGCACATGGGTTGATACAATTGCAATTTTCAATAAAATAATAATAATTTTGAAGGAATCACCATTGAATAATTGTTTGGTAATTTATGTCAATAATATTTCATATTTAAACAATTTGTATTAATAGTTATATCAACATGTTACAACTAGGCTTCACATTCCCGTGCCTTTCGTTTTCTAAGGACAACAATCATTTTTTCTTCTAACAAAAAACAACAATTTGTTTTTCAGTGCTAAAAAAGTTTGTTAGAAATTAGAAGTGTTAGAGTGATTTGGAGGCTACATAAATATAATGATAAACTCGAATTCTTCTATCAACTATAATTATACATATTTAGAAATTTTAAAAATTAAATCCTATAATTATTAAGCAATTAGATTTTTAAAATATTAAATTAAATAAATGCAATTAAAGTCATAAAGTAAGGTTACTGCATGTGAATGAATTATATGTAATTTGTTTATAGATAATTATTTTAAATAAAATATGATATGATAAAAGGAAAAAGAGAATATAGGTAATTTTGAGTAATGATATATTTTCACTTTTGTCAATTAATCTAAGAGGGGTATTTATTTTACATCTTCCATTCTTTCTCTTTTTTCATCATCATAATGATAGAAAAACTTTTATAGCTTAGGCCTTGCCTTTCCTTTTATCTAGTCGTTTGGTTACCACATAGCTATTGATGATATTATCATTTTTTTCCTTCTTTTATTTATTGGCATGAATTGATCTTGTTTAGGGTGGAAACATTATATAGCCAAGGATGACAACTAGATAACCACCTTTACCATTCACAAACAATCCTGCATCACCAAAAAAAATTCTTTTTTTTTATGTTTAATTCTTTCATTTTTTTACTGGGTTGGAACTTCAAGAGCATCTCATGGCGTGTTGAAAGGATAAGATCTTCATTTAACAGTACTTGACTTTAATTAAAAAAATTAGAGACAAACAATATGTTTTATGTAATTTTAAAAGTATTATATTGCACAATTTCAAGGTTTCAAGGGTTGAAGAGAATCATTAGAATATTACAAGTTGAAAATCAATTAAATTACTCAATTTATATGCCCATGGAAGTTTTCTTAAAGAAATTAATCTTTGACATTTCATTCATTTCTTATTCTTTTAGTTAGGATACCTAAATGGCAGGAAAAAGTATTTTGGAAATAAAATAGTTAATGACTCTTCAAATTCCAAAGGAGCATGACTTGGTTTTTTTTTTCATTTATTTTTGGCAAACATTCGTAAAAGCAGGTTGTTGGATATGGTGCATCAAGCTTGGGTTTCATATTTGGAAGCATTTAATGAAGAATTTCAAGCATATACAAATAATTTTCAATGGTCAAGTTGAAGGAAATGGAAGAGTAGATTTGGGTGTCTCTTTTGGATTCCTAACAAGGTTAAAATCTCTATAAAATGCAACATTTAATCATGTTAAAGGCATCAATCAATAGCAACAAGATTAGTGAAGAACTTGCAAGTTGCTCCAAAGATTGAGTGAATAAAGGTGTGACAAATTAGCTTGCCAAGGTGAGAGAGATAAAATAAGAGAAAGAAGAATTTGTATGTGTGTATTGTAGGTGTTCAAGGCAGCCATGAAAGTTGTAAGATGAAGAAAAAAATCAGATTTTCAAATATGAGTGCAATGAAGAAATTTGAAGGCAAGAGGGTTTGAAGATTTAAAGTCATGAAGTGCCTAGAACTCTTGTAAATTTTCTAAATTTTATTCCTTGTTGAAATCCTCCATATATGTAATTTTTCTTGAATGAATTTGTGATAAAGATATGTTTCAAGCTTTGTTTCAAATGTGTTTATATGGGTAGGATGATATGTAAAGGCGACATGATTGGGTAGTTTGATAAGACCCACCAGTCTTGTCTACATAATTTTTTTATCATTGGCATTAATACATATACCTTCTTTCCTAGTATGGCCTTGCATTTGGTGCCACTTTACAACCCTAATTCTCATGACTAGTTTCTATTAGCTAGTTTGCAATTTTAATATCTAGTTTTTATTCTTCATTTTCCTAGTTTTATTGCACATTTGTCAAGGTGCCTTCTTCATGACCTAGCTATTGTCCCACCTCCTCTCTTGTTTGTAGAGCAAATTTCCGTATATTTTCCCCCATGAAAGATAGTGCTACCTTGTACATTTGAGTGTATTTTAATTGTGACAATATTTTTGTGTTTGTGTCTTTATATCACCATTGCTTGTATGTGTTCCATGTTTATATTTTTATGCTCAAAATATTATTATATTTATATTTCCTATATTTTAATAGGTAGCATTTCTTTTACATGCATATAATGATTATTGTCTTTGAATGTTTTGTAAGACTAGATACACGAACAAAAATTAAAGAGTAAACTTAAAGAATGATATGTCTTTTTGTATTCTATTCACTATATTTACATGATTATTTATGTTTTAAATTACTTTTACTTTTGTGTGTTTCTTCTACTTTATTGTGTCATAAAATAAAAGAACAAAATAATAAATAAATTTATATACCCTTCAACTTTTTTTTAATCATGTATTATACTCAGATTAAGTGCTCTAATTTATGTTTATTTTTATTCTAGTTTACTATTTGTCTTAACCTTATAGATTTTTTAAAACCATATTCACACCTAGCTTAATCTTTTCAAACTTTTTATTTTAACTTTTTAAATAAATTTTTGACACTAGTATCAACTTTGGGCCACGATTTGAATTCCATTTTTAAAATCAGATACTATTTGGATTGAAGAAAAGTCTACCAATTTTCTTAAAATAAAAGGCAAAATTCATGCATGTAGTCCAAAATTTTCTTAATAAAAAATAGTGTAACCCCATGTCATGGTTGGAGTGATTATTTCATTTTGTCTAAAGAAAAGAAATGATGTTGATTGAAAAGTATAATGTATAGTTACTCACCGACCAGGAACTTTCCTTAAGGATGAACAGGGGAGCTTTATTTGAACTTTCTTTTAAAGATGAACTTTCTCGGAAGGAATGAATAGGTCACTAGTGGCTCATGATAGACGTTTTGATGGTGATTTGTGTGAAGTCCTTCTCCATCTTAAAGGGGAGAGTGAATATTTTATTGAGAATATGGTAAGTTTTTTTTTTTTAAAGTAATTTAAAAAGAAAAAAATGTATAAGGGGAAGTCTATTAGTAGTGGTTATAGTTAATTTAGTATATCTACAGAGCTTAAATGGCATATCAGATTTCGACGATTTTTGTTGTTGTTGTTTTCGTATGTGATTTAACTGGTTATAGCTAAGGTTCTGGCTTCTAGGTAGTAACAATGCACGCTATGAGATCAATTATGCATACAAGGGTAAAAAAGTACACATTTCAAAGTGTCACCCGATACCTACTTAAAGATGTTCCAATAACCATCCACCCAAAATTACCAATACTTGTGGGCAAATGTCCCGATAATTGTGCATAAATGTCCCAATAGTGGTGCACAAATAGGCCAATTATGGATCAAAAAAACTAAAAAGTGATTGGCTATTGGTACATGTGAAACTTATTAATGGGCTTTTTCATTATCATTTTTCTGGCTCCTTTAAAATTAGTAATTGGGGGATTGGTGCACAGGGAGTGATTGGTTATTGGAATGTGATCCACTACTGGCGCTCTTCCCCTAGGTGCATTGTTGTTTATGATTTCTTGATAGTTAGATTAGAATGGTTGTTTTTAAATTAAATGTTATTTTATATTGTTTAGTGCATGATTTGGATTTAAAGTAGAGTGGTGTAGTTAATTTTTTAGTTATGAAATGTTGAATTTGTAGTAACGTTTAAGAGATTTTTATTATTATTTTTTTATGTATTTGGGATGTTTGTCTTGAATGACTCACTAAATAAATATCTTCTCTTGTACTTGTTGCGTCTATTAGGAAAGTTGATGATTGGCTTTGAGAGTGTCTTGCAAAAGATTTGACTATGAATTCATCTAAGAAGTTATGTCAAAGTGAAGCTTTCATGGATGATTTATCACAACTTGTCTGATAAATCCTAAATGAAGATTCAAAGTAGTGTTGGATCCCACAAGAGTAGTTTTCCAAATAACTTGTTGACCAAAGATGAAAAGAGGATCTTTCAAGATGGTATGCTAGTGGTGACAAGAGAAGTTGCATTCACAAAAGATATGTTTTGGGTGAGAATAGATTAAGCATGGAAGACTTTGTAGTTGAACGAATTGAAGTTTTTCCTTAATTAAGGATTTGAAGTGTAATAGTTTTTAGGAAAGTACTTGAGAATCGATATCATCTTTATATTTCCATAAGCAAAAAATAATCTTGGACCAAATTGACATTAAGGTGGGGGGCAGGGAGGATGTTAAGTAAGATAAACAAGTGAATTTTCTTAAGAGGGAAGAACATGATGGCAATAATAAAGCTTTGATTTTGTTCAAATTCATCTTTCACATCATGAGGAATCACCTCATAAAAAGAGTGAAGATCCGCTACTCAAGGAGTTATAGATGATGCAGTCACTTAAGTTTAATAGCCTAGTTGGTGGCGATACTATGAATAAGTGATTACTACTTATGGATATGAGTTCCAACACTAGGGCTTGAGTGGTTATTTTTAATTTAGAGGGTGACTCATCTTTGTGGTTGAATCCCCTATGAACTATGACCAATTATGATATATTGACTATAACATGAGGAATTTTTGAGAAGAAATTCAATCAATAATACCTTTAGCTCATCAAAGAGACCATGAACTTATATAGTTTCATTCAACATAAATGGGTTGATATTCCTTTTATTTGAGAAGTCATGGTTAGATGTGGATAATGCTATTTTCTTTTGGGTTTTATGGAGGAGATCATACTTATCACAACTTATCATTTAGAGGGGTGCATAGAAGGACATGCTACAAGTTTTGATTTGCAAGTTCTCTCTTTGGTATTGTTTATCTTCTCGGATGTTTGTATTACCATGACATTGTAGGTGAGGTCTTGTGTGGTACTATGGAGCTATGGTGATCATTGTATATGTGGTTATATGACATTGATGTTCCTTTATCTCTTACCTTTGTTGGGTGTGGAGAAATTGGGAGAGCTATGAAGACTAGTGGCAAGATTTATTTTGCAATATATTGGTTTGCAAGTTTTGCATATCATTGTGGATGTTCTTTGCTATTACATGATGTTGATTACACTCATTATGCAATGCTATTAGTGGATCTTTGGATGCCTTGATCATTTTCAAATTTGACATTACCTATGCAGTGGAAATTCTTAGATGCGTATGTTCTTCATTCATAGGTTTGGCACTTGAAGCTTGTGATAACATGTTATGGGTTGTATATGTTGTTGGCATGAGGTTAAATTATTATAATTTGTATACCTTTGAGGTATGGTTAGTTAAATACATTAGCACTTGATGTGGGTGCTATTTTAGCTTTGGAGTTTTTTTTTTGGTAGCTATTGATGTATATTGTTGCCTTTGGATTGAATTTTGTGTTTGGAATATCAGTTGGAGGTGGGAGTTATGATTCTTTGTGACAAATAGTGTGACATCTCTTTGGATGACTTCTTATCTATGTGTATTGATATGATAGAGGGTGAAAGCATTTGTGCTTCAGATGGTAGTCACCTTGATTCTTGTTGCAAGTATTTCGATGGAGCACATTTGATTCCTTAATGGTATATGTGGCTATAGGGATTGTTCCTTTGATCATGTTTGAGTTTACTTATTGCCTGTTATGCAATTTATACAACAAGTGGGAGAATGTTAGGAAAAGGTGTGTTGTACAACTTGCACAATATCATAACAATTTATTATTATTTATGGTGCACCCAGGGGACTTAGGGATGCATGCATCATATGGTGTTGACATTCATGGGGCCACTTTATGTGTGGTATATAATATTAGATTATATATTTAATATGAGGTTGCACATTAGATACATATTTAATGTTGGAAAAAATTAATACCAAAAAGTAAATGAGGGGGAAGGGTTTTGTAATCTCATGGTATTAGTCATGTGATTTTAAATGTAACACGACATGGTGTTTTTGTGTGAGCTTGTGCCTATAAAAGCAAGCACAATGTGGGTAGTTGTCTAAGGTTAGTTGATTTGGCTAAGGGTTTGAGAGTATCTCTTTGTTGCATTTGTAAGGTTTGAAGAATGGCATAGGATGTGTAGTTACATGCTTGTTCACAGGGAGTGCTTGTATAGAGCTTGTGTTTCATAAGTGCTCATAGAGAACTCTAAAGATTTATTTTAATAATCTTATTTTTGAATAATACATGAGTGATGGATGCTTTTGGATGTTGGTTTTTTCCCTTTTGAGGATTTTCCCAGGGTTTATCTAATGTCATCCTAGATGATACATTGTCTACTCTTTTTTCATATGGATTATACTTATTTGTCTAGATTTGGCTTTTGAGTTATGTGGAAATTATCATGTATGGTTGGAAATTTTCTACCAAATGATTGTGGCCTTATGCTTTGGGCTAGGCCACACCATGACCTAGTTTGATATAATTTTAAAATTTAAAATCTCTTTATATTGAGCTGCCACAAATTGAGTATCTAGGTTTGTTTGTGTATGCACACATAGTCATAGGTCATTAGTATCCATGAAGGGTTGAACTGCAAAGCATTTTACAAAGGTTGGTTTAAATTAGAGCTATAAAATACATTAGCACATATATAATTAGCCTCAACATTACAAACATTGCATTGTTTACTTGGTGTTTCTTCAATATTGTATCCTTAATAAAGGGTTTAACTTGTTATCAAGCAAGTCATTAACCTTTTCTTTGTGCACAACAATCCTCAGTGTGTGTTTAAAACAATTCTTATTTTAGATGTAGATGTAGATGAAGATGACTCGATCTAAACAAGTCTATATGTCAATAGGAGACAAATATACATTAGAAGGACAATGACATTGTTAAAGGATAAGACTATGCCCAAAAAATCTAAATGATATAACATATCAATCTAAGATTTAAGAAACATCAATATCAATGACTATTATTTATGATTGTCAAATTTCTATTCGAAAACTAAAATCACTAGTCACATTGTAATAGCTAATCAATTCTAAATCCTTCTCTTGTTATTTTTTATCAATACCAAAAAAAGAAAGGTCCCCACCTCAACAAATCATATTAGTCTTTACTTATATCGCATGAAAGTTTATTTTTAAATTAGAGTAAGTACTCTCTAGTACATCACACAAGTTGTTTGTTGGATCTAGTATAATTTTCGAGTCAAACTCATTGACCCATGTTTAGTGAGTAGTTGTTCACAAGAACCTTTCTCTCATGAGAATGAATGGTAAAGTGACCCTCAAAAGGTGAAGCATTAGGTTTTTCTCCGTATCACACCTTCAATACTACTCCAACTCAAATAAGCTTGACTTGCTGTAAAAAAAACTTATCAAATAATAGTGTGTCCATACTGAAAATAAAAATAATACGAAGATCAGCCACAACCCATAGTTTCATTGCGTATGGGCTTAAGCAGTTTCGCTGCTAAAAACACGAAAGAGGAGCAGGTGAAGTAATAATTATTTCCGCGTTGCTAGATTCTTCCAAAGATACCTACCCATTCGTTATATATCCAACAAGATTGTTGTCTGTTGTCTTCAAGTGATTGAAGAGACATGAGTCCTGCCAGGAAGCTGCTTAGCCAGACTTTTCTTTCGGTGACTTGACTCCCTCAAACACGGCAATGCACATTTTTCTATAAAACACTGACCTCAGTTCAATATTGGTTCATCGGGGGAAGAAAGCAAGGAAAGCCATTCATTGTATTGCAGAACTTGTTTGCAGTTCAGATCCATTTGTTTTTCAGTTCTCATGGGTTTCGATTCGAGTTCATTTTCTCCAAGGTCAGCTGTTTCAAGAACTTTTTCTTTTCCATGCGTGATCTTTTGTAGCCTGTATAAAATATCCCTTTTCTTATGGATTCTTCAATTAGCTTTAGTACGTTAGTTGAATTCCTGTTTCCTTGGACGTTGTTTCAGATAACATCTATGAAAATTTTAGTTCATCATGATGATTGTATGTTCTAGACAAACTAAACATACACCAGTTGGGCTGAAAGGATTTCTGAAGAACTATTGTCTGTAAAGCTTACTGTTCAAGCATTTTTTCATGTTTGTATTAAGTTTTTTCTTGTTTGTATGGGGTGAAGGTACAAGGATCTTCTGAAGGTGAGCTGTGCTGCTTCTAAGAGTGGTAATTACTTCGAGGAGACAAGCTCAGGAGACACACTCATCATAGGCTTTTGTGGGTCTTCAAGTGCCAATGCCTTCAATAAAACGACAACCAAATTTGGGGAGTGTGCAATCAATGAGAATAATGGGTATTTTAGTTCCCTCGTACATTGGAGTCCAGCAAATGGTAAAATCCAGCAAGCCCTTGTGCACAAAGGGGCGCTTGACAAATTTTTAGACATTTGTCGTAATTCCGACCTTGAAACAAAGGTTAGTAGTATCATCAAAATCAATCATTTCTAGATTTTACTTATGCTTTTTTACTATAAATGTTTGAATCTCTGGATTAGAATGCACTGAATGTCCTTGAATCCTGAGTATAACTTTTAAAGATGATTATATTGCAATGCATGCGTTTGAATCTTTCCATCTACACCCTGAGTTTCATCAATGGTTACCACATACAATAGAACTAGCCCAACTAGTTCAAATTCCTGTTGACAAAAGGAAAACATTGCAATGTAGTGACTAATCTCATGAATAGCAATGGCTTAGTTGTCTGGTTTCTGTGCTTTCTGATGGAAGAGAACCGCGAGCCCCTTGAATGAGGGTTTCCATTTATATTCCAAAGTTTCAGTGCTTAGAAGGAAACAGTGTTAGGGAAACATTGTAATGTATTTCCATGACTAGTAGCTATGGCAGAATGGGCTTATTGCACATGTTTGATATGATCTCCCAAACAACATTGCAACTTTTCTCCTATCTACTTTGATTGTTTAGTTTATTGTATGGAGTTTTAATCAAATTCTTATTTTATTCGTGCAGGTTACAAAGGCACTTGAAGGAAACAAAACTGTTTTGTTTACAGGCCATTCCATTGGAGGGGCAATTGCCACTCTCGCCACACTTGCGAGTTTGGAGAAATGGGGTAAGGATGCCCCTGTTTTCGCCATCACATTTGGGTTTCCTCTGATTGGAGATGAAGTTCTTGCCAGAGCAGTTCGAAGGCAGGGGTGGGCTAATAATTTCTTCAATGTTGTTACAAGGGGTGATGTTTTTGCTAGAATTTTGTTAGCTCCTTGGGAATCCGTGTGTAGCCATTTGGGAGTCCTGCTGCCTTACTGGCAGAAATCTGCTGAGCAGATGAATGATGATGGTACAGACGAAATCATGAAGGAGGCCCCTCCTACAGAGTTGGATGAGCATTTACGCATAGTCCTGCGTCATGCCTGTGCAGTTGTTAACTTCATGACTGTTAACAATATGGAGCCTACAAACAAACTGACAGCAGGTCTGAAACCTGCAATCAAGTTAAGCCCTTACAGGCCATTTGGGTATTACTTGTTTTGCTCAGACAACGGAACCCTTTGTGTTGAAAACTATGAGGCTGTGTTGCCCATCCTCTTTTATTCATTGTCTACTTGTAAAGATCAGGCTAATGTCTCAGACCACACTGGGTATGGTAAAGTGTTCCATGGCAACACAAACATTGCCAATTTGGAAGGGCTTCAGAATCTTCCTTTGTCACAAAGTGCAGCACTGTCTTCTGCCATGGAAATCCAACTCGACGCTCTTGGAATTGGCATTCAGGTAAGTATCTTGACATCATACTTCTTACTTTTCGATTATCAGCAAACCAAAAAAAAAAAAAGCATTTATCCATACAGGTTACGTTAATAACTTATATTTATCTTTACTAATTTTGGGTTGATTTAAATATTTAAAAAACACATTTAAATAATAATGGAAATGTTTTGATATTAAGTTTCTGTCGTAATGAAAAAAATCGATTAGTTTGGTAATCTATCAACTTAGGACGGGTTATGAATCTTTAGAAAAATTTAAGTTAAAGACAGTAAGAGATACTCTTAAAGTATTCTTGTATTGGATTTATTGATTTTCATTATTAATTCAAAAATATTTTTTTTATTGGATTTATTGATTTTCACTATTAATTCAAAATCTTTTTGAATATTCTAGCCTCTCTTAAAACACACACACTTGTTCTTGTTAAGGGTTAGATCTGGGGGCTTGTTGAGCTACAATGACAGCTTCTTGTTGATCTTTCCATGGCAATCTATTTACTCTCCCCCCTCTCCTACACCTTTTTTATTAGATTTATTGATTTTGACCGCTAATTTGAAATCTTTTTGAATACTCTAGCCTCTCTTAAAACACACACACACTCTTATCTTTTGTTGATCTTTCCATGGCAATCTATTAACTTCACACACACAATTCTTTTTGAATACTCTAGCGTATCTTATGCAATCTATACGCACCTCTGGTTAAGGGCTAGATCTTTGGGGGCTTGTTCAACTATATTGGTAGCTGGTTGTTGATCTTTCCATGATAGTCAATCAACTAGCCCTAGCCATCCCCCCTCTCCCCCTCCCCTCCTGCCAGACCCACACACCCACATCTTTTGTTGATCTTTCCATAGCAATCTATTGACTTCACACACACATACACAAACACAAGTCTTTTTGAATATTCTAGCCTATCTTACCTAGTCTACACACACTTATCTTGTTAAGGGCTATATCTCTGGGGGCTTATTCAACTATAATGGCAATTGTTGTCCATGACAATATATTGACTTCCCACACCTCCCCAACACACACATCTACAACTCTAGTTGGCACACACCTAGCTCCACGCTCCACGCTCCCCACACAACTTTCTTGTTAAGGACTAGATCTTGGGGGCATGTTCAGCTACAATGGTAGCTAATTGTTGATATTTCCATGGTAGTTGGTCATTGATCTTTTGTTGACCTTTCCATTGCAATATATTGACTTCACACACACTCACACACACAAAGTATTTTTGAATATTCTAGACTATTTTACACAATCTACACACACTTTTGTTGTTGATGCCTAGATCTCTAGGGGCTTGTTTAGCTACAATGGTAGTTGGTCATTGATCTTTCCATGGCAATCTATTGACTTGACACACACACACACAAAATATTTTTGAATACTATAGCCTATCTTACACAATATACACACTTCTCTTGTTAAGGGTTGCATCTCTAGGGGCTTGTTTAGCTAAATGGCATTTGTTCTCCATTACAATTTATTGACTTCCCACGCACACACCCACCTAGCCACACCTCACCACCCCACACACATCTACAACTCTAGTTGGCACACATCCACACCCACCCAATTCCATGCCCCACAGACTCCTCTCTTGTTAAGGGCTAGATCTTTGGGGGCTTATTTAGCTACAATGGTAGCTGATTGTTGATCTTTCCATGACAATCTATTGACTTCCCACACACACATACATACACACATCTTTTGTTGATCTTTCCATGGCAATCTATTGACTTCACACACACTCAAACACAACAATCTATTGACTTCCCACACACACACCCACCTAGCCACACCTCCCCATCCCACACACATCTACAATTCTAGTTGGCACACAACACACACCCACTCAGCCTATTAGAACGCCTACCATCTTGAACACCTACCCAATTAGAATCTGAATAACCTGTCAACTCAATATTCAAATAGTTAGTATATTCAATTTCAAAGTTAATGATTCGTTGCAAGTGTTGAATAGCTTTCTTTTCTGCTTTTGAATGAGCCTAATGAGGTTTAGGTATGAATTGGTTAGGTATACTAACTAAAAGTGTAATATTAAGTATGATCAAGTAGTTCAAACTTTTGACCATCTATTTATGCAAGGTGCCATTTACTTCTTTTATGCTATCATCAATGAAAAACGTAACATTCTATTCTAACTGATTAAAGACTGACTTACAATTATGCATATTAAATCTTTGAACCAATTTCTTTGCATTCTTACTTTGAGTAATCAAAGTATTGCCATCTTCCATTCATTCTTCGATTCCCAATCAATAATGCATCTTTTCAAGATGCTTCACTTTAAAATATGTGATATATCTCTTCCACTTATCAATCAAACTTATCACACTTGTTGTTATGATTAAGTAATCAACACACAATGAAATCAAATCAATATTTACATGTCCATCTTGTTCTATGTACAAATTTGGACCACTCTTACTTTCGATAAATCCTTGTTGGAAGAAGTTGTTAATTTTACATATGATGACCTTGGAGCCTATTTAAGACTTTACAATGATTTATTTGCTTGACATATACGATGTTCTTGTCCCTTGCTTTACAGAACCATTTGGCTGAACAAGATATATTGCTTCTTTTTAAATCACCATTTAAAAATGTCAACGCTCATTTGATATAAATCTCAATTGTACTTTAGTAGCAAGTGCAATCATAAATCTAATGATGTTCATTTTAGCTATAGGTGCACATGTGTTTTCATAATTTATTCATGTTCCTTTTGTAATTTATTCATGTCTTTTGCAACAAATCTAGTTTTAAATTTATTACTACCACCAACGTTAAATTGAGACTTGAACAATCATTTTGAACTTGTAGGAATTTTATCAAATGTGTTAATTCCCAAGTGTTATTTTAGACATTATAGAATCATTTTCTTCTTGCATAACCAACATCTATTCTTTATGATTCTTAGCTTCTTAAAAAATTAGAGGCTTACCTGCATTAATTACTTGAGCCATTAAAGAATAGTCCTTACATTTGATTGGTGCCTTGATTGTCTCATAGATCTTTTAGTGCTTCATTGCTTGATGGAGTAACTTTGATATGTCTTGTAACTTCAATACCACTTTGAACATCATCTTGTTGATCTACAAATTTTGTACTCTCGAAGTCTTCTTCAAGAAGTTTTTATTAAGTTATACCATATTCCTTTTGAATATAATTTGCATATTAATAAATTATACTATTTCTACTATACATTTTGTAAGCCATATGATCGACAAAATAACCAATGAAAATAGATCTAAAAGTTTTTTTTTTTCTTTTTTCTTTTCAAACATGAAAGAATGCATTACTTCCAGAAACTATCCAATGACTAACAATTGGTTAATGACAAATGAAACCCTCGAAAGAAATTTCTTTTCCTAAGAACTTGGTTGGATTTCTATTTTGCAAATAGATAGTTGTACTTATAGCTTCAGCCCACAAATTGATAGGGAGATTCTTTTAATTGAACGTACTTTTAGCACACTCGACTATAGTTTTATTTTTGCTCTTAGCTACTCCATTTTATTATGGATTATGAAAAATTGTGTGTTGTTTGATAATGTCATTTTATTTACGAATATCTCTTAGTTTATCCCTTAAATCTTTAACTCTGAACAAATAATCATTGATACTTTCATTTGATTCCATTTTGATTGATGATAGTTTCCTTTTTACAAATAAAATTGTATTTGCACTCGTAATTTCAGACGAACCTTTGAGCATTGTCCATGCACCAACAGATTTATTGATATGAAATATTTCAGAGATGATTAAATCCTTTACAAACATGTGCAAGAGAATTTCTACTTTGCATTCTGTTTTCTTTCAGTCTTAAACAGCAGGTTGAGGTGTAGCTGGTTGAACTTGCATATTTTTTACAGTTAACTACACATTATAGCCTTCCATTAAAATCTGCATCTTAAACCTCAATTTCACATGATTTGCACAATCTAATTTATTAGAAAAGAATATATTACTGTTACATAGAATTTTAGTATTGCAATTTAAAGCTTCTGAGAGATTCATTTATAGCATGTTAACTGGTGTTTCAATTTCTTGAATTTGTTGGCAGAACGCTCAGGCCAGACTTGCCTTGAGAGCTGCAGGAGAGCATGAAAATAAGCTCAGGCAAAATTTCAGTGAAGTGCTGGAAGAACTGAACAAGCTGGAGAAAACAGAAATGACAAAACTGAAAGAGTACAGAAACAAATTTCTGAGTCAGAAAAGCATGCCATACTATGAGGCCTTCAAGGCACACAAAGAAGAGACTGATTTTAAGGCCAATCTTAACAGGCTAAAGCTTGCTGCTCTGTATGACAGGATCGAAAATCTGGTAGATACCCACCAGTTGCCTGATGACTTTCAGTGCAATGAAGAACTGATAAGAAAAGGGACAGAATATAGGCTTTATGTGGAGCCTCTGGACATTGCTAATTATTACAGGCTGGGCAAGCATGAAGACTCTGGTCATTATATGAAAAATGCAAGGCCTCGTCGCTATAAAGCTCTTGAAAAATGGTTGGCAGACAAAAAAATGGAGGACAAGAGTAATCAACCAAAGATAACAATGGACTCCTGCTTCTGGGCTTATGTGGAAGAAATTTCATGTTTAATGAATAACCCAAAAGAAAAGGAAGAGGATGTAAAGACCCAGTGTGACAACTTCCAGAATAAAGTGAAGGGAATAAGTGATCAGTTGTGTGTGGAAGAGGTTCTGATGGTACAATCCAGTTTTACAGAATTGTTGAAGAAGCTGAAACAACAAAGTGGGGGAGGAGTCTTTCCTCTCTCCCCTCTTTTCAACATGATAGCTCAATAGTTGCTAAGAGTTTTCAGTCTATAGAGTAGAAGGATATGAGTTTTTCAGTCTATGGAGTAGAATGATAAAATATATATTATGTATATATTCTAGTCGATATTTTAGTCACATTCAGTTATGCTGCCATGAACATTCTCTTATGAGATATTATCCTGATCAGATTTACAGTGATCAATAAGCCTTTCTTTTAGTTTTCCTATAAATGTGTTCCAAAATCTCATGGTGAGTCTTGCCATGATGTTTAACAATATTATCTTTCATATAAAAGAGTTGATTGTGAATCTTTGCTCTCATATAAAAGAGTTGATTGTGAATCTATTATGATGTTTAACAATTTAATATTTCATCTGAAAGATTTTTGTTTTTTATTTTTGAAAGTCTGGACAAACTTACCTTTATTTATTATTAGCTAGTTAGAGTTTTAAATTGGAAATTCATTTGCATAATATTGTTAAGGACTTAATTTAAGTAAAAGAGTCAATCTTCAATATACGTTTACTGAGTTTTTCATTAAGAACTATATTAAATTTAAATTGTGTGAATATTTTACTGTTAATAAAATATATGTTTCTTAAGGGTTTTTCATTAAGAATTGTATTAAATTTAAATTGTGTAAATAATTTATTAAAATTAAAAAAAAGCCACAAACAAAAGGCAGAATGTTGTTCCTTATATTTTAGATCACTATCTTTACACGAAATTGAATTTTACAAAAATAATCTGGAAAGAGTTTAATAGATTGGTTCTATTCATAGATGGGTTCATATATATATTATTTAAAGTTCTTAAATGTTTTATCCTGCTTTGTGATTTACTAAGCATAATTCTTTCGTGTTAAGTTTAGCTAAAATTGATTTGCAATGTTTAATGTTAAATGTTGATTACAATATATTAATTAAGTCCATATATATTTTCCTTGCTAAATTCTTGAGATATATATATATATATATACAAAATTTTTCATAAGAGTGATTTTTCTTAAAAAGATAATTATAAATTTATATCTTCCTTATACATGTCTTTTTCCAACTTAAATGATCAAATCCACGATTCATTTATATTCTATCCATGTAAAATTCATAAGAAGATAATATATCAATGAAAATTCTTTAACTAAATACCAAGAACATTCTTTTTTTACATGTATTGCTCTTTTGTGGGTATTTATATAATATCCCTCTTAATAGATTCTTCAATTTGCTTTAGTAAATTAGTTGAATTCCTGCCTCCTTGTACACTGTTTAAGACAACATTTAATAAAATTTTTAGCTCACCATGATGATCATATGTATTAGACAATAAAACATACATAAATAAATATCAATTGGGCTGAAAGGATTTCTAAAGGATCATTTTGTTCGTAAAGGATTTCATTTTTTTTACATATTTGGCATAATTCCGACCTTGAAATAAAGGTTTGTAGTATAATAAATCAACCATTATAAGACATGCAAAATATCGTTCAAAGAGGAATATATCTATGTGTTGGACACAATAGATCACTGAGAGGGGTGAATCAGTGATTCAAACATTTTTTACTTAATCAGAGCAATATCGGTTCAAGGTGAGATACACAAGATACAAACTTGTTACTAAAGCAATGCAAACAATGCGTGTAGGAGAAATAACTAAAGGGTTAATATTTCACACACATGAATATGCAACACATAACACTAAATGTACGAGGAAAACCCAATGTGGGAAAAACCTTAGTGATAATAGCTGTTGGAGATATTCTGCTCCAATCCAACCTCACAATGAAAAGATCTGATTACAAACTTTAGGACACCGATATAAGGAGCACCAACCCCTGATTTATGAGAACCAACTCAAAGGAGCGCCAACCTCTACACAATTTATTGGCTACAACCTAAAGGAGCTACAACCCTTGCACTAAGAACCTACTCAGTGAAAATAATATGAAAATTCATATATACAAATGAGATCCTTGCTGCAAATGAAGATTTGTAACCCTTCAAAGTTCTCCACTATCAGTTACTAACTTATCGGTTTGTATCAGCTCAATACACACTGCAACTCAGCCTTTATGTTGGTTCTAACTTTGCTTAATATTCTCTCCATCTATTCTGCTAAATTCAAATCACACTTGGTTACTCTCTATCAGATATTGCTTCCTTCAGTTTTTCACCTCTGCATTCTATGCTCACTCTACCGGTTTGTTCCTTACATCGGTTTACCCCACTTCTCCTTATCGGTACATTCTTCAGTCATAAACACTTCAAGTGTTTATCTCTTTGGTTCTTAGACAACAATTTCACACCCTCCTTCACTCTTTAGCAACACCACTATCTGTCTTGAGTTGCCATATTTAAATTGAAGCTTTCCCACCAAAAACCAATTCAAACAAAGGGTGGCTAGGGTTTTCTTCTACTGACCAAATCTACATCCAATCTGATTCAATCCGCCTTGGATCACACACCTGCATTGGAGGAATAAACCATCACACGTTTTCCATCTGTCCAAGGTATGTTTGCCAAAAATAGCAATTCTGACCATGATTTCTGGCCTTGAAATCTGTCGACTGATTTATGACCTAGTTGTTTCCTTCTTGAGGTCCTCTTGCAATCCAATTTCCTTGCTTCGATCTAGGCGCCAACAACTCCCTGATCTTTCTTTGTCGTTCATTCTTCCTTGAGTCACATCAATCTGTTATCGACCCATGATTTGTGGTTGTTTCATTAATGTTGACTAAATGCTCCAACAACCATGTCGATAGAAACTTCACCGACCTTTGCATGCTTACCACCTCAGCTCCACGTGTCATCACATCGGCATACACTCAGCTTACCGACACAAGGTCGGTTTAAACTTGAACATTCAACAAACTCATACTGGCACAAGCCCTTACCGGTGAGACCTTCTCCTTCTGCTACCCGATAGTGGACACTACATTGGTAGCAGAATTTCACTTTTGGTAGTTTGTGATCTCTTTGTCATTCTGCCTCTTTATCACAATCGTTATCACAAGCAAACAACCAACCTTTATACTGGTTACAATTGGTCAAGCCAACACACAACCTCATATCACCTATTACCGGTGATGTCACTGACAGTCTCAATACCTAGTTGTCTTCCACCATACCGGTTGACAAGCCTTCATGTCAATCTTCCTTATGCTGGTTCAATCTTCTTCATACTAGGTTGACAAACCCTACCGATAACAGTCTGCAATACCGGTTGACATCAATGAAAACTCAATGCCAACAATATGCCCTCCTCTTAAGATGTCAACATAGTCCTATGTTGACGTCTTAAGGGAGTTGGAAACAATGATACACACTGATTTAGGAGCATCCTCAGTGAATGACCAATCTTACATCAACCAAAAATATATAATTTGCTTTTTAGTTTATTCTTGTTCTGTGTTGTTGTTTCTGTGTTACTTCCAGAATTCTCTGGTAGTTGTTCATTTTTTGTTGCGGATTAGATTCTTAGCTTCCAGACGTGTTCTTATTCCTTGTTCTAGATTTCCAGTTCATTTGGACTCTTTTCTGGCAGGTTATTGCTTCCAGATTGGCTCTTTCTTGGTTTTGGAGCAATTTTTGAGCTTAACGGCTAGTTGGAGATTTATTTTTTTCTTGTAGAGCAATTTATCGAATTGCGGATCTAATTGGCACCACGTTCGATGTTCCTAGGCCCTTGGCCGATCTTCCTTGGTGGTCCGCACATCGTTATTGTCTTTGGCAGAGGTGATCTTCACGTTTTGGGTCTAATCTATCTTACATGTTTCCTTTTCCTGTCTTTGGGGAATGCGATCTTTTGTGGCCAACTCAGATGTGTTCTAGATGCTATATATATTGTTGTAATTGATCCTTAGAGGGAAGTGAAATATGGTAAGGAGATGAGTTCATGTTATGTAATTTGGGTACCTCTTGGGGGTTCGGATGGATTGTATTCTGGAATTAAGTTGTTCTAGGCTTGTTAGTTTGTATGTACACCGGATGTTGCCAGTTGGTTTATGGTGAATCTATGATGTTGTGGATGTTTGAATCAACATTTTCTGTATGTTTTGTTGTTGCTTCTGTTGTGTTACTCTTGTTGGATGATTTGGATTGTTCTCTTTGAGGACCCTCCGGATTATGACTGCACCACATACCTTCAACACCAAGGAGATATCCTTTTGCCAATAATGTGCATAATTCCAAGCAAAGAGATTTTAACTCCTATAAGAAAGGAAAATATAGTTGTATTAAAAAGATATCTTGCAACAAGTGTAAAGGGACTCCTTGGAGGGGAAGAGATCTTTGCTCAAAGATATCCACCTCAAAGAGGAGATTTTGAACAAAAATAACATCATCCACCAAAAGAAAGGAAGGAGAACAAGAATGCATATCTTCCTCCTATTGCTTGGTAAAGAGATTATTGATGAAGGATAACACACTTTTGACCCAAAGTGAAGGGTTTGTTTATAATAGATATACATTGCCAAGTGAAGAAGAGGTTGTAAACAAGGTGATACAGAAGCATCCCTGGTTCCTGACAATCTTGCATCAACTAAAAACATTTACATTTCACTTTGTTTTCTGTTCAGTTTAGCCTTGCAGTTTCAACAATCTATTCTGCATTTTGCCGCATTTGTTCATTGCATCTTATGGAGCTATATTTTGTTCGTGGACATATTCATCTAGCTTATCCTAGGTCCGTAGGTTTTTTGGATCTTTTTTTGACAAGTTAGTGCTTCTGGAATGTGGGACAGTTTTCTGACCTATTCACCGGAGCCGCTTGGATCTATCTGCTAATGGATAATCTTGTGGATCATTTTCGTTGCTTGTGGAGCCTAATTTCGTATCCCCCAATGTTCCTTGGTTCATGGCCGACATTCCTCTGGGTCCACACATCATTCTATGTTGTTTTTGGAGGAATTCTTTTGGCGGAGGCTGACTTAGTTGTTCTACACGTTACATCTTTATTCATCGACAATTGTTCCATCTTGGGTTGACATGGATTATCCTAGAGCTATGAATATTATATAAATCAATGTAACTAAGCATATGGTAGACAATTTTTAGGATGTAGAAGAATAATCAAAAGATTAGGAGATCTGGAGTTGGCTCGCATTCTTGCTTGAGCCCGAATGCTGAATTTTGAGCATGTTTGTAATCAAGCCCGTGTGTCGAACCTGTAAGCCTACATGTTGCTGCCTAATTTGTATTTGAATTCCTTGATATAATAAAAGTCCGATTCTGCATTTCCTCCATCACATTGTGTTGTTTTTGTTATGTTTACTCTTGTTGTGCGGTCCAGACTATTCTCCTTGAGGACCCTCCTAGCCGTGCTTGCTCCAAGTGGTATCAAAGTGAATTTTCATTTCGGGGATTGCAGAGTCCTATAAGAATTTTTGTTGTGGGGTGGCAGATTGAGGATTCGACTCGCAGTTGTAGAGGACTTGCGTAAAGATGGCCCAGAGAAATGTTAGAGGTGGTGGAGTGCGTGAAAATGCAGACCTTGCTGTGATGAAAATGCTGAGAGGAATTGCAGCTTGATTGGAAGTTGTTGAAACAACCCTGAGAAGAGGGACTGACATATTGAAGATATGAGCGATGATGAATAAGAAGAGGTGGCGAGAGAAGAAGGAGCAAATCTACTAACGAATGATCCAGAAGAAGAGAGGCTCATAAGAGCCCTGACAAGAGTGAATACCAGACCACATTTTAACCCATTGGACTATGATGGCAAGTTAGATTCCGATGAATTGCTCGATTGGATTATGGAGATGGAAAAGTATTTTGATTTTGAGAACACTACCGAAGACAAGAAGGTGAAATATGCTTGTACCAAGTTGAAAGGACACATGTCTCTTTGGTTGGAACACTTGTAGGTAGGTAGATAGAGAAGAGGTAAAGAAAAGATTAAATCTTGGGAGCGGATGGTTAACGAGTTGAAATCAAAGTTCTTGCCTGCCGATTGCCAAGTGAATCTGTTCTGGAAGTTGCAGAACTTGAAGTAGAAGGAATCTAGTGTGAAGGAATATACTAAATCATTCTACAAGTTGAATATCAGATCCGGACACACAAATGATGAGATTGAACTAGTCGCTAGATACTTGAATGGGTTTCAAATGGCTATATAGGATGAACTCAGTCTAATCAAGTTGCAGAGTGTTGAGGAAGCTTACCAGTATGCCCTGAAGGCGGAGGATAAGTTGAATAAAAGACATGACCATAAGAAAAGAGGTAGAGGAGGAAGATTTCAAGGAGGAAGAACCTATACCTGAGGAAGAGGACCCTGTGTATATCATAATAAAGACAAGGAAGTTAGCAAAGATGATAATTCATATTAGAGGGGTGACAAAAAGTTTTACCGGAGAAAATAAAATGATGGTTACAAGAATGAGGAGTTGAATAGACAAGTGCATGAGTTATTAAGGAAAGGTTGGATTATAAAAAGTTTGAGCCCTTGTGTAGTCCCAACAATATTTGCACCTAAGAAGAATGGAGAATGGAGGATGTGTACTAACTTTGGAGCAATAAACAAGATCACAGTGAAGTACATATTTCCTTTGCCTAGGATGGATGACATAATGGATTGTTTAAGTGGAGTCAAATATCACACAAAGATAGATTTGAAAAGTGGATACCACTAGATCAGAATCAGAGAAGGGGATGAGTGGAAGACAACATTCAAGACAAATGAAGGACTGTATGAATGGTTTGTAATGCCTTATGGATTGACTAATGCACCAAGTACTTTCATGAGGTTGATGAATGAGAAATTGAAGAAATTCTTGGGTAAGTTTGTTATTGTGTACTTAGATGAAATCTTGATTATCAATAAGACAAAGGAAGAACATATGTTGCATTTGAGACAAGTTTTGCAGAGGTTGAAAGAAGACAAGTTGTTGATAAACATTAAGAAGTGCAGTTTCATCAAGGAAGAGTTAGTCTATTTGGGATTTGTGATATCTACGAATGGATTGAAGATGGATCTTGAAAAGGTAAGAGCAATTGTTGAATGGCGTACACTGAAAAGCATTTGGGAGGTAAGATCATTTCCTGGATTGGCTAGTTTCTACAGGAAGATCATCAGAAATTTCAGTTCAATTTGTAGTCCTATGATGGAAACAATGAGAGGAGATAGGAATGATTTCAAGTGGACATCCGAAGAAAATAAGAGTTTTGAGTTGTTGAAGCAAAAGGTGACAGAGTAGCCTGTGTTGGCTTTATTGGATTTTAGCAAGGTATTTCAAGTGGATTGTGATGCAAGTGGGAATGCAGTTGGAGTAGTGTTAAGTCAGGAAGGAAGACTGGTAGCTTATTTTAGTGAAAAATTGAATGATGCAAGAAGATATTCTATGTATGATCAAGAGTTTTATGCAATAATCCAAGCATTGAAGAAGTGGAGACATTATTTACTACCTAAAGAGTTTGTGTTGTATACCAATCATCAAGCTTTGCAATATTTGAATAGTCAAGGTAAGTTGAATCGAAGACATGAGATTGGTAGAGTTCTTAGAGAGTTATACCTTTGTTTTGAAGCATAGAAGTGGGAAGTCAAATAAAGTTGTTGATGCCTTGAGTAGGAGGAACTTGTTGATAGAGATAAGAGTATAGGTACTGGGTTTTGAGGAGTTGAAGAACTTGTAGGAGAATGACCATGATTTTGTAAAACCTTGGAAAGCTTGTAAGGAACCTGTTGTGGTAGATAGGTGTAGGTGGCTAGATTATTTCATTTAAGATGATATGTTGTTGAGAGGAATCTAGTTTTGTATACCTAGGAGCTCTATGAGGGAGAATGTGATAAAAAGAGAAGCATAGTGGAGGACTGTGAGGACACTTTGGTGTTGATAAGACAATAGCCTTGGTTAGTGAGAATTACTTTTGGCTTCAAATTCATAAGGATGTTAGGAAATTTGTTCAAAGCTGTAGAATTTGTCAACTTGAAAAAGGTAGAAACCAGAATGTTGGATTGTATAAGCCTTTGACAGGTCTGGAGAGACCTTGGGAGGACATAATCATGGATTTCATACTTCAATTGCCTAAGACACAAAAATGAAATGATTCTATATTTGTGGTGGTGGATAGATTCTTAAAGATGACACATTTCATACCTTGTAAGAAGACAACATATGTTATGCATATAGCTGACCTATTTTCAAGGAGGTGGTGAGACTACATGGATTATCTAGGAGCATAGTTTCTGACAGAGACATTAAATTCATTGGATATTTTTGGAGAACACTTTGGAAGAAGATGAAGATAGATTTAAAATGTAGTTCTACTTTTCACCCACAAACTGTTGGATAGACAAACGTAGTAAATAGAAATCTGGGAAATTTGTGAGATGCTTAGTTGGAGAGAAAACTGAAAGTTGAGATTTGGTTCTTGCACAAGCAGAGTTTGCCTACAACAATTTAGTGAATAGGACTACCAAAAAGACACCCTTTGAGATTGTTATCGGAGTACACCCTAGAGGCACATTAGAATTAAGAGACATCAGTAAATAAAATGAGTGTACAATCAGAATTATTTGTAGAACATATGAAGACTATACATAGTCAAGTCAAACAACATTTGGAGGACATGAACGATTGGTATAAGGAAAAAGCAGATGAAAAGATGAAACACAAATAATTCGGAGTTAGAGATGAAGTGATGGTGTATCTAAGAAAATAAAATTTTCCATTTGGTACCCATAATAAGTTGAAGATGAGGAAGTTTGGACCTTGTAAGATCTTGAGGAAATTTAGTTCCATAAATGTATATGAAGTGGAGTTACCTGATACCTTGGATATCTCACCTATATTGAACATTGCAGACCTATATCAATATCACGAGGAAAAACTTAGTGAAGAAAACACAATAGACTTGGAGAAGCAGATGCCCTAGAGGGTATCAGATCAAATTGAAGACATTTTGGATAATAGAATTAGGTGTAGCACCCGAGGCAGACAATACAAAGAGTATCTTGTAAATTGGAAGAGAAAACTAGTTGAAGAATCGTCATGGATTTCTTAGGACGAGGTAGATCATCTTGATTTTCCTCTGGGCCCTACAAACTGAGGGGCTCACTTTTCATCAACCCTGGATGTCTGATGCAGGAGCATCCCTGGTTCTTGGCAATCTTGCATCAACCAAAAACATTTACACTTCAGTTTGTTTCCTATTCATTTTGGTCTTGTAGTTTCAACATTCTATTTTATGTTTTATTGCATTTATTCACTAGATCTTATGGAGCTGGATTTTGTTTGTGGACATGTTCATCTACCTTATCCTAGGTCCATGGGTCGTTTGGATCTTTTTTTGGAAAGTCATCACTTCTGGAATGTGGCATAGTTTTCTGACTTGTGCACCAGAGCTACTTGGACCTATCTGCTAACATTTGGAGAATCTTGTGGATCATTTTCATTGCTTGCGGAGACTAATTTCATATCCCCCAATGTTCCTTTGTTTGTGGCTTTCCTTCACCTAGGTCTACACATCATTGTATGTTATTTTCGGAGGAATTCTTTTGGTGGAGGCCGACTTGGTTGTTCTACACGTTACATCTTTATTCATCGATAATTGTTCCATCTTGGACCGACACAGATTATCCTAGAGCTGTGAATATCATATAAATTAATGTAACTAAGCATATGGTAGACAATTTTTAAGATGTAGAAGAAAAATTGGAAGATTAAGAGATATAGAGTTGGTTCACATTCTTGCTTGAGCCCGAATACTAAATTTTGAGCATGTTTGTAATCAGGCTTGTGTGCCAAACCTGTAAGACCACATTTTGCCGACTAATTTGTGTTTGAATTCCTTGATATAATAAAAGTTGATTCTGCATTGCCTCTATCACATGGTGTTGCTTCTATTGTGTTTACTCTTGCTGCATAGTCTGGACTGTTCTCCTTAAGGACCCTCCTATCCGTGACTGCTCCACAGGGATACACAACTCTTGCATGAGAGAGAATCCTTCTTCACACAAGGAATAATATTGTATGATAAGCAAACACCACTCAACAATAGGGAAGTGGATCCTTAGAAAGCATAAAAGAAATCAATACCCTTAAGCATAGGGACAAAGATAAGCGTTGCACAACTTCCAAAGAAAGATTATACATAAGAAGATGTAGCTCTTCAAACAAAGAAAAGGTCCTAAACAAGGAACAAATAGGTACTCAAATGAAGGAAAAATTCAATGCAAGAAAAGACATCAAATAATGCAAGATACAGCTCAAAAGAAGAGATAATCTTCCAAAAGAAGATAGAGAGAATTGAATGTACTATCCTTTCTCCCTAAGAAAAAGAGAAGAAAGAATTATGTTTCTATGCAAGTATGATTGTAATTGAAAATGTATCACCACTAATGACAAAGAGCCTGCAATGAAGTTTACTAGTAGTGCCATAGGGTGAGGAGCAACTGTAGCGTCCTAAAATTGCACCCTTTGCAATTTTGACCGCATTCGGGGTTCCCACCTTAGTGTTCTCATCCTCATGCTTGATCAGGACCTATTGCCATGCAATAAATGTGATATCTTCATCTTGTGCCTTGTTGGGACCCCTTAACCTTGGCCCATTTTGGGGTAGGACCAGGGCGTAGCGCCTTGGTCCTCACTGGGACCATGGCACCACACCATGATCCTCCCCAATTGGGGTCCAATTTGAACCCTAGGTCCTATCCAAAATTTGAGCGGGAATTACTTCTTCATGTCAGCCTATGTCAGACAATTAATATGTTTGACGATAGGCAAGTATATAAGGAGGTCCTCCCCTCTCATTCGATATAAGATGACAATGAGGTGATAAGGCAAGGGGAACTATAATCAAGCATTCAAGCATTGAAACATTCATCATCAAGCATTTCTAGAGGTCTTCAAGGTAGGACATTCTTCATATATCCATTGTGGAGCAACATTACATCATTAATTTGTAAGAATGTGTGTGTGATTAGGGTTTTATCATGTTCATGCCATTTCATACATGTGTCATTACATTCAAGAAGAAAAGCATCATCATCATTAATTGCAGGTTTGAGGTATATACCTTTCTGTCATTTTATTTCAAGTATTTACAATATTTCATTCAAGGTTGATTCCTCAACCAAGGTTTGACTTAGGAAATCCCTTGTTCTCAACCTATTTCCCTTTCTTTCTCTGTGCAGGAAACATGTGCTCAACTATACTTCTTAGGATAAGATTTAGACACAAAGACAAAACAACCCTTTTTGGTGTGCAAAAAATTTGAAGGACCGTGTGGCCACATCACCATCCCTACTTTTTTGGGGCATTTTCATGGGACAGATCTGAATCAACTTATATTACTCAGATCCAGGTGCATGACAAAATCCTAAACCTATAGCTCATTATTTCCTCAGTTTTGTCTTTAATTTCAACACTTTAGCCTAAATCAGCATTTCAACTTACAAAAGAGGGAAAAACACATCATAATCAATCAACACACTTAGTATTATGTCCTTATCTGATTTATGATTGAATCTAGAAGATTTATCCCCTCTTTTGAATGTAAAAGAATTCGTCCCCCAAAGCAAAAATTGATTTTGTGATTTCTCCTTCCATGTTACAAATTGCCAAATCAAATTTTCCCCTTTACATTTTGGTGAACCCGACGCCTTACACCTTTAGTTTTGTTTTTTGTTCCCAGATTTGAGTGTATGCAATTTAAAATTCAAGTTTTCATTTACAAGTTTGATTTCCTTGCAAATTTAAAAAATTTAGAGGTTAATTTCACTAGAACCCTGATTTTTAAAAATTCAAAATTGAGCTTGTGAATTGCTTAATTTGGGTTAATTATTTTTGTAAGGCGAAAAATCGGGAGCTTAGAAAATCCACCATAGGGAAAGGAGAGTTCGCTAAGCTCAATTTTCAATTGGAGAGACTTTACATTCAAAAGAGGGGATGAGTCTACTAGATCCAATCCTAAATGATACAAGGATTGAATATTAAGTAGATGTGTTGTGTTTGGAATGTAATTGACCCTCTTTTGTAAGTTGATTAATTGAATAAAGACAAAGTATGAGAAAACAACAAGCTACATATTTGGTATTTCATTGTGCACCTGGATCAGAGAAGTTTGAGATGATTTAGAGCCGCTCTATGAAATCTGCCAAAAGTTACAGGGACCGTGTGTCTATACTAGGTTGCCCTCCTATTTGTCCTTCGAACTTTCCGTGCATCAAAATTTTTTTTCTTTGCAAATAAAGCTTAATTCCAAAAGTATAACTGTGCACCTGCTTTCTATACATAGAAGGAAAGGGAAATATGTCAGGACTAGGGGTTTTGCCTTTAGGTAAGACCCCGGTTTTGGAATTAACCAAGTGGTTGAAATAATGTAATTGAAATGACTGAAAATAGAAATTCTCCTCTTTGAGGGGATGTTGAATTGACTGAAAATGAAATGTTTATACCTCCTTGTAAATTTTTGCTTGCCTCCACATGGAATTATAATTTCATGATGTAAAATGATGATCTCCTATTCAATGCTTGAAATCTTGACTCTATTGTTGCCCCAAAGCTTGAAGGAAGATTGAAAATGCTCAATTTCTCTTGAATGCTTGATCTCTTGAATGCTCAAATGCTTGATAATGATTGTGGATGATGTCAAATGAGAGGAGAAATCCCCCTTATATACTTGTCCGTAGGATAATTTACTAATTTTCTGACATGAGCCGACATAGGGGGGATTTTACCGCTTCAAATTTGAGGTAGGAGAGGGAGAGGGGTCCAAGATAGGTCCCCATTAAGGGGGACCAAGGAGACATGCCCTGGTCTTATCCTAATTTGGGGCAGGATCAAGGTGCAGACAGGGTGCATCATTGAGTTGCATGAAATTTTTGATATGTATGAGCATAATTAGGTCTCCAATCAGGCTGAGGGGTGCAAACACTATGTCGAAGACCCAAATGCAGTAAATTTTTTTAAGAAGTGCAATTTTAGGACGTTACAATTTCAGATTTGATTGCTTCTTCAATTTCAAATTTCAAATTTTTATCTACAAGTCAAATTTTATAATTAAATTTTAAAAATTAAGTGGTTAATTTCAAAAACCCTAATTTAATTTTTTTTTTTAAATTGACCTTGTGGGTTGTTTAAATTTTGAATTTCACACTTCAAATTTGGTTGTTAATTTAAATTCCAATTTAAAATTACAATCTTGGATCAAATTTCAACTTTAATTTTAAAAATTAATTGGTTAATTAAAGGAGCCTTAATTTTTAAATTTAAATAAACCTTGTGCATTTTGCATTAATTATTTCAATTTCCAAATTTCAATCCTAGATCTAATTCTAAATTTTAAAATTAAGAGGTTCTTTTTACAAGGCCCTAATTTTAAATTTAATTTTCTTATGGATAACTTTAAATTTAAATTTGAAAGTTAAGAGGTTATTTAGCAAAGCATTAATTTTAAATTTAAATTTTTATTAGGTAAATTCAAATCTTCTAGTGGGTAATTTTAAATCCTTAATTGTAAATTTAAATTTCCCAAGAGGTTGCATAATTTTTAAAAAATTGAATAATCATTTTTCTAAAATTTTACATTATTCAATTATTTTACAAATTCCAATTTCCAAATTCTAACTTTCAAATTTTCATTTTACATTTTTCAAAATTTAAATCTCAAAAAAAAAAATCAGTCAAATTTGAATCTCATCAATTTACATAAATTAAGTGGTTTTATCTATAAAATCCTAATTTATTTCAATTAATTTGTTTGGACTTAAATTTCAATATTCATCATGGCAATTAATGGATTTTATTTATTTTCTATTTCACATATGTTACATTGCTTTTTACGTACATTTATTATAATCATGTGTTGGATAATGGCTTCTTTCACTTCATGTTACTTCTTTTCATTCATAGCACTTGGACATATTGCATTTTTTGGATTTCCAAGTTGATTCCTTTTGATAAATTAGATCTCAAATATTTCATTTACCATGTACGTTGTGTTATGGTGATGTTTTTGGGCAAATGCATTTCATACGTAGATCACCTAAAAGCTTTTGTAGATCCTAATCCTAGAGATGACAATGAGAAATCTAATACTTGTACCTATCCTAGGGTATCTAATGTGAATGAAGAAAGAAATAATACTCCTATCAATGATCTCTCTAATGGAGAGAAAGCATTGAAGAGAAACATGGCACCATCTTCTTCTCATACACACACCCTTGCGCAAGGGGGGTAAGATCAAAATATCGGTGTTTCCATCTCTTTAGATCCTCCTTATTCTCCAAGAGCTTATCTTAAACATCAAAACATTTGTAGAGAAGATGATGTTATGCATTTCATTCATGATCTCTATCTCCACATAATATTAAGCAAAGATGAGGGCTTGGATGATGAGGACCTTAGCAGGCTTAACAATCTTAGGTAGATCTCTAACAATATGTGTTGAACAGATCTTAATCATTGAATCAAAATTTACTTGACACATTCTCCTATGCCATAACCAACTCTCATCAATCTAAGGAATCACACAACTTTTCTCACCAACATTCAAATGAAAAATGTTACCTTAAGTCTTAGTTCTAGATGCAATCTCTATATCAGAGGCATTTAAGATCTTGCATTTACCATCCTTGAATTATAGATCATAACCCTTATCAACCATCTGTCCAACACTCAAAAGATTATGCTTCAAACCTTCAACATACAAGACATCATCAGTGTTATTCTTACCATCAAAAGAAATAGAACCTCTCCCATGATCACACAGGCTTTGTCATCTCCAAATCTGACTATTCCACCATCATATCTTTCCATGCTTACAAAATTGCTTTTACCACCGGTCATATGATGTGAACAACAACTACCAATCACCCATTCATCTTTCTCTTCAACTTTAGCAGCTAAAGTTTTCTCCTCAATAGTATAGTTAGTGGAGTCTATATACACATAAAAATGACTATGAGCAATTAAATAAATATTCTTCTATTAAATAGTTAATTTGAAAAGATTAATTTATTTAATTCATTTCATGTCCTTCTATTAATTAATTTAATTGAAATATTTTATTAATTAATTCATTTATCCTTTTCTTCTGATTAATTAATTAAATATTTAATATTTAATTATTCCTCTCAATCAATTAAATATCTAATATTTAATAGTTATTCTTCTATCCTATAGTCTCAAATATTAAATAATTTCTTCAATTATTTAATTCCTTTTCCAACTCATCCTTTCATCTCCACTTCATCTTCCCTTTGCCAACTCATCCATCACGTGGCTAAATTAATTCAACAAAATTAAAATAAATAAATATTTATTAGCCACTTATCTCCAACCTCCTAAATAAATGAAACATTGTGTACGTACGCATATTTCTTAACCTTCTTCTATATTGTCTCCTACATCCTTACATCTTAGGAAGGACTTGAGTCCACTTGTCCTCTCATGCCTAAATCTTCTCCAACCATCCCTATATTCCCTCAGTTAGCAACCCAGTCAAGGTGAGATGTGTGACACTTGTCTTCTCCTTCCCCCTTTCTCTCAACCTTCACCTTTGCTCACAACAATCCAAATCTGCAGATCTGATCATGACCGTTGATCCAAGCCACATCATCTTATCTTCTGAAAGTCTATAAATGTGGGAGTTTGAGTTGAGAAAGAGTTAGTCTTCAAGTTAGTCTTGAATTGAGTTTTCACGTTAACCATTTGCGAAAACTTATGCATCTGTGAGTTTTATCTTGAAGAAATTTTGCATTTCTCATTTACATAAGCAATTTAGCATTGCATATCATAGTATCAGTTAACTATTAGTTATCAGTACATTCTTCATATGCCATCTTGGAAGCTACCAGTGCTTGTCTAAGAGAAGATCATCTACAACCAAGAACAGTGGAGTTAGGACACAATGAGACTTAAATCATGAAGGTAAAAGTAATGTTTTTATTTTAATATTCATTTCATGTAGTTTCATTAGTTGAGTTTGGATTTCCTCTAGAATTTCCTTTGTATTTTGTGAAACTAACATGTTGCGCTTTTGAGGTGGAAGATAACGCATTTGTTAGGATAACGCTTTTAGTTGCAACCAACAAACTTTTTTTGCAGGTCCGAATGTCCAAGAAGTTAAATTTTTCAAACTACCGACGTATCTATGTGCAGGGTTGTTTTTAAGCAAATTTCATTCATTTCCTCACATAGTTAATTAACTTTTATTTTGAAAAGTAGCACATCATATCTTGCTCATTTAGCTTAATTAATGGGATAAATCTACAACATGCAACTTGCATTTTGAGTGACTTCTTTAAAGTAGTTGCACATAGATTTTATAAAGCTAAAATAAACTTGTGTTTTCCATGCTTGATTGAAGTAGTAGGTAAGTATGCTCTCACCCTCATATGATGATCAGAAAACTAGACCTACTTTCTTTTATGTATAGCCTTTAGAAGGTCTACCTTCCCGAGTTTCCTTGAGGGGGCCAATGAGAGGGGAACGACCTAAAGTGGAAACGAGCTAATACCGACTCCTTCCAATCCACTCTAAATAAATCATGTTTGTGACGAAAGTCACAAGAAACATGTGCTGATAAGTTCATACCGACACTATGTTTCCCCATAAACCCTATGGAGCGTAACCTCTATAGGCTGGGAACCTTCTGTATTTATAGAGCTGAAAGTGTCACATGTATGGCCACATGATCGGAAGCCTTTACTAAAAACCACTTGTACTAATTGCCAAAATCCTTCTAATTGTTGGCGCAAGAGGTTGGACCTCCGAAGCGGCTCACACACATACGGTTCTTAGTAGAGATATAAAGTTTTCCATGGGGAGTTTTCATGGAAACTGGTGCTTGGCTGCCCTGTAGAAGTGAGTGCCCAGGGTGGAGCCAGTGGGGTCAAGCATCTAAATATCCGCTTTGAATAGCATAGCCTCGGGGGAAACCCCATGTGAGATTCAACGATTATTTTCTCAGCTAGCCATACGATTTGTACTTGCTTGTGCATTTTGTTTTTCAAACATTGTGTCTTCTATATCTATAACATGCTCAAAATGGTAAAAAATTGAAGAAAATCATTATTTAAAAATGAGCAAAAATCCAACAACTTGCTGGAAAAATTGAAAAGAGTCCTTGAAACATAGTCAAAGCAGCACTCTCAAACAACAAATTAGCGCATTTGTCCCATAAGTTAGCACTTTTGACCAAAAGAGTTAGTACAAATGCTTTCTCACATTTGAGACAAATCATATCAAACCAAAATTTCAAAGTCAGTATCACAACACTTCTGTTAGGCCCATTATGGAAAGCTAATGTACTGAGAGGGGAGGGGTGAATCAGTACTTCAAATCCTATCTTCAACAATAACTTTACTGTTATGCATAAACCAAAAACTACTATAACATAACATAAAGCTAAAACAAATAAATAACAATCATACATGATTCACTCCATAACACATATATTTTGGTTACGCAAAAACTCTTGGTTAGAGAGAAAAACTGCGGTGGGGATGGCACCAACAACTTCACTACTGCAATAATAAAGGTTGCTCAGTTAGAGCTACATGTTTAGCTATTTCTGATAGCTTACCTTGTTAGGAGTATCAAGATCGTTAGATCTACCTTGCTAAAGGATTTTACAACACTTATTCTAAATGCCACACCTGGTTAAAGGCTTTACAATTTATAGACTTTGTTAGAGTCTTTTACCCTGTTAAAGGTTTCTTTTAGAACTCAAAATATTACAATTAAATCTTTACAAATATATGCAACTTTACATCTAAAATGTTATAGCAGATTCTATGTGCTCAAAATGAGATTACCTTGCTTATAACATACCTCGGTAATCCATAGATTAACTCGGTAAACCCTTCTATTTACTCTGTTCCTTGACTGTTCTCTGAAATCCTTCTCGGTGACCTCTGTGTCTCTGACAGTCACAATACTTAGTGCTTCCTTATCTATTGCACATGTCTTTGCTTCATATGTCTCTTATATCTTTATTTGATCCCAATTCATGCTGTATAAATAGATCTCTTATGTCGGTGATTTGTTCATGCTTCGATCTTACAAACATGATTCATCGAATGAATAACCATACAAAATATTTCATTGGATAGATGACCTCAAAATCATACAAAATCTTTAAGTGCAATTTCCAATGAGATAACAGTTCTTTGTTCCTTGATCTTGTAACATGTTTCCCATGTGTGTCTAGGTTCAATGAATCTGGTAACACGTTTCGCTCGGTGTATATCAACTCGGTGTATCATTATTGTTGCTCGGTAGACATAGAGTGATACTCGGTAGACAACTCGGTGTATACTAGGCTCTGTGACTAATTTCTTCTATAACCGACTGCTCTATGCTTACCAATTGAATATTTCGGTAGTAGTAACTGACTAGAGTATATAGAATGACTTTGGATATAAAACTAATGGCAACTTAGTAAGTAGTAACAATTTTCCCTTTTGACATTAGTTGAGATGTTTGACAAAACTTCTTTCGAAGTCATAACTCAAAAATCTATATACTTACAAAATTTGACTAAACTGACAGTATATACATTTGTCAATGAAATAGTATATTCAGATATACTCCCCTTATCAATATACTATACATAACTCTGATTTTGCATGCTTGGTGATCAATATTTTGTATTAATTGCTTGGTTCACTACTCGGTGATCACTGGTCGGTGCTGTACATTTGGACACTCTATTCGGTATACTCCCCTTGTATACTACACTCCCCCTTTGATACTTTGATGCTATACTCACTCCCCCTTTTTGACAAACATCAAAACTTAGTTACCATTCGGTGGAGGCAATTGGTCAAAAATGGATTTGTACTTTGTCCTTGCATTGGTGAGAGCGACAGAGAGGGTATCCTTGACACTATCCATGAGTGAATTCTGAGCTGTAATGTCAGCTAACAGTGAGATTAGTCCATCTAAGGTGCTTCCCTCTTGTTGAGTGGATAGGGAGGTAGCCTTGTTGATCTGCTCTTGGACAGATGAAAGATGAGGAATGAATAATGTTTGAAGAGTCATTATATCCATCCTGATCTTGTGCTCTTCATTCCTAAGTTCCAATTGTTGAGCCATGAGCTTTTGTAACTTTGTATAGAAATGTTGAATAGAATTTGGCTCAGTGGTCAACTTATTTGAGAGATCGGCGATCTCTTTCTCAATCACTTCTATTTTATTTTTGATATCTTTAATGAATAAAGAAAATGTATAGAGTTTCTGAAATAAATAAAGAATGTGCTTGAGTTGAGGGGACAACTCAGCAATAAAATTGACAAGTTTTACTTTGCCAATGGCAATAGCTTTCTATACCTCTTCAATCGTTTTAGCAGTGAGCTCTTTGTCCTTCAATTTGCTCAAATATTTAGATGCGTCTACTCTAGATGTCTCTATTTTAGTTAGGAGTTCATCCAGTTAAATATGGATGGATGCATCTTTTGACACTGTAGCTTCAGGTAGCATATCTGTTAATAGTGCTTTCACCTTCTGAAGTACTTTGTTTTTCTTTTGAATAGCCATTTGTTTTTCTTGTTCTGCTTTGGCTTTGCATAGTTCACTGAATTCAATGAGTGCTTGCCCTTTTAATTTGGATATGTCTACATTTGGCAACACTATTGGTTTTGACAAATCTAATTTGAAACTATTCTTTTTCATTTTCTTTTCTTTGGTTTTCACCGGTTGAACTAGCACAATGGCTTGGGAGGCTTGTTGACCCTTGGTAGGTTGCTCGGTAGATGCAACACTTTTGTCAGTTTATGTAGCTTCTGTTGTGTTTTTCGGTGCTTCTGTGCTTGGGGTCTTGGTGGCAACAGTTTCTGTGTTTGCAGGTGCTTGAGAAGTTTGTCCCCCGGTGGCCTGAGAAGTAGCTTCTCCTTCTGTAGACTTGTGATCCTCTATTCCTTGTTCAGTACCCTGAGGGGCCTCAGTTGAAACAGGCTGAGTGACCAGAGGGTAGGGCTGAACTTGTTCCAAAATAGACTCATTGGATACCAGTTTATCATATGCATTCCCTTCTATCATTTCCTGTTCTTGTGCCTCGGTGTCCATGATATCCTCATCAATTTGTATAGTGTCAGCAGGGTCTTGCTCGGTGACATCAACTATTTCAACTTCAACTTGCTCACCAGCATTCTTGATTCGAAAGATTTCTTGCCACTTTTCCTTGGTCTCATTCTCTACATCCAAGTAAAGGCCATTCATCAATTTCAAGGCTCTTTGCTTGACTAGGAAGTTTATGTGGCAGTTTTTCAGATGTTCATTGATCTCATCTATCGACATGTCTGGAAAGAGATGTACCGGACTTCTTTCTCTCATATGTTTCTTTAAGTCCATAGCATACTTCCACCTGTTATCAATATGCAAATATAATTCATTTGGAAGAGATTTAGATACTTTCAATGGGACCAATTGGAATTTCAGAAGTGTGCAGATGACAACTTCTTCTATTTGTCTCTTTTCATCACCAGATTTGGATTCATACTTAACATATCTGAATGCTCCAAATCCACCATATTGCTTCAGATTAGCACAAAAATTATCAACACTATGTACATCTACCTTTTTACTCTTGACAATCTGAAATTTGTTTTTGTCTTCAGATTCGGTGTCACTAGACTCTTTAGTCAAAATGAGTCTCTGAGTTGATTTCTCATAAGTTTTTGTTATCTTGGGTGTGGCAACATTCTTTGGTTTCTTACTTGGTGATGCTATAGATGATCTTGTGTTTGGGCGCTTTACTGAAGGAGTCGGTGATACCTTTGATGTATCCTGTTTCTTCCTTTTCAAAAATTTCCCTTTAGGCAACTCGGTGCTCAATGTAATAGCTGCCTCTTGGGCTTCAGATTCCTCCTCGGTGATGACTAGAGTGTCCTTGACAGGTGTGGAGGAAGAACCTTCTCCAAATTTCTCCATTAATGCCTTGATCATTTTTGTTCCTTTCCTTGTAGCCTTGGGTACTACAATACTCATCTTTATTTTCTCTTTAACTTCTTCATATGTATCGTATCTCAGCTCAGTAGCATGCCTTGGTAATGTAAGAAAAGTATCTATCTGGTATTGTGCTATGTCAAAATCAATCTCATAACCCATAGGTGGCAAAGATTGAGTTCTCGGTTCCACAACATTAACATAGCAATAGTCGGTGTCTACTTCAAAGCATATGTCATCCTTGTATTTCTCTACTAATTGGGGTGGAATTCTATACCTGTTATGCATCTTTTCTTGAAACTTGCTAAAGTAATCATCCATAATATCATTAAAGTTATCACCTAGTTGTTTGATGAAGTCATTGATTTGATGGGTGATTGGTCGGTGTAGCTCCCAAACTACATTACCGACTTATGGAAAGAATTTCTCAAAATAGAAAAACATGCATACCAGAAGTGATCCAAACTTCAGTGTGTTAGCCGAGTTGTTCTTCTTCAACTTCCTTATGGTGTTTAGATTCTCAAACAGGTTTTTCAACAGTACTTCACAAAGATCAATTTTCATTCCCTTCTTCACAATTTTATATGCTAAATTGATTGCTGTACAGGGTACACTGTTTTCGCTTGCCGATTGGAAGAAACAATAAACTATGACTCTAATGGCAAACTTCAGCTCTGCATCTATCACATTGTTTAATTTTAGACCTCTGCAATCAGATTCAACTCCGGTTAGAGTGATCAATTCCTTCTGTGATATCATTTTCTGAGCTCAAGCATGATAAAAAATAGAGTAACCGGTGATCAAATGAATGATTTCCTTGGTGATTTTGAATGGTTTCTCCTCTAACCACATGAAATCATCATGAACCCTGCTCAGAACAAACTTGACCCACTGGGGTTCGAAGACTCGCGGGTAGGTTAGGGCTTCGATCAATCCCTTGATTTTGATGTGTTCATACTTGCTATCAAATTTCCCATCGGTACACAATTCATCATATTTGTCCTTGATCTCAACATGACCTAGTTCCTCAACTAATAAAATTCTATCCGGAATGAGTGAAAATGCAGTTTTATCATCTGGTTCAGATGCTACTTTGGGAGTTAGAGAGTATTTCAGTGAGGGCTTTTCAATGTTTTCAACAACAATGGGCTTCTGGATCTTAGGTGCCATTGCAAATTTCAGATAATCACTTAACAAAAGATCCTTAGGGTTTGAAAACTTTAACCAACAAATGCTTTCACTTAGTAAATATAAAACAGATAATCACACTGATATTTCCCGGTAGCTAGCTTTTAGAAATGCTTGAGATCAATGTGTAAATACCTTGACTTTTGCTTCGTAGGAGGTTTGATTGCCTTTGAATCGCTTTGCTCTGCTCTCTTGAAAACTTGGTAAGTGTAAAATGACCACGCAAAAGCTTTAAGTACACAATATACCTTATCGGGATCTGTGCAGTTAGGTCAAAAACATTAAATGCACTCGATACCACTTCCTTTTTATGCTTTTACCGAGTAGCCAAACTTCCTCTATTTACCGACTTGACTGGTGCTCTGAAAGACTAGATAGAATTTCAATTTTCCTTATGCATCTTAGTTATGCAGATTTTGAATTAAGTACATGATAAAATAGGAACTGTTAAGATTTAACCTTGAGAGAATGCAGTCCCTTCATACCTTCACCGATTAATTTGGAATAGGTGCACCTAACTCGGTAGGTAAGGTGATTTCTTCATTTGACACAATTTACTTCTTTATCCAAATCATCTGTAATTTGCCTTTTATTTCCTCAGTGTCTCCTCTAGGTTGATCTCTTCAATCTCTAGCCAAGTGTCCAACTTTGTGACAATGAAAACATGCCATACCGGGATTTCTCCATGATCTTCGGTTGTTCATTCCAAACCTTATAAATCAGTTGGCACTTATGTGTCCATATCTTCGACAACATTCACACCATATCCTTGTATTGTAATCCCATGGTACTATAGAATACTGTCGGTTAGGATTTGTGTGAGTTCGGTAGCCTCTAGTATTTGCTCGGTGTGCAGACCACATATAGTTCTTTTGCTTAAACCAACACTTCTTGGTACTATGTCCATATCTATTGCAATTTTTACAAAATCCTTTGAATTTTGCCTTCTAATAATTTCTAGCAGACTTTGTCCTACATTAGTTAGATGCGTGACCATATTTATTTCAATTGTGATAATAACCATTAGACCTAGTGACATTTGGTTGTTTACCTTTTCTGATTTGGCACATATTAGCAGTATGTCCTTGTTTTCCACAGTAGTTGCAAATAGGCTTCTTTCCTTTGATTTTCTTCTTGTTTCCGGCTTGCTTTGATGGTTCTCCTCTCTCGGTAGTGTGAATTCTCTTCTCGGTAGAGTCTTTTCCTTTGTAACCGAGTTCTGCAACTTTGTTGGGTCTTTTTGTATTTAGTTGCTCATCCAACATCTTTGATGCTTCATAACTCTTTTTCAGTGTTTCTTTGGATTTCCTCTCTATTTCAAGTTCATAGGTCAATCTTGATAGTTCAAGTTTTAATGCTTGATTCTCATCATCTTTCAGATTTGCTTCATGATGTGCATAACCCAATTGATCTGATAGATTTTGTTGAATCCCAGTCAACCTTGTGATTTCATCATTATTTTCAGATACTAATGCTTCAAGCTATTGTTTTTCTCTTTCTAGATCTCTTACTTTATCCTCGGCTGTCCTCAATGCATCAAGATTTTCAGTCATCTGTGTGCTGAAATGTTCATGTCCTCTCTTCATTGCTTTTAGCTGATCAGTCAGTGCTTTGTTCTTTTCTTTCAGTTCTCCAATCATCTCTTCAGTCTCTTCAGATATACTGTTCTCAAATAATGTCTCAATTTGTTCCACTAACTCTTGAGAGTCCTGCAAATCATCAGACAATCTTCTTCTAACTTTCAATGATTTTTGCATTTGTCTTTGCATGTCTGCAATCACTTGATTAGCATGATCCAACTCTTCTTGCAGATACACAATTCTACGAGATTGTTTATAGCCTTCCATTGATAAGATCTTTTTCTTTAGGCTATTAATCCCTTTTCCAAGATTGAAGCTCTGATACCAAATGTTAGGCCCAATATGAAAAGCTAATGTACTAGAGGGGAGGGGTGAATCAATACTTCAAATTCTTTCTTCAACAATAACTTTACTGTTATGCATAAACCAAAAACTGCTTATCATACATGATTCACTCCATAACACATATATTTTGGTTATGAAGAAACTCTTGGTTAGAGAGAAAAACTGCGGTGGGGATGGCACCCACAACTTCACTACTGCAATAATAAAGGTTGCTCGGTTAGAGCTACATGTTTAGCTATTTCTGATAGCTTACCCTGTTAGGAGTATCAAGATCGTTAGATCTACCTTGCTAAAGGATTTTACAACACTTATTCTAAATGCTACACCTGGTTAAAGGCTTTACAATTTATAAACTTTGTTAGAGTCTTTTACCTCGTTAAAGGTTTCTTTTACAACTCAAAATATTACAATAAAATCTTTACAAATATTTGCAACTTTACATCTGAAATGTTATAGCAGATTCTATGTGCTCAAAATGAGATTACCTTGCTTATAGCATACCTCGGTAATCCATAGATTAACTCGGTAAACCCATCTGTTTACTCTGTTCCTTGACTATTCTCTGAAATCCTTCTCGGTGACCTCTGTGTCTCTGATAGTCACAATACTCAGTGCTTCCTTATCTATTGCACATGTCTTTGCTTCATATGTCTCTTATATCTTTATCTGATCCCAATTCATGCTGTATAAATAGATCTCTTATGTCGGTGATCTGATCATGCTTCGATCTTACAAACATGATTCATCAAATGAATAACCATACAAAATATTTCATTGGATAGATGACCTCAAAATCATACAAAATCTTTAAGTGCAATTTCCAATGAGATAACAACTGTTTGTTCCTCGATCTTGTAACACGTTTCCCATGTGTGTCTAGGTTCAATGAATCTGGTAACACGTTTCACTCGGTGTATATCAACTCGGTGTATCATTATTGCTACTTGGTAGACATAGAGTGATACTTGGTAGATAGCTCGGTGTATACTAGGCTCTGTGACTACTTTCTTCTATAACCGACTGCTCTATGCTTACCGACTGAATATTTCAGTAGTAGTAACTGACTAGAGTATATAGAATGACTTTGGATATAAAACTAATGGCAACTTAGTAATTAGTAACAACTTCTTGATTAGAATTTTCTTTAAACTATCACATAGTTTCAAACTAGTTCGATAATTGGGTTGCCAATCCAACATGCTAATCCCAAAAAGTTTCCATAAGCATAAAGCATATCAACAAGCTAGTGATTCAATCATATTAAGCACATAAAACCAACATCATTATCAGTTTCAAATCAGGATATATCAAATCCTCTATCAAAAAACTTGATCAATCCACCTTGTGTTCATTATCTTGGATATATCTTTCCTACTTTGAACCTAGGTTGTATCAAAATCAAAATTGTGCTCACATTGGAATCAAGTGAACTTGTAAACTATCATATGCTTATATGAATTTTGAGTACCACCTTAAGAAAAGAAAACCCAGTTATAAAGCTACTCAGAAAAGAATAAGATTCTTGTATATTTAAAAAATAGGACATTCCTACACCATTTTCGTCACTTTTTACGTGGCTGCGGGACATAATTTGATGAAGAAATTTTTCAAGGACGTGCTTTTCAACAAAGAGATGCTTTATCACAATGAACCAACAACAGTGGTAAAATCAACAAATCATACCTTCCTAAACCGATAATCACCTTTTGAGTTGTTTTTAGAAGGTCAGAACTTCAAAAAAATTGAAATGATCACATGCTAGTTTGGACTAGAGCTCAATACGAACAACTAAGAAAACAACAAAAATAAATAGAAGAAGAAGATAATTCAACATTCCACACTTTTGGGTATACAACTGTTGATGAAGAAGAAATTAACAACACCATTAGAGACCTTGAGCAATATTTCAAATTTGATAGACTGATGAAAAAATTATTAGCAAAGCAAAAATAAAAATATCTTTTGATGTTGGCAAAATCAAGAGCTAAATTGCCATAAGACTTTAACATAGAAGCCTTGAAACAAGATGTGGACATGAGTAATACTCAAAATACAGATGATCCAAATAACGAAGATATGAACAAAGAAAGTTGTGAAGAAACAAGAAAAGAACACGATGACACAAGAAGAGAGCATAGTGATAGAAGAACTTACGAAGAAACAAGGAGAAACCATATGGATAATCCATTGTTAAATCTCACTTAGCAAATGCAAACTCTACAACAACAAATACAAGATATGCAAAATGGAACAAGCTCCAAGAAGTATTCATTGGAAGATATCTACCCATATCCTTTCAATAAAAGTTTGAATATGATACCATTTCCACAACATTGCGAGATCCCTAAATATGACAAATACGATGGGAAATCTGATCCTCAAGACCACATTAGAGAGTTTTGTAGTATGAGTATGGAATTTGCACATGATGAAACTTACTTGATGTGTCTATTCTGTAGGAGTTTAAATGTTCAATCAATGGAATGGTTCTCCAGATTACCATCTGGAATCAAATCTTTTGAAGAACCCATGAATAGGTTTATTTCACAATACTCCTACAATGTAAGGAATGAGATAACAATGCCAAATTTATGCAATGTTAAACAAAAGAATGGTGAATCTTTTATGATCTTCTTGCAGCGATGGAAACAAATGTTTAATAGGTATCCAAGAGATGTACCTGACCAAGAAAAGATGGACATATTCATTGATAATCTTATCAATGAAATGAGTCATTGTCTAAAAATGCAATGTCCTCCTTCTTTTGCTAAGATGATTGAGAATGGTTTGAAAATAGAAGACGCAATGGTAAAGAAAGTGTTGGCTCGATGATGATTTGTAATATATTCATCATATGTTATCATTGATAAAACACATACACACACATATGTTCATATTGTCTACCGGTGTAACTTCAAGATGTTTACACTACAACCGGTATACTAAAGGTTTATCTCTAACCGGTACTTTGAGACAACCGATATGTGTATTAGAGACAATAATGGATATTCATTATTCGGCATCAACATGAAGATCAAGTAGAGATCATGACAAAAGATTAAAGGATAACAGTTCATATGTTTAACTCAAACTGGTATTGATTGTACCAACCGGTATTTTGGTAATTTCGTGATGAGTTATCCCACTAACAATTTTTTGGCGGTATTTTTGTGATGTGTTATGATCACTTGACTAGATACACTGCACCTAGGAAATTGTATTATGATTTCCTTAGGCCGACATGAAATCCAAGTGTCTATATATTGGCATTTGAGTGAATTATTTTATGTATGAAGAGCGAAAAGATTTTATGTATGCGAGAGAAGAAGTGATAAGGTGAGGAGTGTGCTGAAGAGTAGTGTTGAAAATGTTTAGAAGGATCTAATTAAGCAATTATTGTGCTACTCAGACATATCAAACTATTCCTATTATTTTCTAACAATCACAACAGATATCAAATCCCCTAACCAGGTAAGCTCTAACAAGCTTCTATGTTCAAATCCTTTAACAAGGTGATTCATTAGTTTGAATTCAGAAATCCTCCACCGAGGTTACTGAAGACCTTATCAAGGAAAGAAATCATGAGATTGCCAAGATCAAGTGAGAAAATGCTATCTTGCATGAGCATTTGAATTTTGAAAGAGAAGAGAAGGAAAATATGCAGTTAGATCTTGATCTAGCATCCTATATGAGAGAGAACCTGTCTAAGAATAATGAAAATCTCACCACACAACTTACTGAAGCAAATGAGAAGTTGGAAAAGTTCAACAAGAGTTCTACCTTGCTAGATGAACAAATCAAATCATAAAGGATGAAAGGTGATACCTCTGGACTTGATTTTCACACATTTGAAAAAGGTGAATCCTTCAGTACCAAGAGCAACATTCCTAAGAATAGATCTGCTCCTAAGATTAAAAATCCTACCAGTAAGAAGATCTTTAAACCTGTTTGTTTTGTTTGCCATAAAACTGGTCACACTACAAATGTTTGTAGAGACAATCCTAACAGAAATACAAGTTACAACACTAATGCTAGGTATGTGTCGAAGAAATTTGAAGGTCATTGCTTCACATGTAGAATGTATGGACATAGATCAGTTGAGTGCAGATATGGAGCAAATAATCCCATTCTACATATGCATCCAAGACCTAATGGCAACTGGATGAGGAATTTTGACAACCGGGTCAACATGAACTGGCCAAGACCCTATGACAACCGGTTTAGTCCATTTGAGATGGAAAAGGTAACAAATGTCATTTGCACTATTTGTAATAACTTTGGTCATGTGGCTATGAACTGTAGAAGAAGAACTGGGAGAGGAAATACAAGACCTTGGAAATCATCTGGTATGGCCTGTTATCACTGTAACAAACCGGGACATCTTGCAAAATTCTGTAGATCCAGAAATAACAAACCGGTCAATCCCTCCAAGGATAAAAAAGGAAAACCAAAAGTTAATGTTGAAGAAACTAGAGAGGAAATGAATAGGATATGGAAGAAAAAGAGTGATGACTCACCTATCGAGGAAGCTGTTCCTTCACCTAGTGAAGAGAATCCTGCATCGGTGAATCAAGCCTTTTCATATGGCAAAGGGGAGCTTAACGGTAAATCCACTTTCAGACCCCTTGAAATGAATGAGTGGTAAGAGAATTTTTGATGCATAGAGTTTTGATAACTTTTTGTCACTAGTTATCAACTGGTTTTTATCTTAAGCGGTGAAATTAGGGTTTGTACCCCTAACAGGCGAGCATTTAATGCAGTAGGTAAAAAGGATAAAAGCTATTTTTACTTTGTCATTTTTACCCTAACGTATTCGAGAAAGAAATTTGGAGTGACTGTTGAGCTTAGAAAATTGTTGGTTGATAATTGTCGAACTTGCATTAAGATTTGTGATCAAGTTGACTTGAAGGTTGCAAAAGATCTAACTAGTGTGCATTTGGGACATTCAACACAAAACGAGGCAGTGTGCGCAAGAAAAGGTATTTTGAAAATTTTGCTTCGAATCTTGTTTATCTGCAATGGAATCTTCTTTGAAGTCTTTAGAAAGATTAATAATTATATCTGAGCCAATGGAAGTTGTAGAGACTGAACAAATTGTGTCATATAACGCATTGTCGCAAGTTCCTAGTGGAGTTTTGGTTAAAGGTGATTTGTCAAGTTATATTGACTGTAAGATAGAAGATCTAGGATATCTGTACATTTACACTCAATTGAAATCCCTCTATGATGAGAATGGAAAGCTTCAAACAAAGTATGCTAGGATTTTCGAGAAGGGTTTCCATAATGCCACTTATTTTCTTGAGGATTTCAAGGAAAAGCATATCAAAATAATTTTGAGTAGAGTTCATGGTGAAAACATGTATTTAGAGAGAACTCACACAATTACCAAGAAATCCATTCAGGCTATAACTAGTTATTTCTCAACTGGTAGAGTACCTGAGTTAAGGAGAATTTCAAAAGAGACGGTATACTCACTAATCGGTTCAGTTTCTGACAAACGAGCTTTTTCTATCAACACCATCAGGGACCCAGCTGTAAAATTGGTAACAATGGTGATTAGTTACCAAGTATTTTACTCCAACAGACTAAACAATGTTCCATCTGCAACAATTCACACAGCTCACATGATGATAGCTGAAAATGCTGACTATGATCTTTGCGAGGCTATTAGAAGACAATTGTTTCAAAAGTTGCAATCAATAAAAAAGGATAGCAGTCAGAAGTTCAAGTATGGGCGGTTATTGGTTGGGTTATTCTTTTATTTTTAAAATTTCCTACCAGGTATAGGTGATATTAAATGGTCAAAGGACCTACTGGTATCAACACAAATCAAGAACAACATCAAGGCTGTAAAGAATATCTTCCCTACCGCTATGAATAAGCACTTCAATGAATTTCAGAAGAAAATGAGCATGAGGATGCGATTACCTGAAGATGTGGTAAGTCATTTTGCATAGGATATAGTCTTTACCATTACCACTGATTTTTGTTTGATGCAAGCAATTGAACCGAGAGAGGAGGAAAGGGAGGACATGAGTTATGAGGTTAACTATGACCTACTGGTTGGTTATGCCAATAACCTGTTGGCATCTCCTAAGGACAAAAAGAAGGCAAAACTGGATATTATGGTTGTCCAGGATGCACCAGCAGAAACCAGTATTGCTCTTAGTGGAAAAGGAAGGAAAAAGAAAGATGAGGAAGTATCTCCTGCAATCAAAAGTACAAGGGTGACTCAGAGTATCCAAACCAAGAAGGAACCGACACCTAAGGTATGTGTAAAGAAGGAGAATGCAGTGAAGAAGAGAGGAAGAAAGCTAATTCTGCAAGCAGAATCTTAGGGTACAGACTCTGATGAAGAACCTAAGAAGATAAAGGCTACCGACATAATATCTAAGAAAGTGAAAGAAGTGCCGAAGGAAAATGTGCCTCTTGACGTTTCTACCTTCAAACCCGAGAGCCACTTTGAAAGAACAATAAAGACATTGGGGAGAAATAGATTTGACAATGTCAAGGAACATTTTGATTCCTTCAATGAAGATGAGAAAGAGCAAGTTCTTCAACATGTAGTTACTCAGTTCTGCCATTATAGTCGATTGCCCCATGATATTGAAAAAGATATTTCAAATTCTTTATATACTATTCTTTTAAATAAATGGGAGGAAGTTGTAAAAATAGAAAAAGAAATCATTGATGAAGTAATTGTACAATATTTTCCTGAATTATCTAAGGATGAAATTAGTGATCTAGTTGAATGGTACATAGCTCAGTTTATGTTCAAACCAAGAAGATTGAAGCTTCTTAGTAGAAAGAGGTCAATTATTGAAACTGAGACCCATCATATAGCTCATAATGTCAAAAGGATGGAATAAATTGTACTATCTTCTAAAGATGCAGAAGATGTTGTCGTTAATAGATCAGAAATGGATGAAGAAGAAATTGTTCGAGTAGATGTGGTCTATCCTATTAAAAAGAAGGAAGACACCCCTATTCTTGTTATTGATGATGTTCAATCTGTAGATGTCACTCTATGTGAAATAACTAATTCACGGGTCAAATTAGTTGAGCAGCTGGCTACTCAACTAAAAGTGGTCGATCCACCAAAGACAGAACAACTAGAGAAACCCCAATCTCCATCGATCATTCAAGTTATTCAGAAAGAGTCTATAGAAAATATTGTCACACAGATTTTTGAAAAGGAACCAGAGAAGAATAAAGAGAAAGCGATCATTAAAGTTGTATCCTCTGAACCAACAAAGCAAATGCTGATGAGGATGATGATGATTCGTTAAGCATTTTAGGACGTATTGATGTAGACAAAATGAGCGCATCAGAAATGATGAAGATTGCTAATGTCATGCAATCTAGGGCACATAAAAAGAGACTAAAAGAGCAAAGGGTTGAGGCAAAAACAATTCAGCCCGCAGTAGATATTTTATCTAGTCTGCTACCAGAAACATCTACAACACATCTATCTACCCCTATTAGCAAACTTGGTCAGTTAGTTGCAGATGCATCTGATCAAATCAAGTCACTTGAAGATGCTACTCAAAACTATGCTGAAAAGAGTCACAAGAAGAAGTATGGAGAAAAACTGGCAAAGAACATTGAAAATAGAAAAATGGCTCTATCACACAATAAAGATTTGTTGAGAAATACTATTGAAGCAGGCAGAAAATATCTTGCCTCCATCTCTAATGTTTCTTTCTTTTATTCTGACATTTCACAAAGGAGAGGAGAAACAGAGCAAGAGCTAGCAAAACTATGCAATGCATTTTCCCCACTCCAAGATTCTATATTTGCCTTTAGCAAATCCTTAGATGAGCTGCATAATAGGTTGGACATTTATGATCAAGAGAAGGCAAAGAGACTCCAGTCTCTAAAGGAAATCAAGAGTATGCTCACATCACAAGTAGATATACTTCAGAGAGCCCACTCAAATGCTGAAGCTATTTTAGCAACTCCTGAAACCTATACACTTGATTCAATGGAAGAGTTCCATGCACAACTTATGACTACATTCAAGTACACTGAGAACGTGTTGGAAACTTGGAAAAAAATGCCTTGTCATAGTTGAAGCAGAACTTCAATGTTATTTTCATGAGACTTGCCTATACATAAACTTTGATTTAAGTTTTTCAAGATGCTGATGTATATGATAAATACTTTGATACACATTTTCTCTCTCTCTCTCTCTCTCTCTCTCTCTATATATATATATATATATATATATATATTTTTTTTTTTTTCTTTTTCAATTTGGCATTGTTATCAAAGGGGGAGTAGAATTTGTTGGTCACAAATTCTTATTTCCCTCCTATCCTCTTGTAAGAAAATGAATAACTCTGTCTGCATACAAAGAGATTAGGGAAATAGAACTCAAGAACAACATATAACAAGGTTTGAGAACCTTCTACACTTTGAACTTGTTTGAAGTTCAGGTGGGTATACCTTTTGTGAATAAATTCACACTTTTAAACAAAGATCCACATTAAACCAATGCATAAAAACCTATGGACCTCATCACCTTTGCAAATACTTGAAAAATTTTGAAAAGAATATGCATTTATCTTCAATATTGATCACCAAGAAGGTTATGGAGCCTAGAAAAACTATACTAGTGCCTTATCCTGGGCTTCAGAGTCACCTAAGCTATACAAGAATTCTGAATTTGGACATTTCAATACATTCTATCACTTCAACTTCATTAACTTAATATATGCCTGACATATATGTAAGTTTTTCCTTTATGCTAAACCTGTTCATCAAATTCAAGCAGAAAACACTACTGATTCACTAACAGAGGGGTTCTACGTATATTTAATTCCTCCCCTTAAGAGAAAAACCTAAAATACCTCTGCAAGATTGCCTTGCAATCCCCATCCAATCAAATAACCTTGATTATTTAGAAGAACACAGTAAATCAATAAATGCATGCAAGAAGACAACAGAAATGTGAGCTCAAAATGATCTGGTTTGTATATTGATATCCATCATCAAATTCTACATCTAACTCAGAGTAATTCTTCAAATCCAGAAAAAGGCCCCCAAATATATTTTTTTCCAGAGTTTTCTTACAAAATTATTGAGATCCTTACAAATGAGAAGAAATTGGAAATATGAAGAGGAGGGAAAAATTAGGTCTGCAACCGAAATTGCCAGATGTCTCCTTTTCCAACTGAATTTCAATTCCTTCCTTTTTCCCATGGAAAATTCTCTCAAAATATCTGATCTTTGTTGAAACAAACTTCATAAATGTATTCCTCATCTCGAGAGCTTTTCGATGATATATGATACTTGTCATTTTGACCAAAAATGGAGCCCTGGGCGAATTAATCATTCACATGTGTGCTCATCATTTAAATTTTTCATTTATTCATATAGTCTGAACTATATAATTAACATGCATTTAACTTTGATTTTTGCTTTGATTGTGCCCTGACGTCTTGCCATGTGGTGGGACCTGATTGGTCGATAGGGTTGACTGGACGCCACCTAGGATGACACCTCATCACCGTTGGAGTTGACTGGACGCCACCTGGGATGACACCTCATCATCGTTGGATGTGTATGCCACATCACCCCCACTTGTCTGTCCACCTATCGCCATTTGTACGCCACATCATTGCCACCTAGGTGCCATCGGGATGGGACCTACCTGCTGGATATTTGACTGTACCTACCACCTGAGTGCCACCTGGCTTTCACCATTTTGCATTTCGCCTTTCGCCATTTCGTGGCCTCTAACAAGTGAGCATCTTACCTTCGCGAAGCAGCGTGGATCATTCGATCTCTTGAAACATGCACGATCTTTACCCTGCTCAATTTTCGGAAATGCTTTTCGCCATTTTGCAGCCTCTAATGTTTATGCATCTCGCCTTCACGAAGCAGTGCGGATCATCGATCCACCTCGGACATGCTCGCTGGTTAAGTCGGCCTTTCTCTGCAAAATTTTGCCAGTCCACCTCGGGAAGCGTGCTTGCGTGGGGTCCATCTGTCGCTGTCTATCACCTCCTTCGATCACCTTGGGATCCGCACCCACATGTGGGCCCACCTTGGGCACCCAACGGGCACCGTCCGTCAAAAGCCTTGATGGCTTTGACATATTACTAGTGTGTGTTCTTGCTTTTAAATACTGAAAATGTTCATTTCCCAGTCAATGTGGGATAATGTGTTTAGCCTGGGACTGCATTTTTTAAGCTTTCTCGGAGTGTAATGGCTCCTCTTTGCACTTGATTGAAGTTTCAATTTCCTTTTCGACCATGCATAGGAGGTTTAACACCTTCTATACTCCACACACGACGCAAGGAGGAGGCATTGGGTATCGATTGCATTCATTTATGAAGTTTCTGCACTTACACCACTCCATGCACAACAAAAAGATACCACAGAAGCCAACACAAGTTATGCACCTGCTAATTGCAATTGCTTGAAAATTTCTATGCATCCTACAAAGCCATGCAAAGGAACACTGAAGGAGGAAATTAGAAGGTTTATAAACCTTCAAACATGCCACGTGAGAAAGGGGAAATTGCATTTGTCTTTGGCGATTTCTGCCTTCCTCAAGACATCATGCAGGAGGAGGCATTGCTACTATAGGAGGTTTTGAAACTTTCAACGCCCTTTTACATAGGGTACTGGCTTTACACCCATCATTGCATTGGGTTCAAAGTATTATTCCTTAGCTTACCACGCCCAGCTTGGAGGGAGATGGGAGGGCATGTGAGAAGTGGTTTTTTCTTGGCACACTTGCCTTGCTAATTTGCTGCATTTTCAACACCCAACCAACACTCTTCTACACTCCACGCAAGGGATTCAACACCCACATAGAAGCCTGGGGTCTTCTGCAACCATAACACATACCATGCGAAGGCTGAAGGGAGATGGGAGAGCACGTGAGAATGGGAATACAGGACAATTTGTTTTCAACTCCCCTCACCATCCACCACGTGACCATTTGCTTGATGGTCATTGTTGTTGCTCCCTTATCTTCCCTGTCACGCAGAGAGGGGAGTTCTTCACCAGCAACGTTGCAGTCAATGTGCCATGTTGCTTCCCTTTAGACACACACGTGAGCTTTGCGAGATGGGGGGCACGTGAGGGAGGATGCTACGCTGAAGTTGAATTTACTTGCATCTTATGCAGTCCTCCTTCAAACACCATGTGCCAGATTGATTTGTCAAATGGGAGATTGGATGCCATAAAATAAGAATAGTTTGCCACAAAAAATAGTGCACAAGCATGAGCCAAGTCGAGCCCCAAAGTGGGTCCGACTAAACAAAATTTTCGTTTCCATGCAACTGACACTCGAAAAATGCTTCAGGAACCTTACCCTTACCTCTGGAAATGATCGGCATTGTTTTCAGATCATTAATCCGTATTTCACAACTTTCAGGCACTTGTGCCACATTTTCGCATTTAATCGCGAAGACGTATTTTTCAAACTGGTCAAAACACCTTTCTGGACCTCGCCATCTGACAGGCGTGTACTCTGAAATACAAGGATGAACTCTACCACACGGTTTCTCAAAACGAGTCTCGAGCGAAGAGATATTAATTGGCGAAAATGACAAACTGGCTCTGTTGACACTGCGGACCTGATGAAGTCAATGTTCTGGCAACACATGATGCCTTTCTCAAAAATATCAAACGACCTCCGTAGGCTCTCAAATTTGAAACATAGGTACCTTGAAGTACATATTAAAACTTGGAAATCTTAGTTCAATCACAATATTGATAGGATGCAAATGGTGTGCTCACAAAAATGGCTACATTAACTGATACAACACTGGAAGTACAGATAATTGAAAACGATGGCTAAATGAACCCTTTTGAAAACTGATCAAATGGATTGGCAAAGGCTTGAAATTTGAAACATAGCTCATTATTTATACCAAAAACATCCCAAAAGAAACATTATGACATGACACCCACTGAGGCAACTTTTACACTTATGCAAAACAGGGCTCTGACTAGCTGTCGAAACAGGTATTTGCCAAAACACACAAACTACAAACGGATTTGGCTTTGAAAACTGAGCAAATGGATTCATTAGGACTTGAAATTTTGCAAGCTGACTCAAATTTATGCATAGAATCTAATCCACTTTTAATTTCTTCATGACGATCAACAGGGAAAAAGATATAATTTCTCAAAGTAGGCTACTCAATAAAATCTGCATTTGTGCCTAAAATGCACTTTCAGCTCACCTTTCGAAATGGGTACCTGGTAAACTTATCCAAACTGAATTCTGAAAGTTGCACATCACTGAATAGGCCAAATGAAAGGTGTAGGACATGAATTCCGAGCCTTACCTCCTGAAAATCAACTGGCTCCATTTTACCCCCTCTCTAACTAGGCCATTCAAATAGACTCATTTTTATCATTTGGAAATGCAGGGCAAAATTTTGAAATGGGCCTCTAAACTTGACTCAAACTTAATGAGTCCCAACAGTGGCTCTGACTGGGGATGGTTGATTGCAAGATCAACACAAGAACATAGAATCAATGGTTAAGCAGACCACCCAAAAATGGATCACTTTCTCTTCTCTTCTAAAAAATAGGGCTTCCTTATTCTACCCAAACAACATGACACTTTATTGAAAACCACACAACTGAAGCAAATAAACTATACAATAGATACAAACATGCTTAAAACTTTGTAAAAGCTGCTCAACTTTTCTCAACATTTACCTCTGTCAAAAATCTGATTTTCATCTCTTGATATCATGATCCAAACAAAGGCACCTTTCAATAACAACTGAGCTTAACTTTTATAATCAACCTCTGTTGTCTCATTACTGTAACAACTGGTGTACATACCTCTTGTCTGATTCTAAACTTTGTAATCACACACTACTTCAACACAAGTAAAAACATGAGACAATTCACCATAGAGGCCTTCCCACAAGCTGCAGTGCACTTCACTATCCCAATCAATTCTACCATTTGCAAGGGCATCATCATGCTGAATCTCAAAAATAAAACATTCATTCTCAACATTGTAATCCTCATCAGCACATGCCTTATTACCAATTAGAATCATAGAATGAAGGGCATTACTATCTGAATGATAAAAACAAGGAACATAAATATCACAATCCAGATGTGATATTTCACTATGTTGATCACACTCTATATTGTCTTTGTTTATCAAACTCAACACATCTACATCCTCAATATCCCATTCATGGAAAAGAATGCATACCTCTGGTTGAAGCAAATCCTCAGCTAAATCTTTCTCATTCAAGCTTACATCCACCTGAAACACTTCCATTTGTGGTCTGAATTAATCATCACATAACCCATGCCTCTTGTCTTCATCATGAAGTAAATTTTTACAACCCATGTTACTGCTGTTCGAAACTTTATCAGCATTACAAACTTGTTAAAAACAAGGGAAAACTTCAGCATTTTCATCAATGAAATCAGCACCATGAACATTAGTATCAAAAGCAAAGAACTCCATATCTGGTTCAAGCATACTATCATCATTTTCATTCTCTTCATGGTACCTCAAGCTCTGAAAGCATTCAAACACGGGTTTACTTAAATATGAAAATAGAGCATTATCAATACTGTCACATACATTCTTATCTTCAAAAACACTTTCGTTTTCAGATTCATAACTGAGGCACATAACTTGGTCTTCTCTTATATCATCTTCATAAGATGAATAATAAGAATTCTCATAACCATCATCAGCTGCATGACTGACATTCATTTGCTGATCAAAAGAAAGTGAAACACTTGTGCCAAGATCGTTCTCATTCTGAAATTGATCTTCATTGTTCATTTGCATACCTTCAAGGTGCTGGGAATAGAACTCATTGTCCTCATAATCAGCAACACCACTCCATTCTGAAACACATTCATCACTGGGTACACTTGCACTGAACACATCATCAACATCATTCATAATTTCATTTTCAGATTTATCAGACTTAAACAAAATCTGATTTATATTGTATTGCACATTTTCACTTGCATAATCAGCCACATTTGGTGATCCTTCAGTACTTGGCATTTCAACATCTAATACATCAACACCATGTAAAGATCGATGGTCATTACCATCATTGTTTTCAATTTCACTATCCTTTAGAGATGCATGATTCACTTCATAATTGGCAGCTACATAATCAGCATAACTGGCATACAAATCAAATGGTACATATCCCTTATATATGTCTATCTCTATATCAGCATTATCACAACAATTCCCACTGATCATTCCATCATTACTGTGAGAGACAACCAACATTGACAGCAAAGGTTCTTGACTCTCATCTAAATTTGAATCATATATATCAACAAAACCACTTGGAACAGCAGGGCTTGAAATATTTTGACACAAAATGTTTTGATCAGTTTCAAGTGGTATTTCACCATTGAAGGTGCTTTGACAAGAAACTACAACAGACAAATTTCTTGGCTATCCCAAATTTCAAATTATTTTCGATGTCCCTAGCTGTGTTAAAAGCTTCATACAAGGTTTTGGGTTCTTTGTTTCTCAATAGGAAACCCATCTTCTTACCAAAAGCACTCATATAAATATCCAGACATACCGTATCATCAAACTTATACTTTCTGGAAATTTTAGTCAATGCTTGTGAAAATCTGATATTAAATGTTGGTACCAATTCATCTTCCCTGATTTGTATATAAGTGAACTCTTTCATCATATCATAATCACTCATTTTTTCATCAAATGGATCCATAAAATCTGAAATCAATTCTTCCCATGAGGTAATAGAATTCACTAACAAAAAAGAGAACCAATCCCTTGCATCCTCTTTCACTGACTGGACAAACAACTTCATGCACACATCTTCTTGACTAATTTCAAACTCTCCCATCAAATCTGAAAATCTTTTCACATGTTGACATGCTGATTCTGATTTCTTCCCACTGAAAATTGGCAAATACTTTCTAATTTTTGTGGGTATGGGATTTGGGTAACCCGGAATACCTTCAAAGTTTAGAGTAGCATAACACTTCATATTGAAACTCTTCCTATTACATGGTTGTTCTATTTCATTGGACATGGTCATATGTGGAAATACACAAGGCTGAAAAACTTCACTGCTCATTTTTTCCTCCTCCCACAAATGATTATACAATCTTGGATAAAAAACTTCAAGCACATACCCTTATTCAAATCTATTCATTAACATTGCTTGACATAAGGTTTTCCGAATTTGCATACTATGGAAGATCATATACATTGGATACTTTAGCATCATAGATATGCAAATTAATTTTGTGATTCCTCTTTCCCTCTAGAATAGTGCTATTCACTAAATGGGAAAACAACATTACACATTCAAATTTTTAGAACAAATATCCTTTGCATTTGAAACCTCTGAAAATACCTAGAGATTCGCAGCTATATAAAACTTTAGATCTGAAGATTTACTTCCAATTTTAGCAAGGTCTTTTACATCAGAGTCACCACCTCTTGCAAAGAGGATATTTTGAACAACAGAACACCATTCAACACAAGTTTAAATCTCTATTTCCTCCTTCAATCTTGCTACATCAAAAATTCTTCCAGGCTATTTAACACTGGTATGAACCACAGAGTTGCCACCCAAATAAGGAATTGGGGAAAAGCTTGCATACAGCTGCAAGGACTTGCTCACAACTCAACAACATACATTCACTGTTACTCCATAAAATATGACATGAAACACATATCATTCTTCAGATCTAGAACAAGGAACATTTATTTCATCATAAAAACACTTCCAAAACTTTGTGCATACACAATGGACAGATTGGCTGGATATGAAATTAGGTAATTCTTATTTAGCAACTCCCCAACAGAGTCGCCACTTTTGTTGGTCACAAATTTTGATTTCCCCCTCCTATCCTCTTGTAAGAAAATGAATAACTCTGTCTGCATACGAAGAGATCAGGGAAATAGAACTCAAGAACAACATATAACAAGGTTTGAAAACCTTCTACACTTTGAACTTGTCTAAAGTTCAGGTGGGTATACCTTTTGTGAATAAATTCACACTTTTAAACAGAGATCCACATTAAACCAATGCATAAAAACCTATGAACCTCATCACCTTTGCAAATACTTGAAAACATTTAAAAAGAATATCCGTTTATCTTCAATATTGATCACCAAGAAGGTTATGGAACCTAGAAAAACTATACCAGTGCCTTATCCTGGGCTTCAGAGTCACCTAAGCTATACAAGAATTCTGAATTTGGACATTTCAGTACATTCTATCATTTCAACTTCATTAATTATGCCTGACATATATGTAAGTTTTTCCTTTTTGCGAAACCTGTTCATCAAATTCAAGTAGAAAACACTACCGATTCACTAACAGAGGGGTTCTACGTATATTTAATTCCTCCCCTTGAGAGAAAAACCTAAAATACCTCTGCAAGATTTCCTTGCAATCCCCATCCAATCAAATAACCCTTGATTATTTAGAAGAACACAGTAAATCAATAAATGCATGCAAGAAGACAACAAAAATGTGAGCTCAAAATGATCTGGTATGTATATTGATATCCATCATTAAATTCTACATCTAACTCAGAGTAATTCTTCAAATCCAGAAAAAGGCCCCCAAATATATTTTTTGCCAGAGTTTTCTTACAAAATTCTTGAGATCCTTACAAATGAGAAGAAATTGGAAATATGAAGAGGAGGGAAAAATTAGGTCTGCAACCGAAATTGCCAGATGTCTCCTTTTCCAACTGAATTTCAATTCCTTCCTTTTTCCTATGGAAACTGCTCTCAAAAGATCTAATCTTTGTTGAAACAAACTTCATAACTGCATTCCTCATCTTGAGAACTTTCCGGTGATATATGATACTTACCATTTTGACCAAAAATGGAGCCCTAGGCGAATTAATCATTCACATGTGTGCACATCATTTAAATTTTTCATTTATTCATATAGTCTGAACTATATAATTAACATGCATTTAACTTTGATTTTTGCTCTAATTGTGCCCTGATGTCTTGCCACGTGGTGGGACCTGATTGGTCGATAGGGTTGACTGGACGCCACCTGGGATGACACCTCATCACTGCCATGTGTATGCCACATCACCACCACTTGTCTGTCCACTTGTCGCCATCTGTGTACCAACTCATCGCCACCTAGGCGCCATTGGGATGGGACCCGCCTGCTAGATATCTGACTGTACCTGCCACCTGAGCGCCGCCTGGCTTTCGCCATTTCGTGGCCTCTAACGAGTGAGCATCTCACCTTCGCGAAGCAGCGCGGATCGTCCGATCTCCTGAAACATGCACGATCTTTACCCTGCTCAATTTTCGGAAATGCTTTTCGCCATTTCGCGGCTTCTAACGTTCATGCATCTCACCTTCACGAAGCAGCGCAGATCGTCGATCCATCTCGGACATGCTCGCTGGTTAAGTCGGCGTTTCTCTGCAAAATTTTGCCCGTTTGCCTTGGGAAGCGTGCTTGAGTGGGGTCCACCTATCGCCATCTATCACCTCCTCCGATCGCCTTGGGATCCATGCCCACGTGTGAGCCCACCTTGGGCGCCCAACGGGCACCGTCCGTCAAAAGCCTTAATGGCTTTGACATATTACTAGTGTGTGTTCTTGCTTTTAAATACTGAAAATGTTCATTTCCCAGTCAATGTGGGATAATGTGTTTAGCCTGGGACTATGTTTTTTAAGCTTTCTCTGAGTGTAATGGCTCCTCTTTGCACTTGATTGAAATTTCAATGCCCTTTTCGACCATGCACAGGAGGTTTAACGCCTTCTATACTCCACACACCATGCAAGGAGGAGGCATTGGCTATCGATTGCATTCATTTATGAAGTTTCTGCACTTACACCACTCCATGCACAACAAGGAGATACCACAGAAGCCAACACAAGTTATGCACCTGCTAATTGCAATTGCTTGAAAAGTTCTATGCATCCTACAAAGCCATGCAAAGGAACACTAGAGGAGGAAATTAGAAGGTTTATAAACCTTCAAACATGCCACGTGAGAAAGGGGAAATTACATTTGTCTTTGGCGATTTCTGCCTTCCTCAAGACATCACGTAGGAGGAGGCATTGCTGCTATGGGAGGTTTTGAAAATTTCAACGCCCTTTTACACAGGGTATTGGCTTTACACCCATCATTGCATTGGGTTCAAAGTATTATTCCTTAGCTTACCTCGCCCAGTTTGGAGGGAGATGGGAGGGCATGTGAGAAGTGGTTTTTTCTTGGCATACTTGCCTTGCTAATCTGCTGCATTTTCAACACCCAACCAACACTCTTCTACACTCCATGCAAGGGTTTCAACACCCACATAGAAGCCTGGGGTCTTCTGCAACCATAACACATACCACGTGAAGGCTGAAGGGAGATGGGAGAGGACGTGAGAGTGGGAATACAGGACAATTTGTTTTCAACTCCCCTCACCATCCACCACATGACCATTTGCTTGATGGTCCTTGTTGTTGCTCCCTTATCTTCCCTATCATGTAGAGAGGGGAGTTATTCACCAACAACATTGCAGTCAATGTGCCATGTTGCTTCCCTTTAGACACACACATGAGCTTTGCGAGATGGGGGGCACATGAGGGAGGATGCTACGCTGAAGTTGAATTTACTTGCATCTTATGCAGTCCTCCTTCAAACACCGTGTGCTAGATTGATTTGTCAAATGGGAGATTGGATGCCATAAAATAAGAACAGTTCGCCACAAAAAATAGTGCACAAGCATGAGTCAAGTCGGGCCCCAAAGTGGGTCCGACTAAATTTTTTTTTCGTTTCCATGCAATTGACCCTCGAAAAATGCTTCAGGAACCTTACCCTTACCTCTGGAAATGATCGACATTGTTTTCGGATCATTAATCCGCATTTCACAACTTTCAGGCACTTGCGCCACATTTTCGCATTTAATCGCGAAGACGTATTTTTCAAACCGGTCAAAACACCTTTCTGGACCTCGCCATCTAACAGGCGTGTACTCTAAAATACAAGGATGAACTCTACCAAATGGTTTCTAAAAATGAGTCCTGAGCGAAGAGATATTAATTTGCGAAAATGACAAACTGGCTCTATTGACACTGCGGATTTGATGAAGTCAATGTTCTGGCAACACATGATGCCTTTCTAAAAAATATCAAACGAATTCGGTAGGCTCTCAAATTTGAAACATAGGTACCTTGAAGTACATATTAAAACTTGGAAATCTCAGTTTGATCACAAGATTGACAAGATGCAAATGGTGCACTCACAAAAATGGCTACATTAACTGATACAACACTGAAAGTACAGATAACTGAAAACGATGGCTAAATGAACGCTTTTGAAAACCAATCAAACGGATTGGTAGTGGCTTGAAATTTGAAACATAGCTCATTATTTATACCAAAAATAGCCCGGAAGAAACATTCTGACATGAAACCCACTGAGGCAACTTTTACACTTGTGCGAAATAGGGCTCCGACTAGCTGTCAAAACAGGGACTTGCCAAAACACACAAACTGCAAACGGATTTGGCTTTGAAAACTGAGCAAATGGATTCATTAGGACTTGAAATTTTGTAGGATGACTCACATTTATGCATAGAATCCAATACACTTTTAATTTATTCATGATGATCAACATGGAAAAAGATATAATTGCTCAAAGTAGGCTACTCAATAAAATCTACATTTGTGCCTAAAATGCACTTTCAGCTCACCCCTCGAAATGGGTACCTGGTAAACTTATCCAAACTGAACTCTGAAAGTTTCACATCACTAAATAGGCCAAATGAAAGGTGTAGGACATGAATCCCCAGCTTTACCCCCTGAAAATCAACTGGCTCCATTGTACCCCCTGTCTAACTAGGCCATACAAACTGACTCATTTTTATCATTTGGAAATGCAGGGCAAAATTTTGAAATGGGCCCCTAAACTTGACTCAAATTTAATGAGTCCCAACAGAATTATGTATGTGTGTTTTTGAAAATTTGTATAATGTATGCATTAAGGGGGAGCAAGTGTATATGTGTAAATTTTTTTTTGCATGCACACTTAGCGGTATTTCTGTAAATTTTCTAAGTGTTGCCATCAATGCCAAAGGGGGATATTGTTGGCTTGATGATGATTTGTAATATATTCATCATATGTTGTCATTGATGAAACACATACACACACATATGTTCATATTGTCTACCACTGTAACTTCAAGATGTTTACACTACAACTGGTATACTAAAGGTTTATCTCTAACCGATACTTTGAGACAACCAATATGTGCGTTAGAAACAACAATGGATATTCATTATTCGATATCAAGATGAAGATCAAGCGAAGATCATGAAAAAATATTAAAGGATAACGGTTCATATGTTTAACTCAAACCGGTATTGATTGTACCAACTAGTATTTGGTAATTTCGTGATGAGTTACCACAAATCATGATGAGTTATCCCACCGACAAATTTTTGGCAGTATTTTTGTGATGTGTTATGATCATTTGACTAGATACACTACACCTAGGAAATTGTGTTATGGTTTCCTTAGGCCAACATGAAATCTAAGTGTCTATATATTGGCATCTTAGTGAAATATTTTATGTATGAAGAGCAAAAAGATTTTATGTTTGGGAGAGAAGAAGTGCTAAGGTGAAGAGTGTGTTGAAAAGTAGTGTTAAAAATGTTTAGAGGGATCTGATCAAGCAATTATTGTGCTACTTAGACAGATCAAACTATTCCTGTTGTTTTCTAACAATCACAACATAAATCAAATCCCCTAACCAGGTAAGCTCTAACAAGCTTCTATGTTCAAATCCTTTAACAAGGTGATTCATTAGTTTGAATTTAGAAATCCTCCACAAAGGTTACTCCTAACAGGGTACTACCTTTAACAGGGTATAAGCTTCTAATCAAGCTATGGGATCTGTAACCAGATTTGCTCCTAGTAGAGCACATTGTAGACCCTAACCGGTCAGTTATCTGTTACTGCAGATAGCTAACTTGTGAATTCCATCTCACCGTGGTTTTTACCTATTTGGGTTTTCCACGTATAAATATTTGTGTTATGGTGGATGCTTTACTTTTTGTGGATGCTATTATATCATTTTGAATTATATGCATTTTACTTAAAAATTATGTCAAGTTCATCTACCGATTACTAGTTGAAGTAGTTTCATTTTTGGTGTCATTGATTCACCCCCCCTCAGTGATTTTCAAGTCCATCAGAAAGGAGAGCTAAAACTTTACAATAATTCTTACAACAACAACAACAATCACAACAACAATGACAAACCCAATTTTTGGTCAAAGAATAGGAATGCCATCAATAGAGGAAATGACAAAAAATCAGACACGGTTCTTTCAAGATCTAATGCTCTCCTAATTTGTAAAAGGTTCGGGTTCCTTTCAAAAACCTGTTTTTACTTAATAAAAAACAATCAAGAAAACAATAAATCAAATTCTTTCTTCTCCAATCCTCATAGGAAATTCACAAACATTGGAGAATCCTTGGAATCAGCTTTGAAAACTCTCCTTGCGAATAAACTGATTACTTTACCAGAAGCAAGAAGTTATGAACCACAAATCAAACCAAATTGGTGGAACGACAATCATTTTTGTAATAATCATCAAAATAAAGGACACCAAACTAATGATTGTTAGAGATTGAAACATCTTATCCAAGATTTAATCAATAATGGAACTATCACAATGGATATCCATAAGACAAACAAATCACACCTAGCCTTTAAAACTTCGCTTCCAAACTATGAAAAAGGTGAACAATCCAAATAAAAAGATGACAAAGGAAAAGCCAAAGTGAACTACACTCATACATATGATGGTGTGGTAATTGTCATCATCGTTAAAGATAACACACCTTCATAACCAATCAATGTCATTACGCGAAGCAAAGCAAAGGTCACATTTTCGGGTATAACAAGTGAATCAACCTCCACTTCATGACAATATAACTTAGTGGAGCAATTGCAAATAATACCTGCTCAAATATCAATTTTGGAACTTCTCAAAGTTTCACCTATGCATAAGGAAATTCTAGAAAAAGCTCTAACGGAAACAACAGTTTCAAAAGACTTGTATGTAGATGAGTTCCAAAACATGGTGGGACATCTTATAGCTCCTCATTGCTTATCTTTTTCTGAAAATGATGATGCATCCTTGCAGCATACTCACAATGCTCCCTTACATGTTGAAGTCACCATTAATAAATTTCGTATCAAACGTGTACTCATAGATGGTGGAGCTGGCTTAAACAATTGTGCATTAAGTTTAATAAAGGCTTTGGGATATTCAGAAAATGTAGTAGATCCAAAGAAGAAAATAACAATTAAGGCTTATGATGAAGAAGAACGTTCTTCCAAAGGAACTGTGGTGTTACCAATCAAAATAGGACATGTGGAAATGAATACATTATGTCAGGTTTTAGATTTGAATCTCTCCTATAACATTCTTCTGGGAAGGCCATGGATTCACAACATGCAAGAAGTTCCTTCTACATATCAACAATGTGTAAAGTTTCCTCATGAGGGACAAGAGGTCACTATAATTGCAGATTCTAGCCAATATTGCAATAATCTGAAGCCAACACAAGATACAAGAGTTCCATATAACAGAGAATTAGTATATCCTACCAAATAAATTCAAGAAAAGTTATGGGAAACCTTCAAGAAAAAGCTCAAATTGAATGATGAGGGAATGGGAAAATATTCTTTGCATAATTTTCCACTTTCACCTAAATCATATGGAAAGCCTACAAATATCGAACCATAGATCTCAGAAAAATCAAAAGAAATGTTTAATGGAGCATTTGTTAGAGCTGGAACACTTGCAGAAGAAATTGAAGAAAATGACATTCTTGGTTGGTTGTACAAAGATGAAAATGAAACTATAGCAATAGCTGCAGAAGTTAATATTCTCATAAAGCAATATTGCAATGGTTATAAGATCATGCAAAAAATGGGATATGAAGGAAAAGGACCAATTGGTAAATGACATCAAGGTATTTCAGAACCTATTTGTCCTCGCTCGCAATCTAAAGAAGATAAATCAGGATTTGGATATTCAAAACCCAATCAAAAGAACCATAATTATCAACAACTACAGTGGAGAAAGAAATCAATTCCTAAAGAAGAACAATGGCAAGAAAAGCTACATCAAGTAGCAGAAACAATAGCCAATAACCACCAACAAGAAGAACATGAGAAACAACAAGAAGAACTTGCAATCAAAAGAGAAGAAGAATCTTGTAAACAAGTTCAAGGAATGCGAGCAAATGCAAAATCTGAACAAGATATTCCAGAAGCAGTAAAAGCATTGATGACATAGTCACATAAATTAGAGAACTATTTGCACCATATGATATTCTTGTATGGTACAGTGGTGTGATTTTAGATAATGGCTCAGAGACAAATTCAAATGAATATGAATGGGGTCCAGATATACCATCTAGAGTATCAAGTGAACAAAAGAATGAAGAGCTAACAACTATCACAAATGAAGACTTGTCTTTTACGAAACAAAAGGTAGAGTTAGAAAGAAGACAAGAAGAAATCTGAATACAGAGAAGGAGGCATATACAAGACAACAAAGGAGAGAGAATGAAAAAGGCCAAGAAGTAATGCCACAAGAAGCACACACAGATATGGATAAAACATAAGGAAATATCAGATTTCTATCAAATGAGGAGCAAGATGTACCAAGGTATGGAAGAACAATAGAAGAACTAAGAGATAGTCAAGTAGGATTGACTATTAGTCCAGAAGAAGCTGAGTTCGAAAGGAGACAAAAGATAGCAAAATAATCCTCCATATCATGTACACAAGTATGTCAACTTCAAAACACAAATGAATCTATTGAAATTATTCATGAAGGAAATTGCACTACTAAAGATGCGAGTGTTGATATAATCCATTTGTTTGAGGAACAAATGTCAGATGAAGAGTCACTTGAGTGTGAACCACAAAATACTAATACTGATTTTGTTAGAACTGATTGGAGAATACTTGGGATAGACAATCCTCAAGATCATTCTATCTATGATATCACCTACTCTACGCCCAATTATGACTATTATGTCATGAATCTTGAAGCACATAACAATGACTATGATTACGACTTACCCCTTCTTCATCCATAACTAATTGATTGGGAAAACCTAGAAAACCCTGAATTGGATGTCTTTTCCAATGACTATGACTTAGCTGTGTATCTTAATACTATCGAACCCATAGAACATAAGATATCTTCCATCACGAAATCAAGTAATGCTTCTTGCAGTCAGGAGAAGGCCAAGCTTTCCATTCTCAAAATTGAAATCAAGCAAGGAAAAAGACCTAGTGTTAAAAACCATTTTATGGCAACACTAGATCAATCAAAAGGAAAAATAAAGGATGTATTTGATGGTGAAAAAATTTATGAGGCACCAAAAGATGGAAAATTTGACATCCTCCATGCATATTTTCAGGAGAGATCTGCTATTCTAATAGAACCAATAGAAGCAATAAACATTGACACACCACAAGATCCCAAGATACTTCATTTTGTTGCCTCATTATCATATAAAGAGAGAGAAGAATACATAGAATTATTCAAAAAAAGATAGATAAACTTTGCTTGGTCCTATGAATGCATGTCATGACTTAATCTAGATCTTATCATGCATCATCTTAATATGGATCTACGAGCAAAACCAGTTAAACAAAAAATAAGGAAGATGCATCCACACATCGTTCACCTTGTAAAATATGAGCTAAAGAAGCTATTAGATGTGGGTTTCATAAGACCTTTTGCCTATCCAGAATGGGCTTCAAGCATTGTGCCAGTTTCAAATCTAGATAAGAGCATAAGAGTTTGCACCGATTTCAGAGATTTAAATAAGGCACGTCCCAAAGATGATTTTTCACTACCCAATATTGATATAATTGTGGACTTATCGGAAGGACATAAGATATTTTCATTAATGGATGGATTCTTAGGATACAATCAAATAAGAATCACCCCTGAAGATCAAGAAAAGATAACATTTACCTGTGCATGGGGAGCTTACTTCTGGAATGTTATGCCATTTGGGCTTAAAAATGCAGGAGCAACTTATCAAAGAGCTATGACTACAAATTTTCATGACATGATGCATACATTCATGGAAGATTATGTAGATGATATACTTGCAAAATATCATACAAGACAATAACATTTGAACATCTTGGGTAAGATCTTTGATAGAGTTGAAAGATACCAGTTAAGATTAAACCCAAAGAAATGTGCATTTGGAGTAACCTCTGGAAATTTTTTTGGGTACATTATATCAGCTCGTGGAATTGAAGTAGACCCAGAAAAAGTCAAAGCCATCATGGAAATGGAGTCACCTAGGAAGATAAGTCAATTGCATTCTTTACAAGGAAGATTGCAATCAATTAGAAGACTTGTCTCTTAATTGGCAGATATATGCCATCCATTTACTCATCTTTTACATAAGCATGTTCCATTCAAATGGGATCATAAATGTGAAGAGGCTTTTATGCAAATCAAAGAATATCTCATGAATCCTCCAGTACTTGTATCACCTATCAAAGGGAAACTATTGCTACTTTATATCTTAGCGACAAATGTATCATTAGGAGCTCTCGTAGCACAACATGATGAAGAAGGAAAAGAAAGAGCAGTGTATTACATCAGTAGAAGACTTGTCAGCTATGAACTAAATTATATATCAATAGAGAAGACATGTCCAACAGTTGTATTTGCAACTCAGAAGCTGCGACATTATATGCTGACTCATTCTGTGAAACTGATAGCAAAAATAGATCCACTCAAGTATTTGCTGAACAAGTCAACTTTGACAGACAAATTAGCAAAGTGGGTTATGGTACTAAGTGAGTTTGACATAGAATATGTTGATAGAAAAGATATCAAAGGCCAGGTCATTGCTGATCAATTAGCTGAAGCACCTTTACAAGATGACCTACCAATGCACATTGAATTTCCTGATTCAGGCATTCTGACAATAAGTACACAATTTTGGGAGTTGTACTTTGATGGTTCTTACACACAATATGGATCAGACGCAAGAATTTTGTTCATCACACCTCAGGGACACACAATTCCAAAATCATATAGACTGCGGTTTCCATGCACAAACAATACTGAAGAATATGAAGCATTGACTATTGGTCTCAAAATGTCTATTGAATGGAATATCAAAGAATTACATGTCTATAGTGATTTACAACTTATCATCAACCAAATAAATGATGATTATCAAACCAAGGATGATAATCTCATGCCATACAAACAATTGGTAGAAGAGTTTAAAGAACACTTTAAATAATTATCAGTCACTCAGCTACCAAGAAATGAGAACAAAGCAACAAATGCAATGGCTACAATAGCATCTCTCTTACAGAATCAGGATAATCAACAATGTTAGGAATTCCTGGTGGAAGATATCTTAACCCCTACCATTCAATCCCAGCATACCTACATGATTTGCCATATATCAGGAACCAGTCAATCCTTATACGGTCAGACTTATCAGTACTTAAAAGAGAATATCCTTCCTCCTGACCTATCCTACAATCAAAGAAGGAATTTTATCCATCAATAATCTCGCTATACTATTATTGTTGATACCTTATATAGGTGAGATATAGATAGCACTTTATTGAGATGTTGCGAACAAGAAGAATCTGAGAAAGTTCTTAATGAAGTTCACAAAGGTATTTGTGGCACACATTCAAGTGGATTAACACTGGCCAAAAAACTTCTTCGTATGGGTTACTATTGGCCTACTATGGAGAGAGATTCATTCACACATGCCAAGAAATGTAAACAATGCCAAATCAATGGGAATCTCATTCATGCACCAGCATAAGAATTGTATCCTATGGCTGGATCATGGCCATTTTCTCAATGGGGCCTTGATTTGGTAGGTAAGATAAATCCTTCATCCTCTAATGGACATAAGTTCATTTTGACTTTTACTGAATATTTTATTAAATGGATTGAAGCAGTACCTTTGACAAAAGTGTCTGGAAAACAAATATCATCATTCATATTAAATTATATAATCTGTCTCTATGGAGTTCCTATGACTATTAACATTGATAATGGATGACCATTTAAGAATCAAGATGTGAAGGAACTATGTGAGCAATTCCATATTCAACATAGGTTTTCTACTCCATATTATCCATAAGGAAATGGTCAAGCTGAGGCATTAAACAAGACTATCTAGAAAATATTGAAGAAAATAGTTAATGAAGCTGGAAAAGACTGGCATATTCAGCTAAATCTTACTCTATGGGCATACCGAACCAGTATCCGCACACCAACAAGGGCAAATCCATATTTCTTAGTCTATGGATTAGAATCCATATTACCCATAGAAGTAGAGATACCTTCTCTACGAGTTTCCTTGAAAGGTCTTATACCAGAAGAAGAAGAAGGAGTCTCTAGACTTCAAGAACTTGAGCTGATTCAGGAATGTCGCCGAAATGCAACAGGTCATTTGAAGGTATATCAACAAAGAATGACAAGAAGTTATAATCACAGAGTCAAGCCACACATTTTTCAGATTGGAGATATAGTTTTAAGGGAGAATTCAAGAAATGAACAAGATCGAGAAAAGAAGGGTAAATTTGAACCAAATTGGCTAGGTCCTTTTGTCATAGTAGCATCATATGGCTCAGGAGCATACAAGTTATCTACCCCTAAAGGTGATTGGTTTGATGAACCTATCAATTTTATCCATCTTAAGAAATTCTATGCTTGAGATGTAAAATTATTGGAAAAATCAATAAAAAGTATATAAAGCCCTGAAGAAATCAATAAAAAATTAGGAAAGCAGAAAATCCCTAAAAAATAAAAATAAAAAAATGCAATAAATTTAGACATTGAAAACCTAGTAAACAGGCGCTATGTAAAAAAAAAGAAAAAAGAAAAATAGAAGTGAGTTCTTCCATCTATGAGATCACTTTGCACACCTATCTACTCCATCCTATCACATCTATCACTTCCATCTATCCTATCTCATCCATTTCATCCTTCACATCCATTTATATGAACCATTTAGCAGAAAATATGCAGCTTACCAACAATTATTAATATTTGACATACTTAGTGTAGTCATTGTCTTAGATTTTATCAGAATCAATCATATCTGCATTTGTATCCCGCCATGGTTTGTATCTTGATCAACTTCATACATCCATAATAAAGTTTGTTTCCACTAGGGGCAAAATCCTATTTCCTTTTTGCTAGGGTGATCTTTTGAATCTTTGAAAATAAAAAACATCTGGAAAACTTAGAAAAACAAAAATCACTTAACGAGAAACAAAAGCAATGAAGATCAAGGCACTTTGTAATAACTAAATCGTGAAACTTAGAAAACAAACAATCAACCAACAAGTAATAACGGATTATCAATGATCATTCATTCAAGATGATTATATCAGTTAATGACCATGAGAACATGTGAATTCCATAATAGATTCAATGTTTATATCTTGATTTTATCGCTAATCATGTACTCTATGCGATTCAAGGACATCCATGACTAGAGAAGCTATGATGGGGAATGATTATTTTCTTTTGGTTGCTGTCTGCGGTTTATCTCTTATTAAGGAGTGTACTTGTCTAAGGATATGGTCAACAAAAGATCAAGGAGGACGTTCCAAGTCATGCATGAAAGGAGATAATCCTTGTTTGTTCTGCAAGAAATACTCAAGTCAGCTTAATTCATTATATTAAGTTGCTTGTATAAACTTGCTATATCAAAATCCATGTAATAAATACTTAGGTCATCTTGCATCTTTATGTCAAGTTACTTGTATTTTCTTACAACATTTAAAAAGCTCAACAATGAAATCAAGCACTGTTACAAGACAACATATGGAGAATGGACATATCATTTTAGTTAAATTGTTTTTAGATTAGCTCATTATTCATCTGCATTGTAAGCATTCATTGTCAGTTGCATTATAAGCATATGATTTCATTCATAGATCAACGATCATAAATAAAGATTGAGTATACTTGGACAAACAAATTTTTTTTTGCATTTGATCATTGTAGGTGCATTCATCTTTAGAATCATTTCAATCATCATTCATTTTAGTTAATCATGTAGTATATCATCATTATTATTTGCATTAGGATCATTATCATTATTGTTCTTTTTTTGTCCATTAAGGTCATTTAGTTGCATCTTTGCACTTAGATTCATTAATCATTATAAGTGTAGTCACATAAATCTGTCCACTTAATTAAATGAATATTTAATATTTATTTGATTATTTAACCATCAATTAATAATTAATTAAATTAATATATTTAATTAATTCATCTTAACCCTCTTCTCCTATTAATTAAATAAATTATTCAATTTATTTGATTTAATTCACTTAACCAAATTCAGACCATTAATTAAATAAATAAATCATATTTATTTAATTAAATCTTCTCTCACATTTAATTAAATTAATATTTATTTAAATCCCCCAAAATCCCACCTCTCACATTTAAATAAATTAACATTTATTTAAATCACCTTTATCCTCTACCCACTTGCATTTTCCTACAAATGCAAGTTGCACAACTATTTTAAATAAATCATTTATTTAAATCACCTTTATCCTCCACCCACTTGCATTTTCCTACAAATGCAAGTTGCACAACTATTTTAAATAAATTATTTATTTAAAATCCTATTTATCCTCACCCGCTTGCATTTTCCTACAAATGCAAGTTGCACAACTATTTTAAATAAATTATTTATTTAAAATCCTATTTATCCTCACCCACTTGAAACCTTTAATGGTTTCCCTTAAAGTCTTCAAAACTTGATGGCTTTAAAGTTTTCAAACTTGATGGCTTCCTTCTATAGTCTTCTTAAGCCTTTAATGGCTTCCCTTAAAGTCTTCTTAAGACTTTAATTGCTTCCCTTAAAGTCTTCAAGCCTTTAATGGTTTCCCTCAAAGTCTTCAAGCATTTTAATGCTTTATCTTCCTTTTTCTCATTTAAATAAATTAATATTTATTTGAATATTTATCCAAATGCAAATTGCACCATTTAATTGAAATAAATGATTTTATTTTAATTGAAAATACCAAAATTTCTCCCACTTGCATTTTCCTACAAAATCCACTTGCATGCTTAAACCCCTTCTAGATTCTTCTAAACCTTTCCTAATTAACCTAATCCATCCCCTAAATATTGTCACATTCCTAAGCAAATTGGGGTCACTTCTCAAAGACTCCAAAGTCTTTGAAAAGCAATTAATGCTTTGTGTGTTCAACAAATTAACCTCTAAAGTCTTCCAAACCACTTATGGCTCTTACATGACCATTAATGGTTAATTGCACTTGCACCCATGGTTAAGGACTTTGACCCCTAACTTAACCCTCATGTAACCCATGTGTCTCTTCAAAGCATTTATTTCTTTGACTAGGGTAACCATCATGTCCCCTCAAGCATTTAATGCTCCTTATCTCTCCTCTCAAGCCTCCTCATGGTGACACTTGTCAACATGGGATTGGGTTGAAATTCTCACATGGATTGAATATCTTTGAATCCTAACCCTTGTTAAGATTACTCAATCTTAACCCTTCATTTCCCCATTTCTTCTATAAATAGAACCCTTCTCCTCAAGCAAAAGGAAGCATTAGAGTATTGTTGTTATACTGGCATTAGCATAGAGCTTTCTCATAGCATCACTATCTACACTTGCATAGCATTTGCTTATCATTCAACCATCTTGAATCTCCATATGGCATCCATGGCTAGTGCTAAAAGCTAAGAGCTACACTCATTTGGGACTTGGAGAGGAGAGGAACAAGGGAGGAGCAACTATGAACATCTTGATTAGCTATTTTATTCTATGTTTAGATGCTTTCTATTTCATGCTTAATATCTCTCTTGATATGCCTGTTTAGGATAATCTTTTGTTGCTAACACTAATGTTTGTTTCTTGTGCTCTTGTGTGTGTTGTCATCAAACAGATTTTCTAATCCTTTTTGTAGAGCATCAATAAGCATTACATATAAGAATAAAAAAACATTTCATGTAGATCATTTACATTTACATCATCCTACACATTAAAAATGAAATAAATTTAAGCATCCATTTGCATTCCCATATAGATCATTGCATCTGCATCATTTAGGATAGTAATCATTTAAGTGCATTCAAGATCATCAAATTCAAGAATCAAAAATCAAAAGAATTTTACATTTTCATCATTACTGCATCATAATAACATCATCACCATGATAAGGAAAGTAAAGATCATAATAACATCATCCATGTAATCAATGCATATAGATCATTATCATATAGTATCATACATAATACAGATCATCATATAGAATCCATGTCTGCATATAGATCATCATAAACAATAAAAATTCCAAGTATACAATGATATCAAATAAAAAATACAAAGTGCCTAGTCAAATATAAATCAGGTCAAGGCTGTCCTATACCACTACCACCTGACTCTGTCCGTCTTTGTGGTTGTGGGCGAGAAGATCCTCCTGATGCCTATCTCACATGATCACCACTCCTCTAAAGAGGTCCCATGAATCCACTGCTACTAGTATCCATCCTCATAGTGGTCTGATAGCTACCTGCTCTCTGGCTCTTTATGACTAAATCCTCATATAATCATCACCTGTGTGATGTCTCCTTCCCGACCCGAACTAGTGCTCTAACAGTATCAACTGAGAGAGTACCCGATCCAACCTGTTGAATGTGATCAAGGAGACCCTGAGTATCATGTTGTTTCCTAACAACCCAGTCCCTCTATGTCATCAGTGTCTGTATCCGTGCTCTAATTTGATCTATCCACAATTTGAGACTATCCAAGGTCTCCTACTCTGGCATATTTGGCTGAGGAACATGACCCCTAATCCCCTCATCTCCACCTCCCTATCCACCTGTTGGAATGTCATTCCAAGTAGCTCTCAGAACCCACCATCTAATAAGTGGAACATGATCCTCTGGATCCTCATCCTCTCCACCATGAGCTGTAATAACCCTAGGGTCTAGCTAAATCTGACAAAAATCAATGCCTCTCCCACAACCCCCATCCAGTCCAGTAATCATGCCTCCTCCTGTAGAGGGTAACCCTCTCACTGATCTCATCTCTGTCCTGCTAGTATCCCTCCCAATCTATCCTTCCTCTCTCCCACCCATAGGAAGTGGTCTCCCAATCCCGCCAACTGGTCCAAAAGGTCCTCCACAGACTCTCAATTGACCTCCTCTCCGTCTGGGTCTCCTACCACCTCCACCTCCATCTTCCCCCTCATCTCCATCACCTCCAACCTCCTGAGTAGCTCTAAGTTCTCGTTTCCATCTTCGTCTCCTAATAATGGGATCACCTGAGTCATTCTCCTCATCTCTAGAGCTAGGAGGAGGGTCTACTGGATCGTTAATTCGAGGAAATGGGTGTGCAAGCATGTACTGACCATAATTTGCAGTAGCACCAGGATCTATAATGTGTAATATCATATCAAAAGCCACTCTAGGAGTAGCCAGAAAATCTGCACGTGCTATCTCAAAATACAACGACGGTCCCCAATCTCGTCTATCCCTGTATCGTTGAGCATATATCGTGACACCAATTAGTATGTACTGCATGATACTAAACTGTCTCAAAATGCAACTCATCAACTACCGCTCAACAATGTATGGAGTATGACCAATGAGATATCTACTCTGCATAATATATGGTAATGTCCATGCATCATCCATCCATGGCTCACAATTGATATATGGTCTCCAAATAACACTGTCCAATGAATCCTGAACCCAATGCCAATACTCCATCTTACCCAGCTTATGGTGAGTAAGGATACCTGCATATAAATAGACATATGGCTACCTTTCATCATGCAATCTATGATGGATAGGTCAAGTAATAGGAATGTTCTCCCAACACCAGATCTGTAAAAGTGTGCATCGTTTAGAAAGACTGGCACCCTCATCGAAAACAACCTAATGAAGATCATGATACAAGTGAGCAAGAATGCACACACCCCAAGCATATCGAGTCTAATGCTGCATCATACTCTGAAGAATCTCACCCCAACCAACAACAAAACCTTGAAATCTCTTGTTTGGACAAATGAATCCCCCAATCAAACCTGTAGGAATCACATGGAGAGTCTCATAATACATAATCATATCCTCCCATCAGATCTCTCCTCTCAAAATTCTCTCATCATCGAATACGGCTCTGCAAGCCTCTATCCCTCCATGATCCTGAAAATTGTACTGGACTAACTCACCGGTCACAGGGATGTGGAGAATCCTGTAGAAATCCTCAAGCGTCACACTAATCTCACCTATGGGCAGGTGGAAAGTGTTACGCTCGCTATGCCATCTCTTTGCTAGGGCAGTCAACAATCCCCTATTATGGATAATATCAGGCATGTATAACAAGTGGTGTAATCTACAAGAATCTATGTGTCTAATCTTAGCCTGTGTCGGCTCTAGCACTAAGTGGCGCATCGCCAGGAATTTCTCCCGGGAATTTATTAATTAATTAATTTATCATTTTCTTCTAATCAATTAATTAAATATCTAATATTTAATTATTCCTCTCAATCAATTAAATATCTAATATTTAATAGTTATTCTTCTATCCTATAGTCTCAAATATTAAATAATTTCTTCAATTATTTAATCCCTTTTCCAACTCATCCTTTCATCTCCACTTCATCTTCCCTTTGCCAACTCATCCATCATGTGGCTAAATTAATTCAACAAAATTAAAATAAATAAACATTTATTAGCCACTTATCTCCAACCTCCAAAATAAATGAAATATTGTGTACACACACATATTTCTTAACCTTCTTCTATATTCTCTCCAAAATCCCTACATCTTAGGAAGGAGTTGAGTCCACTTGTCCTCTCATGCCTAAATCTTCTCCAACCATCCCTAGATTCCCTCAGTCAGCAACCCAGTTAAGGTGAGATGAGTGACACTTGTCTTCTCCTTCCCCTTTTCTCTCAACCTTCACCTTTGCTCATAGTCATCCAAATATGCAGATCTCATCATGACCATTGATCTAGGCCACATCATCTTATCTTCTCAAAGTCTATAAATGTGGGAATTTGAGTTGAGAAAGAGTTAGTCTTCAATTGAGTTTTCAAGCTAACCATTTGTGAAAACTTATGCATCCGTGAGTTTTATCTTGAAGCAATTTAACATTTCTCATTTAGCATTGCATATCATAGTATCAATTAACTATAAGTTATCAGTCCATTCTTCATATGCCATCTTGGAAGCTACTAGTGCTTGTCTGAGAGAAAATCATGTACAACCAAGAATAGTGGAGTTAGGACACAACGAGACTTAAATAATGAAGGTAAAAGTAATGTTTTTATTTTAATATTCATTTCATGTAGTTTCATTGGTTGAGTTTGGATTTCCTCTAGCATTTCCTTTGTATTTTGTGAAACTAACATGTTACAGGTAGTATTCTGATGATGAAATTCAAGTCTACACAGAATCAACAGGTACAGGTCCATCTTCCTTAATGACAAGGAATGCAACTTCATCTCCTTCAAATTCTTCATCTATAGTACCTTCATCAACAACATAATAACATTTTTTCTGATTTCTATACTTCCAGTTAGGCTCGTAAGGCTTGTCATACTTCTCATGCTTGTCATATCTATCATTCCTATCATGCTTATCAATCTTATCATATCTGTCATACTTAGCCATTCTCTCTAGGCATCTAGAAGCAAAATGTTATATCTTGTTATGAGAGAAACATTTCAAAGACAACTTTCCATCATACTTATCGACACATTTAGGCAATATTCGAGCAACTACTGCTTCAAGTTTATCCAACTCCCTCTCTTGCTCTTCCATATCTCTTCTCTCTCTTTCATATCTAGATATTTTGTACTCATCGGGATCATATTTCTGCTTGCTGGATACAAATGCAGATGCTCTTGTAAAGCGGAAAAATCGAACCCTAGTTGTTCTCCCCTCCCCAACTCCAAGGAGAGAGAAGGGAGGTCACTAGGGTTGATGGTTTTCACTTAGGAGAGACTTTACATTAAAAAGAGGGTTTGAAACCCACAAGATCCAATCCCACGCAATGCAAGATTGGATTCTATATGGGTTTCAAGGGTTAAGACATCAAGGATACCCTCTTTTGTAAAGAATGTAGATAGAAAGATTGAACTAGGAATGCCTGTAAAGTAGGAAAGATTCGCTTATAAATAGAGATAGGGATATGGGATGAAGTTGCGGACCTAGAATTAGCAGTAAAATGTCGAGACGGTGCTGTTCTGCAAATTTGAGCGAAATTTGACGGGACGATGGCGCCCGACATGCACACGGTCCTTCGAAAAATCTGCGAAACGAAGGGGGATCTGTTCGTCTCTACACAAGGATTCCAGATCTTCAATTACAGCCGCGTACCTGCAACCTACACACAGAAAAGAGAGGACGATTAGGGGGTTAGGGATGAGGGGTTTGCCTTTAGGTCAAACCCCGGTTTTGGAATTAACCAAGAAATGAGAATGCTGTAAATGTAAATGTTTGTAATGTAAACAAGTACTGATACCTTGTTGTAAGAATGTTTGTATTCTTACATGCGAAGGTGTAATGTATGTAGTATGTTGTATGTTGTAAGTGATCTCCTCTTCAATGGTTGAATCCTTGTATTGAATGCAACGCTTAGCCTTGAATGGAGAGTTAGAATGCTCAATTGCTTGAAGGAATGCTTGAATGCTTGAGTGTTTGAATGTTTGCCTAGCGCTTTCACCTCTTGTACACATATGTCCTTCTCTTTTTCGACCTCTTCAAATGGGAGAGGAAATGTAGTTTATATACTTGTCAATTAGGGTTGATAGACTGATTTTCCCGACCTTAGGCCGACCAAGAAACATTATTTTTGAATTTGCAAACTTAAAGACCCGAAGCCCCATAAGAGACCGGGCCCAAAATAGGGCCAGGGACCAGGGTGCTGGACGCCCTAGTCCTGAAGGACCAGAGCGCTGGGTACCATGGTCTCACCTCCCGGGACAGCAGGGTGCAAGGAGGGATCAGGCCAGGGTGCTGAAAAATGCAGTTTTTGATGTCATGAACAAGTTTCGGGGTCTCCATTCAGGTTCCGTGTTGCATCGCCATCGTGAAGACCCAAATGCAGTCGAAATTGCAAGTGTCACAATTTTAGGACGCTACATTTAGCCCCCACTTTAGCGGGAGTATAAGCATACGCTCATACTTCCGGTAAAGTACAAGGAAACAACATTGAAAAGCTTTCACCACGTCAAGGAGGCAAGATACACCAAGCCCCCAGTGGACTAAAGATCTTACGACTTCGATTGACAAAGTAAAAGGGAAGATCACGAGGGAGAACCATGACTGTCAGTAGTAAGGTTTCCTCACTATGAGTCATGCAAGAAAGATATCAAAAATTTTCAAGGCAAAACTAAATTTGTCAAGAAATTTTCAAGTATCTTGAAAAGATATGAACGGGATGTATGCCCCCCTACGTTAAAGCGATCGCACACGCCTCACCAGGGGTGATTGCTTTAAGGTAGTGATACATATAAGAAATGAGAAAGGAAAGGAGCACGTTATCACAAGGATTTAGCCCCCAAGTGTGAGATAAGCCCAAGGATAATAGACACAAAACACAAAGCACAAGGTGACTTCGCTTTCCTCGGGGTCAGTATGCTGTATGATAATTCATGTATATCATATGTATGTATGCATAATTGTTCTTCATTCCCCAATCAAGGAAGGTCACCTAGAAGAAGGGAACACATGTGTCTTTTGAGTCAACATGAGAGAGACCAAGAGAGATCTCAATGCTTTGCATCGTCCTCAAGTAGACAACACTAAGGACAACAAATAGAAGAATGAGAATAACACATAGAAGAAGTAACAAAAGAGAGGAGGAGAGAGTCTGCTATGCTAATGAACTAGTCTAGCACGTCATCTACCCCCCGATCTTGCTGATCAATATTTCAGGAAGGTAGGAAACACGCTAGAGGAGGAACATCCAACACAACAGATGGAGCTATCACAAGATCCAAACAAGGGCTATGTTCATATCCCAAGCCACGGTGTTCTTGTCTAGGAGCTAGGATAAGTGCTTTAGAAAATTCGTTAGATAGATGGTTATCAACATCAACATATTCATATTCACTATCAGAATGAACAAGAGTAACATTTTCATCATGAATAACATTTTCATCTATATCATCATCAAGATTTATAAAAATAGGATCTTTAACTCGCACAGGATCAAGACCATCATGCATCTCATGTTTAGGAGATTTCGGCTCAATCATCGGCTAAGGAGAAAATGGAATAATATTGGCTGAAGGTGTTTTTGGGGATTGCAAAGTTTGAGAAGCAGTTGCCTGAGCTCTAAGATGACGCTTTCGTCGGCGTTCACGTGTAGAACGATTTCGTCTAGTCTTAGTAGGAAGTTGAGAAGATTGAGGAGGAGGAATGTTCTCATCCTTATCACTTGGGTGTTTAGGTTGTGGTCTCTTAGGTTGAACAATAGGAGAAGAGGAAGGTCTCTTCTCTCCATAAGAGGAAGGAGGAGGAACTGCTCCATACTAAGGAGGAATATTCGGTTTAGGAAGGAGACCAAGTCCATCATGACGAGGAGGTATACGTCTACTTTTAGGAAGTTTATTAGATATAGGCATAGTCACATCCATAGGGATGGGTTGGGAATCTTCTTGAGGAAAGACATTAGTTTTATCTTTCAAAGGAAGAACTTCCTTCTCAAGAACGATAGGAATGTCAAGTTTGGGTGTTCTAGGTTCACTTAGAGATAGGATCATATCTTTTTTCCACTTTTGATAAGATTTGAAAAGATGATCACTTCGCGGAGGAAGAGATTGGAATTGTTTAGACCAAAAATAATCAATAGGAACGGTAGAAGTTCTTTCAGCTGGTTTAAAGAGACTATGATTGACAGTAACAACTTCACCATTATGGGGAAATTTCAAACACTTGTGAATAGGAGAAGCAATAGCTTTCATGGAAGATAGCCAAGGATAGCCTAGCTTCACATGAAATTGTTCGGATGATGGAATAATAGAAAAGTCCACATCAAGGGATTTGTTATGGATCTCAATAGGTAATGTAATAGAACCAATTGTAGGAGAAGAAAATGCATCAAATAGTTTCACAACCACATTTGTTTCATCATAGATCACTTGATTCAATTGCAAAGTAAAAAGAAATTCTTCAGTAATGATATTAACCATACAAGAAGGATCAATAAGCACTCCACGACAAGGTGTATTCTTGACTTTTGCAACTATATATAAAGGACCATCAGGTGCCCTGATAGTTTCACTAGAATCAAAGGTGATGGAAGGTTCTTTAGGGATTTTCTACTGCTCTACAAAGTTAATCACATTCGGAGTCATAGACACAAGATCATCAGGTGAGACAGAGGAATCAGTAGTATCAATCACATTAGAGGTATGAGAAGGTAATGGATTAGTAAAAATCTAAGATTTTGGTTAGGAGGAGCTACAGATGTGTTGCCTTTATCATTCACTCCAGAAACAAAGATAGTATTATTATCAATCAAATCCTGAATTTTACCCTTTAAAGCAAAACATTTTTCAGTATCATGCCCAGGATGATGATGAAATTGACAAAAAGATTTGTTATCAAAATAGGGTGAGTTAATCTTTGCAGGATCTATTTGCCTTATAGGAGGAAGAGTAAGCACATTTTGTTCCAATAACTTATTCATAATACTATGCAATGACTCATTCAAAGGAGTGAACTTTCTTTCTTTCTTGAAAAACTTAGAAACAAGAGGCACACCTGATGCCGCATTCACATTGTTGTTGATGATGTTTTCATTGAATTTAATGGACTCTCTATTCGGTTTAAACTTCCCAAATGGTTGTTGACTACTATCACCCTTATCACTCGGAGCCATAGGATTTGCTTATTCCATTTGACTCACAGTTAGTTGATAATTGTGAAGAGTTGCGCACAACTGTTGGAAAGAAGTAAACTCAGAAAACAGAAGTTTTTCTCTAATATCTTTTTGTAAATTAGAAATAAAGATTCTTTGAATATCATTGTCAGGTACTGGAAAGGAAATTTGAGCATACAAATGCTTATATCTACCAATGAAATCAGTCACTTTTTCTTTAACACCTTGTTTACAATGCATTAAATCAATCAAAGTAACTTTAGGACTTATATTGTCTTGAAATTATTGAATGAAAGCATTTGCAAGTTGTTCGAAAGAAGTAATAGAATAAGAAGGCAACGGGCAATACCATTGTAGGGCTTTATCTCTTAATGTTCTAGTAAACAGTTTTGCAAGCAACCTTTGGTCATAAGCAAAATCAGTGCATATTGTTTGAAAGGTCTTAACATGTGTTAGCGGATCACCCTTACCATTATAAAGCTCCAAATGCGGAATTTCAACATGTTTAGGGGGAATAGCTCGAACAATGTCAAGAGAAAGTGGGCTCGCAACATCAAATGTGGGCACACTAAACTTAGATTGATTCATAGAGGCAATTTGTTGCTGTAAAGAAGAGACAGTTTGTGCAAGATTGTTAATGGTCGCTTCAGTCGAAGAGTTCATATTAGACGTGTTAGATTGTGATGGATGTGTTATGTTATTGAAAGAAGGTAGAGAGTAAGGTGGTGGGACACTAGGATAGTTAGTCATAGGAGATGATTGGAAAGGAGGAACACTACCGGGAGGAATGGAAGGGTTAAATGAATTGCCCCCTTGCGTCATGTTCATTTGTGGAGATATAATAGGAACACTCATTGAAGGAATGAATGAAGAAGTCGGATTGAATGAAGGAAGAGGGTTGATTGAGGATCATAGGAGGAATGTCTTGTATTGAAATAGTCATTATGTTGGATGTAAAAGTAGGTATACTAGCAATAGGAGTTGTCAAAGGAATAGAATGATTGACTTGAGTAGGAGGTTGTGTATAACCTAAGGTTTCAGCACAACTCTTCATAGGCATCACATTCGAATCCACAATGTGTGCAATACCACGCAAAATATCAATTACATTCTTATCACTTTGAACCATACGCTTTAGACCCTCAATTAATGAAAGAGCTTCACTATCGAGGTATTCTTGAGACATCCATTGTCGAAAATCATCAAATTGGTTATCCAATTTTGAAAGTTGTTCTACAGAAACCTCATGGAGAGCTTCTTCATCATTAAGAGGATTGGAGGAGTTACCCATGTCCTCGTTAAAAAGGCCATTCAAATTAGGTTCCATCTCCTCGGTAATTACACCTTGGAAAGACTTAATTCTAAGGCTTCGTCTAATGGGAATAGTGTAAGTAGGGCTTATTGTTGTAAAACTCATGCACTAAAGAAAGAGAGAAGATTTTGAATTTTTAGAGGTAGCAAATTTCAATAAAATCAGCCAATCTCCTAGATTTAAGCTGTTAAATGCAATCAGGACAATCTCCCGAAATTTCGGAAAAAATGTCCGGGACCGTGGCGAACGGAGTGCACACGGTCCTCGCAACTTTTTTCGAAATTTTCAGGGATGAAAGTTATGATGATTTTAGAGCTAATTTGAAAAAATTGAGTGATTTTACGATCTGTAGATAGGCCAAATTAAAGTTGCAATCTCAAAATTGAACCCTACCAAGATTGTTGAAAAATGTAAAATTTGAATTTTGAAAAAGAGGGGGAAACTGAAATTTTGAATTTTATGATTTTAGAGGGAATACTGAAAGCAATGCAGGCTTTGAAATTTCAAAGTTGACTCGATTTCACGCAAAATTCAATTTTGAAAGTGGAAATCAAAGTTGTTGCAATTAAACACTTAATTTCAAAGGTCACAAATTGTAAAGATTTGAATAAAACACTGAAATTTCGAATGAATGCCAACACACTTTTCAGATTTAGGACTGTAAGAAACACAATTTCGATATGAATTTCAATTTCAACAATTTTTGAATGATTAGAAGCCTCAATCCAAGCAATTGCTAGACCAACTTTGACTTTAATTTTGAAGGTGTTAAAATTGATAAAATCAGCCAAAATTCTGGATTTTAGCAGAAAAATACAGTAAGATCTAGCTCCCAAAATTTCAGAAAAAATGTCGAGGACGATGGCGCTCGGGGTGCACACGGTCCTCGCAACTTTTTTCCAAATTTTCAGGGATGAAAGATATTGTGATTTTATTGCGGAATCCAAAGTTACAACCGATTTGGAGGTGTTTTGATTAGTGAAATTATCAGTCAAAGGTTGAATCAAGAAGGTCTTAAAAATTAGGGTTTTGACATTTAACCACTTAATTTTCAGAATTAAAGCACAAATATGAATTGACAATTTGCAATAGAAGGGTAGATCTGAAATAAGCATTAACAATTAAACATTCCACAAGTTTAATTACTAAAAAGAAAATTTTAGGGTTTTTATGCAATTAACCTCTAAAATTTGCAAAAGATCAAACATGAAAAATGTAATTAAAGAAGCAAAATTTTCAGATCTAACCATGAATAATCAGAACGAGGATGTTCACATTGGGTTCACCAAAATGTAAAGCGGAAAAATCGAAACCTAGTTGTTCTCCCCTCCCCAACTCCAAGGAGAGAGAAGGGAGGTCACTAGGGTTGATGGTTTTCACTTAGGAGAGACTTTACATTAAAAAGAGGGGTTGAAACCCACAAGATCCAATCCCACGCAATGCAAGATTGGATTCTATATGAGTTTCAAGGGTTAAGACATCAAGGATACCCTCTTTTGTAAAGAATGTAGATAGAAAGATTGAACTAGGAATGCATGTAAAGTAGGAAAGATTCGCTTATAAATAGAGATAGGGATATGGGATGAAGCTGCGGACCTGGAATTAGCAGTAAAATGTCGAGACGGTGCTGTTCTGCAAATTTGAGCGAAATTTGACGGGACGATGGCGCCCGGTGTGCACACGGTCCTCCGAAAAATCCGCGAAACGAAGGGGGATCTGTTCGTCTCTACACAAGGATTCCAGATCTTCAATTACAACCGCGTACCTGCAACCTACACACAGAAAAGAGAGGACGATTGGGGGGTTAGGGATGAGGGGTTTGCCTTTAGGTCAAACCCCGGTTTTGGAATTAACCAAGAAATGAGAATGCTGTAAATGTAAATGTTTGTAATGTAAACAAGTACTGATACCTTGTTGTAAGAATGTTTGTATTCTTACATGCGAAGGTGTAATGTATGTAGTATGTTGTATGTTGTAAGTGATCTCCTCTTTAATGGTTGAATCCTTGTCTTGAATGCAATGCTTAGCCTTGAATGGAGACTTAGAATGCTCAATTGCTTGAAGGAATGCTTGAATGCTTGAGTGTTTGAATGTTTGCCTAGCGCTTTCGCCTCTTGTACACATATGTCCTCTTTTTCGACCTCTTCAAATGGGAGAGGAAATGTAGTTTATATACTTGTCAATTAGGGTTGATAGACTTATTTTCCTGACCTTAGGCCGACCAGGAAACATTATTTTCCAATTTGCAAACTTAAAGACACGAAGCCCCATAAGAGACCGGGCCCAAAATAGGGCCAGGGACCAGGGCGCTGGGCGCCATGGTCCTGGGGGACCAGGGCGTTGGGTGCCCTAGTCCTGAAGGACCAGGGCGCTGGGTGCCATGGTCCCACCTCCTGGGACAGCAGGGTGCAAGGAGGGATCAGGCCAGGGTGCTGAAAAATGCAGTTTTTGATGTCATGAACAAGTTTCGGGGTCTCCATTCAGGTTCCGTGTTGCATCGCCATCGTGAAGACCCAAATGCAATCAAAATTGCAAGTGTCACAATTTTAGGACGCTATATCTCTAAATGCTGTCTCAAACTTTCCATATGATTCTCCAAATTCACTCAGCTCAAATGCAACAAGCTTTCTAACCAACATATCTCTTGTCACAATAGTCACACTCTAGATCTCATCAATAGCAACAACCTTATGTTTAGAGGCAGGAGGCAAAGATCTCAACAACTTAGCAACAATTTCATCTTCCTCAATGGTTCCATTGACACATCTAATACCTAGGACAAGGTCATTCACATTAGCCATAAAAGAGTGTATGTTCTCATCATGTCCCATCTTCAATGTCTCATACTTTCCTTTTAAACTCCGCAACTTAGCAACCTTCACTTATTTATCACCTTCATACATAACCTCAAGTTTCATCCAGATCTCATGTGCGGTTTGAAGTCCCATTACATTTGTCATCTCAGAATCAGTCATGGCACTAAGAAATGCTTCCTTCACTCTAATATTATGTTCTTCTTCCTTAACCTCATCAAGAGTAGATGGTCCATTCTGAGGAACATAATAGAAATTCTTTGTAATCTTCCAATAATCTTCACCAATACATTTCAAGTGCACTTCCATCCGGTCCTTCAATATAGCATAGTTACTTCCATCAAATCTCAAACTGTCCTTCTTAAAGATTACGCCTTGAGATGCCATCCTAGATCTCCTCAAGTGGTTAAGCTTCTACTGGAGGATCTATCTCTAATACCAATTGTTAGCAGCAACCAAGAGGGAAGAGTGAGAGGGGGGGTGAATTAGTCTTCACCGAAATATCAAACTTAACTACAAAACATAGATTTGATAAGCTGCAACAATAAGACAAATAATAAAATTAACAACACAATACACAACACCAAGATTTTGACGTTGAAAACTTGGTTAAGGGAAAACCATGGTGGGAACCTACCCACGGTAAGATGATACTATGTATTAGTATGTGAAAATGTTACAATGGGGAATGCACATGCATTCAGGCACACTGCCTAGAGCTCACTGCTCAAATATAATGGCCTGGAAGGCTACACCTCTTAAGGAAGTCTCATTGACTTACAATAAGATTCAAACTACAATCCAGAAGAAATGAACTAAAAGAATAACATCTCCAAATGTCTGATTACAGTTCCGGTTAAGCACAGATGTCTTCCCTGCAACACCAATCTTACCACAAACTCAACACTGAAGGATAAATCACTTGTTTGCACACAAACCTCTCTCTGATAATTCAAACACAACAACGACACCCAAACTAGATGACTATATCACCTATATATACAATTCATCAATCTTGATAACAAGGTTGGCTAACCCTCAATCCTCAATTACAAAATTACATCACACGATACAAAGATCGACCACCAGACCAATATAATGGTTTACATAGCATAACATGGTCCTAAATAAAATTCCCAAATGCACAGCTCCACCGAAAATCATGTCAAGATCAACCGTAACACGCTGCACCACCAAAAATACCGCATAACACGCAAATAATCACCGATTGATAGAATCCATCAAAAATTTGCACAATGATCAATGTGGATCACCAAAACAAATAGGACATGACTAAGAAACACCAACAATCATGTTAGAATCATCCATAACAGGTGCACCAACGCCACTTTTCAAATCTTCATCGGTCAACGTCTGAAAGCTCAAGAACATAACCAATCAACAACTTCCACAAAGAAAGATAGCTTCAAGAGCACCAAATAATGATCCATATAAAATGAAGATACACAAGACCATCCCAAACAATATCCCAAAATCTCAGCACTAGATCTGTTCACACCGGAATATAGCGAACTTTACAAAACAATGATCAACAAACCAACACTACAAACTGGATCAGAAAATCTTCCCAATATGCAATCATCGGAGCAAATCACAGGAATATGTTGACATCAATGACAACAACATATTCTAGAAGCAACAATAACCAATAATATCCAACAAATATTTCTCATACCTACCCTTACGTACCCTTGCATCCCATTGAGCCACATGTCATCATTGTGTGCTCTCTTGTCTCTTAGAGTTGCCTTTATAAGTAGACTCATCTACATTGTATGTAATTTTTGATGATCTAGTTGATTAGTATTTTGTTGGGATCTGAGAACATTGAGGAGGGGGGGGGGTGAATCAGTGTTCTGCTAGAATGAACAATTTTTAACTTTCTAAACCATGCATGTAAGTACCGGTAAACAAATAAGCATATAACAAGAAGCAAATAAACCATCCACATAAATGAACACCATAACACATAGAATTATACGTGGAAAACCTTAATGAGGAAAAACCACGGTGGGATTTGTGACCCACAATATCAGTTCACTGACCATATGAAAAGATATTACATAAAACAGGGGCCTGCACTTGTAGGAAGGCACACTGCATAGAGAATAATGCTCATCATTAAAGAGCCTCACTGACAACAAGCTTTTTGCGAAAGTAAATTACTGAAAATGAACTCAAGAGTGTATCTACTATGCCAGATAGAGTTCCGGTTCTGGTTCTTCTCTGTACCGATTCACAAACTTGAACTATTATCGGTATAACTTCTCCTCCAAGAATGCTTTCCAAGCTATCCATAGATCATTGCATGATATAATGTTCACATACAAAAATGATCTCCATAAATATATTTCACATCTCACAGTTTTGCTATACCTATATATGTTTATTACAATACCATAATCATCTTCATCCATACACATACTAAATTGACCTAGCAGACTGACTTATATACCTATTACATGATATATCTTATGTCGGCTTACAATACATTTACAAAAGATATTCAATGTCGGCCTCGATAATAATTACAAAATGATTTACAAAATAAATCTCCCTTGATGTCGGCTTCCTTGAAGTATTGATGCCGGTGCCAGTGTAGACTTGAATGCTTCCAATGCTGGTATCTACGTGTATATGCCTCCTAGTGCCGGTTGTGACTTCCGTCAAATCTTGTTGCCATCAATGATAACAAAATGAATCTAATGAGTGTCAATTGCCAACATATTTTGCATATCTTGATTAGAATACAATTTATTCTTAATCAGTCTATTTTGTCTCTTTATCGTGCTATTCATTGAGCTCTTGATCTTTGCTATTTTCAATAAATTATTACATGGTATTAGAGCCATTGGGGCTTCATTGAGTAGTCTTTGTTGAGAGATCTTGGTTCGTTTTATTTTTAGATCTGAAATCCTACGACAAATCTAAGCCCACCATCGCGTCTAGGAGGCTGTTTCCATTAAAAATGACTATAAATTTGCCTATATTCAAGGTAAAATTGTTTGAATAGATTTTTTTTTTAAGTCAGAGGGTCATTAGGCCCCCTCCCAACAACAACTTGTAGAAATTCTTTATGGGCATTATTTAATTTTTTACTTTTGAACTATTTATCTATTTGGTTGAAACTTTTTATATTATGGAAAATTTGTTGTGGCAATATTTTGAGATCTAGTCAGCATGTATTTGTTTGGTGCTCTCATTTGTGATCATAATACAGTTGAATCAATAGTTCTTTGAGGTGTTCATATATATATTTTGCCATCAACCTGCAAATCTTCATTACTTGGTTGGACAATCTCCAACACATTATTTGGTAGTCGGTTTTGTATTTGTGGCCTTGAGATTAAATTTGGACCATTGGTTTTCACTATTGGTTCCGGATCTCATATGTTGGTGGATCTTATATTTTTCATAACCAACATTGTATTTGGCTCGGGTTGTTTGGTGTTTGGCATTGTTTCTTTGATCTTGATGATGTTTGGATGATTCACAAGATCTATTTATATTCTTGGTGACTAGATCTCTTTGTTCATAGATAACACTATCATTAGCGAGGTTGTTGAGTTGTTGGCCACGATCTGTTATTCACATCCAATTGGAAGCTTCATACCTTAAATTTGTATACTCGTGCATAGACACATTATATATTTTCTTGATCGTGATCTCATCTCACTTGGCTTGCATACCTTTGATTGGGCTCTATCTTACAAGATCATTGTGTTTTGGCGGAGCATGTCATCTCTGGGATGCACGCAACTCTTTGTCAAGGGTCACATATATTTTATTTTGCAGGTTTATAAGTCCTCCTCTACATATGAAGCTCTTTAGATTTCCTTTTGTAAGGAGTGTGGGTTGAGGTGGTCCCACGTGGCCCCCATCTCACTTTATTTTTTGTTTTAAAGTTTTTAACAAACTTATTCAAAGAAGGGGATTTTTTTAATGAGGTATATAGTGCAGATCATAGAATATTCTCTATTTATATAATGCTGATTTCAGCATATCCAATAGATGTATGATCCCCCTCTCATTGAGCTTCTAAATTTGAGAGGCAATTTTCAAATGACGATATCTCAGGCTTAGAACTTCCTTTTGTAGTGTAATTTTTTTTTTATTTGGAGTAGAATTTCATGCTCTTCGCACTGGTGCAGGTAGTTTTCCACCTTGATACACATATTTTTCAAAAAATGTAGATCTTCATCACTGAAGCTGAGTAATTCCCGTTTTTGCATCTTCAAAAGCTCTGTTCAGGTTCATACGACCTCCTTTTCAGGTGCCATTTTTTTGAAAGAGCATAATTTTTCATTTGCTTTCATAATCTACCATCAGTTTGCAGTGATTTTGAGTGGATATTGTACTTTCAACATTTGGTCATATTTTGGCCCATTTGATACATGTAATTGTTTGGAGATCATTTATATTTTTTATTTGATTCTATAAGAGCCTAATTGTGGCAGTTGTAAAACAAAATCAGAATTCCATTTTTCCATTGATTGCAAGTGGCCTATTGTACACACACTACTCATAAAGTGCCAACATTATCTTTTTTTTTTGTGTGTGGGGGGGTTTCTCGATTGAGTGAATTTGAAGGGGTCTCTCTTGTTCTCTTTGTAATGGTGGGAAAATGGTGAATGATAAATCAAGAAGGAAACTACCATTTCCCTCAAAGAGAGATGAGAGTTTCGCTATCAATTACCACTCAAGCACTTTTCACCATTACATTAGAAAGAGGAGAGGATAATTCACTAGATTCAATCTCTCCACACAAAGATGGTAGATTGAATTCTGAATGAATTGGGAATGCTAAGTTGATTCCCTCTTTCTTGTTTGAAATAGGAATTAAATTGATTGAATTATGTAGTGCAAAAGTGACAAAGAATAGATCATAACTTGAGATCGGTGTCGGATACTCGGTTAGTCCCAAAGACACTGAGAGGGGGGGGTGAATCAGTGTCTGACCGGTAGATGAATGATTTAAACTTATTTGCAATATTACAAAAGGAATTAATGTACCGGTAAACAAATAATAATGCAGTAAAGAGAAATAAGAAAGACAACATCAAAGCACACCATAACACAAGATATTTTGGCAAGGAAACCTGGTAAGGGAAAAACCTCGATGGGATTTGTGACCGACAATATTTACTCACTGGCCATATGAATAAATATTACTCAGTACAATAGGGGCCTGCACATGTAGGAAGGCCAACAGCCTAGAGCTCACTGCTCAAGAACAAAAATGGAGTCCCACTGACTACAAAATGGATGGTTAAATCCAATACAATGTACCGCTTCAAAATAGAATTTGCAATGCTGGATTTAGTATCGGTTTAAGCTTTGTTTGATACCTTCGCCAAAACCTTTCTATTGCCTTTTCCTTACAATATTTTTTGCAGATAATAATACATACAAATGACCTACAAGATCTCATACATATATGAGTCTTTACAATACATCATGCCAGCTACAAATAATTAATTACATTACAATATATTTCGCATAAACAAAACTATATCCATGTTGGCCTGGGGTGCCGGTATGATTCGTTGCCGGTGTAAACTAGATGCCATTGTAAACTAGATGCCGGTGTGAATGAACTTTGTGTAACTGCCAGTGCCGATATGCGAAGTCTGTTGCTGGTATAACCAATAGAATCCTATAGAACCTTGTTGCCACTGTGATGCCATCAATGACAACATCAACCATACTCATCTGAGTGTGTAATGCCAACAATCTCCCCCTTTGGAATTGATGACAACACTCATGAGAAAAACCAAAACCAAAACTGAAAATGCTCCCCCTGAGCAAATGATCTCCTTTTGTCCTTTATGCCATCTTACTCTGCATCTTTTTCTCCTTATCACTCTCCCTTTGACATCAATGACAAAGGATGTCAAAAGTATCAAAAAATAAAAAATGTACCAAAATAACTACAGCCAATTGTGTAAAATCTGAAAGATGTCTACTACAACCAAGTTTAGACCTTGCAAAAATTTAGAACTATCCGCAATAATATCCTTAGTCTGTCGGATCATGCCGGTTAGATGATGCATTTGATCCTCTGGTAATCATCCTGCTTGAATAGTAGCTTTAGATAGTGCAATCTGGTGTGTCAACAGATTGTCCAATCTAGGACCAAGTTTGTTCTTTAACTCCTAGGATTTCAACCTTATTCTAGCTTTTTATTTCTCAAGATTTTCTATTTTCTCCTCATATACCACCATTTCCTGATCCAAAACTGAAGTGAGTTCTAAAGAACCAATCAGGTTATCTTCTATATCATCAATTTCCTTCTGTCTCTATTTAATTTGATCATCGATATCAACAGTCAAATGGTGTGGCTTACAAACTTCTTTATATAGTTCCTTAAACTCCAAAATTGTTGAATTTAGTGCTGGTAATAAGGAATCTAATTTTTCTGTACAATCCTCAGTAGATTTATTTATGAAATATGCATTTTCCTTATTTACCCTTTCTCTAATAGTGACCTCATTTAGCTTATCAATCGACTGAATATTGGATGAAACGAATTTAGACAACGTGTCTAACTTACCAATAGAGCCTAAAATATCATCAACCTTACATGCTGGTGCTTTTTGTTGTAAAATAGGTAAGGTGTCATCAATGGCCTTAAATGCCAAGGCATTGCATTTAGTGATCTTCTTTATAGAATCTAGCAAAACATCTATCACATTTGTCGGTCTAAAGTCCATACTAGATGTATTGGGTCCTGTAGTAATTTCCTTCCTAGCATCAATAGAAATATGTTCAATTGCCTTAACCACTTCTACTTCCTCTTTCTCTGCCTCACTTGTATCTATTTCCGGTTCAGGTGTGATCTATTCAGGTTCTTTCTCTACCAGTTCCTCTACATTTCCAGATTTTTCCTCAATATTCTCAGAAGATTTATCTATGGTTACATTGATAACCCGTGTGTCCAAATTCATGGTAAACAAAATATTTGACTTTGGATCAATGGTCTCAATGTTCACTTCCTCAGTTATCCTTTCTACATGGTCAACCTGTACCTCAACCTGTTCTTTTTCTTGTTCCTCTACTATTATCGATGGTGTGACTTCAGCCTGAGGGGGTAAATTATCTTTGATAGTTAAATCTAGAATGCCACCAACTTTACTCTTACCCTTATCACCTTTCTGATATACCTTAGTGAAAGATTTATCTATTTTCTGTTTGTCCTTCTCTTCCTTCTTCTCTTTTTCTACAAAGAATATATCCCATTTGTCAGCTGTTTCATCTGCAATTTCTTTTATTCTGCCGGCCATTAAGCTAACCTACCAGTGACCACTGGAAAAAACTAACCGGTTGGCTTCTGCTATCAATTCATCAATCTCCTGCCAGGAATTGATAGGGTGAATCACCAACAATGCTTCAACCTTTAATTTCTTGTCAAGTTCCATTATAGACAGTCTTTTTGCCTCAAGTCTTAGATAGATATCATTAGGCAAATCATCAACAACCTCAATCAAAACTTTCTTGTAAATATCAAGATGTAGAATAATACTTTCCTCTATTGTTTCCTTATTAGAATCTATGAAAGTATGATAACATTTGTTTATATTGCTAAGATTACCTTCCTGGATAATTTCATTTACAAGCTCTTTCAGGGATAGAATGTTAGATACCTTAGGTGTTTATTTATTTGGTGTCAGTTTCTTTCTTTGAGTGTTGGGATCTCTCATAGCCTGTTGTTTCTTCCTTGGTGTTCTTGCTCTCTTAGGAGATGGGATAGGTGTCAGTGAAGATTTCCTTCTCTTTCTTTCAACTCTTTTAAACTCAGCTGCCTTATCACTATCTTTCTTAGAAGAAGTAACGATTGGTGAAACATGAGCTACCGGTTCCTATCCAGTCTTTCTTTCCTCCGTACTCTCTGCAAATCCACTCATCTGATCCAATCCCATCAATCTTTTCTTAACATCTGCTACAAACTTCGAAGCATCTTTTAGTAATTTATCTCTTTTCTTCCTCTATTTCTAAATATTTACATCAGTTTCAATAGTCTCAACAATACCAAATATTTTCTCCTTAGGTTACCTTGGTGCATCAAGAAGTACTTTTGCATAAGACTCAAGAATGTTCAAATCAACTTCATAGCCCATTTCAGTAATCCAAATGGTTCAAGGAGTGACAACCTCCATCCATGTCTCATCTCTCTTCATTACAAAATAAATCTGTTTGTCATAGTTATATACAATGCTTTGCGGAATCCTCTCCCTTTCCTTCATCTTAGTTTGAAATTCCTTGAAATAATCATCAATCTACTTCTTGCCATCAACACCCATGCCGATAATTGCTTCCATAATCTGTCTTCGAACAAGGATGTCATAAGAAAAGTCCTTGTAACCAATACCGGGAATCTCCTTGGAAAAGTAAAGCATTAAGCATACAAGTAGGTTACCAAATCTAAAGGTTCCTTTCTTGTCACCCTTAATCTTCCCTAAATTATCAATCAGTTCATCCTTTAGCCATTCACAAATGTCAATCTTTGCACCATTCTTTACCATCTCAAATGCATTGTGTATATGTAGACTAGGAACATAATTTAATCTGTTTGTATGAGAAACTCTATAACCAATCACCATAATCATAAATTTCACATTCTCATTAGTAATATCACTAACCCTAAGAGATCTACTGTCAAATGTAGCCCCAGTTAGGTTCATAACCTCCTTGTTAGGGATCTTCTTTCTTTTGTCAGGCCTAGTACTGGTAGAGGGTAAACCAGTGACCGCCTTGATAACCTTCTTAGTAATCTTGAAAACTGAATCGAACCATATGAACTCACCATGAACCCTGCTAAGTACAAGATGAACTATTTCATACATAAATTCAAGAATCTTCAAAACATCAACAAATCCTAAATCCTCAACAATCTTATGCTCTGACTTGATTAAATCTTGTTCATCAGCAATAACATTCATGTACATGTTCTTCAGATCATCAAACCCTAAATTCTCTATGTTGCAATGAATATACATCCTTAGATCTTCAACAAAAGCAACTCCCTTCAGAATTTTAGAAAAAGCTCCAATGGAATCATCTTTCTTAGCAATCTTAGGGATAATTTTAAAAATGGGTCTAGGACGCTTAACATTCTCCACCACAGTAGGGTTTGCAATGAATTTGGGAACAAAAGATGAAGTAGCCATGATGCTAAAATAAATACATCTTCTGCAAGTGAAATCCACTGAAATGCCCTGAAAATGTCTTAGCTATTTCGCCTCTTGAATGCCTTCGCGCTCTTCAGAAATTTGAATGTTTTGTGATTCGAAATGAGGGATCTTTCATGCTTTATAATAAAAAATTCACCGACAAACGCATTAAATGCTTTCCAGTTGAGTGAAAACTTGATATGTCTGCTGGTAAAGAAGAATTGCCACTTCCTACCACCATCTGAGGGTAAAATATATGATTTTCAATTTCTTGCCTTACCCCTAAGGATTACTCCTTAGTTAGATGAAGAACCTCCTACTAGTGCAGGATCACTCTATTCTGCTGGTGCAGAGACATGCTCATCATTTTTCTGATCTCTCTTTTTAATCCACTGTTTAGAACATTATTGCTTGATTTTATTTACCTTTTCCCTACCCTTGTCATTAGATCCTTTTTTGTTTCCGATGAATTATTGCTTCTACAAAATTTTTCAATATGCCCAATCTTGTTACATGCATAACAAGCTACATTATTTCTCTGAATTGCTTTTCCATAACCTTGACCAATTTGAGTTCTGCATTGATTAGGAAGATGACCAAATCTACCACAAGCATAGCATTTTACATTCATTTTTCATATGTCTGTGTTATGACTGTATTTATTTTATTTTGAACAGTGATCGGTGGATGAGTTTTTATTTTGATTATTTCTATATCTGCACTGATTTTCTCTATGACCATATTTGTTGCAATTAAAATATTTCCCATTGAATTTATAAGAATTAGGTTGTCTTACCAGTTTACTATGATCATGATTGTTTGTAGTACCAGAACTCTCTCCATGTTCAAATCCAAGTCCAATTGTTTCTCCATTAGGTTTTTGACTTTTCAGCATATCATCAAGCTTGTCTGAACTCTTTTTGAATTTTTCTTTGTATTCATTAGCAGCGACCAACTCACCTTCCAGAGTGCCAACTTGTCTCATAAGATCCTCCTTATCATGTTGCATCTGAATGAACTCTATCCTAAGCATGTCATTATCATAACCAAGCCTCAAAGATTCATAAGATCTTTCATTAAGTCTTCTGACCAAATCTTCCTCATTCTTCTTCCTATCTTCAATATCCTTGCATAATCTCATGGTTAAGTCTTGCATCTCATTCCTCATGTTACTATTCTCTTGTCTTAGTTTTTCTACAATGTCTCTAAGTGTCTCTTTTTCTTCATCATCTTGTTTCTGTAATGACTCACACAATTCCTTCCTCTTACTCTATGCCTTGACAAGGTTTTCTTGAAGTGCTTTAATGAATTCCCTAGCAGATCTAAGTTCCTCTTCTAGTTTGATATTCTTTAATTTTTCAGCATCAAAATCTTCAAGAGCTCCTTCCAACTGTTGTCTTAAATTTTCAATCAGTACCGGTTTCAGAATCTTCCTCAAGCTGTTAGGCTTCTGCAAATAGAAGACCAGGCTCTAATACCAATTGTTGGATACTCGGTTAGTCCCAAAGACACTGAGAGGGGGGGGGGTGAATCAGTGCTTGACCGGTATATGAAATATTTAAACTTATTTGCAATATTACAATTGGAATTAATGTACTGGTAAACAAATAATAATGCAGTAAAGAGAAATAAGAAAGACATCATCAAAGCACACTATACCACAAGATATTTTGGTGAGGAAACCCTATAAGGGAAAAACCTCAGTGGGATTTGTGACCCACAATATTTACTCACTGGCCATATGAATAAATATTACCTAGTACAATAGGGGCTCGCACATGCAGGAAGGCCAACAACCTAGAGCTCACTACTCAACAACAAAACTGGAGTCCCACTAACTATAAAATGGATGGTTAAATCCAATACAATAGAGGATTCAAGTTTGCATGCGTGAGAACCCTAATGCAGTAGAAAATTGCTAGAGTCGCAATTTTATGATACTACATTTAGCCCCCACTTTAGCACAAGTATAAGTGTACGCCAATACTGTCGATAAAGTACAAGGAAACAAGATTGAAAGACTTTCACCACATCAAGGAGGAAAGATGCTCCAAGCCCCCAGTGGAATTAGGATCTTATGACTTCGATTGACAAAGTAAAAGGGAAGATCGAGAAGGGGAGAACCATGATTGCAAGTAGCAAAGTTCCCTTCACTATGAGTCATGAAAGAAAGGATACTAGAGATTACAAAGAAAAAAAAAGTTCACTAAGTAACTCTAAGTATCACAAAAAGGAAAGTATGAGAGAAGTGTATGCCCCCACGTTAAAGAGATCACATGCACCTTATCGGGGACGATTGCTTTAAGGTAGGATACACCCAAGAGAGAGAAGGAAGGGAGCATGTTATCACAAGGATTTAGCCCCCAATCAAGGTATAAACCTAGGGATAATTAAGACAAAACATGAGGTAGTGTCGCTTTCCTCGGGGTTAGTATGTTGTATGATAAATCATGTATATCATGTATGTATATGCATATACTAATCTTCCTTCCCCAAGGAAAGACATTACCTTAGAAGAAAGGGAAGAGAAGATGTCTTTTGAGTCAGCATGAAAGAGACTAAGAAAATATCTCAATGCTTTCATAGTTCCCAAGTAGACACTAAGGGAACAATAGAAGAACATGGATACATATAGAAGAATGGTCACAAAAGAGCAAGAAAGGAGAGAGAGAAAGATCTATAGTGCTAATATTTCTAATCTAGCATGACATCCACCTATCCATCTTGCTGATCACTATTTCGGGAAGCTGAGAAACATGCCAAAGGAGCGACATCGAGCATAATAGATGGATCTATCACAAGATCCAAACAAGGACTATGCTCATGTTGTAAGTCACTTTGCTTGATTTTAGGAGCTAGGATTAAGGTTTGTGAAAACTCATTTGATAAATATTTTTCCATATCAACATATTCATACTCACTATCAAAAGCATTTGAAGTTGTATTGCCATTATGAATAATATTTTCACCCATTTCTTCATCAAATTTTAGAGAAAGAGGATCAAGAACACGAATAGGAGTAAAATCATCACATGTTTTATACAACTTATGATTTGGAGATGTTAGTTGAACATATTGATTAGGAGAAAAGGGAATCATGTCAACTGTTGGAGTCTGAGGAGCTTGAGTATTTTGAGGGATAACTTCACGAGATCGAACATAACGTCTTCATCGGTGTTCTCTCACACAATGTTTTCATCGACTATTAGAGGAAGGTTGAGAAGGAGGAGGAATATTTGAAAAAGTAGTAATGTTTCTCTCCTTGATACTTGAAGGTTTCGGTTGAGGTATTTCTGGTTGAACAATAGAAGAAACAATCCTCTTCTCTCGATAAGAGGAAGGAGGTGGAATTGCGCTATAGAAAGGAGGATTATTAGGTGTAGGAAGGAGACCAGGTCCATCATGAGGAGGAGGTATAGGTATAACCTTAGGAAGAATATTATTGTTCTCCTTAAGAAAAGGTAAAGTCACATCCATAGGGGTAGGTGGACAATTTTCCTTAGGAGGGATATTTAGTTCTATCTGAGAGGGGAAGAACCTCATCTTGAAGAATAATAGGAATGTCAAGTGTTGGCGATCTAGGTTGACATAAGGATAAGATCATATTGTTATTCCATTTTTGATAAGATTAAAAAAGAGCATCGCTCCTTAATGGAAGTGATTGAAATTGTTTAGGCCAAAAGAGATCAATAGGAACACCGAGGCTTCTTTTGAATGGACAAAATAACCTATGGTTCACAATTATGATTTATCCATTGCGACGAAATTTAAGACCCTTGTGGATTGGATAAGAAATAGCCTTCATGGAAGATAGACAAGGATAGCCCAACTTCACATGGAATTGCTTAGAAGAAGGTATGATAACAAAGTCAAACATCCATGGAATTAGAATGAACTTCAACACAAAGAGTGATAGAACCAATGGTAGGACAAGAGAAGCCATCAAATAACTTCACAACCACATTAGAAGAATCATAAAGTGGTTTATGCAATCGTAAAGTGAAAAGCTACTCTCCAATTATGACATTAACCATGCAAGAGGGATCAATCAAGGCACCACGACAAGGGATATCCTTAACCTTCGCAAATATGTATAAAGGGTCATTAGGTGCTCTAATGGTCTCACTAGGGTCAAATGTAATATAAGGATCCTTAGGCATATCTTTTATTTCTACCATATTAACCAAGTTTGGAGCCATAGAGGTGAATTCTTCAAAAGTGAGAGAATTAGGCACAATCTCAGTAACGTTAGAGGTATGGGATGGCAAGGGATCAGTGAAAATATTAAGATGTTGATTAGATTATTCCCTTTATCATTCACACCTGCCATAGATATAATATTATTATCAATCAAGTCTTGAACCTTATTCATCAATGCAAAACATTTCTAAGTATCATGACTAGGTTGACGATGAAATTGGCAAAAGGAATTGTTATCAAAATAACGGGATGTAAGTTTGGAAGGATCAATTTGTTTATAGGAGGAAGTTTGATAACATTTTTGTGCAACAACTGAGACATAATACTATGTAAAGATTCATTCAAAGGAGTAAACTGTCTTTCTCTTTGGAAGAGTTTTGAAAAAGAAGGCACACCCGTTGAAGCATTCACATGGTTGTTGTTGATTGGATCATTGAACTTGATGAAGCTTTTTGTTGGTTTGAACTTTGCAAATGGTTATTGAACACTCTCACCCTTATCACTCAAATCCATAGGAGTGAATTGCTCCATTTGACTCACAACTAGTTGATAATTGTGGAGTGTTGCACACAACTGCGGAAAGGAAGTAAACACAGACAAAATAAGCTTTTCCTTGATATCTTTTTGTAAATTAGAAATGAAAATTATTTGACTATCATTATTAGGTACATGAAAAGAAATTTGAGCACACAAATGCTTATATCTACCAATGAAATCAGTCACTTTTTCTTTAACACCTTGTTTACAATGCATTAAATAAGTCAAAGTGATTTTAAGACCAATGTTGTTTTGAAATTGTTGGATTAAAGCATTTGCTAGTTGTTGAAAGCAAGTGATAGAATAAGAAGGAAGAAAGAAATACCATTGTAAGGCCCTATCTCTTAGTGTTCTTGTAAACAATTTTGCAAGCACTTGTTGATCATAAGCAAAATCAATACACAAGGTTTAAAATGTTTTGACATGTGTAAGAGGATCACCTTTTCCATTGTAGAGCTCCAATTGAGAGATCTCCGCATGTTTAGGTGGCATGGCTTTAACAATATCAAGAGAAAGTGGGCTCACAACATCAAAGGTTGGCACACTAAACTTGGATTGACTCATAGAAGCAATTTGTTGTTGCAAGGAAGACATGGTGTGAGCAAGATTGTTGATTGTCATTTTGGTGGAAGAATTGATGTTAGACATAGGTGATTGAGAAGGTGGTGTGATTTTATTGAAAGAAGGAATGGACTAAGAATAAGATGGTGGGACATTATGATAAGTAGGAATTGGTGATGGTTGGGTAGGAAAAGGGACACTTAAAGGAGGAATAAAGTTGTTTAAGGAATTGTCCCCTTGTGTCACATTGATTGGTTGAGAAATAATAGGAACACTCATGGAAGACATAGGTAAAGATGGAGGATTAAATGAAGAAGAAGGATTTCTCCCATGACCTATGGTTGTAGGGATGCCATTTTGAGTTGAAGTAGCCATGATGTTAGATATGAAAGTAGGAATACTAGTCATAGGATTAGTCAAAGGAATAGAGGAATTGACTTGTGTTGAAGGTTGTGAGTAACCTAGGGTTTCACCACAACTCTTGATAGGCATGACATTAGAATCAACAATATGTGCAATTCCACACAATATATCAATTACATTCTTATCACTCTAAAGCATGCATTTAAGACCTTCAATTAATGGAAGAGCTTCACTATTAGGGTATTCTTGGGACATCCATTGTTGAAAGCTATAAAATTGATTGTCCAATGTAGAAAGTTGATCTAAAGAAACCCTAGTTAAAGCTTCTTCTTCATCATGGGATCCATCAATGGGGTGAATAGGCACATGATTAGGATGAGAAGAATTAGCACGATCCTCATTAATGAAATCACCCAAATTAGGCTCCATCTCCTTGGCAATTAAAGCTTGGGAAGCCTTAATTATAATGCTTCGTCTAACGGGGATAGGATAGGTAAGACTAATAGTGGTAAAACTCATGCACTAGAGGGAAAATTTGAATTTTGAATTCTGGAACAAAGCTTACAAAATTGGTTAATGCAAAATTTAAGAAAATAATGATTACACAATTTGAAATTTGTTGGACGAAAAGGATGACACAATTTCCAAAAATGAAAGGAAATTGGAATTTTAAAATTAGGGCCAAGGGAATACCACTTACTTTTAAAATTAAATTTTTAAAATCAGGACAAACTATAATTAACCTCTTAATTTTAAAAAATTTCTTGAAATTTGAAATGTTGTATTTTGAAGGTATTTCTGATTCTAGACGGATCAAAAATCGATAAAATCAGCCAATCTTCCATATTTAGGCTATTAAATACAGTCATAATAGTCTCCCAAAATTTCAGAAAAAAAATCGAGGATCGTGGCGGGAATGCACATGGTCTGACACACTTTTCTCAAAATTTTCAGGGATGGATATTACAATGATTTTAAAGCTAACCCCCCAAAATTGGCGAGTTTTACGATCTCTAGATGGGTGAAATGAAGGCGCAAATGTGAAAATAGGAGCCTATTAGGGTTTTAAAAAAAAAGAGGAATTGAATTGCAATTTTGAAAATGATCAAACCTAATGGATAGGGACACCTTCGAAAATATTTAGAAATCTGAATGTAAATGAAATTGATGTGAAATTCACACAAAATCCAATTAATTTTAAAAATTAGGGTTTGATGACCTAACCACTTAATTTTGAAATTTGAATTTTGAGAAAAAGGGAGGAAATTGAAAATTTGAATTGTAGGAATGAAGACAAATCTGATAATAATTAGAAATCTGAAAATTAAATGAAAATCCAATTCTTGCACAAGTTCAAGATGATTTTTGAAAATTAGGGTTTTAACAAGTAACCTCTTAATTTTGTAAAATTTAATTGCAAACTGAACAAGACAATGACAAAATTGAATTTGACAAACAAAACAATTTTTCAGATCTAAGATAACCAGAAGCAATTTTTACAAATCACAAGTTCAATTTTAATTTTAAAAACTAGGGTTTTTAATGATTTAACCACTAAGTTTGTAGAAATTTGAAACTTGCAAATGAAAAATATGCAATATTGATCAAAGGATGGCATGCAAGACGTCAGGTTCACCAAAATGTAATGGTGGGAAAATGGTGAATGATAAATCAAGAAGGAAACTATCCTTCCCCTCAAAGGGAGATGAGAGTTTCACTATCGATTACCACTCAAGCACTTTTCACCATTACATTAGAAAGAGGAGAGGATAATTCACTAGATTCAATCTCTCCATACAAAGATGGTAGATTGAATTCTGAATGAATTGGGAATGCTAAGTTGATCCCCTCTTTCTTGTTTGAAATAGGAAGGAAATTGATTGAATTATTTAGTGCAAAAGTGAGAAAGAATTGATTATAACTTGAGTTTGGAATATGGGATGAAGCTATGCACCTGGATCTGGTAGTAAAATATTGAGACGAAGTCGCCCTGTGAATTTGAGGAAAAATTTCCTGGACCGTGGTGGGAATGTACTCGGTCCTCCGAAAAAGACGCGAAACGAAAAGGGTTTTTCTACCTCTGCAAATGAAGCCTGAATCCGAAAGTATAGCTGCACACTTGCAACCTAAAGGGAGGTTGTGATAGTAATGTTGATAGAAATGCTTGTGTGGAATTGAATGTTGAAATCAATCTCCTCTTCAATGGTTGAATCCTTGACTTGAATGCAACACCTAGACTTGAAGGGAGAGATGAGAATGCTCAATGCTGGAAAAGAATGCTTGAATGCTCTTGGATGTGTGAGGCCCTACCCCGATTCATCCTGACATTTCTATTATTTTCATATTGAGACTACTATGGATGCTTTATTTTATGCATTATAGATTTAGAACTTATATGATTCCATGATTTGGATCACATTGACGTATATTGATGCTTCATTTTATGCATTATGATTATGAAACTTTATATGTTGCTAGAATAGAATTATTTTGAAATGATGTATGTCATTATTGGATTTGTAGGACTTCATTCTGATGATAGAAATAGGATGCTTATTATATGAATGGTTCAATTTTGAGGATTATGATAATTGCTTATGTGGAATCGAATTTGGATGTATGAGATATTGAATTATTATTGTCAAATGTATGAGTGTTTGATGTGCAATGGAATCCATGTGTTTAATTATATATATATTTGTGATTATTTGGAATTACTAATGCATTGATTTAGATGCACAGGAAAATTATCCATGTGACCATGGAAATAATATGGAGAACCAAACCTAGACCTATGTACGTTTGTTAAGCCAGGGGTTGTCTATTTGGAGAGACAACACCTTGTTTGTATTGTATTTTATTTGTGAAAGTAAATGATGCATGTGTGTTAAATTGATTTTATTTAATTGTGTAAACCTACAAGAGACAAATTCCATGTGTGATTTTTATATTGTATTATATTGTGTCACTTGACACATGTGCTAATTAGTGTCATTGATTTTGACTTGTCTCTTGGAGGGAGTTTTGTTTCTACCAAAGCCATTCAAACTTATGAGTGTGGTCCCAAATTTGCCTTGGGTAGGGAGTCTTGGGAGTGGTCAACTCAGGTTTGACCCGTAGGTTAACTTCATTTGGGTTTCTAAGGGGTCAAATGGACTCCTAGGGTCAGTTTTAGGGCTTTTTCAAAGGTCCAAAGGGTATACCTATGGGTTAGGGGTATTTTTAAACATGTGACTACTTCCATGTGACTGTTTAGTCACCTCAAAAAGTGGTTTTACCAAGGTGAGCGAAAATTCAACTTAGAAGGTTCCTCCTAGGATAGACAACCTTCCCTTTTGGTGTCAAACTCTCTTCCCCATCCTCTCTTACCTTTTCCCTTTCCAGTTTTAGCAACATGTAAGAGGTTGGGAAGAACAACCAATGGGAACTCTTACTTTACCCAAGGGGTTGGGAAGAGTGAGAGAGGCCTTCTTAGGCAAGGATTAGGGACTTAGTGAGTAATTACCCACTCTCCATTGTTGGAGATTATGCAATTTTTTTGAAAATAGTTGTAGGATAGAATTTTTGGTGAAGTGTTGGTGAAGAGTTTGTGTGGATTTGGGCTGCTCATCCCCAACTAAGTCTATCATACCTTTTGGTAGATTAAGGTTGGTTCTACTTCTTTTTAGTTATGTTGTATATGTTGTTTAAAAAAAAAAAAATGCTTGTATGAGAAGAGGTGTATATGTAATTGCTTTGTAGGAGAAAAATGTAATTTTTCCTTCCCTTGTTCTTTTTATGTTTTTTTACATGTATTGGGAGTGTCCAAGGCCTCCTACTCTAGGGAGAGTAGGATGGTCTTGGGGTAGAAGAAGTATGACAGCCTTGGGTGAGAGGCTCTCCTTATGGAGAGTGATCTCAAGGGTGTTCTTTGTGACCCTTGCTGCATAGCCTTGTGTATGCATTTGGGGGTCATAAGGGAAAAAATATGGCTTTTATGCCTTTGGGGGGCATAAGGGTGTGGAGATGTATTTGTTGTATTTTGATTGCCATGACGTGGCTTGAGTTGTTTCATGCTTGCAGTCTCCCCAATGGTATTTGGTCCACTTCCACCCGTGGAAAGATCATCACAAGTTGTGGTGAGAGTGTAGCTTGGGTTAGGAAAATGTACGCTGAATGTTTGCCCTATGTTGTGATTGTTTGTTTGTGACCCGTCAAGTGCTTGGTTTTCCAAGCTCAGGGGTGGCTTCTAGTAAGCCTAGGCTGGGAGGTGAGCTCTCCATGGTCAAGTTGTGATTCTATTTGTAGGTTGCTTGGGATGGGAGAGAAAAGATGAAGGGATTTGTAGCTGTTCTATGTTGCAGAAAAGTTTCAAAGAAAAAATGTATTTATTATTGCAGTTTGTAAGGGAAAAAGCCATTGTTGTATTTATTTTCCAAAAGCAAAGAAATGTATGTATTTATTTCAAGTTCTTATTTAATGGAAAGGAGAAGTCTTGTAGGGTTTTCAAACCCATTTGTAGTGATGTTAATATTGGGTGTAAATGCTCCTAAAGAAATGTATTCTCCTATTTAGTCATGATTGTAAGAAAAAAAAAGAAACATGTCTATGTTCGGGATTAAATTCCTATTGTTATTGAGATAATATATGTTGCATTTATGTTTATTCTGCAAATAAAAGTTCATTTTATCCCTTATGCAAAATGGAAATAGTATATGAAAGTTTTTACATTATATTCTAGTTTTATTTATGCTGCTGTAATTTAATTTAAACTGTCATTTGCTCTTTCATTTAATGCAGAAAATAAACCCAATAGTAATAGCCTATTTTAATAAAAAAAGGGGGTTAGCATCTAGATTTAGTTTTATTTTGTTTTACCAGAAAAGATTACATTTAAAGCTTGCTGTTTTATGTGCATTTTAATATTAATTACAAAATGCTTAAAACAAAAGAAAAAAACAGAATATAAAACACATATTTTTTTCAGCCTTTTAGAAAACCAAAAAAAAAAATTTCACCATTATCATACTGTAAATGATAATGTTAATTTCTGCATGTAAAAAAAATAAAAATAAAAAAATAATCAGAAAGGAAACTTATAGTTTGGCTAAGAGTATTATTGAATTTATATATATACCTATATTTGTGTATAAATATATATAAATCAACATCAATATATATATATATATATATATAAACATTTAAACATTATATGCTAGAAAACCTTATATATTTAAAAAAAAAACCTTATATATTTAAAAATAAATAAATATAGGTATACATAGTTTTATATATATATATATATATATATATATATATATAAATGATAAATGTATTTTTTTTTTTTTAAAGTAAATTAAAAAAAATAGGAAACAAAGTTTCTTTTTTGTAAAACAAAATAAATATTTTACTAGCGGAGTTGGTGAAGGCTGAACCCCTGTGCTTGTGCATAGAGGACAACGCGACCGTGCCGCCACTGTGGCTACCCACAGTGGATGGCTCGACGCCGCCACTGTGGGCAACCACAGTGGTTGGCACGGGGTCCCCCATTGTGGGCAACCACAGTGGTAGGGTCTCCCGACCGCCACTGTGTTTACCCACAGTGGTTGGCGCTCGGCCGCATTGTGGTTAAACACAGTGACTCCCGGGGGAAACCCCGCCCGTCGTCCACTATTCCGCCGCCGTCCCTCTTGTTGATTCACCGCCGTCCCTCTTGGCCGCCACCCTTCGTGGACTCCATGGCCACCGCCTCCACTACCTGCACACACACACACACAACACTACAAAAAAAAGAAAGCACACACACACACACAAAGCCCTAACCCAATTTTCGGGTTAGGGAAAAACTCATATAAAGTTTATAAAACAAAAATATGTGTGGGGTTGTTTAAAAAAAAAAAAGGGGTTAGGGATTCATATATTTTCTTTAAAAAAAATGTTGGGGTAATAAAAAGGGGGAAACCCTATTTGAAATTTAAATAGGGTATCCCCATAAGACCTTGCAAACAAAGTTATATATTATTTTTAGCCATACTTTTCTTACATATATATATATATATATATATATATATATATATATATATGGTGTATTAGCTACATGTATATATTAGATTCATAAGAGTGAGATTTTAATTGGTTTTAGCTTCCAATAGTGAAAATTCATTGTTATTAAGTAGAGGTTTTTTTAAAAGGTTTTATTTAAGAGCTAGATTTAGAATCCTTATGAGTTGAGTTTAGGGGAGGGATATTAATAATTACCCTTGCTATAGGAAGCCTTAGAAGTTAAATTATTTTGGCCTTCATTAACATAATCTTATAGCACAATTGCAATTATGGGTTTAATTGACCCTCTAGTTAAGTGATAGACAATTTTTATATATTGTTTAAATAAGCTAGGGCAATTTAGTTTAGACCCTAGGCAATTAAAGGACTTTATGAGGATTAATAATAACCCTTATTAGTTAATTTAGAGAATTATCCATTAAGTGAGTTTAATCATTTAGTAATGGGAGATAATAATAATTCTTTTGGAGAATTATTATCCCGCTTTTAACTTAGATGATTTTCACCTAATTGATTTAGTTGTTAGACTCACTCAAACATAGTTAAGACTAAACTAATTTTGCATTATTTTAATAAGTTAGTTGTACTAGGTTAAGTATTTCAAAAAAAATTTATTCCGTTTGTGCCCAAAAGTTTGGGCATGACAGGATGCTTGATCACTTGTACATACTTTGATCTTGTCCAACTTCCACCTATTGAACTTATGTAAATGAGAGGATGAATTCCCCCTTAAATACATGTTAGTGTATTTGATTTTTGTCATGGGTTGACATCGGGGGAGTTTCCCGCCCAATGCACAACCAACAATGCAACCCTAGGAAGGGTCCTGCCCTAAAATAGGGCAGGGACAAGGGTGCAACACCCCTATCCTAGGAGGAAAAGGGAGCCACACCCCTATCAAATGGGGGATAGTGGTGCCATGCCCCTGTCCTACCCCTTTCTTCAGGGCAGAGTGCGGACAGGGTGATATAGAGGCCAAGAAAGAAGCTGTTTTTGCAAGGTGAGCAATCTTTGGTCTCCGATCAGGCTATAGGATTTGAGTTCGCATGCGTGAGGACCCTAATGTAGTCAAAAATTGCTAGGGTCACAATTTTATGACACTACACTCTTGTATTTTGATCTTGTGCTCTTTTGTTTCATCATGTTTTCACCTAAGTTTCCTTTGTTAACTAGACATAACTATGCTTCTTGAAAAATTAATGCTTGGAGCAAGTTAATGGAAAAAGGTTTGATACAATATGTTCATGGAACAATAACAACACCTGCAGATCCTAAGGCTGATCCTAATGCACAAGCAAATTGGATTCTTAAAAAGTCTATGGCTATTGGTACTTTAAGGAAATATGTTTCAAAAATCTCATCTTCCATGTTGAAAAATGTAAAATAGTTAAAGATGCTTGGGACAAATTTGCTTCCTTGTATGGCAAAGTTGATAAGGTTAAAGGGTACATGCTTGATAGTCAAATCTCTAGCCTTGATCCCAAAAATTTTGATTCCATTGACGATTATGTAACCAAAGCTAACGAACTTAGAGCACAACTTTTGGATTGTGGTATAACCAAGAATGATGATCAATTGGTTTTCAATTTGGTGCACAAGCTTCCATCAGAATATGTAGCCATTGTCTCTAGCTTCCATACTCAAAGATTGACAACCAATTCATACCAGGTTCCATATTTTGCTACATTGGCAAAATTGTTGATTCTTGAGCAGGATAAGTTGAGGCAAATGAGGATTCCCAAGTCTTCAAAGTCCATGGATTTGGTGGATAATCAAGGGAATCATGGAAAGGGCTCCAACAAGAAGTAGAAGCACTCTAAGCCAAAGCCACAACAAGAGAAAACACAACCACCCTCTCCACAACAAAGAAATCGATTTCTCTTCTATGTTAATTCTTGTATGCGATTATTGAATTTCTTTGGTTTGAACCCTATTGCATATTGATGCTATAGCTGAAATAATACCTCTTAATTTTTATGTTTTTTATTTTTTAAAGTATTCTTTCGATTATTGGATTATGCTATAGATAATTGGATTGTCACAAATATATATTTAGAGCTATCGGGAGAATTAGCCTTAATAGATCCCTGTTTGGTGTTAATAACACAATTTTCAGTTCAAGGTTTCATTTTGGATTTTATCTGTGTTGTACCCTGTGATTATTTTCCTCTTTTGTTATTATCATTGCTAATATCAATTAATTGTTTGTGCATTAAATTAGTTATTTAAGTATTTGTAAAAAAGGTAAACAATAATTAATTAATTTACTAATTTTATTTCTTATAATTTTAAATTTGGTAAGTGTAATAGTGTTGTAATATATTTGCATGGCCATATTAAGCAAATAATTTATTGTGGGCGTAGGTGTATGAGACATATATTTTATTGAATAATAAAATTGTTAATGGGGTAAAATTTAGTAATAAATTTTATGTAATGGAATAAAAGTAAATATAATTTTGTATGTTGTATTTAATAATTCATGATGTTTATCCTTGTGTTAGTATTTGATTGGAATTTTTTTCCACTTGTCCTGTTATGGTTATTGTATAGAGGATTGAGTTATGACTTAGTCATCCTTGTTTACCTTACAGAGTGTTTCCCCTGAGATAGGGATGTATGTGGTTAAGCTTTAATGATGGTTTTGAACCCTTTTGGAACTCACTTTGATGCATTATTCGAGGATGCTTTAATCTACGTGTTGGATGATTGTCAATGGCATTATATGTACAATTTTTTGTTTGGGCTTTGATCATGGAAGTCTATGATGGTTTGTCAGTCTTTTGGTATTATATCATTAATCTCCTTTTACGATTGAGCTATGTTGTGTTGTTTGATGGAAGCTATTGTATTTGATGTTTATGTGGTTAATATGTGATTATATTCTGAGACTTGGTTGGATCTCATTATATGGTTATTTTTAGGTGTATCATCTATTACCTTGGGTTGGATTTGAGTAGGCTTAATGTCATAAGGGGGAGTGGCTCTCCATGGGGTCCGAGACCCTAAAGTGATTGCCAAGATAACCCATTGGGAGAGTTTATTAATAAGTGATAACCTAATTAATGAATTAGGGGGTTGGGTAGTTAAACACATTAATCAAGATAATAAATGCTCTGCTTATGGCTCGAGTGCTCGTTTAGGCTCAATATGAGGTGGGAAGGCATGGAATGACATGATCAACTACCTTGTCTTCTTGAAATGTATGTTGGTTCCGCATGAGACTTGAATTGGAGCCAGGGGTCAGGAGAGGCTGCCAGGATAACCTAGGATGGGCATTGGGGCCTATGAAGACCTGCCAAGATAACCCATATCAGACTATGTGATGACACTCTCTCCTTGTGAGCACTAGTGTCTTGTCTCTATGTTGTATCCTCTAGAGTATTTCTGGTTGGAGCTTTATTTATATGTTTCTTGATTGTAACTTAACTTGGTGGAAGTGTGTTCAGACCATGTTTTGTATAACCTTTATTTGTATGCTCTAGGGCCTTATATCTATCTCCTAGCATGGGGGGTGGTCCTTCAGGTTCCACATGGTCGATTGGTAGTTGTCATCTTCCATTGGGGATTTCGCACCTGGCTTTGCATGGACTGGCTTCATGCATTATCCAATTTCTTCTCTTGGATATGGCAAGTTCAATGAGTTAGGTGGAGATTTCATTCATTTGTCATGTTGTACTTATGTTGGATTGGATGTAAATATTTTATGTACATGCCCATGGAGAAAATTATGAAATTATGATGTAAATTTGATGCAAGTGAAATTAGGTTTAGGAGATATGTTTTATATTAGCATATGGGGACATTGATGTTATGTAAATAAATACTTTCATGTTCTTCATTCATTACTTTGTATGTAATAGAAAACTATTGTTATTGATTATTCAATGAATTTTACTTTAGAAGATATTACAGGGCAATGTACTTTCATGATTTAGTGTTATGTATGGTTAAGTTATATCCTTTGGGTTCCTTGGCGGGGCATTACACTACTTATGCTTTTAAGGAATCCATTTGATTTAAGTAGTTGTTTTAGGATGTGGAGCTAAGTCTAAGTGCTTTTATAATTATATACATGTTTGTTAGAATATCATATATTTGGCTAATAAATCTGTTGGGATCCAAGAACACTAAGAGGGGGGGGGGGGTGAAACAATGTTTTGCTGGTAAATGAAGATTTTATAACTTTATACCAAACACATAAAAATCGGTAAACAAATAAACATATAACTTGAAGCAAATAAACTATCCACATAAATGAACACTATAACATAAAATTTATACGTGGAAAACCTCAATGAGGAAAAACCACGGTGGGATTTTTGACTCACAATAAAATTTCACTGGCCATATGAAAGGATATTACATATAATGGGGGCCTGCACTTGCAGGAAGACACACTACCTAGAACACACTGCTCATCACTAAAGAGTTTCACTGACTACAAGCTTTTGCTGAAGTAAAACAATGAAAATGAACTCATAGAATGCATCTGCTATGCCAAATAGAGTTCCGGTTATAGCTCTGCTCTGTACTGAGTCATAATCTTGAACACTACTACTGGTATTTCTTCTCCTCCAAAATCCTTTCCAAATTATCTACAGATCATTCCATGATATAACATTTATATACAAAATAATCTACATATGTATACTTCACATTATGCAGTTCTTCTATATTCTATCTCACTTATGTTGCCTCCTATTACATATACAAAATGATCTAGTAGACTGACCTATATACCCATTGCAAACTTAATGCCTTATGTTGACTTAGAATACATTCTAAAAGATATTCAATGTCGACCTCAACAATTACAAAATTATTTACTAAATAAATCCTCCTTGATGTCGGCTTCCTTCAAGTACTGATGTCGATGCCGGTGTCGGTGCTAGTATAGCCCTGGATACTCAATTGACGGTGTCTTCTAGTATATGCCTCCCAATGATGGTGTCTGACTTCCATCTAATCTTGTTTCCATCAATGACAACAAAATGAATCCGGTGAGTGTCAATCGCCAACAATCTCCCCCTTTGGCATTGATGGCAACCCTGATGTGAAAAATGGATTCCCTGTCGGTTAACTGAAATATTCTCCCCCCGAGAAATACACTCCTTCAGATATCCTGATATCCTTCCCATATGATCCTGTTTGATTTTTCAAATATTTTTCACATATACATACTCCCCCTTTGGCATCAATGCCAAAGACCGGTGAAAGAATTGAAATAATTCAAAATAATAAATGAATACTATTAATTTTATTGGAGTTTTACCAACTTCAAAATTTTGAGGTAAGCCTTATCCAATAACTGGAGATATGTATCCTAGCCAGTTTTGAAGGTGTCAGATATGGATGCTAGTCCACTTAGTAAGTGGGCAAATGTTTCCATCTTTTTGTCTTTTGCTGCTGTAGATTTAGCAATCATCTCCATACACTCTCTTTTATGTACACTCATTGAATCCAATCTGGGACTCACCAATCCTCTAAGACTACTTTCTCTTTGAATGAATTAATCTCTCTCCTTCTCAAAAGCAAAAATTTGGTTCTCTAAGGACAAAATTTGTCCATCAACAAATATGGCCAGTGCAGTTAATCCATCAAAAGAATTTGCAATGTTATCTATCTTATCATGTAACTCTAATCTGCTATCTACATTTACTATAAGGTGATAACTCAATGATGAACCACGAGTACCAAACCGGTACTGAGAGGGGGGGGGTGAATCAGTACAAACACAAATACAGTCCAAAACCGATTTGACAGAAAATACTCCAAATGACTGCCAAACAGGGATACTGGTAAAACAGAGTGCAACCGGTAACATCCAGTACAACTCAATTAGTCATGAACCGGTCACTCAATAAGCTTCCCTCTTAGCTCAATACTACAATATCATTATATTATCATGCATAAATAGGTAAACTTAATCATTAGATCTTCACAACAGTGAGTTCAATATGTTTTATAGACAGGCATAAAACATAGAACCTTCATATGCTTAACAGGCAAAACAAAGCATCACAAGACAAAAGCATTTCACATGACACACATATTTTTCACATGAAAACCCAACTGGGAAAAACCACGGTGGGGATGAATACCCACAAGCTGATTTTTGAACTCTTTAGAAGTCCGCTCTGTTAGGAGCCTTGTCCGGTTAAGGACATTACAATAGGTTTTGGTAGGAACCGATCCTGTTAGGGATCACCCGGTAGGGTCACCTTGTTAGAGGATTTCAAGAACTCAATAGCTGAAAGGATCTCCTAAGCTCTATAGCTTCTCAGAACTCATTAGCCTCGAGCTACCCGGTTAAGGGATTTGAATCAAGCCGATTAAGACCACCCGATTTAAGTGATTTTGAATCAAGCTAGTTAAGGCTACCCTATTAGGGGATTTTACAATTGTTGAAGTGGTTAGAGATCAACAGGTATTACAATGATCTATTAACAACACTCAATGCTAATGCAAATCCGTTTAGGCTCCTCTTTACCTTTTGCACATTCACTTTGCAGGTATCACTTCTCTCTTTTGGTCTGGCAAGAATTACGTATCACTTACCTTGGATACACACTCACAACTTTTGCCAACAACCTTAGAAAGAAACACAACATCAACCTTATAGGAAACATACAGGTCGGTAGCAAAAACCCTAAACCCTAAACCTGTTAGGTTAAGCAATTCAAACGGTTCGATCCTGACTGTTGAATCATACTGCATTAAATGCAATAATCTTGAATCAATATCAAGACATTCTCCATCATCCATTATCCACCGATTTCATGGCGGCTGATAACCCATCACGCGTTATCACCGTTTGACAGACTTCACACATTCCCGAGGTAGATAGTTATAGTCATCTTCATGCAAGATCCTTCACGTATACAGAGCTTATGTGGCAGCACGATCTGTCCTCCATCATATTGCTAACTCATCACACAAAGATCACCGATTGAGTCACATAGACTTGAGGTACTCCAACTGGAAATCCTGAAGTGGAAGCTACCTACCAACCGGTAGTCATACAATGCTTCCATGTGCCGGTTCCCATAACTACATGCCAGTTCACCTTGAACAAATATACCACTTCAGTTTGGCATATAAACCAGTTCATACATATGTTGGTTCCTCTCTCTCTTCACCTATCACATGTGCCAGTTCACACCATGTCTCATATTGACATCAATGACAACATACAATATCATTATGTCTTCATGCCGGTTCACATAATGCCAACAATCTCCCCCTTTGGCATTGATGGCAATATACAAAAGATATCTTCTCCCCATTTGCTGTAGATATCTTTTTGCTTCACTCCTTCTCCCCCTTTGACAACAATGCCAAAGTGGAGGTACAATCATCTCTATTTCATCATGCTGCTCCCCTTGAGGAGTATCATCCTTCAACACATCAATCAACCAATAATTTGTCTTTCCAGTACCTGACTGATGTGGAACAATTACTTTTAGTTCACCTCCTGAAGGGGCAATACCCCTAATTCACCTCTCAAATGCACAAATGTTGTCTTTGGGAGAGGCTTGGTGAATATGTCTGCTAACTGCTCCTTATTGGACACATGCTCTAGTGCAATCTCTTTATTCTGAAGCTTTTCCCTCAAGAAATGATACTTAAGCTCAAAATGCTTGGTTCTAGAATGTAAAATTGGATTCTTTGATATATTAATAGAACTTGTGTTATCACAGAATATACTTACGGGTTTAGATACAGGGATCTTGAAGCCTTCCAGTACATGCTTCATCCAGATTATCTGAGTGCAGTTCATGAAAGCTACAACATACTCCGCTTCCACTGTAGACTGAGAGATACAACTCTACTTTTTACTCATCCATGAGACCAGTCTACCACCGAGAAAGAGTGCACCATTGGTTGTGCTCTTTCGGTCATCCACATTGCCTGCCCAATCAGCATCTGTGAACACTTTCAGATTGAAATTATTGCTGTATGGGTACCACAATCCATAGTCAACTGTTCCCTTCAGATACCTAAGAATCCACTTGATTGCAATCAAGTGAGATTCTCTTGGACTATTCTGGAATCTTGCAGTAATGCCAACTGCATGTGCAATATCCAGTCTGCTATGCACTACATAATGCAACTTACCAATCATTGATCGGTATTCCTTCTCATCAACCAGTGCAAAATCATCCTCTTTTGTCAATTTGCAACCGGTCACCATCGGTGTACCAACTAGTTTGCTATCTTCATCATTTGACTAGGATCTTTTCCTCAAGTGGTTAAGATTACAACACAGAGGACCTGGAGGCGCTCTGATACCAATTGATAACTCAATGATGAACCACGAGTACCAAACTGGTACTGAGGGGGGGGGGTGAATCAGTACAAACACAAATACAGTCCAAAACTGGTTTGACAACAAATACTCCAAATGACTGACAAACAGGGATACTGGTAAAACAAAGTGCAACCGGAAACATCCAGTACAACTCAATCAGTCATGAACTGGTCACTCAATAAGATTCCCTCTTAGCTCAATACTACAGTATCATTATATTCTCATGTATAAATAGGTAAACTTAATCATCAGATCTTCACAACAGTGAGTTCAATATGTTTTATAGACAGGCATAAAATATAGTGTTAGGGTTCCCACAGATACTGAGAGGGGGGGGTGAATCAGTATTTGACCGGTAATGAAATTTTCTTTAAACTGAATATGCAGAATATAAAGTAATAGTATACCGGTATGCAAGAATTAATACAAATAATAGAATCAAAAGCATCCACATGAAAAGAACACCATAACACAAGATGTTTAACGAGGAAACCCGGTGTGGGAAAAACCTCGGTGGGATTTGTGACCCACAATATTCACTTACTGGCCAATAAGAGAATATTACTTACAATAGGGGCCTGCACATGCAAGAAGGCCAACTGCCTAGAGCTCACTGCTCAATAAGAAGTCACACTGACTTACAATGAGGATTTACACAAATCCAATATTATGTACTGCTTTACAATAGCATCTTCAATGCCAGATTCAGTACCGGTTCTTGCTCTGTTCTTTACATATACCCTTGACCTACAATTCGTACATTAGGTCTGCCTTATAATGTTTATTGCTTTCTATCCATATCCTACAAATGCCTACAATGATCTCTTTTATATACAAGAGTCATTTTACAATTTGCCAAGTCGGCTTACAATGATAAACAAAATATTACATATCAAAAATCCTGTCGGCCTTTGTGCTGGTATACATATTTCCTTCTGTGCCAGTGCCAGTGTAGATTGATTTTGTTGATGGCGGAGCACTATTTTGTTTGAGTAATGCTTTGCCGGTATAATGTCTTGCCGGTGCCATAGGATTGCAAGGTTGCCTGTGTAATGCTTTGTCGGTATAATGTCTTGTCGGTGCCATAGGATTGCAAGGTTGCCTGTGTAATGCTTTGCCAGTATAATGTCTTGCTGGTGCCATAGGATTGCAAGGTTTCCATCAATGACAAAACCTTCAATCACACACAATGTCTCATTGGAGTATCCATATGCCAACAATCTCCCCCTTTGGCATTGATGGCAACACTCATGAGAAATTTCAAAAAGATATCCAAAAATGTGTATACCAAAAAAATGTTACCAAAAATGTGAGAGCTCCCCCTGAGCATGTGATCCCTGTGTTTTGAATTTTCTCATCTGCTACTCCCCCTTTGGCATCAATGACAAAGGTTAGTAGATTTGTAGTTGTACCAATTCATAACCTCAACCTTGTAGTTGGGTAGTTATTATCTGAAGAATATCTCCCAAAATTAAGTTTATACCATCCATAAACTTCTTGCTCTCCTTTATTGCTATCTCAGTTCTGTAAACTGTACTGTTGAGATGCTGCAAGTGCTCTGCCGGTGTTTTGCTACCCTGTGTTAGTGCCTCTGAGATTTCCTTACACAGAGATGCTAAATAGTCCAATCTTGGACTTAGTTTAGATCTCAAAAATTTTGCCTTGTTTATTATTTTCTCTTTTTCTCTTTCTAATTTGAGCAATTCTTCCTCAAAATTTGTTATCTTTTCCTCAAAAACTGATAATGTATCAGGTGAGTTAACAAAATTATCAGCAAGTTTATTGATCTCTTCCTGTACCTTGCTCATCTTTTTGTCTACATCCGTGGTCAAAAAGTTTATCTTACAGGTGTCTTTGTACAAAGTTTTGTACTCTTTCAATAAATTGCAAAGTTCCGGTAGAAGTGTGTCAAATTCCCTGTTACACTTCTTTATTCCTTCCTCAAAGAATTTTTGTTTCTCTTTTTCTACACTTTCCTTTATAGTTTCTACCTTTGTTTGCTCAAAATTTCCAGAAATATATTTACAAAGTGTATCCAACTGGCCTAAAGAATCTTTGTTGGCTATATTACAATTTGGTGCTATTGATTTCAAAACTGGAATTGAATCATCTATCGCTTTATAGGCTTGTGAGCTATAATCAGTTATTTTCTTGATAGATTCGAGCAATACCTCTGTTACATTTTATGGTGACCCAATAAACTGAGTGCCGGTGGAAGTGACCATGCTGGTATTGACCTCTAGTAGGTCTGTTTGTGTCTCCATCTCTTTAAGCACAGTTTTTCTTGCATCATTCCTTACCGGTGGCATCTATTCTGGAGCCTTTAGCTCTGTTTGTTACTCTGTTTGTGTTCCAGAATCCATCTTTTTCTCTGAATCTACTACCGGTTGCTCTTTTTTTCCTGTTATCGGTTGCTCTTTGTTTCCTATTGCCGGTTGCTCTTTGTTATCAGATTTATCTGTGGTATCCTTATCTACCACTATGTTGATTTTTTGAGTATCAACATTCACAGTATATAGGACTTCAGGATTAGGATTATTATCCTCTGTGTCCATGCTCTCAGCCGCCGGTTGATCTTCTGCAGTTGTTTTTACCGGTGGAGTATTTAAAGGAGGTGGGGGTAAGTTGTCTCTAATCTTGATACTTGGTGATCCACCAACTTTACCTTTCCCTTTGTCCTTTTGATATACTGGAATGGGCTTGGGATTCCTATATTCTTCTTGTTTTTCTTTTTCAACCAAGAATTTATCCCAACCATCTTCTGTTTCATTTGAAACTTCAGTAACTCTACCATCCATTAGTGATATTTGCCGGTGTGCAGTGGAAAAAACTGTCCGGTTGGCCTGAGCTATCAAATCATCAATTTCCTTAGGTAAGTTGACCAGGTATACTGCAAGTAATTTTTCTATTTTAATTTTCTTATCCAACTCAATTATTCCTTGCCTTCTAGCCTCAAGTCTTTTATATAATTCATCAGGAATTTCATTTAGGACTTGCATCAAAAACTTTTTATACATGTCCATGTGTAATATAACACTTTCCTCAACTTGTCCTTTCTCATCATCTGATAGGGTGTCATAGATTTTCCATATGTTTTTCAATTTACCTTCCTTTGTGATCTCATTTAGTAATATGTCAAAAGGGGCCAAGTCAGTGTTTGTCTTCTTCTTCTTTTTGGGGGTCAGCTTTTTCTTAGGTGTGGCTTTCTTGACTAGAGACCTTACATCTTGTTGCTTCTGTCTTGTCCTTCTAGGTGAAGGAGTGGATACCGGTGAGGGGTCTCTTTTCCTAACAACTCTTTTGAAAGTTGCTGGCATATCTCCTTCTAAGGAGGTATCTACCAGTGATAGATGAGTTTCAGGCTATTGGGCTGCCAACTCTTCTTCTGTTATGCCAGTTTTCTTTAATACATCATCTTTTAAGGCTTTTGCTTGCCTGCTTCCTTTCCTCATAGATGCCTCAACTTTCTTTACTCTCTTTTTAGATTGAATTTGACTTTCGATGGTCTCAACACTACCAAATACTTCTTCCTTTGGTTCATTGGGGGCTTCCAGAAGTGCTTTGGCATAAGTTTCCACTATGTGGTCATCTATTTCATACCCCATTTCTGTAACCCAAATTGTTCTTGGGATGACTGCTTCCATCCAGATCTCACCCTTTTTTATTACAAAGCATATATCATCCTTGTATTTGTTGACAATTTCCTGTGATAGTCTGATCCTCTTATTCATTTTGACCTTTAGTGCTTGAAAATACTCATGGATATTCTTTTCTTTGTTTTCACCCATGTTGTTGAATAAGTCAGACAATTGTTTTCCTACCGGTATGTCAAATCCAAAATCCTTGTTGCCTATACCGGGAGCTTGTTTGGTTATATGTAGCATTAAGCATAGAAGTAAATTTCCAAATCTAAAGGTTCCTTTCTTATCCTTCTTGATTTTTGCCAAATTGTCAATTAACTCATCTTTTAACCATTCACAGATATCAATTTTCACATTGTCCTTAACCATGTCATAAGCACTCTTTATGCATAAACTGGAAACAGAGTTAAGCCTATTTGCATGAGTTGCTTTGTAACCTAGAATCATGCTAATGAATCTCACATTTGTATTGGTCACATCATTAACCCTCAATGATCTTTTGTCGAATGTTGCACCAGTTAGTTTCATTACTAGGTCATTGGAGACCTTCTTGGTTTTTTCGGGTCTGGTACCGGTGGAAGGTAACCCTGTTACTACTTTCACAGCTACCTTTGTAATTTTATGCACTGAGTCAAGCCAAAAGAATGAGCCATGTACCCTGCTAAGAACTATCCTAACCACTTCCTTGGGAAATTCAGGAATGCAGAGGATTTCAGTGAATCCTAGGGTTTCAACAATTTTATGTTCAGGTTTCACATTTCCGGCATTGTCACATATAACGGATTTATACATGTTTTTGATTTCTTCACCACCTAATTATTCTATGTTGCAATGAATATACATTCTAGGGTCTTCTGCATAAACAACACCCTTTGGAATTTGGGAAAAAGCACCTGTGTTGTCATCTTTCTTAGCTACCTCGGGAACTAGCTGAAACACAGGCCTAGGTCATTTTATAACCTCGACTACTGTAGGGTTTGCTATGAATTCAGGTGCAGAGGAGGATGCCATGATGATAAATACCTTTTTCTGCCTTTGGATGGATTGATTGCTGAAGTGCTTTGCCTCTTTGCTCGGAATGCCTTAGCTTGGAAATCTTCGCGCTCTCTGAAAGTTTGAATTCATGGTGAAATGAAATGGAGCCAAAAACCTTATTTTATAAAGTCTTTTCTGCCACTTACCACATTAATTATTTGCTCGAAATGTATTAACTCAACTTTATTTACCGGTAATGAAGGATTTTCAACTTCTTTTCTCTAACCGAGGGAATAATAGCACATGTGTCATTAAATTGCCAAACCCTCAAGATAATTTTCTTCAATTTGATGAAGAACATCCTGCCGGTGGAGCATTGCTTTGTCCTGCCGGTGGAGCATCATATTGTCCTACCGGTGAAGCATTTGTTGGTTCTACCAGTGGAGGAGTAACCCCAATATTTAGATCACCTTTTCTAATCCATTGCTTTGAAAATTCTTGCTTAACCTCTTCAACCTTTTCTTTACCTTTCAAGCTAGTACTTTTGTTATCTACCGGTGTACCTTTACTTCTATAGAATTTAGCAATATGACCAATCTTGTTACATGCATAACAAGTTACATTATTTTTCTAAATAGCTTTCCCATAACCTATGCCAGTTTGTGTTCTGCATTTATTTGATAAATGACCAAATCTTCCACAAACATAACATCTTACATTCATTCTGCAATTTTCAGAGTTATGACCAATTTTGTTGCATTTGGTGCATTGACTGGTGGGAGGATTGATGTTTTGATAATTCCTAGATCTACATTCATTTGCCCTATGACCATATTTATTACAGTTAAAGCATTTTCCATTGAATTTGTAAGTATTAGAGGGTCTTACCAGTTTGCTTTGATCCTGGGTATTTGCAGTACCGAAGCTTTCTCCAAATTCAAATCCAACTCCAGAAGTGTCACCTTTGGGTTTTTGATTCTTGAATAAGGTACCAAGTTCTTCTGAGCTTTTCTTGAATTTTTCTTTGTGTTGATTTGCAGTTTCCAATTCCCTTTCCAAGATCTCTTTTTTTCTCATTAGTTCATTCGAGTCATTTTGAGTATCCATCAAATCTGTCTTCAACATATCATTTTCATAGCTAAGTCTTGTGTTCTCATTTGCTGCATCACTTAGTCTTCTGGTCAATTCTTCTTCATTCTTCTTTCTGTCCTCAATCTCTTTGCAGAATCTCATAGTCATATCCTGCATTTCATTTTTTGTTGTCATGATCTCTTGTTTCAATTTTCTTATCATATCATTTAGTGATTCCTTTTCATCATTTTCATTTTGCAATTTTTCACAAAGTTCTCTTCTCTTGTTTCTTGTAACAGTAAGATTTTCTTGAAGTGCCTAAATAATGTCCTGAGCTACTTTTAAATCATCTTCTAATTTGATATTTTTCAACTTCTCTGCATCATAGTCAGTAAGAGCTCCTTCAAGTTGCTTCATCAGATTTTCCATCTTTACCGGTGTCAAGATCTTCCTCAAGCTGTTAGGCTTTTGAAAATAGAGGACCAGGCTCTGATACCAATTGTTAGGGTTCCCACATATACTGAGAAGGGGGGGGGGGGGGGTGAATCAGTATTTGACCGGTAATGAAATTTTCTTAAAACTGAATATGAAGAATATAAAGTAACAGTATACCGGTATGCAAGAATTAATGCAAATAACAGAATCAAAATCATCCACATGAAAAGAACACCATAACACAAGATGTTTAACGAGGAAGCCCGGTGTGGGAAAAACCTCGGTGGGATTTGTGACCCACAATATTCACTTACTGGCCAATAAGAGAATATTACTTACAATAGGGGCCTGCACATGCAGGAAGGCCAACTGCCTAGAGCTCACTGCTCAATAAGAAGTCACACTGACTTACAATGAGGATTTACACAAATCCAATATTCTGTACTGCTTTACAATAGCATCTTCAATGCCAGATTCAGTACTGGTTCTTGCTCTATTCTTTACATATACGCTTGACCTACAATTCGCACATTAGGTCTGCCTTATAATGTTTATTGCTTTCTATCCATATCCTACAAATGCCTACAATGATCTCTTTTATATACAAGAGTCATTTTACAGTTTGCCAAGTCAGCTTACAATGATAAACAAAATATTACATATCAAAAATCCTGTCGGCCTCTGTGCCGGTATACATATTTCCTTCTGTGCCGGTGCCAGTGTAGATTGATTTTGTTGATGCCGGAGCACTGTTTTGTTTGAGTAATGCTTTGCCGGTATAATGTCTTGCCGGTGCCATAGGATTGCAAGGTTGCCATCAATGACAAAACCTTCAATCACACACAATGTCTCATTGGAGTGTCCATATGCCAACACATAGAACCTTCATATGCTTAACAGGCAAAACAAAGCATCACAAGACAAAAGCATTTCACATGACACACATATTTTTCACGTGGAAACCCAACTAGGAAAAACCACGGTGGGGATGAATACCCACAAGCTACTTTTTGAACTCTTTAGAAGTCTGCTCTGTTAGGAGCCTTGTCTGGTTAAGGACATTATAATAGGTTCTGGTAGGAACCGATCATGTTAGGGATCACTCGGTTAAGGGATACCCGGTTAAGGGTTAAACCCAGTAGGGTCACCTTGTTAGAGTATTTCAAGAACTCAATAGCTGAAAGGATCTCCTAAGCTCTATAGCTTCTCAGAATTTATTAGCCTTGAGTTACCCGGTTAAGGGATTTGAATCAAGCCGGTTAAGACCACCCGATTTAAGGGATTTTGAATCAATCCTGTTAAGGCTATCCCGTTAGGGTATTTTACAACTGTTGAAGTGGTTAGAGATCAACAGGTATTACAATGATCTATTAACAACACTCAATGCTAATGCATATCTGTTTAGGCTCCTCTTTACCTTCTGCACATTCACTTTGCAGGTATCACTTCTCTCTTTTGGTCTGGCAAGAATTACGTATCACTTCCCTTGGATACACACTCATAACTTTTTCCAACAACCTTAGAAAGAAACACAACATCGACCTTATAGGAAACATACAGGTCGGTAGCAAAAACCCTAAACCCTAAACCTGTTAGGTTAAGCAATTGAAACGGTTTGATCCTGACCGTTGAATCATACTACTTTAAATGCAATAATCTTGAATCGATCTCAAGACATTCTCCATCATCCATTATCCACCGATTTCATGGCGGCTGATAACCCATCACACCTTATCACCGTTTGATAGACTTCGCACATTCCCGAGGTAGATAGGAATAGTCATCTTCATGCAAGATCTTTCAAGCACATAGAGCTTACGTGGCAACACGATCTATCCTCCATCATACTGCTAACTCATCACACAAAGATCACCAATTGAGTCACACAGACTTGAGGTACTCCAACCAGAAATCCTGAAGTGGAATCTACCTACCAACCGGTAGTCATACAATGCTTCCATGTGCCAGTTCCCATAACTACATGCCGGTTCACCTTGAAAAAATATGCAGCTTCAAATGGCATATAAACCGGTTCATACATATGCCGGTTCCTCTCTCTCTTCACCTATCACATGTGCCGGTTCACACCATGTCTCATATTGACATCAATGACAACACACAATATCATTATGTCTTCATGCCGGTTCACATAATGCCAATATAAGGATTCCTATGTTTCAACAGACCCTGTAGATATTTGTACCTTGTTTCAAATGATTCTCTATAAGAATGAGTTTAGCTTCAATTTTCTTTTTCTCAGTTTCTATTATCTGATCAAAGGCGACTTTCTTAGCCACAGTGAATCTTTCTAAAGGTTGTCAGTCTGCAATCTACCTCAGTGATTGAAAATTATTAGAGATATGCTCTGTTAGAGTTTTGAGCTTGTCGGAAGGGCTAGCCTCATTCTCAATCTGACAATTTGGAATTAGATTGTGCAATACTGTAACTGATTGGTCTATTATTCCCTTATCTACAGTACCTTCCTTTGGTAATTTTAGAGTGGCCATCATCATCAATTTAGTTGGACTTAACTCAGAGACTGATTTCTTCTCAACCTGAGAAGTGTCAATTGTCATAACCTTTGCCAGAGAATAAGTATGAACTATTGGTATTACCTTATCCTTTACAACCTCTATTGCACTAGTGGCTTCTCCACTTGGTGCAATGTCAATTACTACCGGTGGAGTATTATCCACAATATTTACAATATCCTGTACATTTCCTTCCTAAAAAATAGTTTGTGCCAGTACAAACTGTACACTATCCTTTACTGTCGGTTCTGTCTGTATATCTATGGTTACTACCAGTTTAGTAGTTGAACTACCCAAAATACCTTTGCCTTTTGATTTTTAAGGAATGGTGGGAGATGTAGCTTTAACAAATTCTTCATCAGATGTGAGAAAATCTGGATTCTTTTGGAAGAATTTGGTCCAACCCTTACTGGTCTCATTTATTACCTCATTAACTCTTCCCATCATAGGGCTTATCTGTTGGTTTTTGCTACTGAAAATTGTTCTATTAGCAACATCTGTGCATGTTTTAATTTCCTCATAGTTTATTGTACCACACAATTCCAAAAGTTCTACTTCCTTAATTTTCTTATCCCTCTTGACAACATCAAGTCTTCTAGCATCAAGTCTATATGTAACAAAATTGCCTCTTCTAATTCATTTTGCTCATTTTCTTCTAAACTTTGATAATACTTAGATACATTCTTCAAAATTCCATCTTTTGTAATTTCATCAATAAGCTTAGCATAGGTCATTTCAGTCTTACCTCACTCAGTGTCATCACTCTTCTTCTTTTTGCTTGTATTTGTAGGAGTGGATGTGACTAGTTTCCTCTTTTGTGTAGGCTTCCTTGCCGGTGGTGGAGGTGTAGTCAGTTTAGTTTCCTTTCTGACAAGTCTCCTCCTAGGCTCTACCTTCTTCTTCTCTAATGGTGGTTGATCCTCTTTCTTCCTTTGTACCCTTTTGAAAGCTATAGGTTCATTATCCTCAGAGTTAGAGTCAGAAGTGATATTACAAACGTGAACTTTAGGCTTCTTCACCTCTACAGTACTAGCTACCATCGGTTTAGCTGTCGGTTTGGATCCAGAACCTAGTTGAGTATCTATCCTATGAATTACACCATGTACATATGCAAACATCTTTTCTATTTTCTTCTCTCTTCTCTTCCTGCTAAAGCCAGTTTTGGCTTCAAAGGACTTATCTTGTGTTGTGCCAAAGTGCTCTATTTTGTCATCCAATGGAGCATCAAGCAACAATTTTGCATAGAGCTCAAAAATGCTTTCTTCCACCTTATATCCAAGTTCTATAACCCATATGGTCCTAGATTCAACTGCTTCCATAAGAGTTTCATTAGTTTTTACCATAAAGTAGATATTAGTAGAATACTTCTCAATAACGTTCTTTGTTATTCTCTCTCTCTCTCTCTCTCTCTCTCTTCACCATGTTTTCTTGGAATGTTTTCAAATAACCCAAAAGTTTCTCATCTTTGCTGGTACCAAGATCGGTGATTGCCTCCTTAATTTGCATACCTATTGGTATGTCATGAGCCGAACACTTCTTGCCAAGACCAAGTAGCTCATTCAAGAAGTAAAGCATTAGACATACAATGAGATTTCCATATCTGAAAGTTCCTTTCTTAATTCCCTTGATCTTCCCAAGGTTCAACATTAATTCACTCCTCATCCATTCACTCAAATCATATTTTGCATTTTTCCTTAGCATCTGATATGCAACATGTATGCAAGAAGTAAATATAGAATTCAATCGATTAGATTGAGTTACCTTATATCCTAGTATCATGCTTGCAAATTTTATATCAGTGTCAGTGATTGTGTTGATCCTCATTGATCTACTGTCAGGAGATGCACCAGTGAGTTTCTCAACCGCAGTGTTGGATATTTTCTCACCAAGTTCTTGTTTGACTGAAGGTAAGTTGGTGATTGCTTGAATATCCTCCTTCGTGATCATGTAAGGTTGGTCTAGCCAGATAAACTCATTTTGAACCCTTCTCAGAATGTATTTGATAACTGCATCCTTGAATTATGGTATGTACAGAATATCGGGTACCCCTAGATCCTCAATTGCTTTGAATTTCGGTTTGATAGTTTCAGAGTCTCCTCGTATCATAGATTGATACATGCTTTTGATGTCCTTTGTGCCTAGATCCTCAAGGATGTAGTGAATGTATGACCTCATGTCTTCAATATACATCATGCTATTAGGAACCCTAGAAAATGCTCCCGCAGAGTCTTCTTTCTTAGCAATTTCAGGAGCCTACTTGAATACGGGCCTTAACCTATCCTTGAATTCGACAATGGTGGCATTCACAATGAAAGTAGGAGCTGAAGATCCATATGCCATTTTGAAGAATATCTGAAAGTGAACACCGATGAAAGATTGAATGCTTCTCAGATAACTGCTCGAAATCCTTCACAATGCCTTTGCACATTGTTAATTCGCCTGAAATTCACCTTTTCTTCACTCTGAATGCTTGAATGCTCAGTGAGTGAAAAATGAATTCACTTACCCTTTTATCAATGAATAACACCCTAATCTTTCTCTGTAATAAATGCTTCACGAACAACCCTACGAATGCTGGTTTCATAGTCTTACGCCGGGTGAACCTTTATCAATGATGAACACAAATCTCCAGATCTCTTCGAGATCTCCTTAGATCTCCTCCAGGATAATATGCAGGATTTTGTAATGACTTTGCCAACCCCTAAGGTCTATGCCTCAATTACCGGTGGAAATTCCTGCCGGTGGAGGAATACCCTATTCTACCGGTGGAGTTACCGGTGTAGATCCATCTCCACTTGATTCTTTAGATTTTCTAATCCATATCTTGGTGTGATGTTGTTGTATTTCATCTACCTTCTGATTTCCTTTCTCATTATCTTTATCATTGCTAACCGGTTGAGTTTTTCTTTTGTAGTATTTAGCAATATGACCTATTTTGTTGCATGCATAACATGTAACATTGTTCTTTTGAATTGCTTTGTCATATCTGGTGTTATTCCTTGACCTACAGTGATTAGAAAAATGTCCAAACTTTCCACATGCATGACATTTAACATTCATTCTGCAATCTTTTGATTTATGACCATACTTCTTGCAATTTGTGCATTAACCGGGAACATAATTGTAGTTTTGATTTTCTCTATTTCTACATTGTTTATCCATATGCCTAAATTTATTGCAAACAAAACATCATCCATTGAGTTTATAAGCATTAGATTACCTTACTAGTTTCCTTTGTTTTGATGAGTTCTACATGCCGATTGTCTGATCTTCATTTGTAGTACCAGAGCTTTCTCCTTGTAAAATCTAAGTCCTCTAGAATCATCAATCTGCCTTTGTCTTTTCAATAAGTCATCCAACTGTGCAACACTAATCCTGAATTTTTATTTATACTCACTTGCAGTAGTTGTTGGCAATTGAAACTCATCAGATTCATTTTGTTGTCATGGATGGCAACACAATTGGATGACAGTGACATACCAGCATTATGAGGCATATACCGACTGATACCGACATTGTAATATCCAGGGCTACATCGACACCGACATCAGTACTTGAAGGAAGCCGACATCAAGTAGGATTTATTTCATAAATCATTTTGTAATTGTTGAGGTCGACATTGAATATCTTTTGAAATGTATTGTAAGCCGACATAAGGCATATTATTTGTAATGGGTATATCGGTCAGTCTGCTAGGACATTTTGTACATATGATAGGAGGTGACATAAGTGAGATAGAATATAGTAGAACTCTATAATGCAAAGTATATATATGTAGATCAATTTGTATGCGAATGTCATATCATGCAATGATCTATAGATAGTTTGGAAAGTATTTTGGAGGAGAAGAGATACTGGTAGAAGTGTTTAGGTCTATGAACCGATATAAAGCAGAGCTATAACCAGAACTCTATTTGGCATAGAAGATGCATTCTATGAGTTCATTTTCATTGTTTTATTTTAGCAGAAGCTTGTAGTTAGTGAGACTCTTTAGTGATGAGCAGTGTGCTCTAGGAAGTGTGCCTTTCTGCAAGTGCAGGTCCAGATTATATGTAATATCCTTTCATATGGCCAGTGAATTGATATTGTGGGTCACAAATCCTATCATGGTTTTTCCTCATTGTATAAATTCTATGTGTTATGGTGTTCATTTATGTGGATGGTTTATTTGCTTCAAGTTATATGTTTATTTATTTACTGGTTTATATGTGGTTGGTATAAAGGCATAAAATCTGTGTTTACCAGCAGAACACTGATTCACCCCCCTTTCTTAGTGTTCTTGGATCCCAACAATTGGTATCAGAGCTTGGTACCTCGGAAGAAGTTTAATAGCTTGCGGAAGATATTGAAACCATAATATTTGAACATGGCTATGGAGAAGCAACTTGAGATGGCTCTTGAGGATTATGATGTTGAAAGAATGAAGAACTTGAAATTGCAAGAAGAATTGAATTCTGCTAATGAGTTCATTCTTATCCTACAAGAAAAGTTATCATCAGCTCAAGCCAAGAGAAAAAAACTTTTGCAAAATCTGGATGAGGAGGAGAAAAATGCTCTTAAGGAACAATGTCAGAAACTAAGTGAAGATAACATGCTCATGAAAAATGAAATGCAACATCTGGCTATGAGGATGTCTAAAGAGATTGAAGACATAAAGAAGAAGGAAGAAAACATTGTTGTATCTTTAAAGAATAAATTTGAAGAATGTGGCAGATTGGGTCATGAAAATGATATGTTGAGAAATGAGTTGGTACAATCCCGGAATAATAAACAAGAGTTGGAAAGGTAGATAGTAACTTTGAGAGATGATCTCACTACTGCAAATGAGTATAAATAAAAAATTAGGGTTAGTGCTACACAATTGGATGATTTATTGAAAAGACAAAGGCAGATTGATGATTCTAGAGGACTTGGATTTGTACAAGGGGAAAGCGTAGACACTACAAATGAAGATCAGACAATCGACATGTAGAACTCATCAGAACAGAGGAAACCAATAAGGCAATCTAATGCTTATGAACTCAATGGAAGATGTTTTGTTTGCAATAAATTTGGGCATATAGCTAAACACTATTGAAATAAAGCAAATCAAAACTACAATTCTATTCCCAATCAATGCACAAATTGAAAGAAGTATGGTCATAAATGAAAAGATTGCAGAATGAATGTTAAATGTCATGCATTCGGAAAGTTTGGACATTTTTCTAATCACTGTAGGTCAAGGAATAACACTGAATATGAGAAATCAATTCAAAAGAATAATGTTACATGTTATGCATGCAACAAAATAGGTCATATTGCTAAATACTGTAGAAGCAAGACTCAACCGGTTAGTAATGATAAAGATAATGAGAAAGGAAAGCAAAAGGTAGATGAAATATAACAAGATCAGACCAAGAGATCAATTGGAAAATTTGAAGAATCAAGTGGAGATGTATCTACACCGGTAACTCCTCCGATAGAATGGGGTATTCCTCCACCAACAAAAAATTCCATCGATAACTGAGGCATAGGCCTTAGGGGTTGGCAAATTCATTGCAAAATGCTGCATATTACCTCGGAGAAGATCTAAGGAGATTTGGAAGAGATCTGGAGAATTGTGTTAATCATTGATAAAGGTTCACCCAGCACAAGACTATGAAACCGACATTCGTATGGTTGTTTGTGAAGCATTTATTACAGAGGAAGAGTAGGGTTTTATTCTCTGATAAAAGGGTAAGTGAATTCATTTTTCACTCACCGAGCATTCAAGCATTCAAAGTGAAGAAAAGGAGAATTTCAGGCGAATTAACAACGTGCAAAGGCATTGTGAAGGATTTTGAGTAGTTATCTGAGAAGCATTCAATATTTCACTGACATTCACTTTCAGGTATTCTTCGAAATGACATTTGGATCTTCAGCTCCTACTTTCATTGTGAATCCCACCATTGTCAAAGTCAAGGATAGGTTAAGGCCCGTATTCAAGGAGGTTCCTGAAATTGCTAAGAAAGAAGACTCTGCAAGAGCATTTTCTAGGGTTCCTGATGGTGTGATGTATGTTGAAGACTCGGGGGCATACATTCACTGCACCCTTAAGGATCTAGGCATAGAGGACATCAAAAGCATGTATCAATCTGTGATATGAGGAGACTCTGGAACTTTCAAACCGGAATTCAAAGCAATTGAGGATCTAGGGTTAGCCAATATTCTGTACATACGAGAATTCAAGGACGAAGTCATCAGATACGTTCTGAGCAAGGTTCACAACAAGTTTATCTGGTTGGACCAACCTTACATGATCATGAAGGAGGCTATTGAATAAATCACCAACTTAGCTTCAGTCGAATAAGAACCTGGCGATAAAATCTCCAACATTGCGGTTGAGAAATTCACTGGTGCATCTCCTGACAGTAGGTCAATGAGGATCAACACAATCACCGACACTGATATAAAATTTGCAAGCATGATACTAGGCTATAAGGTAATTCAATCTAATCGATTGAATTCTATATTTACTTCTTGCATACATGCTGCATATCAGATGCTAAGGAAAAATGCAAAATATGATTTGAGTGAATGGATGAGGAGTGAATTAATGTTGAACCTTGGGAAGATCAAGGGAATTAAGAAAGGAACTTTCAGATAATATGTTCTGATATATTTAAACAACCTTGTTCTTTAGCATTTCCTCTTCAAAATGGATTAAGTTACACTTTTGATTGTGTACTAAAAAGAATTTCATTTCAAACATATGTAACTCAGTTCAAAATAAAAAAAAATACTTCTCTAATGGTTAGTGTACATTGTGTGTAATGCCCCGCTAGGAACCATAAAGGAAAACAACACAACTAGGCAACTAAAGGGTGAAATATTTTTTTTTTAAAGACTAAGTGCACTAACTTTAACCATTGCACATTTAATAACACAACGGAAGCCTAAAATATGATTTCCTAAGGGTTACCAATGAAGATTAATTCATAGATTACATTAACACCATGGTTAATCCAATTGTCCATTTACTTAGATAAATTAAATGCTTAAGTTCAAAACTACACATACATCTAAATCTTCATAATGAAAGAAATCAAAGTATTCCAATGCATTTATTTATCCATATTTCATTTATACATAAGATCAAAGCAACTGAATCAACATACATTCCACTGACATAATATTACAATATCCATAACTACATGGCTTCCAATGATGCCATAGATAAAAAAGTTACAATATCAAGGTTACATAAAAGTTTGATACAATCACCACAAGGTCTCAACTAAACAATGATCATGAACAAAAGTTGGTACATGAACCACAAACCAAGAAACACCAGCGAATCCTTTCCTCGCCTGAAGATACAATCCAGAACATCCCATGGAAAGTGGCACTACCACCCGACCATGTGATCCCGAAATGGAACCACCCCACCATGCTAGGAGATAGTAGAAAACCCTCAAGCAAGCAAAGTAAGTTAAATACGAAAGGACTACAAGACTCTGCAAACATCCATGTAACTCAACTCACAAAACACTAGTGACTCTAAGGAGAGAGTGTCATTGCATATCTTAAGATGGATACCATGGTACAACCTCCATAGGTACCGGCCCCCATCCTAGGTTATCCTAGTAACCTCTCCCGAGCCTCCGGTTCCAACTAAGTCTCATACGGACCCTACGAATCATTTCGTGAAGACAAGGTGGTAAGTTTTCCATTCCAGGCCTTCTTGTAGCATTATGAGCCCTATACTAGCACTACACCTATGCACGAGGTACATTATCTTAATTAATATTTATCTCACTCCCCCCAATATATTATTAGGTTATCACTTTTTAACTGACTTTCGACGGGTTATCCTGTCATCCACTTCGAGCATGACCCCCACTTGAAAGCCACTCTCTCTCATAGGACACTAACAGGAAAGGTCTCTCTATGAGAACTCTATGGCGAAACAGACAACCATAACTATTCCTAACAAACCATAGGTGAAGGATACACAATCACTAACCTAGGATTGACCATTTGGAACAAAACAAACAATGGCTCACATCAACAAGGTTATACCACAACACCTGACCAAGGAGATAAAATAACATATGACACAATGACAACTAAACCAGAATTGCAACGAAATTAAGCTTGACTGCAAACACCATTTACACAAGATCCTAATACAGACAATCTTTTCTTAAAACAGCTAAAAACATAAATAACTTGCAATTAAAGATTTGCCAGACAATAAGAAAATACAACTATTTTAATATAAAGAAATCAATTTGTCATTTGTCCAAAAAAGTTAAATAAAATCATATAAAAATTAACCCTCTAATTATATGTTCATGATTAATTTTATAAATAAACCCTATTAGATTATACCAATAATCTAAATTAAATTCCAAATTAAAAATTATATATAATAATATAATATAATTATTTAAATATATATATTCTACGAATATAATATTATATAATTAGATCACATTAAATATATAATAAAAAGAAGATTTAATTTTGAAATATCTTTCATTTCCAAAATAACATAATTAAAACCATAGAAAATACTATATACATATATATATAATAATAATATTATTATTATTTTTAATTACATTTAATTTTTTTTAATTTAATTTTTTTTGAATTTAATTTAATTTAATTTTTTTTAACATACAATAACCTAAAAACCAGTAAATTCTAGTTTCAGCCAAAATTTATTTCCAATCAAATTTATAAAAAGGGAAATTAATTAATACATAATTTCTCCAAAATAATATAATTAAACAATTTCCCTTAACTTTTAATAACACAATAAATTTATTTAATGATTAAATTTATTTCTAAAATAACTAAATAATTCCACAGAGATACACAAATATTAAAAAGGACTGTCATAGCCAAGTATCAAAACAAAAATCAAACAAGAGGGAATGATTTCTCTGGTAAATCCCATTCCTCCCAAATATTGCAATTTCCATACACAATAAAAATCTTGGCAAAATTTTCCATGATAACTTTTCCAAATCTTCTCAAAATTTTAATCTAAAAAGACCCAAAAAATAACTTCTTTCCATAAACCAAAAATTAATTTCAGGAATCGACTTTAGCCAAGAACAAGAAATAATCAGACAAGATTTTAGTTTTGACAAACATCTTAACACACACATCATTCAGGCAGAAGAAATAAATAAAATATTTTCTTTAAAACAAACAATCAAAAGAAGCCACCCAACCTGGTATAGCTTTCCTGGAAGAAGATTTTTAGAAGAGAACTAATCCTTCAACAAGCTTCCAAATAAATTTCTCTTCACCTAAATCCCTAACCTGTTTCCCGTCTCTCCTAAAATACTGACCTATTCCCTTTTTTAAACTAAAATTCTAGGTTGAATATCTTTTTTTCAAAAACCTAGATTTAGTAATAAAAGCAATTTTATTTTCTTTTCTAATTTTATAACAAAAGATACGCTAACATGCAATAATTAAAAATCATTAATCTTTGTTTTCTTTTCTCATGCAAATTAATTAATTTTCTAAATAAACAATTAAGACAATACTTTAATTCTAATTAATTCCTTTATTCATTTATTTATTTATTTATTTATCTGTTTATTTATTTAAAATTCTAGGAAATAATAAATATAATTAATCTAATTTATTTTTCCACTAAAATTTAAATAAAAATATATTTCTACTATCATGCAGCCTGCAACTTAATTTAATAATTTCTTTTAATTAACTAAATTTATAATCTCGATGCATAAACAATTCAACTATGAGATAATTCTATAAACTTAATTAATTAATTAATTAAATCCACTAAAACACTCAAATTAAACAAATCTCAAACAATTACCCATAAAAAGATCAAACGACAAAATACGAAGGCCGAACAAACTGACAAGACGACCAACTGACGACACTCACACGAGTGTAACTGAATAAAATAGGGTCAACTACTATCTCCTCCACTTCCATCAAAAAATATAAGGCACACTTAGACCTGTGAATCTAGGTGGAGACGATACCCCGTACCTACCTGGTACTTGTACTTGCAATATCCTGCATCACTGAACCACACATGCATATATACTATATAGAAGACACAACATACACATCGATGAAGGAGAATTGCGACGTTCCCTGTCTCACTGAAATGAGTGAAGGAAAATCATCCCCTTGCATACAATACACTCGCAGACACACAACATATAATTATACATTGCATAGATAAAGTAAAGTGTCAGTACATAGAACTAATCCATAAAAATGCCATAAATAAAAAGTACTGAAATACTGCAAATAAGTTATGCATCTCATATCCATATAAAGCATGAAATAATGTCATATAAGTTTGAAAACTATATCATGGTGATGTATCCACTGAAAACAAACAATAACAAAATATGAGTCTAATGAGTTCAAATGAGTAGGGGTACTACATTTCCCCCCCAAAAACTAGGCTTACTCTTGGAAGCCTAAAACAAATAAGAATACAACTCTCTTATCTTCGCTACATCCTCCCAAGTCATCAAGGTGTCATCATTTGGGTCCCATAGAACCCTTACCTGGTCGCTGGTGCGATCTCTGAGGATCAAATCCTGACGCTGAAGAATGCGCATGGGCTCCATGGAAAGTTGTCCCTCCTCGACCTGCAAAGAGTTCCAATCAAGAACCCAAAGAAATGACTTGAAGGTCAACTGAGGTAACTATGGTTCCTAGGTCCAACTCACAACTCAAAATAAAGGCATCTACAGAAACACAAACACCTATAGCCAACTCTACTTGCCACCTCCCCTAGCTTTCCTAGCCATGACCTAGCACTATATAGACAAAATGATTTAGACCTACGGCAAGGATAAAACAAGAGAAACACAAACATTAACACCTAAGCAAAAAGGTAAAACTGGATAGGCTCACTACAAACCTAGAGTACCCAGTGTTGAAACTTGGGCTCTGATACCAAATGTAATGCCCCACCAGGAACCCTAAAGGAAAACAACACAACTAGGCAAATAAAGCGTGAAATAATTTTTTTTTTAAAGACTAAGTGCACTAACTATAACCATTACACATTTAATAACACAATGAAAGTCTAACATATGATTTCCTAAGGGTTACCAATGAAGATTAATTCGTAGATTAAATTAACACCACAGTTGATCCAATTGTCCATTTACTTAGATAAATTAAATGCTTAAGTTCAAAACTACACATACATCTAAATCTTCATAATGAATGAAATAAAAGTATTCCAATGCATTTATTTATCCATATTTCATTTATACATAAGATCAAAGCAATTGAATCAACATACATTCCACTGACATAATATTACAATATCCATAACTACATGGCTTCCAATGATGCCACAGATTACAAAGTTACAATATCAAGGTTACATAAAAGTTTGATATAATGACCACAAGGTCTCAACTGAACAATGATCATGAACAAGAGTTGGTACATGAACCACAAACCAAGAAACACCAGAGAATCCTTTCCTCGCCTGAAGATACAATCCATAACATCCCATGGAAAGAGGCACTACCACCCGACCATGTGATCCCAAAATAGAACCAGCCCACCGTGCTAGGAGATAGTAGAAAACCCTCAAGCAAGCAAAGTAAGACAAATACGAAAGGACTACAAGACTCTGCAAACATCCATGTAACTCAACTCATAAAACACTAGTGACTCTAAGGAGAAAGTGTCATCGCATATCTTAAGATGGATACCATGGTACAACCTCCATAGGTCCCAGCCCCCATCTTGGGTTATCCTAGTAACCTCTCCCGAGCCTCCGGTTCCAACTAAGTCTCATACGGACCCTACGAATCCTTTCGTGAAGACAAGGTGGTAAGTTTTCCATTCCAGGCCTTCTCGTAGCATTATGAGCCCTGTACTAGCACTACACCTATGCACGAGGTACATTATCTTAATTAATATTTATCTCAATCCCCCCAATATATTATTAGGTTATCACTTTTTAACTGACTTTTGACGGGTTACCCTGTCATCCATTTCGAGCATGACCCCCACTCGAAAGCCACTCTCTCTCATAGGACACTAACAGGAAAGGTATCTCTACGAGAACTCTATGGGGAAACAGACAACCATAACTAGTCCTGACAAACCACAGGTGAAGGATACACAATCACTAACCCAGGATTGACCATTTGGAACAAAACAAACAATGGCTCACATCAACAAGGTTATACCACAACACCTGACCAAGGAGATAAAATAACATATGACACAATGACAACTAAACCAGAATTGCAATGAAATTAAGCTTGACTGCAAACACCATTTACACAAGATCCTAATACAGACAATGTTTTCTTAAAATAGCCAAAAACATAAATAACTTGCAATTAAAGATTTTCTAGACAATAAGAAAATACAACTATTTTAATACAAAGAAATCAATCTGTTATTTGTCCAATAAAGTTAAATAAAATCATATAAAAATTAAAACCCTAATTATATGTTCATGATTAATTTTACAAATAAACCCAATTAGATTATACCAATAATCTAAATTAAATTCCAAATTAAAAATTATATATATAGATATATATATATATATATATTCTACGAATATAATATTATATAATTATATCAAATTAAAATATATAATAAAAAGAAGATTTAATTTTGAAATATCTTTCATTTCCAAAATAACATAATTAAAACCACAGAAAATACTATATATATATATATATATATAATAATAATAATAATAATATTATTATTATTATTATTTTAATTTAATCTTTTATTTTTTTAATATATTTTTTCATTTTATTTTTTTTTTAAATTTTTATTTTTTTTAACGAATAATAACTTAAAAACTAGTAAATTCTATTTTCAGCCAAAATTTATTTCTAATCAAATTTATAAAAAGGGTAATTAATTAATACACAATTTCTCAAAAATAATATAATTAAACAATTTTCCTTAACTTTTAATAAAACAATAGATTTAATTAATGATTAAATTTATTTCTAAAATAGCTAAATAATTCCACAGAGATATACAAATATTAAAAAGGACTGTCATAGCCAAGTATCGAAACAAAAATCAAAAAAGAGGGAATGATTTCTTTGGTAAATCCCATTCCTCCCAAATCTTGCAATTTCCATGCACAATAAAAATCTTGGCAAAATTTGCCATAATAACTTTTCCAAATCTTCTAAAAATTTTAATCTAAAAACACCCAGAAAATAACTTCTTTCCATAAACCAAAAATTAATTTCAGGAATGGACTTTAGCCAAGAACAAGAAATAATCAGACAGGATTTTAGTTTTGACAAACATCTTAACACACACATCATTCAGAAAGAAAAAAGAAATAAAATATTTTCTTTAAAACAAACAATCAAATGAAGCCACCCAACCCTGATATAGCTTTCTTGGAAGAAATTTTTTAGAAGGGAACCAATCCTTCAACAAGCTTCCAAATAAATTTCTCTTCACCTAAATCCCTGACCTGTTTCCTGTCTCTCCGAAAATAATGACCTATTCCCTTTTTTAAACTAAAATTATAGGTTGAATATCTTTTTTCGAAAAACCTAAATTTAGTAATAAAAGCAATTTTATTTTCTTTTCTAATTTTATAACAAAAGATGCGCTAACATGCAATAATTAAAAATCATTATTTTTTGTTTTCTTTTCTCATCAAAATTAATTAATTTTCTAAATAAAGAATTAAAACAATACTTTAATTCTAATTAATTCCTTTATTCATTTATTTATTCTTTTATTTATTTATCCTTTTATTTATTTATTTATTTAAAATTCTAGGAAACAATAAATATAATTAATTTAATTTATTTTTCCACTAAAATTTAAATAAAAATATATTTCTACTATCATGCAGCTTGCAACTTAATTTCATAATTTCTTTTAATTAACAAAATTTATAATCTCAAAGCATAAACAATTCAACCATGAGATAATTCCATAAACTTAATTAATTAATTAATTAAATCCACTAAAACAATCAAATTAAACAAATCTAAAACAATTACCCATAAAAAGATCAAATGATAAAATATGAAGGCCGAACAAACTAAGAAGACGACCAACTGTCGACACTCACATGAGTGTAACTAAATAAAATAGGGTCAACTACTATCTCCTCCACTTTCATCAAAAAATATAAGACAGGCTCAGACCTATGAAGCCAGGTGGAGATGATACCTCGTACCTACTCGGTACTTGTACCTGCAATATCCTGCATCACCGAACCACACATGCATATATACTATATAGAAGACATGACATACACACTGATGAAGGAGAATCACGATGTTCCCTATCTCACCGAAATGAGTGAAGGAAAATCATCCCCTTGCATCCAATACACTCGCAGACACACAACATATAACTACACATTGCATAGATAAAGTAAAGTGTCAGTACATAGCACTAATCCATAAAAATGTCATAAATCACAAGTACTGAAATAGTGCAAATAAGTTATGCATCTCATATCCAGATAAAGCATGAAATAATGTCATATAAGTCTGAAAACCATATCATGGTGATGTATCCACTGAAAGCAAACAATAATAAAATATTAGTCTAATGAGTTCAAATGAGTAGGGGTACTACACTCTCCCCCCCAAAACTAGGCTTACTCCTGGAAGCCTAAAACAAATAAGAATATAGCTCTCTTATCCTCGCTGCATCCTCCCAAGTCATCGAGGTCTCATCATTTGGGTCCCATAGGACCCTTACCTGGTCAATGGTGCGACCCCTAAGGATCAAATCCTGACGTTGAAGAATACGCACGGGGTCCATGGAAAGTTGTCCCTCCTCGACCTACAAAGAGTTCCAATCAAGAACCTGAAGGAATGACTTGAAGGTCAACTGAGGTAACTATGGTTCCTAGGTCAAACTCACAACTGGGAATAAAGGCATCTACAGAAACATGTACACCTATAGCCAACTCTACTTGCCACCTCCCCTAGCTTTCCTAGCCATGACCTAGCACTATATAGAGAAAATGATTTAGACCTACAGCAAGGATAAAACAAGAGAAACGTAAACATTAACACCTAAGCAAAAAGGTCAAACTAGATAGGCTCATTACAAACCCAAAGTACCTAGTGTTGAAACTTGGGCTCTGATACCAAATGTAATGCCCCACCAGGAACCCTAAAGGAAAACAACACAACTAGGCAAATAAAGCGTGAAATAATTCTTTTTTTAAAGACTAAGTGCACTAACTATAACCATTGCACGTTTAATAACACAACAGAAGTCTAACATATGATTTCCTAAGGGTTACCAATGAAGATTAATTTGTAGATTACATTAACACCACAGTTGATCCAATTGTCCATTTACTTAGATAAATTAAATGCTTAAGTTCAAAACTACACATACATCTAAATCTTCATAATGAATGAAATAAAAGTATTCCAATGCATTTATTTATCCATATTTCAATTATACATAAGATCAAAGCAACTGAATCAACGTACATTCCACTGACATAATATTACAATATCCATAACTACATGGCTTCCAATGATGCCACAGATTACAAAGTTACAATATCAAGGTTACATAAAAGTTTGATATAATGACCACAAGGTCTCAACTGAACAATGATCATAAACAAGAGCTAGTACATGAACCAGGAACCAGGAAACACCAACGAAGCCTTTCCTCACCTGAAGATACAATCTAGAACATCTGATGCAAAGTGACACTACCACCCGACCATGTGATCCTGAAATGGAACCACCCCACCGTGCTAGGAGATAGTAGAAAACCCTCAAGCAAGCAAAGTAAGACAAGTACGAAAGGACTACAAGAGTTTGCAAACATCCATGTTACTCAACTCACAAAACACTAGTGACTCAAATAATATATGACACAATGACAACTAAACCAAAATTGCAACGAAATTAAGCTTGATTGCAAACACCATTTACACAAGATCCTAATACAGACAATCTTTTTTTAAAACAACCAAAAACATAAATAACTTGCAATTAAGGATTTTCCAGAGAATAAGAAAATACAACTATTTTAATACAAAGAAATCAATTTGTCATTTGTCCAATAAAGTTAAATAAAATCATATAAAAATTAACCCCCTAATTTTATGTTCATGATTAATTTTACAAATAAACCCGATTAGATTATACCAATAATCTAAATTAAATTCCAAATTAAAAATTATATATTAAAATATAATATAATTATATAAATATATATATTCTACGAATATAATATTATATAATTATATCACATTAAAATATATAATAAAAAGAAGATTTAGTTTTGAAATATCTTTAATTTTTTTTTTGTATTAATAATAAAGATTTCAAAAAGTTACAATTATACAAGAACGAGTCCGGGCCTCATAGAGGCAGCAAAAAGAGAGTATGAGGCATGGCCTCCCGGCAAGAAATCAAGAGATAGTAACCAGAATATACATGACAAAAAAGGGGCCAGCAACAAAATTAATACAGCTTATAGTAGGATGCCATCAATGGCATCAACCCAGGTTGTCCACCCCTTTTCCCCTTCAATCCAGACAACCTTCTTCCTTTCCTGTATCTGTCTCAGCATAGCCATCACCTCTTTTTTGGTATTCTTGTTCTTTCTGACTTCTTGGTTCATTTTGTTTAGGGTCTTCTCAAAAGCTTTAATGTCCTCCATGTTCCTCCTCCACTCGTAACCATGCTGCATCTCATATACTAAAAAAGTGGCATGACCGGTCTTCAGGAATCTCCTAAGCTTGTGCTTATCAATCAGCATCATGATACGGACCTACAAAAGGATTTTAAAATATGTGAGTTTACAGAAAAACTCAGTAAGGGACCGGGGGTTGTCCTGATACCTTTCCTCGTTCCTGCACTTCCAGAGCTGCCAAAGGATGTTAGAAGATAAAATATACCAAAAAAGATTAGTATCCTTTTTAATCCCATAAATATGACCAGTTACAATATTCATAATAGTGTAATCAAGTGGATAAGATATATCAAACATTTGCCAGATCCTTCTTGCAAAAGTACAATCAAAAAAAATATGCCTACTGGTTTCAGCCATCTTACAGATGTTGTAGTAATCAGTTTTAGCTTCCAAGTTTCTGACAGGGAGTCTGTTCAGCAACAACAGCCATCTAAAATATTTGATTTTTGGTTCAATGGGTCCTTTCCAAAGGTGATTGAGGAGTTTCTTCCAGGAGCAGCTATCAAGGGAGGTATACCAGAGAGCATTAATATGATCAATAATGGATTCGTTGTGATTAATAACATTATATATGTTTTTTGCCTTAAGTTTGCTAAAGATGCTACCACCAGGCCACTTGCACTGAAGGACTCTATTGGAATCCACATCGCAAGTCACAGGGAGATCTTTGGTGGCTTTGACAATCATATTGTAGGTTTTTTTTGCGAGTCAGGAATGTTGAATTTAATTTTAAGATCATTCCAGGGTATAAGTTGATTATGCTCAAATAAGTCAACCAATTGGGAAATCCCTTTTTTATTCCAAATTTTAGCAGAGCAACCTTGTGAGAGGGCTAAGGGCTTACTAGAGAGTTGCAAATTCCACCATATAGATCTTTCACCATATAGAGTTTGACTATCATGGAAGTCTTTGTTGTACACAAACTTTCTAACTTGTTCCCAAGCTTTCCAAATGGAGCAAAAGACAGCAGAGCCATGGACCTTAATGGGAAAGTTCCCCATGATAAGATCAGAGAGGGGCAGGCCTTTCCAAGTTTTAGCATGTTTAGGGAAACCCAATTCAATGTTGTTTCTAATGAGGATTTTCCATGGGGAATCACCCTCCATAGAGTGGAAGATCCACTTGGCGGCAAGAGCAACCCCCTGAGTTCTAAGATCTTTCAAGCCCAACCCCCCAAGTAAGCTGTCCGTATGGCACCATTGCCACTTAATAGCATGAAGTTTTTTCGATCCTCTGCCATCGGACCATAAGAAGTTCCTAATAGCCTTTTGGATCTCTAAGATCTGGTAGTTGTTAAACATCCAGGCCGAAGAGTAATATATGTTATAAGATGAGAGAATTTTTTGGCAAACCTGTACTCTGCCAGCAAGAGAAAGGAACCGGTTATGCCATTTATTGAGTTTGATGTTAATTTTGTCCTTGATCCAATTCCACATGGCCTTAAGAGAGGGGTCAACAGAAAAAGGAATACCAAGATACCGAACAACCAAATGGGGACCTCCCCATTGATAATGGAACCTATTGCTCCAGTCAGGAGGGGTCTCATCCCACCCAAGGCAAACAGATTTCGAGTAGGAGATCTTTGCTCCGGATATACTGCAGAAAGTTTTAAGTTTGCATTGGAGAGCTTCAAAATTACTGTCATGGGCCTCAAAGAAAACAATGGTGTCATCAGCAAACTGACTGGTGATGAGCTCCTCATTATTAGGGAGTCAGATACCTCTAATAGCAGGGGACATAGAGTGATCTCTGAGAATATAGTGGAAAGCTTCGGAGGAGATCACGAAGAGGGCAGGGGCTAAAGGGCAGCCCTGTCTGATGGATCTCCCAAGCGGGAAAGCATCAGACAAGGATCCGTTGATATCAATCTGGGCAAAGACATCATTCATCATCATTTTAACAAGATTACAAAATCTGGTGGGAAAACCAAAAGCTTCGAGAGTCATGGAGATGAAATTCCATTCTACACGATCGTAGGCCTTCTCGAAGTCTAACAGTAACATGGCACAATTTTGCTGGGAGAGCTTTTCCCAATTCATAGCCTCCCAACTAGTTATAACATTTTCTAAAATGTATCTTCCCTTAATGAATCCAGTCTGTGTTGAACTAATAATCTTAGGGAGAATATCCTGAAGCCTAAGTGCAAGGATTTTGGCTAAGATTTTATAGGACACATTAAGAAGAGTAATCAGTCTCCAATTTTTAATAAGAGCTTTATCTCCCTCTTTGGGGATAAGTTTGATGATACCCCTATTGATGTTTCTTCCTAAGGAACCTCTTTCTAATGCATCAGAATAAACTTTAAGAAGTTCATGACAGATCCATCCAATGTTGGTTTTATAGAATTCAGCAGGCAAGCCATCGGGCCCGGGGGCCTTGTCTTTTTGGAGGGAGAGGATTGCCTTCTCGATTTCTCCCAAGGTGATCTCGGCAGAAAGGATAACAACATCATGATCAGTGATCTTTTTAGGAATAATGGAGAGACATTGGTTTCTAATGTTATTAGCTTCCACAGAATCCTCAGAAGTAAAGAGATTCTGGTAGTATTTCGCAAAGGCTTCCTTTATCAAATCAGGGTTGGTGATGTCCTGATTATCAATGACAATTCTATCAATAGATTCATTAGTTTGTTTATGCTTCAAAAGATTGAAGAAGAATTTGGAACCCCTGTCACCGAACTGCAGCCAATTAGCTCGAGATCTAATTTTTGCACCACGGGCTTTGGCCTGAAGATGTCGGCTAAGAGCATTCTTAGCATAAATGACCTGGGCAGTAAGATTATAGTCAGAGGGGTTGGCTTGAATGTGAGATTTAGCAACCTGAAGATTAGCAGAGAGGGTCTTCTCAATGCGTCTATAGTCTTTGGCTCTTTTCTGGCCAATGGTTTTAAGGAAATTTTGCCAAGTAGTAACATTTAGGTCCCACTTTTCAATATTATTAAGGTGAGGAAAATGACTTTTATTAATCAGACTAATGATATGAACAGCAGCTAAGACATCCTCATCTTCCAGTAGACTAGTATTTAATATGAATTTAGAATCAGAAGCCCTACAGTGAGTCGGGGAGTTGTTAAAAATAAATCTGGTTTTTATGGGGTGGTGATCAGAAAGAATGGTAGATGTGGCAAGAACAGTGTTACCCCATTTATCTGGGAGGACAGAGAAAAGATTCTTGTTGGCATAAAACCTATCTAACCTCGAATAGATTCTGTTAGCCCCTTGCTGGAAATTGCACCATGTGTGCCAAATTCCAAGAGAGAGGTCCTTATTTCCAGCAAGGGGATCATATAGAAGTTTGTTAATTTTCATTCTATCCCAATGAAGTTTTTCTCCATCCTTCCAGGTAAAAGGGAGTCCTCCTTCCTTATCAGCCTATGATTCGATCATATTAAAATCCCCCCCCACAATCCAAGGTAAGTCAGGAAGGTTATCAATCTAGTCCTAAAGGGTTATCCTTTCTTTCCAGTCATTTGAAGCATAAACAGAGCATATACCAAAACTGTTATTATTATACTTAATAGTAACCCAGACAGCACGATTGCATGGTGATACTCCATGATCAATAATTAATATTTATTTATTTTTAATTAATATATATATATATTTATATTTATATATATTTATATATATATATATATAAATATATATAAATATATATATATATATATATATATATAAATATGATATATATATATATATCATATTTATATATATTTATATATATTTATATATATATATATATATTTATATATAATTTAATATTTATTTATTTTTAATTTATATATATATATATATTTTAACATACAATAACCTAAAAACCAGTAAATTCTATTTTCAGCCAAAATTTATTTCCAATCAAATTTATAAAAAGGGAAATTAATTAATACATAATTTCTCCAAAATAATATAATTAAACAATTTTCCTTAACATTTAATAAGATAATAAATTTAAGTAATGATTAAATTTATTTCTAAAATAACTAAATAATTCTACAGAGATATACAAATATTAAAAAAGACTGTCATAGCCAAGTATCGAAACAAAAATCAAACAAGAGGGAATGATTTCTCTGGTAAATCTCATTCCTCCCAAATCTTTCAATTTCCATGCACAATAAAAATCTTGGCAAAATTTGCCATAATAACTTTTCCAAATCTTCTCAAAATTTTAATCTAAAAACACCCAGAAAATAATTTCTTTCCATAAACCAAAAATTAATTTAAGGAATGGACTTTAGCCAAGAATAATCAGACAGGATTTTAGTTTTGACAAACATCTTAACACACATCATTCAGAATGAAGAAAGAAATAAAATATTTTCTTTAAAATAAACAATCAAAAGAAGCCACCCAACCTGGCATAGCTTTCCTGGAAGAAAATTTGTAGAAGAGAATCCTTCAACAAGCTTCCAAATAAATTTCTCTTCACCTAAATCTCTGACCTATTTCCTGTCTCTCCTAAAATAATGACCTATTCCCTTTTTTAAACTAAAATTCTAGGTTGAATATCTTTTTTCCAAAAACCTAAATTTAGTAATAAAAGTAATTTTACAACAAAAGATACACTAACATGCAATAATTAAAAATCATTATTCTTTCTTTTCTTTTCTTTTCTTTTCTCATGCAAATTAATTAATTTTCTAAATAAAGAATTAAAACAATACTTTAATTCTAATTAATTCCTTTATTCATTTATTTATCCTTTTATTTATTTATTTATTTAAAATTCTAGGAAACAATAAATATAATTAATCTAATTTATTTTTCCACTAAAATTTAAATAAAAATATATTTCTACTATCATGTAGCTTGCAACTTAATTTAATAATTTTTTTTAATTAATTGAATTTATAATCTCAATGCATAAGCAATTCAACTATGAGATAATTCCATAAACTTAATTAATTAATTAATTAAATCCACTAAAACACTCAAATTAAACAAATCTCAAACAATTACCCATAAAAAGATCAAACGACAAAATATGAAGGCCGAACAAACTGACAAGATGACCAACTGACGACACTCACACGAGTGTAACTAAATAAAATAGGGTCAACTACTATCTCCTCCACTTCCATTGGAAAATATAAGGCACACTCAAACCTATGAAGCCAGGTGGAGACGATACCCCGTACCTACCCGGTACTTGTACCTGCAATATCCTGCATCACCGAACCACACATGCATATATACTATATAGAAGACACGACATACACACCGATGAAAGAAAATCGCGATGTTCCCCGTCTCACTGAAATGAGTGAAGGGAAATCATCCCCTTGCATCCAATACACTTGCAGACACATAACATATAATTACACATTGCATAGATAAAGTAAAGTGTCAGTACATAGCACTAATCCATAAAAATGCCATAAATCACAAGTACTGAAATACATCAAATAAGTTATGCATCTCATATCCAGATAAAGCATGAAATAATGTCATATAAGTCTGAAAACCATATCATGGTAATGTATCCACTAAAAACATACAATAATAAAATATGAGTCTAATGAGTTCAAACGAATAGGGGTACTACATTGTGTAAATTATATATTAATAGATTTTAATAAAATCAAATGATTTAGTTTGTTTTTAAAAAAACTAATTTAAAAATACTAATAAAATTAAATATTTTTCATGTTAAAAACCTTAAAAAATAAATTTGATCACATTTCAATGTTAAAATTTTAAGAATTTAATATTTTCTGAATTTGTCTATTTAAAATATAAACTTACATATGACAAATTATAATTTTTTCAAAATTTTGATAAATTATTCACAAAATTTAGATTTGATATATTTCCTAATGAAAAACTCTCAATAAACATACATTTGATGAAGTGTAAACTAAAGATTGTCTCTTTGACTTAAATGTAAGCCTTTAACAATATTGTGCAAATGAATTTCCAATTTAAAACTCCCAACTAGCTAATAATAAATAAAGGTAAGTTTGTCTAGGTTTTCAAAATAAAAAACAAAACTCTTTCATGAAATATTAAATTGTTAAACATCATAGCAAAGGCTCACAATAACTCTTTATATAAAAGATAAAATTGTTAAACATCACAGCAAAGATTCACAATTAACTCTTTTATATGAAAGATAATATTGTTAAACATCATGGCAAGACTCACCATGGGATTTTGGAACACATTTATAGGAGAACTAAAAGAAAGGTCAATTGATCACTGTAAATCTGATGATATCTTATAAGAGAATGTTCATGGCAACCTCTCTTCATCACTAAATGTGACTGAAATATCGACCTAATATATATGCCTTATCATTCTACTCCATAGATTGAAAACTCATAGCAACTATTGAGCTATCATTTGTTGAAAAGAGAGTAGAGAGGAGAGACTCCTCCCCCACTTTGTTGTTTTAGCTTCTTCAAAAATTCCTTAAAACTGGATTGTCCCATCAGACCCTCTTCCACACACAGCTCATTTCTGTCAATCATTCCCTTCACTTCATTTTGTAAGTTGTCACACTGGGTCTTTGCATTCTCTTGCAATCCTTTTTGGGTCATTCATTAAACATGAAATTTCTTCCACATAAGCCCAGAAGCAGGAATCCTTTGTTATTTTTGGTTGACTACTATTGTCCTCCATTTTCTTGTCTTCCAACCATTTTTGAAGAGCTTTATAGCGACGAGGCCTTCCTTTCAAAAGATATGGGCCAGAGTCTTCATGCTTTCCAAACCTATAATAATTAGCAATGTCCAGAGGCTCCACATAAAGCCTATATTGTGTCCCTTTTCTTATCAGTTCTTCATTGCACTGAAAGTCATCAGGCAACTGGTGGGTATCTACCAGATTCTCGATCCTGTCATACAGGGCAGCCTCTTCTCTGTGCCTTGAAGGCCTCATAGTATGGCATGTTCTTCTGATTCAGAAATTTGTTTCTATACAATTTTAGTTTTGTTATTTCTGTTTCCTTCGGCTTGTTCATTTATGTTTCCTCCGGCTTGTTCAATTCATCCAGCACTTCAGTGAAGTTCTGTCTGAGCTTATTTTCATGCTCTCCTGCAGCTCTCAAGGCAAGTCTGCCCTGACCGTTCTGCCAACAAATTCAATAAATAGAAAGACCAGTTGATATGTTCAAGCTTTAAATTGCAATAAATATAAATATATATATATATATATATATATATATATATATATATATATATATATATATATATCACAAATTTTAATGAAATGAAAATAATAATCAATTACAATCAAGAACAGCATAGACAAATCATAACAATAAACCATGACAACCCACTTGAAAAGAAAAGCAAAATGTATGGCGAAACGTCACAAAAGAACAGATCCACCACTTAGGATGATTTGAATACAAAATACTTTTTTAAACTTAATTTTGATGTTGCATCACAATGTTTATCCAAATCAGACCCCTTCTTGTTAAGATTTACAACCCGAAAAGCAAAAATTATTAGAATAAAAGAATAATTAATCTCTTTTACCTGTTTGAATAAATGTCAAAACTGTTCAATAATCTTTGATATGTTGTCAATTGGTTCCACTCAATTATCATATAACTTACAAATGTAATATATGTGTACACAAACACCAATGTGCACGCACACACATATGTGCTCTAATCTTTGATTCATCATTTACAAATCAAGTTGATTGGTGAAGTTAGGTTGCCAAATGAAGGACACGCACGATCACTATAAAATGATAGTTGAAGGAATCAAAATAGAGGCACAAGGTCTTCCTACTTTTAAGAATGAATATGTTAATTGTGATGGTTGTGCACTGCTAAAAACAATATAGCAATAAATTTTCAATAGGGATAGATAAAAAGAAAAGAAATCTTTTTCAGTTACTACATATTGATGTGTGTGGTCCAATGTAAATCAAAACATTAGGGGGCTTCTTACTTTCTCATATTTGTTGATGATAGACCTGGATACACATGGGCCTATTTCTTAACAAATAAAAGTGATGTTTTTGAATGCTTCAAGGAAATTATAAATATGGTGTAAAAGCAAACAATTTACAATATTAAAAAATCAAGAGTAGATCAAGATGGGAAATATATTTCAATTTTTTTTATGAAGTATTGTAAATAGAATGACATTATCGAGCAATATACAATTTTTCATGATTCACAAAAAAATATAGTAGCTAAGAGGAAAATAGTATTATAGTTGAGTGTGCTAAAAGTATGTTCAATTAAAAGAATCTCCCTATCAATTTGTGGACTGAAGCTATAAGTACAACTATATGTTTGCAAAATATAAATCCAACCAAGTTCTCAGAAAAAAGAAATTTCCTATGAAGGTTTCATTGGTCATTAACCAATTATTAGTCATTGGATGGTTTTTGGAAGTAATTCATTCTCCCATATTAAAAAAGAAAGTTAAAAAACTTGAAGCAAAATCAATCAAATCTATTTCCATGAGTTATTTTGTCGATCACAAGGCTTACAAAATTATAGTAGAGATACTATAATTTATTAAGATGCAAATGATATTGAAAAGGAAGATAGTATAACTTAATGAAAACTTCTTGAAGAAGACTTTGAGAGTACAGAAATTGTAGATCAACAAGATGATGTTCAAAGAGGTATTGAAGTTACAAGACATAGTGGAGTTACTCCACAAGCAGTGAAGCACTGAAAGATCAATGAGGCAAATTAGGGCACTATTCAAATATAAGGACTATTATTTAATGGCTCAAGTAATTAATGTAGATGAGACTCTAAATTTTGAAGAAGCTAAGAATCATAAAGAATAAATGTTGGCTATGCAAGAAGAAAATGATTCTATAATGGAAAATGATACTTGGGAACTAACAGATTTGATAATATTCCTACAAGTTCAAAATGATTGTTCAAGTCTCAATTTAATGTTTATGGTAGTATACATAAATTTAAAACAAGATTTGTTGCAAAAGACTATTCATAAAAGGAATGAATAGATTATAAAGACACATGTGCACCTATAATAGCTAAAATGAACACCATTACACTTATGATTTCACTTGCTACTAAGCACAATTGGGATTTATATCAAATGAGTATTAACATTTTTAAAATGTGAATTAAAAGAAGCAATATATTTTGTTCAACCAAAGAGTTTTATAAAACAAGGGACAAGAACATGTATTATATGTCAATCGAATAAATCATTGTATGGTCTTAGATAGGCTCCAAGGTCATCATATGTGAAATTAACAACTTCCAACAAGGATATATCAAAAGTAAGAGTGATCCATATTTGTACATAAAAAAAGATGGACATGTGAATATTGATTTGATTTTATTGTATATGTTGATTATTTAATCATAAGAAGAAGTGTTGTAAGTTTTATTGATTTGAAAGTGGAAGAGATGTATCACATATTTTGAAATGAAGCATCTTGAAAAGATACATTATTTCTTGGGAATTGAAGATGAATGGAAGATGGTAATACTTTGATTAACCAAAGAAAGAATGTATAATATGCATAATTGCAAATCGGTCTTTAATCAATTAGAATAAAATGTTACTATTTCATTAATGTTACAAAATAAGTAAATGACACCTTGTATAACTAGTTGGTCAAAAGTTTGAACTACTTGATCATAAGAAAACCTGATATTACACATCCAATAAGTATACCTAACCAATTCATACCCGTTCCTCATTAGACTCATTGAAAAGAAGAAAAGAAAGCTATTAAATACTTACAAAGAATCATTAACTTTGACATTGAATATACTAACCTTTTGAATATTGAGTTGACAAGTTATCCAGATTATAATTGGGTAGGTGTTCAAGATGGTAGGTGTTCTAATGGGTTGGGGGGGTGTGGGTGTGCGCCAAACAGAGTTCTAGATGTGTATGGTGTGGGGAGTTGTAGCTAGATGGGTGTGTGTGGGGGAAGTCAATAGATTGCCACGAACAACAGCTGTCATTGTAGTTGAACAAGCCCCCAATAGATTGCCATGGAAAGATCAACAAAAGATAAGTGTGTGTCTAAGATAAAGTCAATAGTTTGCCATGGAAAGATCAACAACCAATTGTTATTGTATCTTGTTGGTATTATGGATGACTTTATCATGTGTTGCATTGGTTTTGTCATTAATGTCAACACTTATCTTTCTGCAGGTTTACATTGTTGATTCAACACTCTGGTTATATTGGTTTGTTGTTGAACCGACACATTGTGGTCCCTGTATGGATATTGGCTTATGCACAGTCACTAGTATATGTTTCACCGACAGCTCGGGAAGTTGATGATGACTTGTTATCATCTGGAGATCATTTGGTTATGTCGAAGACATGGATTGGATGTTTGCATTTGGTGTTTTGCATATTGGATTGATCGGGTTCACATATTTGCCTTAATCAACAGATAGGTCCAGGTTATGAACTGACATATGATATCATGTTCCAGATCAGCACGACACGATTTGGAAATGATTTATTGATTATATAATGTGTAAATGTATTAGGCTGACATACTATGTATTGCACCAAGGCTTATTTTGTAATTGATTTAAATGTAATATCTTTTAGGAGCCGACCTAATGATGAAGTCTTAGGTTTTGTATAAATAATTGTAAGATCTTATTTACAAGAAGAATGGATATGCGTACATGTTGAGATCATTGTGAAGAGAAAAAATAAGAAGATATTTGTGTGAATCACATAGATATCATCTAAAGGTTGAAGGAAGGTTGCTATAGGTTATGAAGAGCTTAAACCGGTATTGAATCTAGCATTGAAGATGCCTAATTGAAGAAGTACATTGTTATTGGATTTAACCATCCAATTGTGTAGTCAGTGTGACTCTTATTTTGTGATTGAGCATTAAGCTCTAGGCGGTTGGCCTTTCTGCATGTGCAGACCCCTTTATTGTATTCACTAACTATCAGTAGTAGTATCATCTGATTATGGGTACGATTTCCCACCGTGGTTTTTCCCCTTACAGGGTTTCCATGTCAAAATATTTGTGTCATGTGTTGTGGATGTTGTTTTCCTTTCTGTTTCATGCATTAAGTTATACCGGTATCAATATAACTGTTAATCTATTTTACCGACACTGAGTTTTGAGTTGGAATAATTTGTTTTGGGTTGAAATTTATTGACAACTGATTCACCCCCCCCCTCTCATTTGTCCTTCCCAGTTCCTAACAATTGGTATCATAGCCTAGTCCTCTTTTTGTAGAATCCTAACATCTAGAGGAGATCCTATGGCAGCAAATATCTTCAGGAAAGACAATCCCAAACTTGATGGAACTAACTATGTTATATGGAAGATCATAATGGAAACACATTTGAACTACATTAGAAGAGATATATGGGATGTTACAAAGAATGGTTATGTTGCTCCTAATCAGAATAACCCTAGTCCACAGACATTGGCTAAAGACTTGGAGAATGATTGCAAAGCAAGAGAAGCACTTCTAAGCGCATTATCAGATTGACAAATTGTGATCTTATCAGAGAAATATACTGTAAAGCTATTTGGGATAAACTGGAAACATTGAATGAAGGAGATTCCACTGTGGAAATTGCAAAACTAAAATGTTACCGGGTCAGGTATGAAAATCTAAAAATGGAAGAGGATGAAAGAATTTCTACATTTATGGAAAGAATTAATGAAATTGTTTTAGGAATATAATATTGTGGAGGATCTTTAAGTGAAGATGAAATTGTTTCTAAAGTTTTAAGAGCTTTGCCACCGACTTACGAAATGAAAGTGACACCTATTAATGAGTTTAGAACAATGCCTAATACATCAATTTCTAGAGATACTTTGGTTGGAAAAATTTCAGCATTTGAGCTTGAAAAATTTGTTCTTGTTGCTATAGTCAAGACTGATATAGCCTTCAAAGAATCAGCATCAACAACATCATCATCATCTAACAAATATGATTGGAAATCACTTTATGCAAAAGAACTTGAAGATATCAGAAGAGAAAATGAAAAACTTGAAGCACTATTGCAAGGAAGATGCCTAGAGGTCTAGCAGGAAGTAAGTATGAAGGTAAAGCACCTTTCAAATATTTTAATTTCAATAAAGTTGGTCATATAGAGTCTAGGTGTCTTGATAGACATTCAAGACTAAGAGAGGAAGCAAAGAGAACATATAAGCCTAGCCCTGAATATCAGAGATACAGATTTAGGAAAAATAGAGATAAGTCATGTTACTATGCAGATGAAGGTGTTACAGACGATTCTAATGAAGATCCAACAAATAGTGGATGGGAATTTGTTGTAATAAAAGAAGATCAACCGACACCTGTTGTCAAACTAGTAGAGCAGACATTAGCAACAAAAATTGAAGAAAAAGATGAATGGATCATTGATAGTGGATCCTCGCATAATATGACTGGTGATAACATCAAATTCTTATCATTACAGGAATATCATGGAGGTCAAGTAAGATTTGGAGATGACAAATAATGTTTAATCAAAGGAAGAGGCACTATATCTTTGGATGGTAAGCACAATACTGACAATGTTTATTATGTTGAAGGTTTAAAGCAAAATATTTTGAGTGTTGGTTAGCTAGTGGAAAAAGGATTTTAATTACAATTCAAGAATGGAAAATGCAAAATCATAAACAAAACTGGATTGGAGATTGCAACCGGTAATTAGACTAAAGGTAATATCTTTCACTTGAATACCAACGATAAGACATGTTTGATTTCTTAGATTGATGAAAGTTGGTTATGGCATAAAAGACTCTGTCATGTGAATTTTGATTGCATTGTAAAGATTATTTCAACCAAAGAATTAAGGGATTTACCTAAGATTGTGAAACCTCATAATCCGGTATGTAAGGAATGTCAAATGGGAAAACAAGTTAGAAGAACATTTAAGAGCATTTTTGAGAAATCCAATAATATTCTTGATTTAATTCATACTCATTTATGTCGTCCAGCAAGAACAAGGAGTCTTCAGGGTGATAGATACTTTATGCTAATAATTGATGATTATTATATAATGTGCTGGGTTACTTTTCTCAGGGAGAAATTAGAATCTTTTGGAAGATTCAAGATATACAAGGCAATGGTAGAGAATGAAACCATCAACAAAATCAAATGTTTGAGATCTAATCAAGGAGGAGAATTTACATCTAGGGAATTAAATGCATAATGTGAAATGAATGGAATCAAAAGACAACTATCTACACCCTGGACACCCCAACAGAATGGAGTTGTGGAAAGAAAGAACATAACTATAATGGATGCAGCAAGAACCATGATGATGGAAGCAAATCTACCTCATATGTACTGGAGAGAAGTAGTAAATACAACGGTTTATACTTTCAATAGAGTTCACATCAAAGATGAAACCGACAAGACCCCTTATGAACTATGGTTTGGGCATAGTCCTACTCTTAAATATTTCAAAATATTTGGAAGTAAATGCTATATTAGGAGAGATGAGTCTATTGGAAAATTTGATCCTAGAAGTGATGAAGGAATATTTCTTGGTTATTCAACTAGAAGCAAGACATATAGATGTTATAATAAAAGATTGCATAAAATCATTGAAAGTACTAATGTGAAGATAGATGAACATTTTAGAGGAGATTCAAGATCTATAGGTTCTGAACTGACAATAGAAATGATTATAAATGAACTGGCAAGGATTGCAGCAGAACATAATGAAGAACTAGTCACACGGGTATCATCAGAGAACTCAACTGCGACTGAAGAACAACAACTTATGAATAAAAATTAGATTTAACCTAGGTATGTAAGATTGAATCATTCAGAAAATCAGATAATTGGAAATAAAAATCAAGTTGTTATGACTAGACGAAGATTGTCAAATGAAGAGGTATGTTTAATTTCTCAAGTTGAACCAACATCAGTTGTTGAAGCATGTCAAGATAAACATTGGATAAAAGCAATGGAAGATGAATTAGAACAAATTGAAAAGAATAATACCTGGACATTAGTTCCCCGGCCTAAAGATAAAAATGTAATTGGAACCAAATGGGTATTTGGAAATAAACTTAATGAAAATGGTGAAGTAATTAGAAACAAAGCAAGATTAGTTTTTAAAGGGTATTTTTAGAAAGAAGGAATTGACTATAATGAAACCTTTGCACCGATAGCCAGAATTGGAGCAATAAGACTATTTCTTGCATTTGCAGCTCACAAGAACTATAAGGTTTATTAGATGGATGTAAAATGTGCATTTTTGAATGCAGATCTTGAAGAAGAAGTTTACATTGAGAAACCTGATGGATTTTCATTAACAGATGATAAGGATATGGTTTGCAGGTTAAGAAAAGCTTTATATGGTTTGAAACAAGCTCCCAGAGCTTGGTATGCTAGACTGGATAAATATCTTCTAGAGCTTGGATACACAAAAGGTAATGCTAACAGTAATTTGTATTACAAAATTACCAATGATGACATTTTGGTTATTGAAGTATTTGAAATATCTATGATTGGAGAGAAAAGTTTGGAATGCCTATGATTGGAAAGAAAAAAAATTCTAGGTTTGCAGATTTCTCAAATAGATAAAGGTATATTCATTTGTCAAACAAAACACTTGAAGGAAATTTTGAAGAAATTTGGAATGGAAAACTCCAAACTAGTAAGCACTCCTATGACTACAACTGATAAATTGATATCAAAGGATGATTCGGCTCCTATAAATCCGACAAGGTACAAATCTATGATTGGAGGATTACTATATTTGACACAAACTAGACCTGATATAATGAATGCAGTATGTATTGTTTCAAGATTTCAAAGCAATCCTAAAGAAAATCATGAAACTGCAGTAAAAAGGATTTTTCGGTACCTACAAGACTCAACAAATCTTGGTTTACGGTATCCTAAGGATGATAATTCTGAGTTATGTGCATATACAGATGCAAATTGGGTAGGAGATGTGGATGACAGAAAGAGTACCACTGGAGGCACATTCTTCCTTGGAAGAAGATTAATTTCATAGATCAACATGAAGAAGACTTGCACATCATTATCTACAGCAGAAGTAGAATATGTTGCAGCAACAACTAATTGCACTCAGGTATTATGGATCAAGCAAATGTTGAAGGATATCAAGGTAAAATGCAAAGAACTGGTAGTTATTGTGATAACTCATCAACAATAGATATATCAAACAATCCAGTATTTCACTCCAAAACAAAGCATGTTTCTATTAAGTATAATTTTTGAGAGAAAATGTTGAAGCAAATGAAGTGAGATTGGTTTATGTGAACACGAAAGAGAAAATTGCAAATATTTTTACAAAGCCTTTGCCTAAGGAAACATATGAATATCTCAAAGAGAAGCTTGGGGTAATCACCCCACCATCAGAGACTTAAATGATGCAGTTTGACATCAAACCGACAGGGACTAACAAAAAAATCTTTTTCCGATCTTTTGATGAAGGAGAGCTACTACTCAGGGGGAGTAGTTAGCTATATGTTATGTTTTTGATTTTGATTCTTAACTGCTTTGGCATTTGATTTCAAAGGGGGAGAGATGTCTATGGAAAACATTGTACTTTGAAGATTGGAGAGATGCATTTTGTCTTTGGTACAAAACTTTGTATTGATATATTTAGGGGAGATTGTTGGCATTCTGTTTTGGCACTTAGATGTTTTTCCATCTAGTGTTGCCATCAATGCCAAAGGGAGAGATTGTTGGTATTATGGATGACTTCATTATGTGTTGCATTGGTTTTGTCATTGATGTCAACACTTATCTTTCTGGAGGTCTACATTGTTGATTTGGCTCCCTGGTTATATTGGTTTGTTGTTCAACTGGCACATTGTGGTCCCGGTATGGATATTGTCTTATGCACAGTCACCGGTATATGTTTCACCAGTAGCTGAGGAAGTTGATGATGCTTAGAAATATGACAATAATTAGGAGATGAATTAGGCTAAATTGGAAGTGATTAGAAGAATTTAGAAGGGGTTTAGGAGGCAAGTGGGAGATGTAGGAAAATGCAAGTGGATGAGGAAAAAGGATTTTAATTAAAATACAATTACTTTATTTCAACCAAAATAGATGCAAGTTGCATAAATACAAGTGAGGAGATTTAATAAATAAATTATATTTAGCTATTTGCAAGGATCAATTTAATTAAATGCAAATTTAATTAAAAAGGGAGAAAGGGGAATTAATTAAATAAAGTGATTTATTTAATTAAAGGCTAGAAAAGGTTTAGGTGAATTTAATTAAATAAATTGAGTAATTCATTTAATCAAATAGATGAATGTGAAGAAATTAATTAAATATAATTTAATTAATAGGAGGAATGGGGTTAAAATAAATATTAAATATTTATTTAAGAAAGTGGTCAGATTTATACGTCTATAGTATCATGACATAATTATGACCTAATTCATTTCTTCAATCTATCTTAGGGATTTGTGATTCTTTAATCATTTAATCATTTCTCACATCCTTTCTTAGGTAAATGAATTTATTTCATTTATCCTAGATGTTTAGTGTCACAATTAAATTTTATATTTAATTGGCTAATTGTCCTTTTAGTGAGATAATTAATATATGAAAAATTATTAATTATTGCCACCTTTTTGTCTCCTAATTTCCTCCACCTTTTTATCCACTAATTCACAAAGTCTCCATATTTTTATCCACTATTTGTGCTTAAATTTTTCATAATTTCATGAACTATAAATTCTCCATTTTGTCATAATCAATTAGCACAATTTCCTCTCCAATTTGTCATAAATTGGGAATCACAAATTTCTCTAAATTTGTAATACCTTATCATGGTAATTTGTCATGAAAATTGTCATAATAATGTCATTCAATCATGACAATTTTGAATTAATTGCCTCTTTCAATTTCTCACATCATTTTAGAGACTTTTTCTCTATAAATTGAGCCCTTTTCTCAATGATTTGGATCTGATTTTGAGTAACTATATGCTGTCAATTTAACTTTGAATCTTCTCGCTCTTGCTTTCAATACACTTGCAAACAAGATGGGAAGCCACATTACCATCTAATTAGAGAAGCAAGAAGGACAATGGATGGGATTATTTTGAGCGTATGAAGGATGGTTTGCATTTTCTTTCTTTATTTTCCTAGTTTATGCTTGTCATATTTTGACTTTTACTTTGTGAAATATAACATTTAGTAGTAAATGTGAATAATAATTTGATACTTTTATTCTGTGAAATATAATATTTAGTGGTAAATGTGAATAATTAAGTGATGTGATTCAATTATGCATATTTATGTTATGAATTTAATTATTAATCATAGTTGCAATGATGACAAATATAATTTAATTTTGTTTTGTTATGACTTAATGATTAAGCCACTAACGACAAATCGAGTGCAATTGTGTGTAGGTAATGTTGAAGGTGAGAACATAGTTGAATTAAACATGTCTAGCTTCTTGGTTGTAAGTGGTATGAGGGAGTCGATGCATACACAATGTATTCATTCATATAGTTGCATTAAGTTTTGATGTTGTTGCATGTTCTATGAAGTTAAAAAGTAAGTTGATAAATTTAATGGTTATGATAGTTTACTATATTGTTTAATTTTAATGTGTCATCGATGTATTATTGATTAATAAAAAAAATTGTATTATTTAAAAACCATATTATTTATCAATTAGAAATAACAAGATAAATATATAATTTAAGTATAATAAATATACATATGTATTCGCATATATATAGATATATTATTTTATAATAATATAAGAATTATATATTTTAATTTAAAATATTCTAATGACATAATTATTATTTACAAATTAAATAATTATTATTTTAAACGTTTTAAAAATACTTATATTTAAAAAAATAATAATAATCATGTTTTAATTATATAAAATAAGATAAAATATAAAATAAAAAGGAATATTCTTACAACTTAAAAAGTAAGGAGGATAAAAGACAAGGATGCGTGGTAAGAGAAGACTTATCCCTTTTAAAAGATAAGAGAGTAGAAAAGACTATGTGGGCTCATAATGGATTAGGTTGTGTTTTTATTGAGTCATGTTTTTCGGAAATTATTTTTGGATGGAAGTGGGATTAAGGGGATTTTAAAAGAAAATAAAAAAAGAGTATTATTTTTGGATGGAAGTGGGATTAAGGGGATTTTAAAAGAAAAGAAAAAAAGAGTATTGAGAGGGGAAGAAGAAAGCAGAAAAATATGAACAGTTTTTTTATGAAAGGAAAATATTACAGGAATATATAGATTTGAGAAATATATTGCAAAGTCAAGAAGGTTAATTTTTCATGGAGAATAGATTAAAGGAGGAGTCGGTCTTCAATTTCAACTTGTCAGTAATAGTGGAATCAACTCATTTTATCATTAAGATTTTATTGATAAGGTATGAGCTCTATGATTTAATTTCATCTACAAATTCCAATCTCACTTTTATTGTGAAAACATTGAATCTGAAAATTTATTACTTTTGTGCACACGAATATGGCGAAAATAAATGACAACCTTATGTCGTGAGCACGAAAGTTAGCAATCAAAAATCTCCATAGTCTTGGGGAACCAGAAGAGATGTATCAAGAAAAAATGGCTTCCTGGGTCGACTTGTTTTTTGTCTCCTGGTGTTTGGGTCTTTTCAGGAAAAGTAGCTTCCCGAGTCAGCCATTTCACGACCCATAGGTACACCCCTTCATGGGCTCTATGTTTTCCTTGTGGAAGAACAAAGGAAGGTTGTTGGAATGGTATAGTGAGATGCTTGCAGAGAGTCCCACACAGACAATCATGTTTGGAAGATTGGGCAGAGGGTGGACGGTTGTGACGATGATCTAGACAAACGTAGAGGATAGTCTGAGGACCAAATTTGAGAATTATCCCAACAGCAAGCCATTCACTGCCATTCTGCATGACTAAATGGGAAGAGGGATCTTTAACGTGGATGGAGACAGGTGGAACATGCAAAGACGGGTCGCGAGCTATGAGTGCAACATGAGATCTCTGAGGAGATTTATAGTTATGGTCATGGAGGAGGTCATAGACCAGTTGCTCCCACTCGTCCGAGAGGCCAGTGAGATGGACAAGTGTCTACGTCTTCAGGACGTGTTGCGGAGATTTGCATTTGATAATATATGTAAGGTAGTAAAAGTGTCTCTGGATGTGTAGTAAGAAGAGACATTGAGTAGTGATGAGCCAATAAGGCTTGGGGAAGAAAAGGTTGCAAAGGATAGAACTAGAATAGGTAGAGCAGAGAGATTTTTAGAGAAGAGGTAAATTTGATGGTGACAAGGTGTTTGCAGCTGTAAGTTATAATCATTGAGTGGGAGATTTTTTATTTTGGTAATGAGTTTTTGTCAAGAGGTGGTTATCTTCATGTGATTGGAAATGTTGATTCTTAAATGCCATGGTAGGCTCTTGATTCTAGATTAGAGCATTGGCATAATACAATTTCTCTTGACAGTTTATGCTCATTGGAGCATGTGGTCTTCATTTGTGAAGATGTAAGATCAAGTTGTCATGTTATGTTCCCAGGTAATGCAGACGTGCAATGGGAGTTTTGACATTGGTCTTGTTAGTGCTCTTAGTATCAAGCACATTGGTAGATTGACCATGGAGGTGTTTTTGAAAGCGAAGAGGCTTGGGTGAGGATAGAGTTCTCTTTAGATTAGAGAACATTTGTTGAGACGGTATCTCTTTAGAGGTTTCAACAAGAAGATTGATGAGCCTACACCTAGTGATGGACGTGAGTTCATTATGGACCTAGAGGAGATTGTTCTTGGATAGAGTCATTGTGACTTGGTGTATCCCAGAGGAGCATTCTTAGTCCCCACTCTTGGTCTACTCGGCAGATTTATCTCCTTGGAGGAGATGGTTCCTAGTTTTGGAATGATATTGAGTTTGATCTTTCTTGGTTATAGGAGCTTACATCCATGTTGGTTGGGTTTTGTTAATGCTCTCATTGGACAGGTAAAGGAGATCATACTTGACATAGCTGAGCACTTGGTGGTGTTGGTAGACGGATGAGATATGATTTGCATGGATGTTTCTTCCTAGAGTTTTTGTAGTCATCTATTGTTGTTGTACTTTATTATTTTTTAACAGTAATATGTGGTTTTCATGAGGACTTGGAGGATGCCAAGTGAGTTTTGCAATAGGTTTGTTGCAGGTTGCAAATCATTGTGATTTGATTATTGCCACACTATTAGTGTTGCTCGGTAGACTTGAGTTATTTTGGTTAACGTTGCTCATGCAACATGTGGACTACTATATAAATGTCTTCTAGTTTTTTTCACATCAACGATTTTTGGTGTGTTTTGTTGGAAGATGGATTACACAAATTGTTGTATGTGTTGGCTATGTTGGCATGATTTTATTTGATGTTGTATGGTTAGCTGGATGTGATTAGCAATTAGTTGTGGTTGCTATTCCAGCTATGGTGATTGATTCTCAGCCTATTTATTGCCATGGGATTTGGTGATTGCACTTGGATATTGGTTGAGAATGGAAAGGAGGGGATATACTTCAAGTGGGAGGTTGTTCAGATGTGAGTTCGTAGCGTGAGTTAAATGTCAAGTGGGTGATTGTTGGGATGTGAAGTCCGACTCTTCATTTCACCTTCCATCTATGTTTCTTCATCTTCTCTTGAAGGCTATTGTATATAAAGAAGGGCAAAGCCCTATGTATGTAAGTTGCAATAATAATAAAGATCTTTTCCCTGCTTTCTGGTGGATATAGCCAAATTGGTGAACCACGTTAAATATTATGTTTGTGTATTATTTGTGTGTTCCCAATTTATCTTTTGAATTAACACAAACATCTATGTAGAATTAAAAATTTGAGGCATGAAATAAATATGCATTTGCATGAATTATTGCATGGATACATGTTAGGAATGAATACATATGAAATATTATTACATAAAATAAAGAATAGAAATGCATGATGTGTTATTTAGTATGCATGTGTGTTTGGGAAAGCTCATCTTCTAGGATAGGGTGTGATGCAAGAGCATCAGTCCAGTTCTTACTAGTTGAGCAGTTTTCAGTGGAATTGCTTGGAGATCGTGGCATTTCTTCTTGTTTGAGAGTTTAGCGTTGTGGTTTTGTGTTTATTCCCTTATGTTCGTGATCTTTGTCATGTTTGAGTTTCATGGTAGTTGGCTTTGTTTTCAGTGAGATATAGATTCTGGTATTGCCCTGATTGATATGTTCTTACCAGTTAGTTTGGCAGAGTGTTGAGAAAGTTGGATTGAGTTGCGGTTGATCTCCATGACTTGTGGATCATTGGAGATGTTGCTTTAGGACATGGCCGGTATTCCCACAGGTCCGTGCATCATTTAATGTTTTTATGTTTTTTCTTAGTGATTTGAGCTGACTTGTTAGCGTTGCTCATTTCATAAACTGATTGGTCTTTGGGCCGACTTGATCGAGTTGTAATTATTTACTGTCGGTATAAATGGAAGCTGGTGAATCATTTGAGGAGACAGAAGTTGGAAGTTAGAAGACAGAGTAATGAGATTGAGCGAAGATGTAGATCAGGTGAGATTCTAAACCAGTTGAGCTAAGGCTGGAGGGCTAAGGTCTAGATTAGGGTCGAACCGGTAGATTGTTTCCATAGGTCGATTTGTTGTGCAGATGATCTGCAGATCTGATATCTATGTTGTAAGCATTATTTGTATCCTGGACTGTGATCCAGTAGGTGGCATGTGTAATTCTTCAAACTGTTATAAGGTTTCTTCAAACTGTTTATCGGTTATGTGTTCTATTATGTTACCGGTTATTCTTTCTACTCTTTCTGGCATCTTGTTATTGGTTACTGGTATGTTTTGCATGGTTTATGTGTTAGGCTGCAAGGTTGGGTTGTCCTTCACTATTTTTCTCGACCTTGATTACGTTAGGATGTTGAATGTGGACTTGCAGAGGATGTGAACCTCTTTTCAGGTTCAAGTTTATATTAAATGTACTTTCGCCAAAGTCAGGGGTTCATTGGGATAGATGAACATTGCATAGCAAACTTAATTAATAAATTTATGGACCACATCTTGATTGTTCACATAGCACATTTGAGTTAGGAGTTGCATGTAAATCAGGCTTGCACCAAGATTCCCTCGTGCTACTTATCTTCAGGTTGCTAGGCACATCGAGAAAGGTCAACGGTTCTTCATGTCTCGAAGAACTCTTGGCAAGCTAAGGCTTCGTGGTTGGGTGGGAAAGTGCCTCAAATACATTCTCATCTCTCAATCAGTAGAAGACCAAGTGGTTAATGATGATCGAAGGCTCTTCATTTTATATCACCGATATATGTCATGTACTATTTACTTATTGTACTTGTACTCAAAAATAAAAAGATCGATTCCATTACATGTATGTAAGATGTATCATTGTTCTCTCATATGTAAAGGTACTAGTACCTAGATTTGTATGAATGCATGGATTAATGATAAGACATCATTTTAATATACTTGAATTTTATTTCATTCTAAAATAATTAATTTTTTTCTATTAAATGTGTGGAGAAAATTAGTAAGGAAAATATGAGACTTACAATGCTTAGTTAGTTTTGTACCTTCACTTATGTGGGAATATGAATTCTATACTATGCCTAACTTTTCCTCCTATACATATTCACAACAAACATCTACAATATTGATAGGTAACTAGAAATGTAAAATCAAATGGAATGGCAAAGGACTCTTTGACAGCTAACTAGATTTGTGGGACAAATCTTTAGCTAGTTAATGTTTCTAATTACAACTCTTTGACACATATACTAATTTTGTTATGAATTATTCTAACACATCCCCTTAAGGAATAACAAAATTTTGAATAACCCCTAACATATCTCTACAAATTACAAACTTTATTTTTCCTAATGGCTTTGTGAATACATCAGCCATGTTGTCATTGGTGCTACAATATTGTAGTCGAATCTCTTGAGACTGAACCTTTTCTCTTACAAAATGATCTTGAGTCTCAATGTGTTTTCATCTCACATGATAAACTAGATTCTTTGCAAGCTTTCTTGTACTTTAATTGTCATAGTTGAATGGACTTGGTCCTTCTTGTTTTTGTCCCATATCTTCAAGAATTTGTCTTAGCCAAATTGTTTCACAGGTAGCATTGCACACTGCTCTATACTCAAGTTCAGTAGATACCAGGAAAATAGTTGGTTGCTCTTTTTTTCTCCAAGAAACAACACCTAATCCTATATTGAATGCATAACTAGTTGTTAAATTATGATCATTTGGATCACCTACCCAATCAGAATCTGAGTAAGTTGTCAACTCAACATGCAAATGGTTAGTATATTCAGTGCCAATGTTTATGGTACCCTATAGGTATTAAATGAATTTCTTTGCTACTTTTTAATGGGTATCAATAAGGTTAGCCATGAATTGGCTAAGTATGTTGATTGAATATGCAATATCAGGGCTTGTAGTGGTCAAGTAGTTCAAACTTCCCACCATCTACCTATACAAAGTTCCGTTGACTTCTGAAGCATTATTATCACAACAAAACTTGAAATTTTTCTCTAATGGAGTACATACTACTTTACAATCTTTCATATTAAACCTTTGGATCAATTTCTTTGCAAATTTACTTTGAGTAATTGAGATTACCATCTTGTATCCATACTTCAATTCCTTAACAATAATACATTTTACCAAGATTCTTCATTTCAAATGCCTACGATAAATCCGCTTTGCTTTCATCAATCAAATTTATAGCACTTTCTATTATGATTAAATCATCCACATATAATGAATCGAAACAACATTCCCATGTTCATCATTATTTATGTACAAGTTGGGATCATTTTTACTCTTGATACACCCTTGTTGAAAGAAGAATTTATCAACTTTCTCATCAGAGATTACTTTAGTGGCAAATTTTTCACATCAACGACCTGGGAAATGGTGAATATTTTGTACGGACTGGAGGTGGCCATGTCACCATAACATTATCAATTTTTGTCAAATTCATGGCCCAATCGCCATATGTTTTATGTAATTAAATGTGTCTATGTGAGGATTTTGCCAATACAAAATATGGTGCACATGGTAAATTTAATTTTTTCGCCTACACTCTCCAAGGTTGCCTTAATACACGACCATAATTCGCCTATAGGCATGTGAAGATTTTTTAGCCAGGAGGACCCAATTCGCTTGACATTTTGCTGACGCATGTCTCCATTCACCCCAACTTTCACCAACTATATTGTATTTGCCAATTATATGGGCCTCGAAAATTACATAAGTCGTGTTATAGTTACGCGGGATTCGCCAAATATTTGTATACCATATAAAATTCCCATGAAATTCACCATATAAGGATTGGTATAAATACATGCAAAGATCAGATCTATCTCAATACAATCTGGTGGGTTCTAGGCTCTAAATTCTAATCAATAGCAAAGTTTCAGACCAAGGAGATGTCGAACAAGAAGAAGGGTAGGAAACCTGAATGTGGGGAAGGCCATAAGAGGCCAACAAAAAGAAGAACATTGTCTTCGTACTTTGGCTTTGGTTAAGATTGTGGTGAAAATGAGGACGGTACATCATCACAAGTACAAGTACAAAACTCACAACCTACACCGCATGTTGAAGACGGTGGTGAACCTGATATCTCAGATCAGGATGATCTTGAAGAAGATTATCTGGTAGATGCCCAAGTTAGGCGAAATGATATAATCGACTTGGGTAATAATGACATTGATGATAATGCACTAAAGGGGAAAAGAAAAGCCAGATCAAAAAAGGGTGAACCACAATCAAAAAATGATCGAGAGTGGGATATGTCAGTGAGGAATTTTCAAATTAATTGGACATCAAACTATCCATTCATTGAACTAGTGGAGAATCCAATTGAAGGCGAGCCTCCAATAGAATGTAGGTGTAAGATTTGCACTTGGAAACATCACAAGGAATATAGGTTGTAGCTAAAATTTGACACCATAGAAAATAATATCGGCAAAGTTTATGAAAACAAGATAGATGGATTTGAAAAATCATTGATAAGATGGAAAACAAAGGAGGAATGTAAGAATGTGAGGAATACCGAAGAGTATTATTTCCATGAGAAAATACAGACAAAGCCTACTAAAGTTAAAGGTTCAATTGAAGCTAGTTTTGAAAAAGAAATGCAAATAGAACAACTGGGAAAAGTTGTTCAGTTAAGCGTTGTTTTTAATATTTTGAACAAAGGGCGCACTATGACAGATTTCCCATCAATTAGTGGTTTATTGAACTTTTTGAAAGTTCCTAACTATCCTAATAGACACTGATTAGTAAATAGTGGATGAGAATGGGCAAGTTGTCTTGCTGAAGTTGAAAAAGAAGATGTAAAGGAAAATATAAGAGAGTCAAACTTTATTGCATTTTCTTTATATGAAGTTACGGTAGTAGACAATACCTCATGGGTATGCATGCATGTTTATATTGTACAGAATCATGTCCGCCAACCTCATCTACTATCTGTTGCTAAAATGAAGGAGAGTGCGATAGCGAAAAATTTATTTCAACTAGTAAAGAGAAGTTTAATTGAATATGGAGGTATAGATGACATGACGGTTGCCAAAAAATTGGTGTGTGTTGGAGTAGATGGAGCTTCAGTAGTGCAAGGTCATAGGAACGGTCTTTGTACAAAGATTGAAACTTCATTTGCACCGTACATTACTACAATTCACTACATGGCTCACATAATGAATCTAGCTTTTGGAATTGTGAGCAAGTATGCTTCGGTAAAAAAAATGAAATTTTAATCAGAGAGCTCTACTCACACTTTTGTCGAAGTCCCAAGCGATTTATGGAATTTCAACACTTTGCTGATGGAATAACTGATGGGAACAAGCTTCTCAAGGATAATGATATGAGATGGATCTCTTTGGATTCTCCAGCGCATCAAGTTTTTCCAGAATATCCATCCTTGATTGGACTATTTCTATAATGCCCCGCCAGGAAACCCTGAAGGGATAAAGCTAAAACACACAAACGGGTTGCAAATATTTTTTTTTAAAAGAAGACACAACATAATGATACAATGAGTTATCAAACGTTTAGATAACACAGTGGAAGACTAGACAATACCTAAGGAGTTTCCTAACGTGATTACTTAACTTAACATCTAACTCAACTCACGACATCTAACCCAGAAAAGCAGGCTAACTTAATTTCATGTTGTTACTTTAAGTAAGGATATAATTTGTTCAATAAATTAACATTATAGAAAACAGGACGCATTCATCCATTATGGTTGAAGATGAGCCTAACATGAGAAAATTTACCCATTAAAGTTAAAACATAGATAACATATGAATTCATCCATAAAGGTTAAAATATGGTTAACTTGATGAGTTTATCCCTCTTAGTTAAATTATAGCTAATATGATGAAGTTCATTTATTAAGGTTTAAAATGTAAATAACCAAATGAGTTCATCCATTATAGTTAAAATATAGATAATATGATGAAGTTCATTTATTAAGGTTAAAATGTATATAACCAAATGAGTTCATCCATTATAGTTAAATTATAGCTAATAAGATGAAGTTCATTTATTAAGGTTAAAATGTAGATAACAAAATGAAGTTCATCCATTAGAATTACAATTTAGGTAACATGACGAGTTCATCCAATAATTTTTTGAACCATTCATTATGTTCAATTTTATATTAAACACATGCCAAGCACCTTGTTCCAAAATGCACTATAATTTCATCATAACTAATGAGAACTTTTCATGCATACTTATTTTCATTAACCATAACAGAATACATTCTGCTAATAAAAAACTACACTATTTCATGATCCACATTATTGCATTAAGAGACGACTGCATACATGCATTTACGATACATCTCACCTAATCTACTTATACATTCTACCAATATGTCATCCATACATGCTAACACTAAAACATGAAACATAAGAACAAAAACATCACATAACACCAAATTGATATCAGAGTTCACCCCTAAAGGGCTACATCAAAATATCCAATGATAAATATTTCATTTTTCAATTACTCATATAATTTAGTATTTCATTTCTAAAATTCCCAGATGACCTACATCATTCAAATAAAAAAAACTAATAACATATTCCTAAATAATTATTATTTAAAAATCACCAAATAATAAATATATTTTAATTCAAAAATCTCCAATAAAAAAATAGTATTCTATTTATTCCCAAAGGGTACTTCCTCATTAAGATAGATAGCCAAATTAAATATTAATCATTATATATTTACTAACCGCTAAATAATAAAATATAAACACTTAATAATTTAATAATACATAATTTAAAATTAATTATTAATTAATATATATATATATATATTAATCTCCATTAATAAAATATATATTAATAATAATGTAATATTACACAGATTTCAAGTAAATATATATATATATATATATATATATTAATCTTCATTAATAAAATATATGTTAATAATATTTAATAACTAATTAAAACCTATATATATTAAAAAAAAAACTTATGTTTAATAACTAATTAAAAACTATATATATTAAAAAAATTCTTATATTTAATAACTAATTAAAAACTTAACGGGAGTGGGGCAACCGTGCCCTAGCTACGAGACTGTGGCCGTTGCGAGGGACGCAGGTCCCTCGGCGTCCACACAGTGGATGCGGGGTAACCTGCGGCCATCGCGGGGTCGCAGGACCCTGTGGCCACACAGTGGCTGTAGTTCGCTATGGCCACCCTGTGGTTGCAGGGCTCTGCGGCCACCGACGTGGTCACAGACCCCATGGGCTGCGGTCTGCGCAAGGGGGAGGCGCGGGTTGAGCCCTCGGCTCCCCGCCTTCCAACCCAAATTAAAATAACACCCAATAAAAAAATAAATCTCGATTTTTCATTAAATCAAATTGATTTTAAATTAAATCATCAATCCCATAAAATACAATAAAAAAATAAACAAAAACCCCCAATTTTTCTTTTATTCATAGTTTATAATATTTTCCAGAATGACCAATAACAACAATATTGAAGATTTTTCCAGAATCATCTTGGTTTTCCAAAAACACAAACTTGGTTGAATAACTAATCCAAATAAGTAAATTTTGGGCATAAGAAGATCATTTCCCAAACAACGAATCCACCAAATTGCCAAACTTTAAACTAAAATGCATAGATTTAAAACCCAACCCCCATTTCAATCAAGAAATTTCTTTCAAAAAAAAAAAAAACAGAAATTTTATTTTGATTGTCTTTTTCTTTTTCTTGTTCTTTTCAAAAAAGGAAACAAAATAAGGATCCTATCTCATTTCGCATTCCTGGCAAGATCTGATGAAGAGCCCCAACCTGCAACTCAAGAAATCCTTTCTTCCCAAAATTCCTAAATCTCCTCCAAAAATCCTTCTCCAAAGATATTTTCAAAAAAATGCTCTCCAAAAATAATCCCCCCCAAAATATTTTCAACCTAGGGTAAATGGAATAATATTTGACCTAATCTCCTATTTTTGAATTTAACCATCTTTTAAATAAAATGAAAAACCATTCTCTTCAACTATTCAAAAAATCTAAACTTGCTTTTCTAATTAAAAATGAAAATGCTTCTCTCCCTCATTTAATTTTAATTTTCTCAATATTAACAAAGCTAATATTTGTATTTAACAATATTAATGAGGGTAAAATATTTTTAATTAAAATAAATTCCCAAAATCAATCTTTCACACTATATCAAATATATATTAATTAAACTTACTTTTCTAATTAAAATTGATTTTCTTAATTAATTAAAATTAACCTTTCTATTCCAAAACGCAAAAGAGATTAAATTATTTCTATTTCAAATAAATTTAAATCTTCCCTTTCAAAATGCATAAACTGAATAAATTCATTATTTAAAATTAACCATTAAATTAAACTTGCTACAAACATGAATAGAGAAATTTTTAATTAATGATTAATTATATAAATGAAACCTATTTACTTTAGTTTCTTAATTACTAATGCGCAAATGAACACATTAAATCAAAATAACTACTTAGGATTAAACACTCAGTTTTACCACATGCCAAGCACGCAACCCAAGAAAGCCAACGAAATACCCGACCCACAACCCAAATCAAAAGGGAAACTGACTGACCATAAGCGACACTCATTTGAGAATGACTAGGGTAAAATGAGGGTTTTACGACCACCTAACCCAAATTCTAAGGATGAAAGAGGTATACTCAACCCTGCGAATCCAGGTGAAGACGAACCTTGCACCTAGGTGGTACTGTACCTGCAATCTCCTGCAACCAAGAGTCACACAAGCATACATATATATATTTAATGAAGGTGTTAGCTTGAGATTAATAACAAGAATCAGGAGAACAATTAAATTTACATAAGAATCGATGTGAAATCACATTAACAGGTACGCACAATAATCATAATATCTGACTACAACATTACATAATGGTAAATCAACCATCCAAGAATGCCACATGGAAATTCAGCCAAGGTCAAACCAATTTTACAAAGCTGATTAGGGTAGAGGCACTACAATTTCACACAACTCGCGACAAATCAGAGAAATTGAAATTTCCTCACCTTCTTCGAAGTTTAAGTATTCTAGAGACACTCTTAACTTTAGCAGCTCTTTTGCCCATGCTAGAGGAAGTGAGGAATATTATGAAGGCTACCCAAAAAAGAGCTTTGTATATTGCAGAATATGCTATGCTACGTATGATGACATGCATGACCCTCAACAATCTCTATCAAAATCAACCAGTACTATCTGATGAAAAATTTGTCAAGTTGCGGATACTCACAGATTTGAACAATCCTGATAACTTTTTACAAGTTGGTCCAAACGAGGAGGTATGTGCCAATGTACGGGGAGTTGAGATACCAATGCACTTCTATACCACAGTTGACCTTGAGGAACAAGGAAAGCACCCCAGGAAGCAACTAGCAAGAGTTACAAGGGAAGATTTTGAGAAGATTGTCCAGACTGTAACTGCTTCTATGAAGAAAATTGCCTATGATCTTTCCTCACAATTAGAAGCAAATTCCCACCTGACAACCTACTCGAAGCCATGTCTACTGTGTTTCCTCAATATTGGAGCCTCAACATTGCAATTGATTTTCAAAGTAAGCTATTGATTTTGATAAAACAATTTTGCATATCCAGAGAGATTAGTAACAAGGCTTTGGAAATATATAGCTGAGAACTCAGCGTTGCGTGATTCAATGCTAGAATATTTGAAACTTGTTGATTTATGTCTTACCGTGATATTGGGTTCGGTGGAAGATGAGAGAGTTTTCAGTGCTTTGGGGTTCCTAAAATCAAAGCTAAGAAACAAACTAGACAAAAATTTGGAAAATTACTTGAGGCTCTATACATCTAGGTATGATGTCCACACTTTTCCTTATGATAGGGCACTACAAATCTAGAGGTCCAAATATGAAAGAAATGGTTTGGACAACACTTCAAACCAAAGTGTCAGTGGGACTATTGACTCATGTATTGGACCTAGAGCTACTGGTAGCATTGAGATGCAGTTCAACGAAGGTATGCAAACTCAGAGTGAAGAGACCACAAACAAGAATCAAGAAATCTCTTAATTTGATGAGGAGGAATGGCAATTGTAAGAGATTGGTATTTATTAATCTTATTATTGTATGTCATCATTCATATTACAAAAGTATATTATTATGGTTGATAATTTGATGATATTTAATGAGTCTGTTAACTTTTTGCAGTTAGAATTTAATATTGATTTGTAATTGTATTTTTCAACTTTCTATTTCCTGATATAAAATAGCATAATAAAAGACCATAATTTGTTTATTGATACAAATATGTTTATTTAGACATGTTTGAGAACTTATATTTTCATTAATTCTTTCAAAATATATCTATATGATACAATTCATATAATAGTAATACACCAATCTGTGTGATTCTACATGCAAAAGTCAATACAAATTTTTAGAGCCATTTGCAAATGAACTTGAATTCCCTTTTATAGAAACAAGGGAGCAACAACAGCTTCTATGTGATTCTCCAATGTCCATGCAAAAGTCAATACAAAGTTTCAGAACCCTTTGCAAATGACCCTGAATTCCCTTTTATAGAAACAAGGGAGCAACAATAGCTTCAAGTCGAATTGCAACATGTGAAGACTCAACATCAAAATCACAAACTTAGAACAAATTTACATGGCCATCATGAGCCAGATTAGAAATTTAACAAATGCTACATGTTTGATGTCTCCTGTTCAAAAAATAGAGTTCAAAATTAAATATTAATTCATGCCATAACAAATTAAATATAGATAATAGAAGTGCTCAAAACCTAGTAATCAGAAATAGAGAAATGCAGAAATGTTAAAGCTTGGGAGAATTTGAGAATACAAATTTACAAGCTGAAGTTTTGCACTGTGCATCATAGATTCATAGGTTGGACTAGAAATTTAGCAATAGCGAGTGCTGGTTTTTTCCTATTCATAAAACATAGTTATTTCAAGTGATGCCAAATTCCAAACAGAAAAAACATAAAACCTTGAAATTAAGAGTAAAAGAAAAATATTGTGCAATACATACTATGATTCTTAAGATTTCTATGCCAGTTTTTGTAGGGTGCTCCACTCTTTGTTTGATGGAAGGTCAATATTATGTAAACCATAGAAATCCAACTGCAACTTTGTTAACATTCCATATTTAGAAGAGTGACTTGACATAACTGTTTCATCCAATACCGAATTTAGAGTTGTAAATGGTTGGATGAATTCCAGAAAGCTTTGGAAAGTTTTGTCCTTAGGAATCAAGTTTAAATCAGACTTCATTTTCATCTCCATGCTCTTTTTGTAAGATTATTTTCCAATGAATTTATTTGATGGGTCATTGGTCTTTCGCAAACTAGGTTTACTCAGATTATTTTTCTTTTCTTGCAGCTTCAATATCTTTTTGCCACATTTATCCATAACTTTTGATGTTTCCCTTAGTTTCTGACATTTTTTAATGATAGATGGTGTCTTAACTATCGCATCAATGCGGCTCTTAATTCCCTTGGATGCCAAGTAGTTGTCACTAGTAATGTAGACTACTTGCAGAATCTATTTTGCCATATGCTCTTTTGAATAAACATGTATGCTCTTCTCAAAGTGCCCTTTGATTTTCATATAAATTACTCTTAGACTTTCATTCAATTCAAACCATTCACACAACTTGTTGGTCCTGTGCATTATTTGCCACCAAATGTTTTCTTGTATATACTTCGTTATATTTTTCATATCATCTTTCAATCTATCCTCCAAAGTTTTAATTTTATCATTTGCATTGTGCAGGTCTTCTTTCATTTGTGCACATTTTTTTCTTTCTTCCTCTACTACCTCTTCCAAATGTTTTTCTTTTTCCTTCTCGTGATCCAATAGGTCCAGTAATTTTCTTATTTTGGTAGCAGCGGACTCATAAATCTTGTATAATTTTTGAAAAGTGGCTCTTTCCTCATTAATTTTTTTATTGCTTTTAGCCAGTTATTCTCTCAGGTCCTTTAATTATACATCCATCTTTTCTTACTTTGCAATTTCTACTGCAAAGCCTGAATTTTTAATCCTTTTCTATGAATCATTGCACTTGTTATATGTTGCTTTCCTCTTTGATTTTTCATTTGTGAGGTCTGCCTATAACTTTTCTATTTGTTTCTCCAGTTTATTTTTTTCTCTCTCCACCTTTAGCAGTGAAGTGTAGACCACTTCGTTAGTCCTTTTTGACACACTAATTTTGTCCACATTATGTACTTTGGAAAAATCCATTTGGAGGGTGCTAACTTGAAATTTAGATGGACCTATTTGACTGTATGGTGGATTTTTATCTTTGTATGGGTTATATGTTGGAAATACCTTATTCCTTGCAGTTTGTTTGTCTAAAACTTCAATAAAGGCAATCCTATGAAATGCTCTCTTTTTTTCTTTATTTGCATTTGTTGTGTGTTCAAATTTTTCATAGTAATCACAAAATCTAAAATCTGGGCTTGTTGAAGCAAATGAATGTTTGAAAGGTAACATAGGAATAATAGAGGCTCCAGTTCCAATTATGCATGTGGTTTTAACTGTTACATTACTAGGATTGCCAACGACCTTTCCTGATCCTATCCCACTAACACTTTCATGTGTAGTTTTCATAATCTTTTGAGGTGTGTGATTTGAAGCTGAAAATGATTGATTTGTAGTGTTAGTGGCACTTGATATAGGATTCTGAATAGTATGAGCATCTAACACTAGTGGCCTCTTGCGAGAGATATTTTGTTGTAGCCCTTGTCCAACACCAAGACAACTAGTATCAGTAGTAGTACCTATGCCAACCCCACCAATCACATCGGCACTTGACTGAACAATAATAGGAATACTATCCCCAGATTCCCCACCAGTGGCAGTGGCACTTGATTCACCACCAATGGGAATACCATGATGTGGTGGTGGTTGTGGATTTGAACCTGAAACAAATCTAGGTGGACCTTGATGGTAATGAGTAATATCTTTCCGTGATTAATCTAAAGAATTAAGTCCAATGATTGGTTTATGTAATACCCTAAAAATGGTCATCTAAACCATGGGCCCCTAATCTCGACAACATCACCAAGGTCCTAACCAAAGGCAATTAAATCAACCTTGGGCACATTATTAATTCTGTAATTACCAAATGTCTCATGGAAAATCAATTACTCAATATTAATTAAATATTTATTTAATTTAATCGAATCATTTCCAAGAATATCATTTTGATGAATAATCATATTTTAATTTATTAAATATCCTTGCATATTTAATTAATTAATAAATTTGCCATTTAATCATGCAAAATGAATTAATTTATTACAAAAGAGGAATTAATTACAAAGAAAGAGTTAAATTGAAAATAAAATAAAAGAATTGAATTGAGAGAGAAACCAAACTTGAGATATTATTTCTTTTTCTATATTTAGAACTTGAAATTAGAAAAACAACTTAATTGAATTATTGGATTATTCTCTAAAACTGTAACTCAAAGCTTTTCAAAAATAGAAGTTCAGTTGCATTGAAAATACTCTTTTCTTGAATAAATCAAAGAATTATCTAAGTGGGAACAGCTAAACGCCAAGCACTCCAACCCACTATAAAATAAACATGATTTGATAAAAATCAAGTCAATGGTAGTACTCGGGAATAGCTATCCTCCGTACCTTCGAGCATATTAAACCTTGGTTTTCAGGGCTGAGAGACCTCTTAATTGAGTTTATACCTTGACACACCAAACGGATCCCTTACTAGTTCCAATTAAAATTAGAAGCTGCCCAGTTCACCTTCGAAAGGGGGGATAATCTTTGTGCAAGAGAGATAGTAACTCTCCCAAGATACTTGTCATTTCGTGCCCCCATTAGCATTTGGAGTCGGATAAGATGGCATTGAGAATCCATTGCGTGAGACTTAGTGGTCATATTCTGATTAGCTATTGGGTGTATACCTGAGTCTATAAGAAAACATTTTCTTCTCTCACCAAATTCCTTAGGGTTTGTATGTTGTGATTTGAGTCACTATTTATACTATGTGTTTTCTATGTTTTCATCCCTGAAACAAAAAAAATTGAAATACCAAAATTGGAGAAGACAAGAAACCAACTCAGTGATTAGAAACTCTGTTCATGTCAGAACTAGTCCATCCTAAGTCGAAACTTTGTGTGTGTCAGAACTTGTCCATCTTAAGTCGAAACTCTGTCCATGTCAGAACTAGTCCATCCTAAGTCGAAACTCCATCTATATCAAAATTTGTCCATATTAAGTTGAAACTCTATCCATGTTAGAACTAGTCCATCGTAAGTCAAAACTCTATCTATGTCAGAACTTGTCCATCCTAAGTCAAAATTCTATCCAAAAATAGTATATCCTGGTAAAAAATCAGTCCATCTCAGAATTGGTCATACTCGATTGTCATACTTAGCAATCGAAAACCTCATAATTTTTAGTCTCTTCTCTGTGAACCGTCATACAAGTCTAGTAAATTGTCATCCTGCACCAAATCCCGTGTCGTACGAGTCTTTTGATTTGTCATCCTGCACCTGATCCTGTGTCGTACGAGTTGTTTCATCTGTCATCTAGAGCTAAATTATGTGTCGTATGAAACAAAACTACACTGATTCTTTTTTCGTCTGGAACATACCCATCTTTCGTACGATACAAGGTAGCAAATCATACGAAATAGAACTATCATCATCCTGTAGCTGCTAAATTATCATCTAATTCAAAAAATCCTGTCGTACGAGTCTTTGGTTTTGTCAAAATAGAACAGTCAAACTTTCCTAAAATAGTCTACAACGAACATAAAACTAGTTATCATCATCCTAAGCATAAACAGATCAAGATAGTGTACCTCTGCCATTTGTGTTGCAAGATTTGGTCGATCATCTTTTCAGCTAGCTCAATCAACTACCTATCAAATTTAAGTCACTTAGATGACGTCTTACACAGGATAGATCGTTCTTGAAACCAGACTGAATCTTACACTACTCTTAGAGTCAACTTAGATAGACGTCTTATACAGGATAGATCTTTCTTGAAACTATACTAAAATCTCAGTTGTTTCTCTCAAACAATACATTAATCGAACAAACTAACTCTAAAATGGTTGGATGAATTCCAGAAAGCTTTGGGGAGTTTTGTCCTTAGGAAGCAAGTCTAAATCAGACTTCATTTTTATCTCCATGCTCTTTTTGTAAGATTATTTTCAAATGAATTTATTTGATGGGTCATTGGTCTTTGGCAAACCAGGTTTAATCATATTATTTTTCTTTTCTTGCAGCTTCAATATCTTTTTGCCACATTTATCCATAACTTTTGATGTTTCCCTTAGTTTCTGGCATTTTTGAATGATAGATGATGTCTTAACTGTGGCATCAATGCGGCTCTTAATTCCCTTGGATGCCAAGTAGTTGTCACTAGTAATGTAGACTACTTGCAGAATCTGTTTTGCCATATCCTCTTTTGAATAAACATGTATGCTCTTCTAAAAGTGCCCTTTGATTTTCATATAAATTACTCTTAGACTTTCACTCAATTCAAACCATTCACACAACTTGTCAGTCCTATGCATTATTTGCCACCAAATGTTTTCTTGTATATACTTCGTTATATTTTTCATATCATCTTTCAATCTATCCTCCAAAGTTTTAATTTTATCATTTGCATTGTGCAGGTCTTCTTTCATTTGTGCATATTTTTTTCTTTCTTCCTCTACTTCCTCTTCCAAATGTTTTTCTTTTTCCTTCTCATGATCCAATAGGTCCAGTAATTTTCTTATTTTGACAACAGTGGACTCATAAATTTTTTATGAAAACTGGCTCATTCCTCATCAATTGTTTTACTGCTTTTAGCCAGTTTTTCTCTCAGGTCCTTTAATTCTGCATCCATCTTTTCTTACTCTGCAATTTCTATTGCAAAGCCTAAATTTTTAATCCTTTTCTATAAATCATTGCACTTGTTATACATTGCTTTCCTCTTTGATTTTTCGTTTGCCAAGTCTGCCTGTAACTTTTCTATTTGTTTCTCCATTTTATTTTTTTCTCTCTCCACCTTTAGTAGTGAAGTGTAGACCACTTCGTTAGTCCTTTTTGACACACTAATTTTGTCCACATTATGTACTTTGGAAAAATCCATTTGGAGGGTGCTAACTTGAAATTCAGAGGGATCTATCTGACTGTATGGTGGATTTTCATCTTTGTGTGGGTCATATGTTGGAAATACCCTGTTCCTTGCAGTTTGTTCGTCTAAAACTTCAATGAGGGCAATCCTATGAAATGCTCTCTCTTTTTCTTTATTTGCATTTGTTGTGTGTTCAAATTTTTCATAGTAATCACGAAATCAAAAATCTGGGCTTGTTGAAGCAAATGAATGTTTGAAAGGTGACATAGGAATAATAGAGGCTCCAGTTCCAATTATGCCTGTGGTTTTAACTAATGCATTACTAGGATTGCCAACAACCTTTCTTGATCCTATCCCATTGAGACTTTCATGTGTAATTTTCATAATCTTTTGAGGTGTGTGATTTGAAGCCGCAAATGATTTATTTGTAGTGTTAGTGGCACTCGATATAGGATTCTGAATAGTATGAGCATCTAACACTAGTGGCCTCTTGCGAGATATTTTGTTGTAGCCCTTGTCCAACACCAAGACAACTAGTATCAGTAGTAGTACCCATGCCAACCCCACCAATCACATCGGTACTTGACTAAACAATAATAGGAATACTATCCCCAGATTCCCCACCAGTGGCAGTGGCACTTGATTCACCACCAATGGGAATACCATGATGTGGTGGTGGTTGTGGATTTGAACCTGAAACAAATGTAGGTGGACCCTGATGGTAATGAGTGATAGCTTTCCATGATTAATTTGAAGATTTAAGTCCAATGATTGGTTTATGCAATACCCTAAAAATGGTCATCTAAACCATGGGCCGCTAATCTCGACAACATAACGAAGGTCCTAACCAAAGGCAATTAAATCAACCTTGGGCACATTATTAATTCTATAATCACCAAATGTCTCATGGAAAATCAATTACTCAATATTAATTAAATATTTATTTAATTAATCGAATCATTTCCAAGAATATCATTTTGATCAATAATCCTATTTTAATTTATTAAATATCCTTGCATATTTAATTAATTAATAAATTTGCCATTTAATCATGCAAAAGGAATTAATTTATTACAAAAGAGGAATTAATTACAAAGAAAGAGTTAAATTGAAAATAAAATAAAAGAATTGAATTGAGAGAGAAACCAAACTTGAGATATTATTTCTTTTTCTAAATTTACTACTTGAAATCAGAAAAACAACTTAATTGAATTATTTTGTTATTCTCTAAAATTGGAACTAAAAGCTTTTCAGAAATAGAAGTTCAGTTGCATTGAAAAGACTCTTTTCTTGAATAAATCAAAGAATTATCTAAGTGGGAATGGCTAAATGCCAAGCACTCCAACCCACTATAAAATAAACATGATTTGATAAAAATCAAGCCAATGGTAGTGCTTGGGAATAGCTATCCTCCGTACCTTCGGGCATATTAAACCTTGGTTTTTCAGGGCTGGGAGACCTCTTAATTGAGTTTATACCTTGACGCACCAAACAGATCCCTTACTAGTTCCAATTAAAATTAGAAGTTGCTCGGTTCACCTTCGAAAGGGGGGATAATCTTTGTGCAAGAGAGATAGTAACTCTCCCAAGATACTTGTCATTTCGTGCCCCCATTAGCGTTTGGAGTCGGATAAGATGGCATTGAGAATCCATTACTTGAGACTCAGCGGTCGTATTCTGATTAGCTATTGGGTGTGTACCTAAATCTACAAGAAAATGTTTTCTTCTGTCAACAAATTCCTTAGGGTTTGCATGTTGTGATTGGAGTCACTATTTATACTATGTGTTTTCTGTGTTTTCATCCCTGAAACAAAAAAAAATTGAAATACCAAAATTGGAGAAGACAAGAAACCAACTCAGTGGTTAGAAACTCTATCCGTGTCAGAACTAGTCCATCCTGAGTCAAAACTTTGTCTTGTCAGAACTTGTCCATCTTAAGTCGAAACTCTGTCCGTGTCAAAACTAGTCCATCCTAAGTCAAAACTCTGTCTATATCAAAACTTGTCCATCTTAAGTCAAAACTTTGTCCATGTTAGAACTAGTCCATCCTAAGTCAAAACTCTATCTGTGTCAGAACTTGTCCATCCTAAGTTGAAATTCCATCCAAAACTAGTATATCCTTGTAAAAAATCAGTCCATCTCAGAATTGGTCATACTCAGTTGTCATACTCAGCAATCAAAAAACTCAGAATTTTTAGTTTCTGCTTTGTGAATAGTCATAGAAGTCTGGTAAACTGTCATCCTGCACCAAATCCTGTGTCGTACAAGTCTTTTGATTTGTCGTCATGCCCCTGATCCTATGTCGTACTAGTCATTTTATCTATCGTCTAGAGCTAAATTATGTGTCATATGAAACAAAACTACATTGATTCTTTTGTTGTTTGGAACATACCCATCTATCATATAGTATGAGGTAGCAACTCGTACGAAATAGAACTATTGTCATCCTATAGCTGCTAAATTATCATCCGATTCAAAAAATCTTGTCATACGAGTCTCTGGTTTTGTCAGAACAGAACAGTCAAACTTGCCTCAAATAGTCTACAGCGAACATAAAATTGGTTATCATCATGCTAAGCATAAACAGATCAAGATAGTGTACCTCTGCCATTTGTGTTGCAAGATTTGGTCGATCATCTTTTCAGCTAGCTCAATCAACTACCTATCAAATTTAAGTCACTTAGATGACGTCTTACACAGGATAGATCGTTCTTGAAACCAGACTAAATCTTACACTACTCTTAGAATCAACTTAGATAGACATCTTATATAGGATAGATCTTTCCTGAAACTAGACTAAAATCTCAGTTGTTTCTCCCAAACAATACATTAACCAAACAAACTAGCTCTAAAATTGATCTTGACCTCTACATCACAAATAGCTTTAGGTCACACTAATCCATAAAAAATGCCTACTCAAACTAGGAGTTCTCGTAAGAAAGAAGCCAAAGGCAAAGAAATACCCTTTTCATACACTGATAATCCATTTTACGAAAAGGACCCTCTAACTGATAAACCTTCATCATCAGAAGTACCAGTTTTTGATGAACCTGAATCTCCCAATATACATGAGACAGAAGACAATGACAAAGACAACCATACTGTTCATGAAACTCACAATATTTCCTCATCAAGTGAGGTGGAAGAAGACACAGAACCTCCAGAAAAAGACATTCTTGACTGTAAAAAAGACGATTGATGAAAGCTATCCTAGCTCGAGAGAAGGAAGACTATTTCTTAGAACTAGCAAAACAAGGTGCCAAACTTCCTACAGGATATGACGTTCAAACACTTGTCACTAAAAAGGAAGAATCACCTATACTCATGGTACACAAACAATTACAAGCCTTGCAGATGGAGGTCACAAAACTAAAGAATAAGGTTAAGTCCCCAAAACAATATTCTCTGGAGACAATATGTCCCTTTCCATTTGACAAAAATCTATACATGCCTCCATTTCCTTCATGAGTTGAGATCCCAAAATTTGACAAATATGATGGTACCTCGGATCCTCAAGATCATGTCAGAGATTTTTGTGCTACCTGTATGGATTTCATGCTTGATCAAATGTACCTCATGCACCTTTTCCCAAGGAGTTTAGGGGGTCAAGCAATGGAATGGTTCTCAAGTCTACCTAAAGGAAAAAAAACTTTTAAAGAACTAATCCAAATATTTTTATAACAATACTCATACATCATTTGACATCCTATGACTATGATCGAGCTTTGTAATACTAGATAGAAAATAGGGGAACCTCTTCTTACTTTCCTCCAACGCTAGAGAAAGATGTTTTCTAGGTATTCCTGACCCATACTAGACTCTGAGAAAATAGATATATTTTTCAACAACTTGATCCCAGAATTAAAATATAGCATTCAAATGCAAGTACACCCATCATTTAACAAAATGGTAAATAATGCCATTCGAATGGAAGATGTGCTCATAAAGAAGGGAGATATTTCATCTTGGAAAGAAACACAACCAGGATCTAACTCTAAAGAGAAGAACAAGTATTGGAAATTTGGCAAAGACAACAAGAAGAATGTTGTTAACGATGGAGTAGTAGACACTGTTAAAACCAACTCAACACCCATAATATTTAACTTGGCTAGTGGTACACAAGCACTTACAGCTGTTGAAGCTACAACAAAAAATCCACCAAAGAAAACAAAAGAATGGTTCAAAGAAAAGCCTTGGCTTTCCAAACCTAAGCGTGATTTTACTCCTCTTGAAGAATCATATGAATCTGCTTTCAAAACTTTGTTGTCAAACAACTTGATAACGCTACCAGATAACTCCAAACCATGTGATCCAAAAGTCAAACCAAGATGGTGGAGAGAAAATGAATACTGTGACTTTCATCGGAATAAGGGTCATAACATAAACAATTGCATGAAGCTAAAACATGAGATTCAAGATCTCATAGACGCTGGTAAAGTTTTTGTTGGGAATCATCCAACCAATGCTGATCATAAAGCATTTAAGGATCCTTTACCTGTTTACAAACAAGGTGATTCCTCAAAGACCAAAGGAGGTGCCAAAGTAAATTATACTCATACCAGCAATGACAACTTCATTAACATGATTGAGCCTTCCCAATCAAAATATTGCAATGTGATTATAATCTAAGATAAACCAAATGAATCACGATATGCAAGAGCTCTGACCTGTTCTTAGAAGAAAGTCACTCTCCAAGGAGCTAGTTCTTCCAACCTAGCTCAAGCAACATCAAACCCACCAGCCCAATCAAACAAACAAAAAGAATCAACCTTGGATAAATTTAAAAGGTTAACTTCATCATCATCTTTTGGATATAGCATTGTTGAGCAATTGAAGAGGACAAATGCTCAAATCTCAATTTTTGAATTGCTAAAACTCTCCTTTGCTCACGAAAAAATCCTAGACAGCGCATTGCTCACCACTAACGTTCCAAAAGATTTGGACATTGATCAGTTTCAATCTATGGTGGCTCATCTGACTTCACCTCACTATCTAACCTTCTCTGAAGAAGATGACAACTCCCTAAATCATTGACATAACCAGCCATTGCATATTGAAGCCATGATCAGTAAACACAAAGTCAAACATGTTTTGATAGATGGAGGCGTGGGGTTGAATATCTGTACTTACAGTCCGCTTACACAACTACGATTCTCTGAAAAATGTCATTAATCCCGGCAAGAAAATAACAATAAAAGCCTATGATGAAGAAGAAAGGACCTCCAAAGGTCTGGTATCATTACCTATCAGAGTGGGACCTGTAGAAAGAGATGTCCTTTTCCAGGTACTTGATATTCCTTTGTCATACAATATCTTTTTGGGCAGGTCGTGGATGCATGAAATGAAGGCAATTCCATCAACATACCATCAATGCTTAAATTTTCCTTATAATGGAACATAAGTTAGTATTCCTGCTGATACGAATGTTGTCTGTAATGCATTGACAAAAGGTGCAGATACTTTTGTACCTCATAATAATGCAACCTCTACAAATGAAGATCCAGAAACACTGATGAAAGACTTAGAAAAGAGATTGAAGATTATAAATACCGGCATGGATGGATACAAGATAGAACACATACTCTCATTAGTCCCTCTCCCTCCATCACCAAAATAGTTGGGCAAACCATCAGAGGCTATGAGAACACAAATTTCAGCTCCAAATACCATATATGATGGTCTCTTTGTACAGTCCTCTACTTCCTTGGTAGATGAAATAGAAGAGGATGTTGTTCTTAACTGGCTCTTTAAGGAAGATAGTCAAAATGTAGAGGTACAACACTGCGAGATTTCCTCAAACCAATATGGTCCTAGCTACAAGATGAATCAACGCATGGGATATTCAGGTATTGTTCCCCTAGGTAAACATCAAGAAGGTATTATTGAACCAATTCAAAGACAAACAAAATCGATAAATGATAAGGTTGGACTGGGGTACAATCCGAAAAAGGCATCAGATCACAAACATGTTTCTAAGTCTAAATGGCAGAAAAGGATATCGCCTTCAACATTACAAGAAGCAGAGGCTCAACAAACAAAAGCAGAGTGTAGAAAAGAGAAAGAGGAATCAACAGTCAAGAAAGAAGAAACAATCAGTACTCAAGCTTCGATGGTGTCAGCTACAATAATACAAGAAGTTGAGGTCCCTGAGGATATAAGAGATGAAGTAGTAAGAATCAGAGAATTATTTGCACCACTAAAAGTTCTAGTCACATACACTGGTAGGCAAAAAGTACATGATTCAGAGACTGACTCAAATGAGTATGAATGGGGTTCAGATCACCTCTCAGACACATCCACTACAGAAACTCCAGAAGAGTCTAGTAGTGCCATAGATGATATTCAAGTTGATGCACATAAAACTAGAGAAGGAAATACAGGAAATTAGACAAAAGAGACAAGCAAATTATGAACAAGGACTGAAGGAAGGAAGAGTACCAGAAAGATTTTCATCTATGTACCCCTATGCTAAAATAGAACAAATCAGGTATAGCACTGCACAAGAAGAGTTAGAAGCTATAGAACAAGAACCAGTTATCAGTCCAGAGGAAGCTGAATGGAGTAGTTGACAACAAATCACAGAAACAACAAGATCATGTCAACAAGTGTGTCAGATACAAATAACAAATGAACCACAATATGAAGGAACTTGCAGCATTAAAGATGTTGGTGTTGATACCATACATACACTTACTAAATCACTTGAAGAAGACTCAAAAACTTCATGTAATGACTCTGATGACTCTGATGGTAGTCTTACTCAATACAATATCTACTCAGCCTCAAATTCTAAATCATCTGATACAAACAATGAAAATATGTCTACTGATCTTATCACTGTCAAACCATGATATGAGGTCCAGTCTAGCGTAGGGAATGACACTACAAGTATGTCTATTGGATTAGGTCAATTAAATATTAACGTGAACTTTAATAATCATGTTCTTACTCTTCCTGGTCTCGAGACACTTACGCAAGGTATCCTTCTGGAACTCGACTTTTCAATCCACCGTTGTGATGACAATACCGTGAGCGCTCTCGAACTTGTCCAACATTTATCCTTACTACATTTAGAACTAATTGACTGTAATTTACAGAACCAACCCATGAATATACCTACTTTTGCCAATGATTATATGTTAGCCTATTATCTCAATGCAATTGAACCCATGTACTCTTCCACCAGCAAACAGAGTGAAACATGACTGAAGCGAATATCAAGTATCTTAGTCACAAAAATAAGAAAAATAAAAATAAAAGATTTGATGGCGAAAACCATAATGTGGCAGTTTCAGAATCTAAAAAAGAGAAAATAAAGGACATACCTAAAGGTCAAAACCTCTCCGAGGCACGTGAAGGTGAGATACTTGATGCACTGCCAAGTCATTTCCAGGAAAGGTCCTCCATATTGATCGAGCCAACTCAGCCAATGAAAATTGGGAGTGAAGAGGAACCACACATCATTCATGTAGCTCAATCACTATCAATAGAATAATTGAAGGATTTCACTCATCTATTCTCAGAAAAGAAAATAAACTTTGCATGGATGTACTCTGATATGCTAGGCCTGGATCCTGATCTTATCATGCACCATCTTTCTATCACACCAGGAGTAAAACCAGTAAAGCAAAAAATCCGGAAGATGCACCCACATGTGGCACTGCTAGTCAAGGCTGAGCTAGAAAAACTATTAAAAGATGGATTCATTAGAGCTATAGATTATGCCGAATGGATTTCAAACATAGTACCTATATCAAAGGCAGACAAATCTATCATAGTTTGCATTGACTTTAGAGATCTTAATAAAGCTTGTCTGAAGGATGAATTTCCATTACCAAATATTGATATGATAGTCGACATGACTACTGGGTATGAGATGAACTCACTAATGGATGGATTCTCTGGATATGATCAAATCAAAATAGCTCCTGGAGATTAAGAAAAGATAGCTTTAACTTGTGCATGGGGAACCTTTTGCTGGAATGTTATGCCATTTGGGCTAAAGAACGTAGGAGCAACCTATCAAAGAGTAGTTACAACTATCTTTCATGACATGATGCATAAGAATATGGAAGATTATGTTGATGACACCTTAGTGAAGACTATGAAGAGATCAACGCATATTGAGGAGCTAGGTCCTATACTAGACAGAATGGAAAAGTTTAAACTCCGGTTAAATCCAAAGAAGTGTGCATTCGAAGTAACCTCTGGTAAACTAATTGGCTATATCATTTCAAAGAAGGGAATTGAGGTTGATCTAAGAAGGTCCAAGCTATAATGGAAATGCCACCTCCGAAGAACATCAGTCAAATGAGAAGTCTATAGGGACGTCTCCAATCAATCAGACGCTTCATTTCTCAGCTAGCAGACAAAGCTCAACCTTTCACAAAAGTATTGAGGAAAGGAATAATATACAATTGGGATCAGGAATGGGAACAACGCCTTCAGCAGATAAAAGAGTACCAGTCTAATCCACCAATATTGATGCCACCTATTCAGGGTAAACCATTGATCTTATACATGTCAGCAATTGATTCATCACTGGGGGCACTTCTGGCATAACATGATGACAACAAAAATGAACAAGCTATTTATTACATCAGCATAACATTGGTGTCCTATGAAATGAACTACACTATAATAGAAAAAGCATGCTTGGTATTAGTATTTGCATCACAAAAATTGAGACACTACATGTTAGCACATTCAGTCAAGCTGGTGGCTAAAATTGATCTGCTCAAGTATCTACTCAATAAAGAAACACTAACGGGAAGATTGGCAAAATGGGTCATGATCCTTACAGAGTTTGACATTGAATATGTGGAACATAAAGCCATCAAAGGATAGGTAATTGCTGATCATAAATCAATTAATGATACATATCAGACTCGAGATGAGAAATTGATGTCTTATAAGAGAATGGTTGATGATCTTAAGAAGTATTTTGCTTTTGTATCATTCCAATAGATTCCTAGATCCCCAAACAAAGCAGCAGATACTATGGCCACCTTGGTGACTATACCTGAGTTACAAGAGTCCAATTTTTGCTTTGAATTCCTAGTGGAAGAGTTACGTTACGCTGCCTATGATTCTCCTAGGACCCAAATAGTTTGTTCTATTATTGGACATGACTCATCCTGATACAGTCACATCTACTCTTATTTACAAGATCAAATTATCCTTGAAAACCTTACTCGTAATAAGAAAATAAACCTAACTTGAAATGCTTCACAGTATGTTATCATTGCTAACGATTTATTTAGATGAGGTTTGGATGGTACATTGCTTAGGTATCTAGAAACTGAAGAATCTAAACGTGCGTTATCAGAAGTTCATGAAGGTATTTGTGGATCTCATTTGAATGGTCTTACTTGAGCTTGAAAACTATTACAGACTAGCTACTACTGGCCAGACATGGAGAAAGATGCTATTAAATTTTCTCAGACTTGTGAAAAATGTCAGCTACATGGAAATCTCATACATGCTCCAGCAAGGGATCTCATACCCTTTATTATGCATTGGCCTTTTCAACAATGGGCCTCTGATCTCATTGGTCAGATATATCCAACATCATCTAATGGCTATAAATTCATCATAACTACCACTGAGTATTTCACCAAGTGGGTAGAAGCGGTTCCGCTCATCAAAGCAATTGGTAAACAAGTTGCCTTGTTCATCCTAAACTATATCATCTGTAGGTATGGGATACCTTCATCCATCATGACTGATAATGGAGGACAGTTCAAGAATAAAGATCTGGATGAGCTCTGTGAGAAATTCAAAATAAAACAACACTAGTCATCAGTATATTACCCTCAAGGTAATGGACAAGCCGAGGCATCTAACAAAAACCTTCTAACCATCTTGCACAGAACAATGAACAAATCTAGGAAGGATTGGCATCTACAGCTCAATCCTGCACTATAGGCTTACAGAACAAGTATCAGAACACCTACTGGGGCTACACCTTTCTCTTTGGTGTATGGGTCTGAAGCAGTACTACCTATTGAAGTAGAAATACCATCTCTAAGAGCTACCTTGCAAGGTCTTGTTACTGATGAAGATCATAGGATATCTAGATTACAAGCGCCTAGTGAAAACCTGGTAAACAGGCATCTTGGTAAAAAAAAAAATGAATCTCTGCCAAGCAGGTGAAATCCTGGCAAACAAGTGCCTCTTGTACTCAAGCGCTCCATCTATCAATGCAACGTTGGCATTTTTGCTTTCATGCATCTTTGCTTTTGCTTGTACATATATTTTAGTCACTTTTATGACATCCTGGTTTGTTGGAATCCTCATGGCTTGAAACTGATCAATGTCCTAGTCTTAGGTTAATCGATTGAGCATATTACATATCCTAAGCAGTGTCAACCAAGTCATCTTTCCGTCAGTGAATCGTGGTCATCCACTCTGATTCAATCACTTGTCTCCTAACTACCAAAGAGTTTATCACTGAGTACACAAGCAAAACAACATAACTGAAAACAATCACTAAACAGTTTGAGCTATGACTGAAAATTTTCTTTGCATGTTGTCTTTTATATTGGTTTTCGATTATTATCCCTCTGAGTAACTTGAGGAAGTCTATTGTGACTAAGAGGAGCAAGGATTGGGGGCATAATATTTTTCTTTGTTTTCTGCTTGTAGGAATGAATTTTGATGATCTAGAAACATCTAAATTAGCTGGGTGTCTGTGATAAGAGACTTCACATCAAGGGGAAATCACCTCACATACCTCGACTTCGCTTATTTGTATGCTACAGGGAGGTCCACATCATTTCTTTGTTTGTTTTGAGGGAATTTCTTTATGATGTAATTCGGGTCCCTGTGAAATTTGTCCAAGGATATGAACGAAAAAAGAGTCATTGCAGACAAGATAATAAATATTGCACATTGAAAAAGAAAGGAACTCTAACCTGCCTATTGTGTTCTTTATGCTTAGTGATGAATCTTAAGCATTTTAAATCCAGTGACTAGGTTTAGGTTGCATTTTGTATATCATTTTGCATATCATTTTGCATAACATTCGGTATTTTTTGTGAATTTAGAGTGATTTCAGTGTGATAATAATGATCTCTTAATTCTATGAGAGCTGAAAGCATCATCATTTCCTACACTAAGTGGTCTCTTTACCATCATTTCTTCGATCGAGTACTTGTGTTTTGAGATATTTAGCTGCATATATAAACATTTAATGTAGATTCATACATTTCATTATTCACTTATCTACATTCATCTTATTGCATAGAAAATGAAAAATTGCATTTTATATTACTCATTAAACATTCATTTATTTGCATATGAAAAGAAACAAAAATAGACATCCATAATCATTTGCATTACATACTGAAAAGAAATGCATACAGGTAAAATAAAACATATAGAATGCATCTCGTAAAGGAATCAACACAAGTACGATGAAGTCAAATCGGATCTCATATATATATATATATATCGTATAAAGTCTAAGAGTACAAAATGATGTCGAATGACATATACAAACTCCCATCAGAGAAAGAATTGTATAGGCTACAAAAAAATGGGTGTGCCTACAAAAAAATATCTAAGCTACAAAAAGAATATCTAGCTCTCGGCCTCTCCCTCATCGCCTGGTGGAGGAGGAGGAGCCTGATGATCGAGATCTTGTCAAGGTGCCTGAGCTCCCTTTGAACGTGCCATATACCGTGAATAGGGGATAACCTGTTGCGCTAATAGAACTGCCATACTATAGGCTACAATATAGTAAGATGCTCGACTAGTCTGAAGAAAAACCTCCTGCTGAAGAGTGTCTCGTCGTGCTCTCATCCCCGCAACCTGACAATCTCGCTCTACCCTAAGCTCTAGAAGTTGTCGGTCTCGCTCCGCCAGCTGAGTCTGAGCCACTATCAACTGTGACTGAAGCTCTACGAGATGTGCTCTCATCGACCACCCTCCGTCAGTCCCCTACTCTCTCGCAGGCTCTCCACCCCCATCTCCACCTCCAGTACCACCCTGCTTGTCCCTCTGCTATCGAACCTATCTCAGAGCTACTTGCTCCTCCTCAACTTTGCCCAATCTTACTCCTACTCTCCCAAGGGATCCACCCTCACCTCTTTGTTGTCCAACTCCAACTGGAACCCTACTGCTACTAGCACCAGGATCACCACCTCCTCATCTTGGAGCCTCTGCTCTTTTTCCCTGTCCTTGTCTCTGTCATTGTACCTGCACAAGAGCATCATCCTCAATATCCTCTATGCGAGGTACCTTCTCAGTCAGATCTGTAAACCTAGGAAAAGGATGCTGCTGGAACCAATCCCTATACTGGGGCAATACCCCCACATCCGCAACATCATCCATATAGTCCCATCTAAGGCATTGTAGACCAGTCAACTCTTGCATAGCCAAGGCATAAGACAACCATAGAGACCATCCCTATCTCTCCTCATTCACATAATGCACATAAGTTGTATACTCCTGTGAGATCCCCTTAGGCCTACCATACTGCCTCATCACTCGAGAAATGATGAACTGCTCAACAATAGTCTGCAATTTGCCAGTAAGAGGGCCCATAACAAAAAGGTCTCTGTGTACCAATCGCCAGTCATCCCATGGCTCCAAACCTCTATAAGGTCTCCATACTATGGCTATCAGGTCATCAAGCTGTCACCGCCAAACATTTGTCTTGCCCAGATGGGGCTGCGTGACATAACCAGCATACCTATTGTATGCGGGAAAAGTGGGTCGATAGAATTTAATATGTGAAAAATGTTCCAAAATACCTGTCCACACACACACACAGGACTTCTTGGTGCAAGCTATGGAGTAATGAGGTATTACTTAGCTTCTCAAGGTTGGTCCCATGGTTCTCTATCCTACAATGTCCCTCAAACCAACGTTTTTGCTCTCAGATCACTGAACAAAATGGTTTAGGGATGGCAAATGCAAGAACGAGGGATGCTTTTGTTGGTTTTAATATGAGATGCATCCTAAACTATGCATGATCTTAGAAATGCAATAAACTAGATGATAAGATGACAAGGTTAGTATAAATACTATCCTAACATGATATATTAGTCTATGATTGAGCTAAATGATAAAGAAAGTATTCTAAAAATGCATATTTAGATTAATTCCTGATTTAAAAGAGGCTAAAATGATGAGCATAAAAATGATATATGAAAGCTTGAATGTATTTGAGCATAAGTGTGATACTACAAATTTGGAGGATGATTAAAATGGAGGAATGAGAGCTCTATTTATAGCAAAAACAGGGCAATGGATGGTCAGGATTGAAAGAGTTGATCAAGGGTTGAGTTTGAAAGTTGGGGATCCATGTTTGCAATTTGCACCAATGAAATGGTGACAAGTGTTAACATAGGGTTGGGTTGAGAGAAGGGGTTGGAGACATTAAATGCCTGAGAAGACCTCATGGTTATCTAGAAGGTAAGGGTCAAGTCTAAATTAAGATTACCCATTGGATTAAGAGTTAATCCAAGGATAAACCTTTGTGAAAATGATTAAGAGATAATTATGGTCAAAGCATTAAATGCTTGATGAGACCCTTGGGTTGGATGAAGGTTGAGTTAACCATTAATGGTTATGAAGACTTTGGGGAATTAAGTGGTTGAAGGCTTGAAGCCTTTAATGGTTATCAAAGACTTTGAGGAATTAAGTGGTTGAAGGCTTGAAGCCTTTAATGGTTATCAAAGACTTTGAGGGTTTGAGAAGTGACCTCCCCTTGCTTAGGGATGTGACAAAGTTTAGAAGATGGGTTAGGCTAATTAGAAGCGATTAGAAGAGTCTAGAAGGGACTAGAAAGAGGTTTAGGAAGGCAAGTGGGAGATGTAGGAGAATGCAAGTGGATGGAGGGATAATAGGATTTAATTGAATTAAATGATTTAATTCAATTTGGTTGCAATTTGGGGAAATTAAATAAATTAGATTTATTCAATTTAGGATAACTTATTTAATTAAATTTGAATTTAATTAAAAGTGGATAGGGGGAATTTAATTGAATAAAATGATTTATTCATTAAATGGGGATAGTGAATTTAATTTAAATAAATTGAGTAATTTACTTAATTAAATAGAGGAATGCGGGTAATTTAATTAAATTGGAAAATAGAGAAATGAACATAAAATATTCATTTAGGAATATGGTCATTTTTATACATCTACATTTTGCCCCTCTTTGAAGTGACGTGTGTGCACATGTTATTTCAAAGAAAATGATGCTTTATCCTGATTCATGATTAAATGCAATTTTTGTGTCGCTCTTTTGATTTGCAAGTTGTGCCCTAGATTTGATTTGATGCGTGATGCCCCAGATTCGATATTTGATGGTGATGCCCCCTCGGGAGATGAATCAATTTTTTTTTGAATTTTTTTGATTTGATTTGATGAGTTTTGTGTGATGTGTAGGATTTCGTCGATGTAAAATGTGTGTAAATTGATTCATCTTCCGATGATGTATAGCGTGTAGGGTATAGGGGAGACCGCGACCATAGTACATGTCCGTTGGGCTAACCCTAATTTCATTTTCCTCTTATAAAAGGGGGAAAATAGCTTTGATTTGATTCATTTGTGCTTTGTTGACTTTGGAGAAAGAGAATTTGGTCTGAAGAGAAAATGCTTATTCCGTATTCCAGACACCGTTTTGAGCGCGTTCGGAGGTACCGGAGACTTGCAGCGTATGGACCACCAGTAAGTCAACATTTTTGACCCTCTTTTGATTTCAGATTTGGTCATTTTTAGTCTTTTTTTGATTTTTAAAACTTGGGTTTAGCATTTTAGTACGTCTAAAGCATAGATTAGCACATACGAAGTTTTAAGTAGTGCATCAAGTTTATTTTAGGGGTGCGTCCAAAATAAAATAGGGTAGCGCATAGATGTAGAATAGTGCATGGCGATAGTTGGGTAGCACGTTAGGTCAACAGGTTAGCACGTAGGGTAGACCTAGCACATAGGGGTCACAGGGGTTCACATGGGTAAGGGGGTTTGGCGCGGAGGGCTAACCTAGTGCATAGGGTGAAACAGGTAGTGCCTGGGAGGGATAGATTAGTGTGCGGGTAGGGGTTAGTGCATAGAGTGGTTTAGGTGGCACATGGGGGGAAAGATTTGGCGCGTAGAGTCAATCTAGCGCATATAGTAAACAGATTAGCGCGTAGGAAAGACAGCCTAGCGCGTGGGTGAGTTTTAGCGCATCTGGAAAAATTTTGCAAAATGATGTGGTTTGTAAATTTGTTGTGTTGTGCTGTCATGATTTTATTGTTTTTGTCCAATATGAGTGTTGATATAATCTTGTTTTGATTTGCGATATTTCAAGTTATGTATTGATATCAATGTGGTGTTTTGATCAAAATATGATTGATTTGCGTACCTTGTTTCAAGTTCAATGTGTGAAGCCTGATTTGTGTTACAAGCTGGTATGGGTTGGAAACTTGAGTTGTTTTACAAGCTGATATGAGTGGGAAACTTGAGTTGTTTTACAAGTTTATGTGATTGTGGAGACTTGAGTTGTTTTACAATTAAGCATCAGAAAACATTCCAAATGAGCCTATAAGAGAAGTAAAACATCACACAAATCCAACTAAGTCAAGTGCAAAATCAAAATTTCAAGTTTAGACCTTCAAAAATGCTCACTGTTTCCCGAACGACAAAACACATAAGGGCAACATCTTGAACGAGTCAGGATTTACTCCCAAACGATAAAACATCCCCAAACGAAAACTTATTAGACTCTGCACGACAAAATGGTCTTTTTACATACATGTTGTACGACACGAGGGTGGGGTCCAAATGACAATTCAGATGGCTTCAAATGACAAAATAAAATTTAACAGTTACTCGTACGAGACAAGATCCTGTCTCGCACTATAAAACGTAAAACCCGACTCCAAACATGCCAAAAACTTGAAAAATGAACAAAAAAATTCAAAATTGAAAACATAAAGAGGCTTAAGATTGACCATTTACCGCTGGCTCATAGTTTATGTAGTACCCCTGCCCTAATTGATTTCTAATCTCGGTTTGACCTTGGTTAGTCTATCATAATATATTGATTATAGTCAGATGTTTTGATTTAGTGCATCGGTTTATGTGGTTTTCACACCAATTTGTATGCAAGTTATTAATTCTCCTATTTTGTGTTATAATCTTAGGCTAACACTTTCATTAAATTTATATATGTATCCATGTATGACTCTTGGTTGCAGGAGATTTTGGGTACAATGCCGCATGGGTGCGAGGTTTGTCTCCACCTGGATTCGCAGGTTTGAGTGTACCTCTTTGGTCCTTAGAATTTGGATTAGGTGGTCGTAAGACACTCGTTTGACCATAGTCATGCTCAAGTGAGCATCGTCAGTCATCGTCGGTATTCCCTTTGGATGGGTTTGTGGGTCGTCTGTCAGTTTGGCTTCTTGGGTTGCGTGTTTTGTGTGTATGGTTAAATCGAGTAATTAATCCTTAATCTCTAATTTGAGTTAATGTGTGTTTTCGCATTAGTATTTTAGGGACTTAATTAAATAGGTCTCCTTTGTGCGATTTATCATTTATTAGAATTGCTCAATTCAAGTTGGTAGCAAGTTCGTTTAAATGGTTAATCTTAATGTAAATTTATTATGTTTATGCTTATGAAAAGAAAGATTTAAATTTAATTGAAATAGAATTAATTTAATCTTTTTAGCATTTATGAAATAGAAAGGTTAATTTCAGTTGATTGAGGAAATCAATTTTAAATTGGAAAGCAAGTTTAATTTATTGATATAGTTTAAAAGAATGATTTTTGGGATTTATTTTAAATAAAAATACTTTAATTCCAAAAATAAAATTTTGGTAAAACTTCTCCCATTTAACCTAGGTTTTTGGAAAATATGGGAGGTTGATTTTTTTTGGAAAATATTTTTTGGATGGAAAAATTTGGGGGTTTTGGAAGGAGAAGGAATTTCTTGCGCTGGAAGGATTGGGCTCTTCTTCAAGCTTGCCAGGATTGTTGAGCTAGGTAGGCCTCTAGCTTATTTCATTGGTTTCTTGTTTTAAACAAATTATTTTGGAATTATGAAGAAATCTGTTTGTGAAGATTAAAAAAAATCTCATCTATTTAGGGGAAAATGGAACAGTTATAAGTTTAGATTATTGTTTAAATTCCAAATAAATGTTGTCAATTTCATGCTTTAATCAGAGAGATCTATTGTGCTTGGTTAAATGGAAATGGAAGAATGATAGAAATTTTACCAGTCTCAATATTTGGGACTTTCTGATGTTTTCAGTTTAAAAAAAAATAAAAATGTATATGCTGATCTCTTGTTATTCTGGAAAATATTCCCAACTTGTTCTCAGAAAATTTCTGAGTATTGTTTAATATATATATATATATATATATATACTGTTGTTTGTGTGTACCCAACATATGGGTTTTAGTTTTATTTGTTGTTTTTAAATTAAAAATAGAGCTCAAAAAAATAAAAATGATTCTATTTATTTATGCGTGGTTTTTTTTGTTTGAATAAGGCTGCATGGGGAAAGCCATGGGGAGAACCATGGCATGGTCTCCACACAACCTTGGATGTGGGGAGACCATGTCATGGTCCCAACAACCCCTTCCCAATGGAAAAGGGGAACACATGGTGGGGCCCGTGGGTTTCCCATGAGGTGGGGGGGGAGGGGGGGCGTGTTAAATTTAATTTGTTAAGTTTTTTTTTATATATGTTAAAATAAAAGTTTTAATTTTACTTTAATAAAGGTTTTTTATATATATTACTTTTTTATTAAAAATTATTAATGATAAATTTTATTTATTAAATTATTAATTAATATATATATTTAATTAATGAGTAATTAAAAAATATATTGATTAATGTTTAATTTGCTTTTTCTTTTTTTAGATGCTTGGAGAAAGTATCTGAATGGGAAAAGATAAAATAATATTTTTATTTGGTAGTTTTTTTCAAAATAAAATGTATTTATTAGCTGATAAATTTTAAATGATATTTTATTCAGGAATATATCATTTGAGTAATTGAGAATAAAATGAAATATTTAATCATTGGAAATTTTGAAAAATTTAAACGATATACTATTGGAAATATTGGAAATTTAATAATGTATCGTTTGGAATATTGGTGAGTTAATGATATTTTCAATTTGTAAAATAAATGGTTTAGTTTATATTCTTCCTCTATTTTGAGACATAGGCGAATGGACTATTAAAATTGTGGTATTGTACTCACCTGGTAACGGTGATTTTTCTATCAATGTATTTTGAAAACTTAGACCATTTATAAAACTTGATCGACTTTTATTGATTAAATCAATAGGAAATAAGATTTTCTTTTCTGGTTGTTGCCTATGCAAGTTTAATTTATGTATTCTCTTTTGCTTAAGTAATGGCAAGACCTTGTTTTGTTTATTGAGGACCCTATCGTATGGATTGATTTGGGGTACTTGTTTGTATCCTCAGTCTCGAGTTTGGCTGTTGTTTTCTTGAGATGTTGTAATTGGTCTTATCCTTTGTGCAGGTGTCAAATGATGTTTAGTGGCTGACCATAGTTGGTCAAGTCTCTAGTTAGAGTACCGTCTGTCAGTGCACCTCATATGAGTCATGTTGGACCAAATGGTTGTTCCCTCCTTTTTGAATTCCGTTTGCTTGACCATGTGTGTTCCTTGGTTTCTGAGGTCGCTTGAGTATAGTCTACTGTTGTACGGAAAAGTGGCTTTCGATTGGGGGTTGCGCCCAAAGTGGCTGTTGGGTAACCCATCGAAAGTGAGTCTAATAAGTGATAACCTAACAATAGATTAGAATGTTAATATCTAAGTAAGATAGTTATGCCTCACACATGGGATGAGTGCTAACATAGACTCGACATGCTGTGAGAAGGCTTGAAATAGAAAACCATCATTCTTGTCTTCACGAAAGGATGTGTGGGTCCACATGAGGCTTAGATGGGCCAGAGGTTTGGACTAGGTTCCCAGGGTAACCCAGTGTATGGGGTCGGAACCTATGAAGACCTGCCATGGTAACCATACCAGGTTGCGTGATGAAAATTGTCCCTTACGTTCGCTAGTGCGTTGTTGTGTTGTCTTTATAGGAGCACTTTTGTGGAGTCATCTTGTTGTTTATGCCCTTGTGAGTACCTGATTTCATGCTATACCTTGGGTTGCGATGACTTAGTTTGTGAATACTCCAGTGGACCCTTGTATTAGCTTTGATTATGTTTAGCTAGATCCTTTCCTTTTCAGGGATCATTTATGTATTTATTGACCGATGTGGTCATTTGTATATTGGTTATGTTTCTCCTTGATGGCAGGATTGTAAATAATGAGAACCTCATATATTCTTAACTTTATTAATTATCAGAGAGGTCTTGCAGTTGAGCAGACCAGGAGATGTAGCCCTTTAGGGGTGAACTCTGAGATCAATTTGGTGTTATGTGATGCTTATGTCTTTATGTTCCTTTTTAATCTTAGCATGTATGGATGGCACCATGTTAGAATGTTTAAAGTGGTTTAGATGAAATTATTCTTAAATGCATGTATGTAGTCGTCTTTTAAATGCAGTAATGTGGATCATGAAAGAATGTAGTTTTGAACAATATAATGCATTCAGTTATTGTTAATGAAATTAAATATGCATAGAAAGAACTCATTAGTTTATGATCAAATTAAAGTGGGTTATTAAATTAGATACATGTCTTAAATTGTAATGAAAATCTTGAACGTAAGTTATGAATAAATATTAATGGATGAACCTTATCTTGTGATTTATATTTTCATCTATCTGAAAGAAATTATCCTTGTTTAAGAATTATCTCGTTATAAGATAATGAGTTTATTGGATTTATTAGTGTGAGTTAAGTTAAACGTGTAATTAAGTAATCACGTTGGGAAACTCTTTAGGTGTTAGATGATGTCTTCTGCTATGTAATCTGAACTTTGATATCTTGTTGTATCTTAATGTCGTGTTTATCTTTTAAAAAAAAATTATTGCACTCCATTTGTATGTTTTAGCTTTATCCCTTCGGGGTTTCCTGGTGGGGCATTACATTTGGTATCAGAGCTAAGTTGCAAACACTGGGATCTCTGGTGTCGTGTGTGCCCTTATTTGGTGTGAGGTGTATCAACCTTATGTGCATGCTTGTCCTCCTCTTTGTATGTGAGTGATTGGGCAGACCTTACTTGTGTGTATCGCCTATGTTCACACCTTGTTTTCATCTTCTTGATGTTGGTGTTTTGAGTGAATAACTGTGCTTTGTTTTCTTATTGATATCTTGGTTTACGATTACTCATATTCTTCAAGAGAGTTGTATGTACCTTCCTCGTTGATTGTTGTACTCTTTAGAATAATCCATTTGGGTTGGTTAGTGCTTGTCTAGAATCTGAAAGTGCGAAATGTGCTTGTTTAAGATTATGATCTAGCTTAGTGTTGTTCGCTTGAAGGACTTGTATGGTAGATATTGAATTATTATTTTGTAGCAAATTGAATGATTATGACCATTCCTCTCTCTCTCTAGAAATTAAAATGTTTGGGATATGTGTAATTATCTCTTATATGAGGTTTATTTTTGCAAGAGAAAGGTTGTGACTTCTTGAACCCTTGTGTGAACCGTATGACGCTTATGTGTCTTTAGATTATAAAAGGGCTTCGGGTTGAAAGTTCATATTGGTTATTGAGAGAAAATTGTATGCATACATTAAATAATTCTCCATGTGTTAGTAGAAGTAACATAATTAAATTATATCTTAAGTAATGTGCATTAATATGTGAATAGTTGTTATGTGAAACTGCTTTGTTTGTAAAAGAAGTGTTAAAGGGAACATGTTAAAGTAGCTTCGAGAGTGTAAGAATGTGTTCCACGAAATATTGTGTTATGTACTGCATTAAACCAGTTTGATTGAGGATCTATTTAGCAAATGCTCCATTGAACTTGCCTTTGGATATGTGTAATTGTATTATTATGTGCTTGGATAGTGGAAATGAAAAGCTTGTTTGATGTGCATGCATTAATATGTATTATTTTGTTGATAGCTCCTCGCTTACCTTCTGATCACAATTTGATTTTCAATGAAAGGTTGCAAATTATGATATGTGTTTGTATTGTATTAAAATAGTGAGTGTTCTCAAGAGGTCTTGTATTATGAAAAAGATTGCTTGTTTTGATCTCTGTTGTTTGGAAAACTAGAACCTCCTATTGCAACCATACTTATTGGAAATGCCATGTTGGGTTGTTTGGCATCCTTCTAAAGTAGTAGTGAAATGAAAACCAAACAATTAAAATGATAGACTTATAGTGAGAAATTTTATATTGTAGTGTGACTTTGTTGATCTTGTGTCTATGTAGGAAATAGTTTGGTTACCAAACTCTCTTTCCCTTCTCTTTGCCTAAATCATAATATTTTTAGAAATGCTACACAGAATGCATTGATTTAAATAGAATGTTTATAAAACATGTGATATTGTATTTTGTTTTTGGGCTTCTTATGGAAATATGAAAGTCTTGAGCTTTAGAAAGAAATTTGCATAGTTAGTAACTTAGCTATGAATTCTTAGTGGAATTAGAGAAAGATATAGGAATGATGTTATTTCCTTATGTAATTGTGAATGGTTAATAATTTCAGTACATGTATCTAGAGTAAACTTTATTTAGTTATTCATGTGGGAAGCATAATTAAAATTTTCCTTGAGTAGATGATAGCGTACTGAAAAGTACTCCTCGTAAATGTGACTAAACCAATACTGGTGTATTCATGTGTATTGTAAGAAACCAGTACTTATTACATGTGCCCACGGATTGGTGAAGTAATCAACCATGGAGGATATGTTGCTTATGAGTATGGAAAACCATACTATTTATGTGATTTTTCTTATTTGTTTCCCTACTGAGTACCAAACCTCGGGTTGTGGGCAATTCAGTATATTAAGGGGTAGTATTCGAAGTCACCATTCCTTGAATAGTATGGATTGGTGTACGAGTAATGTCGGTGCAGACTGACTTTAGCTTCTCTATTTTGAGGAATGATATGGTTATGCTATAAAACTGTATCAAAGGTGTACTCAATACTTTCCCTTTTGATGAATCTATTTATAGGTTTATGTGTGGCAGCCTAGTCCTTTCCTTTATTTGAGCATATTGATGGTGATTCTTGAGCATAGTGATGGTATATTTTGGAGGATCCTTTGCCTTGTCTTCATGAAAGGTAGGTTTATTCACATGAGGTGCCAGTTAGTATGTGTTGGTGGACATGTGGGTGGACCTTAGTCATGTATACCTCTGGCTTACGATGAGTATCCTTATACATACGGTGCTATGCGGGATGTGACCTGCGCGTGCTTGTTTTCACGAGGTACACTACCATGCGGGATACATCCATTGTGTGTCTTCTATGCTTGGGGTATTGCCATGCCGCGTGACGACGTGATGCGGGGTGATGTCGAGGTGCACACCGCCATGCCATGTGGGTTAGTGTGACTATGTCGCACCACATGATGAGCTACTGTGATGGCTAGACGATTGTTCCTTCCTTCCTCGTTGGTGGCTAGATGCTAGTCACATAGTGATGTTATGTGCAATTGTGATATTCTTATTATTCCTTTGGAGACCAGCAATTTATTTTACTTTGACTTTGAAGGTTTAGCCATGATCTTGTGATCTTTTCCATTCTTGATTTGGTGTTGCAAATTCTGGATTATTTTCTTGCCTTACTGTTGGAATTGATGATTTATTATCTTTATTCATATGTACTTTTGTAGCTAAACTGGTTTATTCTTATTGTTTTCGTATGTTGGTCTTGTGTTGAAATGTGAAATTCTTCTCCAAGGACGTATGAGATGGTCTTGGTAGAGTTTGTACGAGGAAGTAGACGTAAGGAACCTTGAGGATGGGGGTATGTGAGGCTATGATGCAGCTAGGATCCACTACCTACCTATGTGTGGTGACTATCTCTTGGAGGCTAACCACCTTACTCAACAAGGGATATTCACAAAGGTCTTGTATGGAAGGTAGCACTGCTATGGTGTGCCCTAGCACCATCAAGCCTTTGAGTGAGATATTGGATCCTTTATGATCATAGTATTGTTATGAGATTAGGCATAGAAATGTCGATCGTGCATGTTATCTTTAACCGAGCATTAGACATGCTCACATGTGGCCTTTTGAGTTATGCATTCCAGTTTGTGGATGGTTATTATGTGTATCATGGAGTAAATTGTGTTAACTTGTCACTATGTTATGGGACATAGTCTTTGGAAAGGTTTTCTTATGCCTGGCAAGTGTAAACAATTGAGTTATTTGCGTTGCTCTTTTTCATGGAAGTTATCTTGGTTGTAGAAATTGAATTTGGAAGCTAGTTCTATGCGATAAAGATGGATTAGTAAAAGAAATTGATCATGATGGCATGTTTTCTTATCATGTTTGATAGATGAGTATGGTAATTGTTTCTTAGCTCTTTGTAATGCATTAGCTTGGTGTAATGAAAGGAAGAAAATTCTTGTTTCTTTGCTATGATTGTGGATAATTCCAAGAATATTTTAAGGAATGTATGGTTTTAGATGTATCTTGCCAATGGATAATGGTATTCGTAAATGATTTAACAATAATGTTTCATTTATTTATGGAAAGATTCCTATGTGCATTTTAATTTTTGTTGAATGAGTTTCAAGGCTGATGCGTGCGACATGTTCTCCATCTAGCCTTACAACTTCCAGGAGTAAGTTGGAACCTAGGGGGGAGAGTGTAGTACCCTTGCCCTAATAAATTTATAATCTCGGTTTGACCTTGGTTAGTCTATCATAATATAATGATTATAGTCAGATTTTTTGATTTAGTGCATCGGTTTATGTGGTTTTCACACCAATTTGTATGCAACTTATTAATTCTCCTATTTTATGTTATAATCTCGGGCTAACACTTTCATTGAATTTATATATTTATGCATGTATGACTCTTGGTTGCAGGAGATTTTAGGTACAGTGTTGCATGGGTGCGAGGTTCGTCTCCACCTAGATTCGTAGGTTTGAGTGTACTTCTTTGGTCCTTAGAATTTAAATTAGGTGGTTGTAAGACCCTTGTTTGACCATAGTCATGCTCAAGTGATCATCATCAGTTGTCGTCGATGATCCCTTTGGTTGGGTTTACGGGTCATCTATCTGTTTGGCGTCTTGGGTTGCGTGTTTTGTGTGTATGGTTAAATCGAGTAATTAATCCTTAATCTCTAATTTGAGTTAATGTGTGTTCTCGCATTAGTATTTTAGGGACTTAATTAAATAGGTCCCCTTTGTGCGACTTATCATTTATTAAAATTGTTCAATTCAAGTTGGTAGCAAGTTCGTTTAAATGGTTAATCTTAATGTTAAATTTATTATGTTTATGCTTATGAAAAGAAAGATTTAAATTTAATTGAAATAGAATTAATTTAATCTTTTTGGCATTTATGAAATAGAAAGGTTAATTTTAGTTGATTGAGGAAATCAATTTTAAATTGGAAAGCAAGTTTAATTTATTGATATAGTTTAAAAGAATGATTTTTGGGATTTATTTTAAATAAAAATATTTTAATTCCAAAAATAAAATTTTGGTCAAACTTCTCCCATTTAACCTAGGTTTTTGGAAAATATGGGAGGTTGAATTTTTTTGGAAAATATTTTTTGGATGGAAAAATTTGGGGGTTTTGGAAGGAGAAGGAATTTCTTGAGCTGGAAGGATTGGGCTCTTCTTTAAGCTTGCCAGGATTGCTGAGCCAGGTAGGCCTCTGGCTTATTTCATTGGTTTCTTGTTTTAAACAAATTATTTTGGAATTATGAAGAAATCTGTTTGTGAAGATTAAAAAAAATCTCATCTATTTAGGGGAAAATGGAACAGTTATAATTTTAATTCCAATCCAATCTCCTCTTGTTCTCTTTCCATTCCAAGTTTAGATTATGGTTGCTCTGGTTGTTTTAAAAATAAAAAATAAAGTTGAGTTGCCTGTTTACAATAAGAATTTCTTTAAATTCCAAATAAATGCTTTCAATTTCATGCTTTAATCAGAGAGATCTGTTGTGCTTGGTTAAATGGAAATGGAAGAATGATAGAAATTTTACTAGTCTCAATATTTGGGACTTTATGATGTTTTCAGTTTAAAAAAAAAAAAATTGAATATGTTGATCTCTTGTTATTCTGGAAAATATTCCAAGCTTGTTCTCAGAAAATTTCTGAGCATTGTTTAAAAATATATATATATTTATATATATTTATACTGCTGGTTGTGTGTACCCAGCAGCTGGGTTTTAGTTTTATTTGTTGTTTTTAAATTAAAAATAGAGCTCAAAAAAAATAAAAATGATTTTATTTATTTCTGCATGGTTTTTTTTGTTTGAATAAGGCTGCATGGGGAGAGCCATGGTCTCAACCCATGGCTGGGGAGAGTCGTGGCTTCTCCAGGCCATGGGGAGAACCATGGTGTGGACGCCATTGCATGGTCTCCACACAGCCTTGGCTGCGGGGAGACCATGTCATGGTCCCCACAACCCCTTTCCAATGGAAGAGGGGACCATGTGGATTCCCACGTGGTGGGGCCCATGGGTTTCCCATGAGTGGGGTGGGGGGTTAAATTTAATTTTGTTAAGTTTTCTTTTATATATGTTAAAATAAAAGTTTTAATTTTATTTTAATAATGTTTTTTTTTATAGATTAATTTTTTATTAAAAAGTATTAATGATAATATTAAATTATTAATTAATATATATATTTAATTAATGAGTAATTAAAATATATATTGATTAATGTTTAATTTGCTTTTTCTTTTTTTTAGATGCTTGGAGGAAGTATCTTAATGGGAAAAGATAAAATAATATTTTTATTTGGAAATTATTTTGAAAATAAAATGTATTTATTAGTTGATAAATTTTAGATGATATTTTATCAGGAATATATCATTTGAGTAATTGAGAATAAAATGAAATATTTTATAATTGGAAATTTTTGAAAAATTTAAACGATATAGTATTGGAAATATTAGAAATTTAATAATGTATCGTTTGGAATATTGGTGAGTTAATGATATTTTCAATTTGTAAAATAAATGGTTTAGTTTATATTCTTCCTCTGTTTTGAGACATAGGTGAATGGACTATTGAAATTGTGGTATTGTACTCACCTAATAACGGTGATTTTTCTGTCAGTGTATTTTGAAAACTTAGACCATTTAGAAAACTTGATCGACTTTTATTGATTAAATCAATAGGAAAGAAGATTGTCTTTTCTAGTTGTTGCCTATGCAAGTTTAATTTTTGTATTTGCTTTTGCTTAAGTAATGGCAAGACCTTGTTTTGTTTATTGAGGACCTTGTCGTATGGATTGATTTGGGGTACTTGTTTCTGTCCTTAGTCTCGAGTTTGACTATTGTTTTCTTGAGATGTTGTAATTGGTCTTATCCTTTGTGCGGGTGTTGAATGATGTTTATTGGTTGACCATAATTGGTCAGGTCTCTAGTTAGAGTACCGTCTATCAGTGCACCTCATATGAGTCGTGTTGGACCAAATGGTTGTTCCCTCCTTTTTGAACTCTGTTTGCTTGACCATGTGTGTTCCTTGGTTTTTGAGGTCGCTTGAGTATAGTCTATTGTCATATGGGAAAGTGGCTTTCGATTGGGGGTCATGCCCAAAGTGGTTCTGGGTAACCCATCGAAAGAGAGTCTAATAAGTGATAACCTAACAGTAGATTAGAATGTTAATATCTAAGTAAGATAATTATGCCTCACACATGGGATGAGTACTAACGCAGACTCGACATGTTGTGAGAAGGTCTAAAATGGAAAACCATCATTCTTGTCTTCACGAAAGGATGTGTGGGTCCACATGAGGCTTGGATGGGCCAAAGGTTTGGACCAGGTTGCCAGGGTAACCCAGTGTATGGGGCCGGAACCTATGAAGACCTTCCATGGTAACCATACTAGGTTGTGTGATGACACTTGTCCCTTACGTTTGCTAGTGTGTTGTTGTGTTGTCTTGATAGGAGCACTTTTGCGGAGTCGTCCTATTGCTTATGCCCTTGTGAGTACCTGGTTTCATGCTATACCTTGGGTTGCGATGACTTAGTTTGCGAATGCTCCATTGGACCCTTGTATTAGCTTTGATTATGTTTAGTTGGATCCTTTCCTTTTCAGGGATCATTTATGTATATATTGACCAATGTGGTCATTTGTATATTGGTTATGTTTAGCCTTTATGGCAGGATTGTAAATAATGAGAACGTCATGTATTCTTAACTTTATTAATTATCAAAGGGGTCTTGTAGTTGAGCAGACCTAGAGATGTAGCCCTTTAAGGGTGAACTCTGAGATCAATTTGGTGTTATGTGATGCTTATGTCTTTATGTTCCTTTTTAATCTTAGCATGTATGGATGGCACCATGTTAGAATGTTTAAAGTGGTTTAGATGAAATTATTCTTAAATGCATGTATGCAGTCGTCTTTTAAATGCAGTAATGTGGATCATGAAAGAATGTAGTTTTGAACAATAGAATGCATTCAATTATTGTTAATGAAATTAAATATGCATGGAAAGAACTCATTAGTTTATGATCAAATTAAAGTGGGTTATTAAATTAGATGCATGTCTTAAATTTTAATGAAAATCTTGAACGTAAGATATGAATAAATCTTAATGGATGAACCTTATCTTGTGATTTATATTTTCATCTATCTGAAAGAAATTATCCTTGTTTAAGAATTATCTCGTTATAAGATAATTAGTTTATTGGATTTATTAGTATGAGTTAAGTTAAATGTGTAATTAAGTAATCGCGTTGGGAAACTCTTTAGGTGTTAGATGATGTCTTCTGCTATGTAATCTGAACTTTGATATCTTGTTGTATCTTAATGTCGTGTTTATCTTTTAAAAAAAAATTATTGCACTCCATTTGTATGTTTTAGCTTTATCCCTTCGGGGTTTCCTGGCGGGGCATTACAGTTTTGGGGTCAATTATGTTGTCTCTGGTGCTCAAATCGATGCTAATGAGTAGGGACCACCATTTTCTTCGCAGAAGGCTTTTTTTGAATTTTCAAACTTGGAGGGTTAAAATGATTTGAAAATGACACTTTCGTCCCATATATAGCCAAAACCCTAATTTTTCAACTTACTCCGATGGACACAAAAATTGTACCCTTAGCTAATTTGTCCGTTCTGATTCCATTTTCGGGATCGAAATCAAAATTCGAGATCATTTTCCTAGTCACTTTCACAATTTGGACCACTTAGCACTTTTCATCAGATGCTCATTCTTTCTTCAAATTGCACTCAATTTATCATGAATCAACGTTGAATCTCAATTTTATTCTACACAACAGCTCTATGCTCAATTCCTCATCAATCAACGTCAAATTTTAAAAAATTCCTCAAAATCAATTTGTGCTCAAATAGCTTATTATCGACAACAATTGCCTATAATTTACTCTCGTTATTTTTCGATTTCATTCCCGAGGGGACATACTCACAACCTTATGACCTCACATTTCACATGTCGAGAAATTTTTTTTTAATCATCATCAAAAGTCGAGCAAAAATATTTTCAACTAAAGAAAATCAATTCTTATTGCTAAGGGGGATCTTAGCTTCATCGCTTCATATCAAGTTGAGATCTCTTGATCATCTGAATTCAATCAATCGCTAGGGACATATCAGTTTCATCGCTTCAAATCAATCTGATATTTATCTTCATCTAAATCAATCTCTTAACGTTAATCAGTTTCATTGCTTTTCATCAAGATGATTATTCGTTTAAACTCAATCAAAAGTTTAAAGAGTATCTCTGATCACACACTAAATCTAGGCAGGTGTTCAATTTCATCACTTCGAATCAAGCTGGACAATTTATTTTTCACTCATCATATTTTGATCCATCAAGTTCAAGATCGATTTTTATCTTCACTTGCTGTGTCTAGATCAATCAAGTTCTAGATCAGTAAGATCCACTTCTTGATCAATCAAGTTCAAGTTCGATATCTTTTATTTTCTATCATTCCTCAGTTCAATCAAGTTTGGGATTGGTATCACTTTAATCAGACTTCATTCAGCTTCATCGCTTTGAATCAAGCTAAACACCATGCTCTTCATCTAGTTCGTAATCAATCAAGTTTAGAACTGGCATCTCCTAGATATCACATATTCTTTGAACCAACGCGCTGCTCGCACATTAATTCAAAGAGGGGCAAATGTAATACCCTAAAAATGGTCATCTAAACCATGGGCCCCTAATCTTGACAACATCACCAAGGTCCTAACCAAAGGCAATTAAATCAACCTTGGGCACAAATATAATTCTTTAATAACCAAATATCTCATGGCAAATCAATTACTCAATATTAAATAAATATTTATTTAATTAATCGAATCATTTCCAGGAATATCATTTTGATCAATAATCATATTTTAACTTATTAAATATCCTTGCATATTTAATTAATTAATAAATTTGCCATTTAATCATGCAAAAGGAATTAATTTATCACAAAAAAGGAATTAATTACAAAGCAAGAGTTGAATTGAAAATTAAAAAAAGGAATTGAATTCAGAGAGAAACAAAACTTGAGATATTATTTCTTTTTCTAAATTTCAAACTTGAAATCAAAAAAGGAATTTAATTGAATTATTGAATTATTCTCTAAAATTGGAACTCAAAGCTTTTCAGAAAAAGAAGTTTAGTTGCATTGAAAAGACTCTTTTCTTGAATAAATCAAAGAATTATCTATTTTTATCACAAATGCATGGAATTAATTTATTGTTATTTCCAATGCAACTTGGACTTCTAATTTCAATGCATTTCAATTAAACTATAATTAGAATCTATCTCAAGGTTAACTAAACCTGATTTCTCAATTATTTTCAATTAATCCTAAATTGAGCTTCTTTTATCATCTCTCTTGTAATTCTCTATAAATTCATCCTTCAGTTCTCATTCCAATTGACCCCAGAGATTTTTGAGAACACGTTTGGAGATTATTATTATGCTAATTTTACTCTGGAGTCATTGAGATACATTGTGCATTTTTAGATTATTTGCATCCATATTGCTTGAATCCATATTGCTTGAATTCGTTATTGCTTGAATTATTCATCCATCTTGCATCCATATAGTTATATATCATATATATTAAATCCTTCATCTTGGTGTAGTCTAGTCACTGGTATTGCTTATAAAAATCTGAGAGCAATCTTATACTCACATCTTTTAGAAGGCAATTAGTCGCTTTGTTATGGTTTATTATTCATTGATTATTTATTTACTAACCATACATGTAATGACTTAATTGAAGTGTTGTGCTTGCAGCTACATACCCCTTTTTCACACACACAGTTTAATAGGAGCTTTTGATTTTGAATGTGATGGAAGTTGTACCTCAAGTGGATACCAAATGCCTTCTCCTCTGGGACCTAGACCACCACCTTCAAAACCCATTTTTTCCACAATGTTTGCCCCTTTGCTATATTTTTCTCGCATGGACTCATTGACTCCACCTAATATTTTAGGGACTGTAGTAGTTTTTGGAGTGGGTTCAACCTCATACTCATCATCATCTTCACTCATGGCATATGTTGTTGTGGTATGCTCTATATTCCATAATTTGCTAAAATCTTCATCCTCGTCGATGGTATCAAATTTTGCACTGGTCTTTGGTTCACCGAGATTCTTCCTCATAGTCCAAAAATCATTTATTTTTGGTTTGGATCTAATAACTCTCTTTACATTCATGCAGAATTGATTTGGGAATAGATTTGTTAGATGGATTAGTAGATTTTTGGTAGAAATTGTAGGACCTCCTATTTTGGATGCGTTGGCCCTCCTCCATTGTCCTTTGTGTGTGCAATGCCATAATTTGTGATGACATTTCTTCTGTTTAAATATTATTGTCAGCGACAATTTTATGCATCTCTTTTTTTACCTCATCCCAGGAGTCCATGTTTCTAAGCTTTTCTAGCAATGGTTTACTTTCATGTTGACATAACACTGAAGAGTTCCCATTTTTCTTAAGCCTTGCTTGAACTACACCGATTGGATAATACTACCATAGACTCTCATCAATAAAGCTAGAAACTGTCAAAAAATCATGTGCCAAATTGAATGCTTTTCTCTCAAATGTGAACCCTCCACATGAGAAAGGCAAGGAAGGAAATATGGTCTATTTTTTATGACCATGGAAGTGCCTATCTGTGCTCTCCAACTGTTGTACATATTTGAATGCAAATACCCTCTCTGGCACATGTATTGGAGGTCTGTATGGTTTTACTATTGATCTGTAAAACCTTAACACAGTGAATTCTTCCATGAAGAACCAGTCAACCAATTCTATTTGACTTCCGAGTTGAATGCAATCTCTACAAGACATGCAATCTAGGCATTGGAGTGCTTGTAATTTCATTATACATTGGTGCCAAAAAAAAGTCTACAAAATGGTTGTAGTTCTTTTTATTATCATGCATCCTTATCTTTGGTGTCCATTCATATATTGGACACTCTGTTCTATTTCGAGTCTTCTCATCAATCTTATAGTTCACAATTTGAAGATTGTTGGTCTCAAATATTGTACGATACTTGGATAGAAGGAGATAGCACAAGTAGGATGAGAACCTAAATGTCTTACAGGAACCTTTTTTTATCATTAGTAGTTGTTTTTGCATGGATTAAACAATGTTGTCAATAAAATTGTATCTTACTGGCTAACCTCCACAATGAATATTATAAATCATTTGAAGAAGGCTTGCACCCACTTCCCTATCATTTTCCAATCCTAGGCAAAACTATAGAAAGGAAATAGTATCCCCAACCCATGGAACAAAAATGTTAGAATCATAAGTAGGCTTATGATTCTGATCCAACTGAGTACCATGCTTTATTAGAGATTTGATAAATGAATCTCTGCGACTCGGATTGAGACTCTCATAATTCTCTACCAGCTTTCCTAGGTCAATTTGGATGTTTGAGTTTTGTGCTTCAAACCCTAAGTTCAACAAATGAGTAAATTCTCCCACGTTTATGGATATAATTTCCTCTTTTGTATCTTTATTGATAATTGATTTTCTATCTTCATCATAATTTTTGGTGCAAAGCATGACAAAATCAGTGCAAGGGAATGCTTCAGGTAACACCATACTTCCCAATCCAGCATCCTACGATGCGATTTTATTTGTTCTTTGTTTTAACATTGAGTTGAAAATAGTAAATTTTCCCTGGATGGATCTGTCATCTTACTAGACAATGCATATCTAATATCTATGATACACTTTTCACTATGGATAGCAGGGTCATAAATATCATGGTATTCATCAGTGAAACCTGGTGTTTTAACCAGTTCAGTTAGGTACATTATTTTTTTCACTTGGCTTCCTGTTGAACTACTGCTTCCCGTTTTACCCATTGCTGATTCACTATTATTCTTAATAATTCAAAATAATGCTAGATACAAACCTGAAAATGCTAACCCTCAAATTGTACCACGAGATTAAAAAAAAGAAAAAAAGGTGGGATGTAGGTGTTCTAGATTTTACCCAAAATTTCTATTTCACTAGATTGGCACAGACAGTCTCTATTGCAACTTGCATTCCTCAATCTAGTAGTTGTTCCTAAATATCCCTCGATTTACTAGTTTGTTTAATGACATGAAATACAATTATGATTTATGAGTCCCTTATTTTGAAAACTCTAAAAATTACAAAAGTAATACCTAAAGGGCAAAATATCTAGAATCATGTTGTAATTTTATTAATTATTATTAATATCTATTCTTCGCCGAAGGACAAAACATTCATTACTTCAGTCTAAATTCAGAGGACATTAAATGTAAAACGTTCAATTCTTGGCAAAGTTCTCACAAATGTGTTCACTTGCCACATTGGGCCGAAATCCACCCTAAGTTGTTGATCTGTGCTCATCCAACAAATGATGGTATTTGTTGTCAGTTGTCGTGGGTCCCATGACTTTGGCCATTTTTTAGGCACGTCACCACACTCAAGTCACTTTTCTGGCATGTTTTCTAAGTCTGTTTAATTCATCAACTTTAGCCTGAAATAGAGCTTTATAGACTTAATTATATTTAATTTAATGTAAAATGTTCAATTCTGGGCGAAGTTCTCACAAATGTGTTCACTTCCCACATTCGGGCTGAAATCCACCCTAAGTCATTGATCTTTGCTCATCGAATGGATGATGATACCTATTGTCAGATAGTTTAAAAATATATATAAAAGTTCAACATAAATTTAGTGTAATATAAATTTTAATTTAATTTAATTTAAAAAATAAAGAAAGATTAAAAAAATATATAAAAGTTCAACATAAATTTAGTTTAATATAAATTTTAATTTAATATAATTTTAATTTAATTTAGTTCAAATTAATTTAATAAACAAATAAAGACTATAAAAAAATTATATGATTGTATTTACAACTAAGTTTATAGCCTCTATGAAAAATCCACCCTAAGTCGTTGATCTACTTGAGTCTAATCATGTACTCTAATTTAATTTAATTTCTATTGAATAAAATTACTTCTTCCGTCACAAAATAAATTTACATATAACTCTTTCAAGAACCTACACAAAGCTTGACACTAAATGTTTTTTATTTGCTCTGTAAATGACTATACAACTTACTACCTTTACCTAGACTCAGTACTGGAACCAGAAAAGGAGCCCCAAAGGCACCAGAATTTCAGAACCCTCAAGAGACCCCCCAAAAGGAACCCTTCTAATGGCCTTGATTTCATTTTTTTATAGAAGAAAATGGAGCAACAAGCTTCAGGCCAAGAGACACATGTCAACAAAGAATTTACTCTCAGCAATTAGGCCTAAAAGGCCATATGCAAAATTTTGTTACAAAAATATTCTTTATCCATGCGCTGGTCATGAATCAAAAAAGTGCACACATGCAAAACCTGTTGAGCCATGCCATTATCACCCTGTCATACTGATGCCTTCAGATGGAATGTGAGATGTTACGTTTTGTCCAACAGATTGTTTTCCTTCTCGAAAGGGATATTGGGACCTTGTAAGGAGTAAAGTCGCCCCTAAAAATTAAAATAGAGGAGGAGCTTCAGCCTTCATGCCCCGGCCCCAGGATCAGGGAAAATGGAAAGAGGAGCTCGAGCCTTCATGCCCAGGATTAGGGAAAGTGGAAACAAGAGCTTCAGCCTTCAATGAAAAGAGGAACTTGAACCTTCATACCCAGGATTAGAGAAAGTGGAAAGAGGAGCTTTAGGGTAAACATAATATGTTGGGGAGGGGTCGTAGCTTCCATGTCGTCACAAAGATGACTGGCTGCCACTCCCCCACACAAATAAATCCTTCTTTCATTCTTATGCGGGCTCCTTCTTCAAACCCCCTACCATCCAGTGGAAGAGTAGAAGCAAAGCATGTGCCATGCATGGCCTTTCTGGATAAGAAAAGTCTTTGATGCCCCCTCTAGAAATCCTTCTCACTTTCACAACCCCTGTGACAATAAACAAACTCACACAGGAGAAAAAAATAAAAAATAAAAAACACCCATCAAGTATCACAGAGCACACAACAACTCCATGCACGATCCTGCTCAAACATCATCTTCCTTTCTGAGGAAAAGACCACTCTTAGAAAATGAAAAAGGTTTCTTTTCTCTTCTACCAATTAAGTCACCACTCCATTAGGGTATGTGCAGGATCATGGTGTGCCAAAATAGGCCCTTAAGTGGTAATTAAATTTTAAAAAATCAGAGTTATGCAACTTGACATGAAAATTTGAATAAGTCGTGAACATTATTTTTAAAATATGTAAGAAGAGAATATATAAAAAAATTGAATGTAGTTTCTAAGCTACTAGTTGTTTTTTGGAAAAAAAAAATCCTATTTGATGAAAAATTCAAATTTCAATGCAGTGGTACTAAAATTTCAAGAAAAAATAAGTAAACGTATGTCTGACCACCCTAATCACAATAATATCTTACTATTTTTTTATAATATTTATAATATAAGTATTAGATTCATGTCCGGATGTGACACATATTATTTTTTAATTTTTTATAAATTAAATAATTATTTATGAATTTTTTACTACAGCTTTTCAGAAATTCAGAAACTCCTACGTTTGACCACCTTAACTTGGTCAAAACCTTATGAATTTTTTTTAAATTTTTTTTCCCTATAGTAGATGAAGCATAGGATGTGACGCATGTTCCGGTTTCAAAAAATGCTATACCATTTGAAAGTTATAAGTGTTTTCCAATCAGTATATCAATCAGGACTATTATCAGGATTCAATTAGAAAATGAATAATAATAATTTATTAAATTCAAAATAAGACAAGCCTTATATTGTTGGAAAGCTGGAAATGTCCTTAAAAAACCCTTTTCATTTCATCAATTTTGGTTACAAAAAAAGTCATTAGCCACCAGTGTAAATAGTCTGGAAAATCAAGGAATACTGAAAAACACGTTTTTTTCAGTTGACTTTCCAAGCTTGTCACTTCCAAGCCAAATACCAAAGCATTCCCAAGCCAAAATTTGAAATTTGAAAATTTGACTACAAAAATTGGATATCCAATAAAATCTGATATTCGATTTTAGTACAAAAATTTGTGGTCCCCATAAAATTTCCCGTTGTCGCCATTTATTTAGTAAACTGCCACATGGTAGAAATTTGATATCTAATTAAATCCAATATCGGATTTTATTAGTCATATTTTAAAGAGAGAGAGAGAGAGAGAGAGAGAGAGAGAGAGAGAGAGAGAGAATATGACCCCTAATGACACAATTTGGTGTCTTAAGGGGTCCTATGGTGTCGTTAGGGGTCATATGGTGTCTTGGGACACCATAGGACCCCTTAAGACACCAAATCATGTTGTTAGGGGTCATATGGTGTCCTAAGGGGTCATATGGTGTCCCATGAACCCTTATGACCTCTTAGGACACCATATGACCCCCAATGACACCATATTGGGTCGCTTTGGGTCATATTGTGTCTTAAGGGGTCATATTGAGGCCTATGACCCCTTAGGACACCATATGACCCCTAATGACATGATTTTGTGTCTTAAGGGGTCCTATGGTGTCGTTAGGGGTCATATGGTGTCCATAATGATTTCATAACGGGTCTTATGGTGTCCCAAGACACCATATGACCCCTATGGACAACATAGGACCCCTTAAGACACCAAATCATGTCGTTAGGGGTCATATGGTGTCCTAAGGGGTCATATGGTGTCCCAATATTGTGTCCTACGACCCCGTAAGACATAATATGACCCCTAACGACATGATTTGGTGTCTTAAGGGGTCATATAGTGTCGTTAGGGGTCATATGGTGTCTTGGGACACCATAGGACCCCTTAAGACACCAAATCATGTCGTTAGGGGTCATATTGTGTCCTACGACCCCGTAAGACATAATATGACCCCTAACGACATGATTTGGTGTCTTAAGGAGTCCTATGGTGTCGTTAGGGGTCATATGGTGTCTTGTGACACCATATGACCCCTTAGGACACTAAATCATGTCGTTAGGGGTCATATTGTGTCCTAAGGGGTCGTAAGACACAATATGACCCCTAATGACATTATTTGGTGTCTTAAGGGGTCCTATAGTGTCGTTAGGGGTCATATGGTGTCTTGGGACACCATAGAACCCCTTAGGACACAATATGACGCCTTAGGACACAATATGACCCAAAGCAACCTGATATGGTGTCATTAGGGGTCATATGGTGTCCTAAGAGGTCATAAGGGTTCATGGGACACCATATGACCCCTATGGATACCATATGAACCCTAACGACACCATAGGACCCCTTAAGACACCAAATCATGTCGTTAGGGGTCATATTATGTCCTACGACATCGTAAGACACAATATGACCCCTAATGACATGATTTGGTGTCTTAAGGGGTCCTATGGTGTTGTTAGGGGTCATATGGTGTCTTGGGACACCATAGGACCCCTTAGGACACAATATGACCCAAAGCGATCCAATATGGTGTCATTAGGGGTCATATGGTGTCCTAAGAGGTCATAAGGGTTCATGGGACACCAAATGACCCCTATGGACACCATATGACTCCTAACGACACCATAGGACCCCTTAAGACACTAAATCATGTTGTTAGGGGTCCTGCAAAGCTGAAGAGAGAACGTGGAGATGAGGTAAACATGAATAATTCAATTATAGTTCATTTTTATGTTAACTTTTCGAATGTGAATTATATAATATAACTAATATTAATCGTGGTTTTTTTTTTCTTGTGTAGGATCCTTCAGAGTTGAGCAGTGCGGCAAAGAGGATCAATTTTGATGATCCATCAGCAGCTTAGGATGTTATAGATAGTTTTGGGATGCTTACATGTCTAGTTTGCATGTATATTTTGTATATGGACATACATTCATGTATGTAGACATACATTTTGTTTCAGTTGGCATTTATGCCATATTTGTGTATGGACATACATTTGTAATCATTTAACATTTTTATATATACAGAAGTTGATATTCGATCATATAAATTATTGATCATCTATGCGTGGTGTTATCATGGAAAACTTTAATCTTCATTCCAATAATTAGCAATGGTTAATAATGGCTATTTAATGAGCAATACAATTCATTTAATGAACAATACAATACAATTCATTCAATGAACAATATAATTCATGAACAATACAATTCATTTAATGAACAATACAATACAATTCATTTAATGAACAATAATTGATACAATTCATTATTACCCTACACATGCTCCTATTTCCCCCCCCCACTCGATCGAACGCTCAGGGTCATACCCTACCGATGTCGTCCCTTGAGTGCCCTAAGTGCTCAAAATTGTCAAACTTTGACGAGCCCTAACTCAGAATCCGTGGCACCTGCGAATGATCTGTTTGAACCTACGGGGCCATGATAGGGGTCCCTACAAAATCATATCTCGGTTTTTCAATTTTCCCTACGGTTTTATTAGGGCAGAAATTTTTCAGTTGGCGAAAAAATCATCAGTCTCACTCAATGGAATGTTTTCACGTGATCGATTTCTCGTTCTGCTCGTCGCGATGATGAATCGTTCGCTTCAACATGTCCAGTTAGGCATTAATACCCTACGCATGCTCCTATTTTTCCCCCCCACTTGATCAAACGCTCGGGGTCATACCCTACCGACGTCGTCCCTTGAGTGCCCTAAGTGCTCAAAATTGTCAAACTTTGACGTGCCCTAACTCGGAATCCGTGGCACCTACAAATGATCCATTTGAACCTATGCGGCCACGAGAGGGGTCCCTACAAAATCCTATCTCATTTTTTCAATTTGCCCTACGGTTTTATTAGGGCAGCAATTTTTCGGTTGGTGAAAAAATCGCTAGTCTCACTCAATGGAATGTTGTTGCATGGCCAATTTCTCGTTCTGCTCGTCACGATGATGAACCGTTAGCTCTGACATGTCCAGTTAGGAATTATTACACTATGCATGCTCCTATTTTTCCCTCCCACTCGATCAAACGCTCAAGGTCATACCCTACTGGCGTCGTCCCTTGAGTGTCCTAAGTGCTCAAAATTGTCAAACTTTGACAGGCCCTAAATCAGAATCCGTGGCACCTGCGAATGATTCATTAGAACCTACGGGGCCACGAGAGGTGTGCATACAAAATCCTATCTCCGTTTTTAAATTTTCCCTACCATTTTATTAGGGCAGCAATTTTTCGGTTGGCGAAAAAATTGTCAATCTCACTCAATGGAATGTTGTCGCGTGGCCAATTTCTCGTTTTTCTCATCGCGATGATGAACTATCAGCTCTGGCATGTCCAGTTAGGAATTATTACCCTACGCATGCTCCTATTTTCCCCCCCCACTTGATCGAATGCTCGGGGTCATACCCTACCGACGTCGTCCCTTGAGCACCCTAAGTGCTCAAAATTATCAAACTTTGATGGGCCCTAACTCAGAATCCATGGCACCTACAAACAATCTGTTTGAACCTACGGGGCCACAAGAGGGGTTTCTACAAAATCCTATCTCGGTTTTTCAAGTTGCCCTATGGTTTTATAAGGGCAGCAATTTTTCAGTTGGCGAAAAAATCGTCAGTCTCAGTCAATGGAATGTTGTTGCGTGGTCAATTTCTCGTTCTGCTCATCACAATGACAAATCATTACCTCCAACATGTCCCGTTAGGCATTATTACCCTACGCATGCTCCTATTTTCCCCCCCCCACTCAATCAAACGCTTGGGGTCATACCCTAACGACGTCGTCCCTTGAGCACCCTAAGTGCTCAAAATTGTCAAACTTTGACGGGCCCTAACATGGAATCTGTGGCACCTGCAAATGATCCATTTGAACCTACGGGGCCATTAGAGGGGTTCCTACAAAAACCTATCGCAGTTTTTCAAGTTGCCCTACAGTTTAATTAGGGCAGCAATTTTTTGGTTGGCGAAAAAATTGTCAGTCTCACTCAATCAAATGTTGTCGCGTGGCTGATTTCTCATTCGCTCATCGCGATGACGAACCGTCAGATCTAACATGTCAAGTTAGGCATTATTAACCTACGCATGCTCCTATTTTTCCCCCTCACTCGATCGAACGCTCGGGGTCATACCCTACCGGCGTCGTCCCTTGAGCACCCTAAGTGGTCAAAATTGTCAAAATTTGATGGGCCCTAACTTAGAATCTGTAGCACCTGCGAATGATACATTTGAACCTAAGAGGGCATGAGAGGGGTCCCTACAAAAGCCTATCTCAATTTTTCAATTTTCCCTATGGTTTTATTAGGGCAGCAATTTTTCGGTTGGTGAAAAAATCATCAGTCTCACTTAATGGAATGTTGTCACGTGGCCGATTTCTCATTCTGCTCGTCATGATGATGAACCGTCGGCTCTGACATGTCCAGTTAGGCATTATTTCCCTACGCATGCTCCTATTTCCCCCCCCCACTCGATCGAACGCTCAGGGTCATACCCTACGGGCATCCTCCCTTGAGCGCTAAAATTATATATAAACAAGCATTACACTGTAGACACATAATGATCACGAATATTTCCATGTATTGTATACACATAATTACTATTACACTTGCATGTGACATCCATGAAGGGATATGCAAACATGATTTTTTTTTCATTATCAATACAACTACACCAATGTACTCATGTACAGATACATGTACATTATCATCAATATAACTAAACCAATTAGCTCATGGACATTGTATATCATCATAACAATGTTACATCAATTCACATCCATATACAAATACAACATCCCTCTTCATCTGCATTAGACATCCTCATGTCCTAAGATAAAAGCTTGCGTACAACAATGCCTGTATATAAATGAAGACCAAAATAAGTAACCTTTTTATGCGGAATTAATGTGCTACAAGAAACAAATTATAACTGTAGCGTTGTAAATTGTACGCACTTGCTAGGGTGGTACAATTTCACACCTAGTTTAGCACCCGCGTTGGCGCATTTTGCATTTTGCATTGCTTTTCCCCTTTAGCACTTAATTAATTAAATTAATTAGGTCTAAGGTCCTATTTTATCATCTCCCATATCATAAAGTTGGGCACTTTTCATTAAAGTGTGCCCCTTTTATTTTATTCCTCCAATACATCATTTAATCAAAAACCCTAATTAGGTCCTATTTTGAACTTGGGGGCTTGATTTTGGGGGTCAAAACATCTTGAAATCGCCTGTAACTTTGGGATTCTCTCTAAAATCATCATATCCGACGGCCCTAAAAATTTGGTGAAAAGTTGTCGGGACCATGGTGCCCAGAGTGCACACGGTCCCAGATATTTTTCTTGAAATTTTAGGAGCACGATCCAATCATAAAATAAAGCTTAACCCCAAGAAATTGGCGGGAGATTCAATCTCTAGGTCGGCCAAAAGTTGAAATTAAGACCTAGGGTTTCGTATATAAGAGCTCTCTTTCTTCATTTGAAAGGATCCGAATTTTGGTTTCAAGGGCCTTCTATGCAGTGAAAGAGCAAATCTTTGAAGACTTCAACAACATTCAACATCCACCCATCAAGCATTCATCAATTTCATTCATCCATTTAGGGCTTTGAAGACATTGAAGAGCAATAGGGGATCACCGACTGAAGATTGGCTTGTACCCCTCCCTTGGGGTTGGGTATGATTTCATGTTGTATTCATGTCTTTGCATAAGCCGCATTATATCATTTGTATTCATGCTTTAGATCACTTTGCATCTTGATTTGGAGCATTTACATTATCATTTACAAGCAATTAGGGTTTACTTTCTAGGTTGCTCTAGTTTGCTTACTTGCTTTTTAGGATCTTGCACACACACAAGGTCTGCACACACATTACTTTTACAATACAACTTGGCTATTCGTGGAGGTGGAAATCACCAAAGTAGGGGTTTGACTAAGGCAAAACCCTATATAGCTGCCCACCATACCTTTTCAGATATAAGTGCAGATTTCGGGATTCGAAGGACGCCGCAAGTTGTAGATCCGACGGAAGCGAACCGAGACAGAACTTCACACCAAATTTCAAGACAAAAGACCAGGACAGGGGCGTGGGGCGCCCTGGTCCTTCTAGGACAGGGGCACTGGGCGCCCTGGTCCCTGAGACAGGGGTGCTGGGCGCCCTGGTCCTTCTGTCAGACAACAAGTTTCAGCATTTCCGACAACTTTTCAGGTTGCAAAACAACAGTTTCAGGAGCAGTTTCAGGAGTAGAATTAGGACAGTGGTGCCTGCACCCCCGTCCTGAACATTTTCACTCAGATTTTAACTCTGGGTATGCATCTACATTCTTATCTTGTCCTTGTGTTTACAACTTTCCATTGTTTAATCTCAATTCTGCAATCTTGTTATTAGTTCATACTTGCACTTTGGGGTTAGGAATTGAACTTGCATCATTTTATCTTTCAATTACAACAAAGGAATAGAAACCCTAATAGGTAGCCCATGGCTCTCTCTTCCACAAAAAGAAGTAGCCAATTGTGTGATACCTCTAGGCTCTTTCGTATTCCACAATGTGTGTCAAAAGGTAGGATTAGGGCATGTTGGCCTAGTCTCGCTTTTTCCCCCGCACATTTTGGTGAACCCGACGTGAATTCCAATCTTCTCTAATTCTGATTTATGTTTTCAAATTTGAGTGTTTATGCTATTTCAAAATCAAATTTGTATTTACAAGTTTTAATTTCTTGCAAGATTCAAAAATCTGGAGGAAATTTTTGCTAAAAACCTTAATTTTTCAATTCAAAGTTGAATTTGTGGATAGCTTAATTGGGATCAATAATTTCAAATCTGATTTAGGAAATCATTTGAATCATAAATTTCATTTTCTAAATCTACATTTTAAGTGCTTGCATTGGTTAAAATTAAACATTTCCTTCTATTTTGCATGTGTTATCATTTGAAAGAGGAAAATTGATGTCATGATGCATTCATTTCATAGATGTGATAATGGGTTAGCTTCCCTTGTTTCAATTTTTCCTTCTCCTAAAGAACCTCCCCCCATCTATAATAACATTTTAGTGCTTAAAAGAGTTGCTACCAATCCCTTTGAGACTCTCCCATGCTCTAAGGATGAAAACTTTAAGAGTGATCTTGACAGTTCTCCTAAAATGTGCCCTTCCTATTTAGCTATCCTAGAGGAAGAGAATGATATCATAAACACCTTTCTTAATATTACTTCAACTTCCCTACATGATGCCTCTCTAAGTGAAAAGGTATTGATGGACATTGAATTATTTTCTCCTAAAGTTGGTCCTTCCAATGGGGGCATGTTAGTGCAACAAGAGGTTATGAACACTTCTTTCAAAGGTCTCCTTCCTAAGCATGAATCTTTGGAGAAATATGTTCATGTTCCTCCTAAAAAACACTCCCTTCATGAGGATCCTTTTGTGCAAGAAGATGACATGATCCCTACATTTCCTAGTGATGGCATTTCCTTTTCCAACAAAATTCCCACTAGAGATGATGAATTAATGATAAATGCTTAATCTTCTACTAAAGTTTGTCTTACCCATAAGCATCCCTTAGAGAAAGAAGATGAAATAATAAGCAATTTCCTTAATTCTCTCTCCCCTAAAGATCATATTGAACATATTTTGAGGAAAGAGGATGATTTTAACACATCTATTGATGCTCTCCCTCCTAAGGATGAGGAATTAATAAACAATGTTATCTCCTCTCCCGAAATTGACAATATTTCAAAAATTCCTTTCAACAACTTCGCTATTTGGGATGAACCATTAGAAGAAGGTGTAGATTATTCTCTACCCCATGAGAGAACCCTAGCCAAAGGGGATGAAATCAAGATTGAAAACTCCCTTGATAGTTTCTCACCTTCCTTGAATCTCAATTATTCTCCCTCTCCTCAACTTGGTTCTACTCATAAGGAAACCCTAGTTCAAGGCAAGATGGTTAACATCTCTTTCAAAGATCTCCCTCTCAAGAGTGAGACTTTAGAGAGTAATGTTGATCCTTCTCCTAGAGAGTTTATTCCCCATGTAGATCCTTTGATGATAGACGATGATATGACCTTTCCTAGTATTACTCTGCCTACTAGAACATCAATGCCTACCCCTTGTCTCTCTCCTAAAATTGATTTAATCCGTGATGAGATTTTAGTGCAAGAGAAGACTATCAACAATTCTTCCAACACTTTTGTTCATTCCCCTAAACCATCCTCAATCAATTTGATACATGTGAATGAAACACCTAACAAACCTCTCTTCACTGTCCAAGGTGCTTGTCCTTCTCAAAATTCTCAACCTTTAAATAAGCCTATCTTAGTGGTTCAAGGTGGTTATGCTAATGATTCTTTTTGCACTCCTAACAAACCTATTATTACTGTGCAAGGAGGTTATTCTACTAAGATCCCTTATGAGTATGCTAAGCAACTGACTAGAGAGAGTTATAATGCGGTTGCTCATACCTATAATACTAGAAATAATAGGCAGCCTAATCCTCCTCCTGTTACTCCAGTTTCTCTTCCTAATCCTCAACCAATTCTTCCGCAAGCTCCACGTATTTCACAAGTTCTTGGTAAGGAATATGATCTCATAGAACAACTTAAAGCTACCCCTGCTAAGATATCCCTTTGGGATTTGATCCAAACTTCTTCTGCTCATCATGGAATGTTACAAGATGCCTTGAAAGATTTGAATGTTCCTCCACCTAATACATCTAGTAATATAGTGTCTTTGGTTAACTCTGTGATGAATCCTAAAGCTCAAATTGTGTTTACTCAAGATGAGTTGCCTACTAGTGAAATTCAACATCAATATGATCCCTTGATGATTGTGGTTATCATAAATGACACTGCTATAAGACGAACATTGGTAGATAATAGTTCTGGCCTTAATGTGTGTAGCATTAATCTATTGCATAAGATGAATGTGGATACATCCCTTATTGAGGCTGACTCTCGTCCCATTCGAGGCTTTGATAATGTGGCTAAGTCTTCATTAGGTATTATCACCTTACCCATCACAGTGGGACCTGTTACTTTGCCTACTCCTATCCATGTTATGTCGGGAAATCTAACATACAACTTGTTATAAGGGAGACCTTGGATTCACAGTATGCAAGTTGTCCCCTCTACATTGCATAGACAAGTTAAATTTATTTATAATAATAAGACATATACCTTGATAGGTGATACTAATTTTCAAGCTTGTTTGCAAACATCTACTTCCAAAGGGAGTTCTTCTAAGCCTTCCTCTTCTAGTGATGACTTGTTAAACAAGATACCTATGGATGAATCATTACCCTCTGATAATCAAAATTCTTTGGATGAGTCTGAAGTTCCTGAAGAAGATTCTTCTCAACTTGAATCTACACAAGAAAAGGCTTTTGATCCAGAGAAGGTTCTCGCAGAAGATGATTGGGGATCTCTTGATTTCAATCCCACCTTTGTAGGTGAGTATAGGGTTCCTCCTAGAGAGCTTAAAGTTAAAAAGAAGGAAGAAACTAGAGATCAATCTGTCTTACCTGAACCTATGAGCAATAATTTTGTGGCCACTTCTCAAACTTCTTCTCCTCACATCTCTAATTCTGAAGAATTTGATTCTTTGTCTTATGAAAAACCACCGTCTCTTTCTAAAATGGATAATCATTATGGTCGTGGTTTTCATATTTTGGCTAAGAGCGGCTATAGTGGAAATGGTTGTGGCACAAATGAACAAGGAGTTAAAGTTCCTTTAGAACATAACATGCATGAATATTTATTTGGACTTGGATATAATCTTTCTAAACCCACTAAAGCATCTAAAAGACCATCTCTCAATGTGAACGCTATATTTAGTAGTGATGATGATCTCACTTCAACTAAATCATCTTCTACTTCTATCAACTCTCATTCCCCTCATAAGGAAATCTTGGCGATGAGCAAATCTCTTTATGACTCCCCTCAAATTTCTAAATCCACTTATGAATCTTTATCTCCTATTCATCATAAAGTCCTTTCCTCCAGGGATAAGGCTCTAATAAATTACACTCATCTTTCTTCTAAGATTTCTCGTAACTTTCCTTCTTCAATTTTTATCACTTTATACATGTTTTTGATCTCACTTATAGTTGAGCATTCAGCATGTCATATTCAAATACCTCATTCAATCTATCATGTCTTTAAATAACCTTAATGGCTATTATGTTGCTCATCATTATGTGACATTGGTAGCTCATTTACTAGGGGCTCATTATCATTCATAATGGTACAATTTCAAGTGCAATCATATTTTTGAAGCAACATAATAGCCTAATTTTCTATGTTATCTCTTGTTCCTATGGGGACAAGTGATTTCATACATCTCTTCTTTTTATGGTTAAAATTTCCCTTTGGGGTAATAGTGTGGAAATATTGATCATCTTTTCTTTAGAGCCCTCTTTTCCTAGATATGGGAGAAGATGTGTATTCTCTTTCTTATCCTACCCACTTCTTGTGAGGAGCATTTTACATACACTAATGTCTTGCTTGCATGAACTCATGTGAGTATGTAGTACATTTTTTTCATGTCTAAATCTCTCCCTGGAAGATTGAGTAAGTCCTTCTCATTGACCTTATCCTTGGGAGGAAATGATCTTTTCTTATTTTTATCTAAGGATCCACTTTTTCCTATTTCGTGGATGGTGTGAACTTTATTACTTGATGTTATTCCTTGTATGCATTTGTTGTTGTTTGTTCAAGGATTCTCTCTTACAAGAGGTGTAAGTCCTTGACTACAACCTCTTTTGCACTTGGTAAAATACATCCATAATGAATTCACTCTCCCAATTGGGTTAAAAAGAGCGTCATCCTTCATTAAGAATTACTTTCACTTCTCGGAACCAGAGCATAGACTCTTAGAGCGAGATGTCACGCTTTTGTACTATACATATACAGGTTGTAGCATACTCGGGCATAGACTCCTATGAGGTGCTTCTAACCTCACTTACACACACATGCACAAGGTTGAGTGGAACTAGCAGCATAAGGCTAGACTTTCTCACTCTCCTCCCTTACATGGATCACCTAGACAAGATCTAGGGGCGAGAAGTCCATGTTTTCTCTCTCACTATTCTTCTCATGGATCACCAATGTGTGTATTCATGCTTTTTTTCTTTCTTTTCTTCTCTTTGCTTTTGTTTCCATTTACATCCTTCATCTTGCGTTAGAGAACTCTCAAATCCTCACACTCTTTGTTGTGTTGGAATTGAGATTTAGTCCTCTTTCTTACCAAATGATTCTCTATTAGTTCTTGATCTCATATCAAATCTTCTTGTGAGCATTTGTCATCAATATTCTTTAACAATTATAAGTGGTAAACATGATACCCTGTTTCAACTCACTAAAATTAGCAAGCCGAAACAGGGGGGGGCATATAGCTACCCTCAAATTTTCATCACCTTCCTTAGTAAGCATTAGGTGATTTTGTGATCTAATGTGTGTTTTATAGGGTGCGGTTCCTAACTGTGTATTGCAGATACCGTTGGGGGCTTCGTTCGATAGACTTATGGATATATCCTTTTTCAAATAATGTTTACTTTTCTGTACTTTAGCTTGCATATGCACGTAGTGTTCATATGACTGCTAAAGTGGGGGCTAAATGTAGCGTCGTAAATTGTACGCACTTGCTAGGGTGGTACAATTTCACACCTAGTTTAGCACCCGCCTTGGCGCATTTTGCATTTTGCATTGCATTTCCCCTTTAGCACTTAATTAATTAAATTAATTAGGTCTAAGGTCCTATTTTATCATCTCCCATATCATAAAGTTGGGCCCTTTTCATTAAAGTGTGCCCCTTTCATTTTATTCCTCCAATACATCATTTAATCAAAAACCCTAATTAGGTCCTATTTTGAACTTGGGGGCTTGATTTCGGGGGTCAAAACATCTCGAAATCGCCTGTAACTTTGGGATTCTCTCTAAAATCATCATATCCGACAGCCCTGAAAATTTGGTGAAAACTTGTCAGGACCATGGCGCCCAGAGTGCACACGGTCCCGGACATTTTTCCTAAAATTTTAGGAGCGCGATCCAATCATAAAATAAAGCTTAACCCCAAGAAATTGGCAGGAGATTCGATCTCTAGGTCGGCCAAAAGTTTAAATTAAGACCTAGGGTTTCATATATAAGAGCTCTCTTTCTTCATTTGAAAGGATCCAAATTTTGGTTTCAAGGGCCTTCTATGCAACGAAAGAGCAGATCTTTGAAGACTTCAACAACATTCAACATCCACCCATCAAGCATTCATCAATTTCATTCATCCATTTAGGGCTTTGAAGACATTGAAGAGCAAAAGAGGATAACTGACTGAAGATTGGCTTGTACCCCTCCCTTGGGGTTGGGTATGATTTCATGTTGTATTCATGTCTTTGCATAAGCCACATTATATCATTTGTATTCATGCTTTAGATCACTTTGCATCTTGATTTGGAGCATTTACATTATCATTTACAAGCAATTAGGGTTTACTTTCTAGGTTGCTCTAGTTTGCATACTTGCTTTTTAGGATCTTGCACACACACAAGGTCTACACACACATTACTTTTACAATACAACTTGGCTATTCGTGGAGGTGGAAATCACCAAAGTGGGGGTTTGACTAAGGCAAAACCCTATATAGCTGCCCACCATACCTTTTCAGATATAAGTGCAGATTTTGGGATTCGAAGGACGCCGCAAGTTGCAGATCCGACGGAAGCGGACCGAGACAGAACTTCACACCAAATTTCAAGACAAAAGACCAGGACAAGGGTCTAGGGTGCCATGGTCCTGCCAGGACAGGGGCACTGGGTGCCCTGGTCCTTCTGTCAGACAGCAAGTTTCAGCATTTTCGACAGCTTTTAAAGTTGCAAAACAACAGTTTCAGGAGCAGAATCAGGATAGTGGCACCTGCACCCCTATCTCGAACATTTTCACTCAGATTTTAACTCCGGGTATGCATCTGCATTCTTATCTTGTCCTTGTGTTTACAGCTTTCCATTGTTTAATCTCAATTCTGCAATCTTGTTATTAGTTCATACTTGCACTTTGGGGTTAGGAATTGAACTTGCATCATTTTCTCTTTCAATTACAACAAAGGAATAGAAACCCTAATAGGTAGCCCGTGGCTCTCTCTTCCACAAAAAGAAGTAGCCAATTATGTGATACCTCTAGGCTCTTTCGTATTCCACAATGTGCGTCAAAAGGTAGGATTAGGGCATGTTGGCCTAGTCTCGCTTTTTCCCCTACACAATAACACTTAATACAAATTAGTTTGGCAAATTATAAATAGATCATTTCAAACATTTTTAAGATGCACAAGATTGTATAATTATGAAACTTACCAGTTTCTCTACAAAGTATACAAGCATATTTTTGAAGAAAGATGCATGTTGATTAAATCCCTTCTCACTGCATTTCTCTACATGGTTGAAGACGATGGTAGATATGGTCATTTCTAAATAGCAATACATTCACTTGACTTAATGTTTATGCACAAAATTTTATCTCATTAATGCACAAAAGAATATGTACCATCACCAAGAGAGGGTCTTGTCAACGGCGAATGATCTAGCATGAACCTGTATATCATCAAAAATCATAATGTGATGTACTATTGTATATCATCAATAAAGACCTGCATGAGCATAAAGGTTTTGCGATAATTATATCATAAAAAATTGTCAGATAGTGTTCTCTAATAACAAAAATTGTAAAGCTCATCAAATGCATGATAATAAGTCGTGTTGCAAAAATATGTCTCTTCCGATTATATCGTGTACTTGCTATGTGCATGCAAAAACTGTGTTGCCAAAAAAAAACGTTCATCAATAGACCTGTATTTTTAACACATCCTTTATATACACATAACAAACTTGATCATTAAGGTTTAATGATCATTGTTCAAAATAAAATGCATGATAAAAAAAATAAGGCACCATTAAAGACCTACTACTCAAGTGTGCCTGAAGGGTCATCTCTTTGTTTAAGAGTGTCTAGTATTGCTTCATGATCAGTAGTAGTCACTGTCCATAGCTCTTTGGTCTTCGGTTTTTCTTGATGCTTCAACAACTTGACATTTGTAGCTATAATAAGGTGTGAATACATTATAATGGTTTTGTGTCTCCCATAGTGTTCAAATGCAGGTATGCCATTCTTTCTAATCATGTATGTTCGCAACCAAGTTCCCACAACAACAACTAAACCTGTAGGATATGTGAACCCGTCATCATCTTTCACTAGTTGTGCTAGCTTTTGTTTTCCCTGTACACATCATGCCAACCAATATTCTAATCTCTCTTTATTCCCTTGCGATGCAACAACTGCAAAAACATGTCTTGGCTGTACAAGATCTGATAGACGATCATACTCAAGTGAACTTTCCATGTCATCATTTGACAAGGATATTGTTTGAGATAAAGGAGTTAGATAGTGGGGAACCCACGTATCAACCCACTCACTTGAATCGCATTGATCCCAATCACACCGAACACAACTCTGACAAAAACAAGTCAACGCTCGTGTCCAAATGGTACATGTACTTGCATCTGAGCTGAGAAATGAATTCATTTTTGAAGAATCTTTAATTGTTTGACAATCCAATCTATCTCCCACTATTCCCTCCTCAACCAACCAAAAGAATCTGCTCACTGCTGAATCAAGAGTACCTCCATGTGACAATGTTGAACTACACCAATCAACAATAGAACGTGCATCAGAGAAATTTGCACCTGAAATCCTCAATTGCTCCTTAACTAGAGCTCTCTTCAAACATGAACCTTCTCCATCATGCTCTCGCTTCCCATGCCCTGCCTCAAAAAAATAGCAAATATGATGTTTATGCCTCTCCACATGTATTCTACTCAACCAATAAAACATACAGGCATTCTTGAATTGACCTGTACAGTTATCTGACCATATTATATGTCGGTCAATTGCAATATCTTTCTCATGCAAGAACTCAAAAAAATTCTCGAAAGAATGTTGCACATACTCGGAGGAGTGTGATCTATCATCACTCATATAAAAATGATACTCCCTAATTATCTTCTTGTCCTCTTCTGTACTATCAAAACATGTCTATATATAATCTGAACAAAAATAGCAATCTAGATTGAATTGTAGTACTGAGACTGTACCTCATTCTGTGGTTGTAATGTATAGTTCTCTACAAAATCAACCACCGATACAATAGTGCCAATCGGGAAAGAGTTCTTACACATCCTGAATTGTTGATCCAACCACTGAGACCTATGGGTGTGCCTTGCATACTTGTAGAAAATATTTTCCTTAAAATCCAAAATAAAATCAGCAATACTCACTTCTCTTGAGACTAATTCGCATTTAGAACCTTCACCTCCACTCTTCAAAGTATATTTCACTGTCTCGTATCTTTTTTTCTCAAAATAATTATTTCCAAACTCGTGTTCGCTGCCCTCATGAAAACATGAAACAAACTTTGACAACCCACCACATTCTGAGCACTTCTCATTCAAACAATCATTTCTATAGAAATAGCAGCCATCATCTCTAGGGTATAAAAATAGATCTTGCAAGTCTCTTGATGATCTCGGAAAAATAATTGCACCACACTCCTGCAACATCTCATTATTATGCATCGTAGAACAAATATGACATAAAAGTTCATGGTACATTGAAAACTCCACATGGTACTTGCAACAACAGGTATTGCGAATCTCAAGAGGAACATAATAAAATGGTTTCAAAGATTCAAAGGCCCTTTGTGATATTTGCAAAGTTGGATGTAATTCACAAATTTTTTTGTACAACATTGTTTGGCTTGATTCCAAGAAATGTTTGGGATGCGGTGTGCGGTCTCAGTTGCCGATTCTTAATTTAAAAACGTCCTTTACATTGGGTGACACTCTAGAATTAGAGTGCCAAAATTGTTGAATCTCTTCCTTCACATTGTCAGTCAACTTTCTATCAACACGTGGAAGCCTCCCACCAATTGCCCATGTATCTTGTTGAAGTGGATCATCAAGTCTTTGTCTTTGTGCAAGTGCTTTATCCAAAGTTTTACGGTTTATGTTAAAATCAACACAAGTTTGTCTCATTTGATGAGCCTTCTTTAATTGATGGCTTACTAAGGAGGTTGTAATCACTCTTCGAGCGACTCTCTTATCTCTTTCTTTGGTATTCTTTCCAATAGAATTGAGAGCATCAAATAGATTTTTTGCAATAATATTATTTCTCTCCATCTTCTTGTTCATATGGATCTTCAATTTGTTTAGTAATGGTCTCATCTTTATCATTTTTAGCAATTGAACAAAGAGTTGGCATTGCTTGGTCAATGTCTTATTGCTAAAATTTTGGTTGAAAAGTTGTGTAGCCCACAACCGAACGGTTCTTGTTGACCTCATGCCTTCAAGATTCACAATAATGTTCTCATCAATTTCAAATAACCATTTTGGGGTTCTTGAAGGTCTTGGATTTGGAATTTGTCTTTCATCCATGAGAGGGTCTTCATTTCTAAAGTAATTAGGTGTTACATATGGTTCACTTGGTTGAGCAATTCCACCTTCAACGTTAAATTTTTCCACATTTTCACCTCCTATGTCAAAATTTTCCACATGTTGAGCATTTTCATTATCACTTTCAACATTCTCAATATTTTCACTTTCAAAATCTACATTTTCATTTTTAATAACTTGTCGCACATTTTCAAATTAAATTTCCTCTTCAGTTGAAGTAACATTAGCAATATTTAACATACCTACAAGTCTTCTCCTCCTATGACATTCTCTATCTCTTTCTCTATACACTTCATTTTGGTTATTTGAAAGTTTTCTTTTGCATTTAGACTTCTGACGACTACTACTCCCCATTTCCCTCCACACATATGCTCCTTCATGATTGACAATGTAAGTTTTCACTTTAAGAATCTCCCAAAAGTACAAATTTGTCTCTAACTGTTTGAAAACCCATGATCCTTGATAGAAAATAGAATATGTAGACTATGGGCCGTTGGAATCTACAGAATGGCCCACAAACCCTTTTTTCTTGGTTTTTTGTACTAAAATCGAATATCTGATAAAATCTAATATCCAATTTTATCCGATATTTGATTTTAGTAGAAAAATTTGAGGTCCCCAAAAAATTTCCCATTGCCGCCATTTATTTAGTAAACTACCACATGGCAGAAATCCAATATCTGATTAAATCGGATATCAGATTTTATTAGTCATATTTTAGAGGGAGAGAGAGAGGGAAAGGGAGAGAGGGAGAAAGAGAGAGAGAGAGAGAGAGAGAGAGAGAGAGAGAGAGAGAGAGAGAGAGAGAGAAGGAAGGAGAGGGAGAGAGAGAGAGAGAGAGATCCTATGGTGTTGTTAGGGGTCATATGGTGTCTTGGGACACCATAGGACCCCTTAAGACACCAAATCATGTCGTTAGGGGTCATATGGTGTCCTAGGGGGTCATATGGTGTCCCATGAACCCTTATGACCTATTAGGACACCATATGACCCCTAATGACGAGTCGCTTTGGGTCATATTGTGTCCTAAGGGGTCATATTGTTGCCTATGACCCCTTAGGATACCTTATGACCCCTAACGACATGATTTGGTGTCTTAAGGGGTCCTATGGTGTCATTAGGGGTCATATGGTGTCTATAACGGTGTCATAACGGGTCATATGGTGTCCCAAGATACCATATGACCCCTATGGACAACATAGGACCCCTTAAGACACTAAATCATGTCATTAGGGGTCACATGGTGTCCTAAGGGGTCATATTGTGTCATTAGGGGTCATATGGTGTCCTAAGGGGTCATATTGGGTTGCTTTGGGTCATATTGTGTCCTAAGGGGTCCTATGGTGTCCCAAGACACCATATTACCCCTATGGACACCATATGATCCCTAACGACACCATAGGACCCCTTAAGCCACCAAATTATGTCGTTAGGGGTCATATTGTGTCTTACGGGGTTGTAGGACACAATATGACCCCTAACAACATGATTTGGTATCTTAAACGGTCCTATGGTGTTGTTAGGGGTCATATGGTGTCCATAGGGGTCATATGGTGTCCCATGAACCCTTATGACCTCTAAGGACACCTTATGACCCCTAATGACACCATATTCAGTCGCTTTGGCTCATATTGTGTCCTAAGGGGTCCTATGGTGTCCCAAGACACCATATGACCCTTATGGAAACCATATGACCCCTAACAACACCATAGGACCCCTTAAGACACCAAATCATGTTGTTAGGGGTCATATTGTGTCTTACGGGGTTGTAGGACACAATATGACCACTAACGACATGATTTGGTGTCTTAAGGGGTCCTATGGTGTCGTTAGGGGTCATATGGTGTCCATAGGGGTCATATGGTGTCCAATGAACCCTTATGACCTCTTAGGACACCATATGACCCCTAATGACACCATATTGGGTTGCTTTGGGTCATATTGTGTCCTAAGGGGTCCTATGGTGTCCCAAGACACCATATGACCCCTATGGACACCATATGACCCCTAACGACACCATAGGACCCCTTAAGACACCAAATCATGTTGTTAGGGGTCATATTTCACAACCTGCCACTTGGCTCGGGATTAGGCCCAGGATAGGCCTGGGATGGCCACACCTGAGACATGGACCTGCAAATTCAAATCTCCATGAATGAGAGCACAAATATGAACTTCTGAAATAGTTTACATGCCTCTAATCAAAGAATTTTTATACGAAATTAAAACCCACTTCATATTATACTCTCTAGATTCTAAATATGTAAATTTATTTAAAAATTGATTATTTTAACTATTTTTCATTTAATTTATACTAAATCGGGTCCATAAATTTGAAATATTAACTAATTTTGTTAATTTAATAACTTTTTTATTTTAAAGAATTTTGGAAAAAAAATTATATGTCATCAATCTACACAAAATTATTTTGTATTTAAAAAAAATAAAAAAATAAAAATGTTAAGTTTATATCAAATTATGTGGGTCGTACACGTCAAATTTTTAAAAAGATAATTATGGCCATTAAAAAATTAATTAAAAAAAGAATATTAGAAAAAAAGATACAGAAAAATATGCTCATCAATCTTCAGTGTGTTACAAACCATTTCCCAAAACGGTTTGAGAAAATAATTTTAATTGTGTCAAAAAGTGTGGGTCGTACACATGCATGGTATGGTCCTGAAATAGGCATTTTTAAAACATAGTTTTCATAACTCCATTCAAAAAGTTATTTTTTATTATGTGGGTATTAAAATAAATTACATATTTGGAAAGTAAACTTAGAGGGCTATCTTTTATATTCCTGACTTTTTCCAAGATTCAATCTCTAAGTGTTTCAAAATTTAAGCTCAAATGAGACAAAATCTGAAAATCAGGGAAAACACTTCCACTTTTTGGCCAAAAAGTGGACTCATCTTCTTGCACTGACCCACAAGGTATGTTAAATATTGCTAATGTTACTTCAACTGAAGAGGAAATTGAATTTGAAAATGTGCAACAAGTTATTGAAAATGAAAATATAAATTTTGAAAGTGAAAATATTGAAAATGTTGAAAGTGATAATGAAAATGCTCAACATGTGGAAAATTTTGACACAGGAGGTGAAAATGTGGAAAAATTTAACGTTGAAGGTGGAATTGCTCAACCAAGTGAACCATATGTAACACCTAATTACTTTAGAAATGAAGACCCTCTCATGGATGAAAGACAAATTCCAAATCCAAGACCTTCAAGAACCCCAAAATGGTTATTTGAAATTGATGAGAACATTATTGTGAATCTTGAAGGCAAGAGGTCAAAAGGAACCGTTCGGTTGTGGGCTACACAACTTTTCAACCAAAATTTTAGCAATAAGACATTGACCGAGCAATGCCAACTCTTTGTTCAATTGCTAAAAATGATAAAGATGAGACCATTACTAAACAAATTGAAGATTCATATGAACAAGAAGATGGAGAGAAATTCTATTATTGCAAAAAATCAATTTTATGCTCTCAATTCTATTGGAAAGAATACCAAAGAAAGAGATAAGAGAGTCGCTCGAAGAGTGATTACAACCTCCTTAGTAAGCCATCAATTAAAGAAGGCTCATCAAATGAGACAAACTTGTGTTGATTTTAACATAAACCGTAAAACTTTGGATAAAGCACTTGCATGAAGACAAAGACTTGACGATCCACTTCAACAAGATACATGGGCAATTGGTGGGAGGCTTCCACATGTTGATAGAAAGTTGATTGACAATGTGAAGGAAGAGATTCAACAATTTTGGCACTCTAATTCTAGAGTGTCACCCAATGTAAAGGACGTTTTGAAATTAAGAATCGGCAATTGAGACCGCACACCGCATCCCAAACATTTCTTGGAATCAAGCCAAACAATGTTTTACAAAAAAATTTGTGAATTACATCCAACTTTGCAAATATCACAAAGGGCCTTTGAATCTTTGAAACCATTTTATTATGTTCCTCTTGAGATTCGCAATACCTGTTGTTGCAAGTACCATGTGGAGTTTTCAATGTACCATGAACTTTTATGTCATATTCATTCTACGATGCATAATAATGAGATGTTGCAGGAGTGTGGTGCAATGCTTTTTCCGAGATCATCAAGAGACTTGCAAGATCTATTTTTATGCCCTAGAGATGATGGCTGCTATTTCTATAGAAATGATTGTTTGAATGAGAAGTGCTCAGAATGTGGTGGGTTGTCAAAGTTTGTTTCATGTTTTCATGAGGGCAGCGAACACGAGTTTGGAAATAATTATTTTGAGAAAAAAAGATACGAGACAATGAAATATACTTTGAAGAGTGGAGGTGAAGGTTCTAAATGTGAATTAGTCTCAAGAGAAGTGAGTATTGCTGATTTTATTTTGGATTTTAAGGAAAATCTTTTCTACAAGTATGCAAGGCACACCCATAGGTCTCAGTGGTTGGATCAACAATTCAGGATGTGTAAGAACTCTTTCCCGATTGGCACTATTGTATCGGTGGTTGATTTTGTAGAGAACTATACATTACAACCACAGAATGAGGTACAGTCTCAGTACTACAATTCAATCTAGATTGATATTTTTGTTCACATTACATATAGACATGCTCTCGATAGTACAGAAGAGGACAGGAAGATAATCAGGGAGTATCATTTTTATATGAGTGATGATAGATCACACTCCTCCGAGTATGTGCAACATTCTTTCGAGAATTTTTTTGAGTTCTTGCATGAGAAAGATATTGCAATTGATCGACATATAATATGGTCAGATAACTGTACAGGTCAATTCAAGAATGCCCGTATGTTTTATTGGTTGAGTAGAATACATGTGGAGAGGCGTAAACCTCATATTTGGTGTTTTTTTGAGGTAGGGCATGGGAAGGGAGAGCATGATGGAGAAGGTTCATGTTTGAAGAGAGCTCTAGTTACGGAGCAATTGAGGATTTCAGGTGAAAATTTCTCTGATGCACGTTCTATTATTGATTGGTGTAGTTCGACATTGTCACATGGAGGTACTCTTGATTTTGCAGTGAGTAGATTCTTTTGGTTGGTTGAGGAGGGAACAGTGGGAGATAGATTGGATTGTCAAATAATTAAAGATTCTTCAAAAATGAATTCATTTCTCAGCTCAGATGCAAGTACATGTACCATTTGGACACGAGCGTTGACTTGTTTTTTGTCAGAGTTGTGTTCGGTGTGATTGGGATCAATGCGATTCAAGTGAGTGGGTTGATACGTGGGTTCCCCACTATCTAACTCCTTTATCTCAAACAATATCCTTGTCAAATGATGACATGGAAAGTTCACTTGAGTATGATTGTCTATTAGATCTTGTACAACCAAGACATGTTTTTGTAGTTGTTGCACCGCAAGGGAATGAAGAGAGATCAGAATATTGGTTGGCACGATGTGTACAAGGAAAACAAAAGCTAACACAACCAGTGAAAGATGATGACAGGTTCACATATCCTATAGGTTCAGTTGTTGTTGTGGGAACTTGGTTGCAAACATACATGATTAGAAAGAATGGCATACCTGCATTTGAACACTATGGGAGACACAAACCATTATAATGTATTCACACCTTATTATAGCTACAAATGTCAAGTTGTTGAAGCATCAAGCAAAACTGAAGACCAAAGAGCTATGGACAATGACTACTACTGATCATGAAGCAATACTAGACACTCTTAAACAAAGAGATGACCCTTCAGGCACACTTGAGTAGTAGGTCTTTAATGGTGCCTTATTTTTTTTATCATGCATTTTATTTCGAACAATGATCATTAAACCTTAATGATCAAGTTTGTTACGTGTATATAAAGGATGTGTTAAAAATGCAGGTCTATTGATGAACGTTTTTTTTTGGCAACACAGTTTTTGGATGCACATAGCAGGTAGACGATATAATCGGAAGAGACATATTTTTGCAACACGACTTATTATCATACATTTGATGAACTTTACAATTTTTGTTATTAGAGAACACTATCTGACAATTTTTTATGATATAATTATTGCAAAACCTTTATGCTCATGCAGGTCTTTATTGATGATATACAATAGTACATTGCATTATGATTTTTGATGATATACAGGTTCATGCTAGATCATTCGCCGTTGACAAGACCCTCTCTTGGTGATGGTACATATTCTTTTGTGCATTAATGAGATAAAATTTTGTGCATAAACATTAAGTCAAGTGAATGTATTGCTATTTAGAAATGACCATATCTACCATCGTCTTCAACCATGTAGAGAAATGCAGTGAGAAGGGATTTAATCAACATGCATCTTTCTTCAAAGTTATGCTTGTATACTTTGCAAAGAAACTGGTAAGTTTCGTAATTATACAATCTTGTGTATCTTAAAAATGTTTGAAATGATCTATTTATAATTTGCCAAACTAATTTGTATTAAGTGTTATAATTTTTTTCTTGTAGCACATTCATTCCGCATACAAAGGTTACTTATTTTGGTCTTCATTTATATACAGGCATTGTTGTACGCAAGCTTTTATCTTAGGACATGAGGATGTTTGATGCAGATGAAGTGGGATGTTGTATTTGTATATGGATGTGAATTGATGTAACATTGTTATGATGATATACAATGTCCATGAGCTAATTGGTTTAGTTATATTGATGATAATGTACATGTATCTGTACATGAGTACATTGGTGTAGTTGTATTGATAATGAAAAAAAAATCATGTTTGCATATCCCTTCATGGATGTCACATGCAAGTGTAATGGTAATTATGTGTATACAATACATGGAAATATTCATGATCATTATGTGTCTACAGTGTAATGCTTATTTATATATAATTTTAGCGCTCAAGGGACGACGCCCGTAGGGTATGACCCTGAGCGTTCGATCAAGTGGGAGGGGGAAATAGGAGCATGCATAGGGAAATTATGCCTAACTGGACATGTCGGAGCTGATGGTTCGTCATCACGACGAGCAGAATGAGAAATCGGCCACGTGACAACATTCCATTGAGTGAGACTGATGATTTTTTTGCCAACCGAAAAATTGCTGCCCTAATAAAACCATATGGAAAATTGAAAAATCAAGATAGGCTTTTGTAGGGACCCCTCTCATGCCCTCTTAGGTTCAAATGTATCATTTGTAGGTGCTACAGATTCTGAGTTAGGGCCCGTCAAAGTTTGACAATTTTGAGCACTTAGGGTGCTCAAGGGACGACGCCGGTAGGGTATGACCCCGAGCGTTCGATTGAGTGGGGGGGGGAAATAGGAGCATGCGTAGGTTAATAATGCCTAACTTGACATTTCAGATCTAATGGTTCGTCATCGCGATAAGCGAATGAGAAATCAACCACTCGACAACATTTGATTGAGTGAGACTGACAAGTTTTTCGCCAACCGAAAAATTGCTGCCCTAATAAAACTGTAGGGCAACTTGAAAAACTGAGATAGGTTTTTGTAGGAACCCCTCTCATGGCCATGTAGGTTCAAATGGATCATTTGCAGGTGCCACAGATTCCGAGTTAGGTCCCGTCAAAGTTTGACAATTTTGAGCACTTAGGGTGCTCAAGGGACGACGTCGTTAGGGTATGACCCCAAGCGTTTGATTGAGTGGGGGGGAAAAATAGGAGCATGCGTAGGGTAATAATGCCTAACTGGACATGTTAGAGTTGATGATTCATCATTGCGACGAGCAGAATGAGAAATTGACCACACGACAACATTCCATTGACTGAGATTGACGATTTTTTCGCCAACCGAAAAATTGCTGCCCTAATAAAACCATAGGGAAACTTGAAAAACCGAGATAGGATTTTGTAGAAACCCCTCTTGTGGCCCCATAGGTTCAAATGGATTGTTCACAGGTGCCATGGATTCTGAGTTAGGGCCCATCAAAGTTTGATAATTTTGAGCACTTAGGGTGCTCAAGGGATGACGCCGGTAGGGTATGACCCCGAGTGTTCGATCAAGCGGGGGGGAAAAATAGGAGCATGCGTAGGGTAATAATACCTAATTGGACATGTCAGAGCTGATGGTTCATCATTGCGATGAGCAGAACGAGAAATTGGCCACGTGACAACATTCCATTGAGTGAGACTGACGATTTTTTGCTAACCAAAAAATTGCTACCCTAATAAAATGGTAGGGAAAATTGAAAAACCAAGATAGGATTTTGTATGCACCCCTCTCATGGCGCCGTAGGTTCTAACGGATCATTTGTAGGTACCACAGATTCTGATTTAGGGCCTATCAAAGTTTGATAATTTTGAGCACTTAGGACACTCAAGGGATGATGCCGGTAGGGTATGACCTTGAGCGTTTGATCAAGTAGGAGGAAAAAATAGGAGCATGCATAGTGTAATAATTTCTAATTGGACATGTCAGAGCCGACGTTTCATCATCGCGACGAGCAGAACGAGAAATCGGCCACGCAACAACATTCCATTGAGTGAGACTAGCGATTTTTTTGCCAACCAAAAAATTGCTGCCCTAATAAAACCATAGGGCAAATTGAAAAAATGAGATAGGATTTTGTAGGGACCCCTCTCATGGCCGCATAGGTTCAAACGGATCATTTGCAGGTGCCACGGATTCTGAGTTAGGGCACGTCAAAGTTTGACAATTTTGAGCACTTAGGGCGCTCAAGGGATGACGCCAGTAGGGTATGACCCCGAGCGTTTGATCAAGTGGGGGGAAAAAATAGGAGCATGCATAGGGTATTAATGCCTAACTAGACATGTCGAAGCCAACGATTCGTCATCGCGACGAGCAGAATGAGAAATCGGTTACGTGAAAACATTCTATTGAGTGAGACTGACGATTTTTTCGCCAACCGAAAAATTTCTGTCCTAATAAAACCCTAGGGAAAATTGAAAAATCGAGATATGCTTTTTTAGGGACCCCTATCATGGCCCCGTAGGTTCAAACAGATCATTTGCAGGTGCCATGGATTTCGAGTTAGGGCCCATCAAAGTTTGACAATTTTGAGCACTTAGGGCGCTCAAGGGACGACATCGGTAGGGTATGACCCTGAGCGTTCAATCGAGTGGGGGGGGGAAATAGGAGCATGTGTAGGGTAATAATGAATTGTATCAATTATTGTTCATTAAATGAATTGTATTGTTCATGAATTATATTGTTCATTGAATGAATTGTATTGTATTGTTCATTAAATGAATTGTATTGTTCATTAAATAGCCATTATTAACCATTGTTAATTATTGGAATGAAGATTAAAGATTTCCATGATAACACCACGCATAGATAATCAATATTTTATATGATCAAATATCAACTTCTGTATATATAAAAATGTCAAATGATTACAAATGTACGTCCATACACAAATATGGCATAAATGCCAACTGAAACAAAATGTATGTCTACATACGTGAATGTATGTCCATATACAAAATATACATGCCAACTAGACATGTAAGCATCCCAAAACTATCTATAACATTCTAAGTTGCTGATGGATCATCAAAATCGATCCTCTTTGCCGCACTGCTCAACTCTGAAGGATCCTACACAAGAAAAAACAAACCACGATTAATATTAATTATATTATATAATTCACATTCGAAAAGTTAACATAAAAATGAACTATAATTGAATTATTCATGTTTACCTCATGTATATGGTGAAAATGGATAACAATAATAACAATATTGAAAGGCTAAATGATTCCAACCACAAAACCCTAGCCTAACAACAACAAAGATCCACCATAACATATGAAGATTACCTAAGACAATGCAAATCAAATGAAATCACAAAGATTATACCATCACATGTCCAATAGGGTTTTGATCTCCATTCTTCCTATCTCCATTGATCTTGCTTGATATATTTGCTCTCAGATTTTATATGCACAAGAGCTCAACAAAGAACGAAATGTGGTTGCAAGCAGGATCGTAGTGTAGTCAATTGATCAAGTAGTTAGCTCATTAGGGTTTGATAATGAAGGAAGCATCTCCTTATATAGAAGACACTATATGAAATGGACGGATAAGATTGAGAGGTGTAAAAGGAGGTTGGCTATGATTAGAGGGTAGGTAAAAGAAATAATAAAATAATGAAAGGGGTAGGTAGTGTATGAATTAAGAGATGAATGACATGTGTCATAGGTAGAAAAGGCTAATGAATTAATTAAATAAATAAAGATTTATTTAATTAATAGAAGAAGTAAGATAATTAAATAAATAAGAATATTTATTTAATTTAGGAAAAGGATAATTTAAATAAATAAATGTATTTATTTAAATGAGAAATAAGGCTAGAAGAGGATAAATGAATTAATTAAATAAATAAGGATTTATTTAATTAATAAAAGAATTAAGCTAAAGTAATTAAATAAATAATATTTATTTAATTAGACATGACAATTTTGGGTGTCTACATTTTGCCCCTCTTTGAGACAATGCGGCTTGTTGCGTTGTTTCAAAGAAGATAAGATGAACTAATACTGAGTTGCCCCAGAATGGGAATGATATGCCCCCTCGAGAGATTGGGTGAAAATGTCTGAAAAGATTGTAGACAATCTCTCGATAAGAAAGACAAGATAGAATGGATTGACTAGATAAAGTGACAAAGTCACGGGATAACGAAGACTGACTCAGGAAATGAATGCGAGGGCTAGGGTAGGCTATAAGATAAACCACGGGGGAAAATACATCCTCATTGTCATCTACACATCCACAAGAGCATACTGCAGAGCGAAAATTTAGCAGGAGCAGTCAGCAGCGATGGATTTCACTCACAGATTCAACCGCATTCGCCGATTTCAGAGGCCAGCAGAGGCAAGAGAGCTGGTAAGTACCACCAAACCTCCTCGTACTTTGACGCATTTAATTTTGTCATTAATGCATGTCGAATAGGGTAATAAATGCGCTTAGACTAGGGTCCAAAAAGTGTCAAAAAACATTTAGGCGCGTCTGCGTTGGTGCCAGGCGCGTCTGTGTCTGCTAGGCGCGTCTGTGTTTGTGCCAGGCGCGTCTATGTCTAGACCCGCGTCTGTGTCAAATGCGGCCGCGTCTATGCTGTCCAGGCACGTTTGTGCCAAGAAGGCACATCTATGTCAACGAGGCGCGTCTATAAAGAGCATAGGCACGTCTGTGTCAGGAAGGCGTGTCTATGTCAGGCAGGCGCGTCTGTGCAATCTTTGAGAGCGTTTGTGTCATGTAAGCGCGTTTGCATTTAAAAAGGTATGAATTTGCATCTTCTAGGTCAAATCGACAGTTCTGTGATGAACATATGCTGTCGATTGGATAAGCTGCTGAGAGGATACACTCAAGCAGGTCCTCTAGGGAAGACTAGGATAGATCAAGGCACTTTGTGATGAACAGTGAGTACCAAGATAAAGTACTTTGTGATGAACAGGGAGTACTAAAATATGAACAACACCTTGTGATGAACAGGGAGTGCAAATGTGAGTAACACTTTGTGATGAACAGGGAGTGCAAATGTGAGTAACACTTTATGATGAACAGTGAGTGTCACACACGTAGTACTTTGTGATGAACAGGGAGTACCACTAGGATAAATAGCAACACTTTGTGATGAATAGTGAGTGTCACTAGGGTAGATAGCCATATGCATTTAGATAGTATTTTGTGATAAACAGTGAATGCCACTCTGACTGACATGATTTGATTTGCTTGACTGCAGGAGTATTTGCCGATGCTGGAGTCACGGCAGAGATTCCTGTCGACACAGAGGTTGCAACCTGAGTTGTCATTTGAGGACAAAGCTTCCGTCGAGGAGATGGGTTTGAGACATGTGCTGTATGTGCCTGAGTTTCGGGCAAAAATGGGTTTGCTGACTGTGCTGGCTGAGAGATTGCACTCTGAGACCTGCACATTCCATTTGCCGATGGGTGAGATGACAGTCACCCTGGAGGATATATACAGGATTCTGCGGGTGCCGATCGATGAGGAGTTGATCCCATACGATCAAGATGGAGACAGGGAGGCATTGAGATGGGTATTTCAAGACCTTGGATTAGAGATGAGGGCAGGACACATGGCATGGGACACCATGACAGCCACAGGGTTAGCATTGTCGGCAGTGATCAGAGGAGCTATCAGTGGGTTCCTATGTCCAGACAGGGCGACACGGGGTTTGGTTGTGGGCTGGGGGGGAGCACTGGAGACACTGGTGACACAGCACACCAGATATGCCTGGGGACCATGTGTGCTGGCACATTTGTATTATGAGCTTCATCAGTTTGTTTATCATGGATCGATGGGATTGGGCTGTGGAGTGACACTGCTGCAGGTATGGGCCTACGAGCATCTGCCGGTTACCCGACCGATACACTTCAGGGGCAGAGGTCATGGACGCAGCTTTGTACATTTGTATGATATGATCACATCGCAACCACGGATTGGCAGGCTAGAGTACTGGCGGCGAGTGATTGATGACATTGATGAGGTCATATGGCGACCATATCTGGGTTGCGAGCAGTGGGAGGATGATGCAGTCGAGCTACCGTACACCTTCCGGAGCAGGTACCTGATTGGGCAGATGCCCTATGTGCTAGAGAGACAGCTGGTGGACAGGGTTGGCCGACAGTTTGGCCGGATTCAGAGGATGCCCCGAGGATCAGGCATGTATGCCCGCACAGTCAAGGATCAGGCACAGTTTGGGCCGTTACTGTCATATGATCAGGCAATGACTCAGCTGGTGGAGATGATGCCTCTACCTTGGGACATGTGGCCCGAGATCGAGTACACCGGGATGGATGCTGAGTATACAGCATATTGGGCAGAGCATCCATTCCCTCGATTGACAGATCCAGGAGAGGCACTGGAGGGAGATGGTGGTGGTGATGAGGATGATGGTGGAGGCGATGGGGGTAGAGGCCGACGGAGGAGGAGAGGAGTAGTTGGAGAGAGGCGAGTTGCACCTCGGAGGGAGGGTGGAGAGGAGAGGCAGGCTCGGGTGGTGAGGGGTCGCGGTGGATTGCCTTTACAGGTGCCAGCAGCACAGGGTCCCAGGCAGGTGCAGATACAATTACAGGGACAGAGACAGGTACCAGTACAGGCACAGGGGCAGGCACCCGCAGAGGATGAGCCACAGGCAGGGGCAGAGGCAGAGGGGGTTGACCCAGTGGAGGCTGAGCTACTGGATCTAAGGGAGATCTGCCAGGGCCAGGCAGATGAGATTCAGGATCTGGAGAGGGAGAGGGATCGACTCAGGATGAGGCTCAGGGATACTGAGCGAGAGTGGGATCTGGCTATCCAACGCTACATAGAGGCTGAGACAACACTGAGGGCTGGGAGGCAGGCAGCAGAGGACACAGGGGCCGGATATGCTTGTGTCCTGCGGGCAAGAGAGGAGATAGCCTACTGGAGGGACCTCTACTATGGTGCAGTGCCAACAGATCAGCGGGCGAGGAGCTTCCATAGACCGTCGCGTACAGCGATAGCTACGGGGGGGAGCCGGAGGAGACAGGCATCGAGTGGTGGGGTCATGGGTCCTCCACCACCACCAGATAGAGGAGACAGGCAGGATGATCCTGGGGCGGGTCCTTCAGGGGCTCAGATTCCATCGAGGCTAGGCGGCTCCGAGGGAGGGAGTTCATCATAGCCTTAGAGGGCTCCCTTTGTAGCAGTTTTGTACCATTTTTGTATTGTAGACACCTACGGGTGCTTTTGTAGCCATATGATTGTGACATCATTGTATCATGACACTTTTTATTATATATATGAGATGATTCATCTTTGCGGCAGCTATATGCATGTGTACCTATGTGATGTATGTTTCATGATGTATGTTTTTATGTGATGCTTATAATATGGATGTAAATATGTATATGAGGAAATGCAATATTTTTTTGTTCTTTTATGTTTTATATGTGTATGCATGATGCAAATGTGAATGTATGTAATGCAGATGAATATGATAATGCAAATGCAAAATGTAATTTATGCTAATAGGTGTTGTGTGCCAGATGTGATGCAGTTGTGATAGCTATATGTATGTATGAAATGCTTATATGTGGTAATGCAGGTGCAACTACATGAAATGCAAATGTTTTTGGTGTGTCATTATACTCAGTCATGTGATAGCAGGCTATGCGGACTTGAGAAGGATGATGGAAGTCAATCAAGAAAGGGGGATGGAAGACAGAAGATATGAAAGTGAAAGAGCTTCTTGTGCGTTATCATCATTGAGCTTTATTATGGCAAAATAGGTTATGACAATCGAGGCATATGTTTGACCTAGAAAGTCATTGTACCTATTTGCATGGAGATAAGACAGTCACAAACAAGGAATGCCCCAGTTCACACTAGACTCACAGTGTCCTCATATCCTTGGACAAGTCATAGCATTACTAAGAGACAATCCACAGATAGCAAATACAAATAGGTGACGATACCCCATCCTTGCCTTTCTAGTCAAAGACATCCTGGAGATAGAATCTCTAGTCAAAGACATCCCGGAAAAGCTAAAAGACATGTCACCAAAAAGATAAAATCAAAAGAAAACCAAGACTCGACACCAACATTCACTGTAGTCCTCAAGTTTAGTGTCTCTTGTCACTTGTATAAGTCTTATTTGATTGTGGTCACAATGTTTACTTTCACAGAAAGGATAGATAGCACTGAACCATATGTTGTCTGAGTCTGTTGAAAGATTTGATTTGTTGAAGCCCATTGTTGTTGCTGTGTCTCATCTGAAACTAACTGAATCCATGAAATTGATACTTTATTGTGGAGAAGACGAAACTTTATTGCGGATCTGTGATGCAAATGTTGCTTTATTGCGGATTGTGCGTGGATAGACTGAAGGAAGCTGGAAGAAACTGTACTCCTCAGAACGTGTGATGTTCTCAGTTCCACACCCATCACTAGACGTAGGATTTGCCTTAGCCACAGATAGGATCTGATTTATTATGGATGGAAAGGGATGAAAAGGAATGTTTAGTATGAATGGCTAACCAATCTTGGGTAGATCAATAACAAGCCATGATGGGAATGGGTAAGTTTATTATGAACAAATAGGTTGTGAGTGTGTGCAAAGTGAAAGGATGAAAGTGAATCCTGAAGGAGGGAGGAGCAATGTCTCTACACATGGCGCTGGTGACCCATTTTTCACCATGGTACTTGCCCAGGGCACCACTAAAGTGGTTTTCACCGTTGGACAAAATTATTTCTCTTTACTTTTTTTGATTTTTCAATGTTTTTTGTGTCACAAGGCGCCTGTTTGCCAGGTTTTCACCAAGTAATGATTATTTTGTTTTATAATTGTTTTTTGTATTTTTGAATTTTTTTGATTTTTTTGTATTTTTGAAATAGGATACTCTAAAGAGCTATGTGTAGAACCTGCGAAGGTGCATGCTATTGATAGGATCCTCCAAAGGTTCACCCTCTGTAGTTGAGAGCTGATATGCACCAGATGCATATGCTGCTATAATAATGTAAGGACCAAGCCAGTTTGGTTCGAACTTGCCCTTCTTCTCTCTGTCTTGTTGATTTTTAGGATTTTCCCTGATAACTAAGCCACCCACCTCAAATGTGCGAGGCTTGACCTTGTGATTGTAGTTACGACTCATTCGTTGTTGGTAAGCTTTGAGATGACTAAAAACAATTTGTCTTCGTTCATCCAGTAGTTCCAGCTCTTGTAAGCGAGAAACCCTGTAATCTTCATCACTGATGATGTTTTGCAAAGAGACCCGTAAAGAGGGTAGCTCAACCTCAATAGGCAAGATGGCTTTAGAACCATAGACTAGTGAATAGGGTGTAGCTCCTGTGGGTGTATGGACACTTGTGCGGTAGGCCCAAAGTGCAGGATTAAGTTGAATATGCCAATTATGGCCAGCATCGTCGACTATCTTCTTTAGGATTTTAAGGATTGTCTTATCAGACGCCTCAACTTGGCCATTGCCTTGGGGGTAATATGGTGTGGAGAAATGATGGGAGATATGGAAGCGGTCACAGAGTTCACGAACATCCTGATTTTTGAAGGGACGCCCGTTATCAGTGATAATGGAAATAGGAATACCGTATCGACAAATGATATAGTTGAGGATGAATGTAGCAATTTGTTTTCCAGTAACTTGTGTGAGAGGCACGGCTTCAATCCATTTTGTAAAATACTCTGTGGCAGTGATAATGAATTTATGACCATTGGAAGGAGGGTGAATCTTGCCTATGAGATCGAGTCCCCATTGACAAAAGGGCCAAGGAGACGCAAGCGGTTGAAGTTCTTGTGTTGGTGCATGTATGAGATCTCCATGAATTTGACATTGCTTACATTTCTTGACAAATTGATATGAGTCTTTCTCCATATTGGGCCAGTAATATCCAGTCCTGATGAGTTTCTTGGCCAAGGTAGGACCACTAGCATGTGGACCACATATCCCTTCATGCACTTTCCGTAATGCAGTTTGAGCTAATCTAGACCTCATCGGTATAGGATATCAGCTAAAATGACATATCGAGAGGATTGGCGGATGAAAGTGTGACGTTGGTTATTTGATAGATCAGGAGGTAAAGTATTGTCATGTAGGTATGTGAAAATGGAACCATATAACTGGGATTCGGGACCGACAACGCATAGTGTCTTAGTAGGCATGATCTCATATGAAAGGACCAAAAGGTTATCCACCAAGAACTCATAGCGGGTCTCGTTTGGAGGTAGATCGATCAGTGAAGCAATTGTAGCCATGGCATCTGCGGCGCGATTCTGCTCTCTTGGTATCTGCTCAAAGTCTATCCTTGTGAAATTTTGTTTCAGACCATCCACCATTTGTTTATAAGGCATTAGCTTCTCATCTTTTGTTTGGTAATCACCAGTTTCTTGATGGATAAGAAGTTGGGAATCCCCAAAAATACGAAGTTCCTGGATCTTCCATTGAACTGCAATTCGTAATCCTGTTGTTAATGCCTCATATTCCGCTATATTGTTAGTGCAAGGAAATGATAAGCGGTATGATTTTGGTATAGAATCTCCTTTAGGAGTTATAAAGAGGATGCCAGCTCTTGCCCCATGCTGTGTATATGAGCTGTCAAAGTATAGTTGCCATGGCTTTGCATGTGACATTGTCAAAATGGATTCATCTAGAAATTCTGAACTTAGAGGAACATCATCTATCATGGGAGCATCTGCTAATTGATCTGCGATGGCTTGTCCTTTTATTGCTTTTCTGTCCACATACTCGATGTCGAATTCACTCAGTATCATTACCCATTTTGCCAGTCGCCCAGTAAGTGTTGCCTTATTGAGAAGGTATTTTAATGGGTCTATCCTTGCAACTAACTTTGTCTTATGAGTAAGCATGTAATGTCATAATTTCTGTGAAGCAAAGACCACAGCGAGGCATGCACGCTCAATTGGTGTGAAGTTTAGCTCATATCCCACCAATGTGCGACTGATATAATATATTGCTTTTTCCTTGCCTTCAGCAATTTGTTGCGCTAAGAGTTCCCCCAATGCTGTTGGAGTAGCTAAAATGTATAATAACAGTGGTTGATCTGGAACTGGTGGCATCAGAATTGGCGGATTTAGAAGATAATATTTGAGCGTCTGGAAAGCCTGTTGACAGTTGTCATCCCATTTAAATTTGATGTTTTTATGTAGCAGGTGCTGAAAAGGATTACACTTATCTGCCAGTTGTGCTATGAATCTTCGAATGGACTGGAGTCTGCCTTGTAAGGATCAAAGTTGACTGATATTTCTTGGTGGTTGCATTTCCAAGATAGCTTTGACTTTTGCTGGATCCGCTTCAATTCCTCTTTTGGATACAATGAATCCTAGGAGCTTCCTAGAGGTTACTCCAAAGACACATTTCTTAGGGTTTAATCTTACTTTGCATTTTTCCAACCGATCAAAGGCAACTGAAAGTATGTCCAAATGTGTATTTCTATCTATTGATTTGACCAAGAGGTCGTCAACATAATCTTCCACTGTTACATGCATGAGATCATGAAAGATAGTAGTCATGGCTCTTTGATATGTAGCACCTGCATTCTTTAGCCCGAAAGGCATGACATTCCAGCAGAAAGTTCCCCATGGACAAGTAAATGATGTTTGTGTTGATCCTCGGGTGCAATCCTTATCTGATTATAACCAGAGAATCCATCCATTAATGATAGCATTTCATGACTTGCTGTGAGATCAACAATCAAGTCAATGTTTGGTAATGGGATGTCATCCTTTGGACAAGCTTTGTTGATGTCTCTGAAATCTGTGCAAATTCTGATGCTGCGATCTGGTTTACTGACAGGTACCAAGTTGGAGATCCATTCAGGGTAATCAATTGGGCGTATGAATCCGACATCCAGTAATTTCTCAAGTTCTACTTTGACTAGTAATGCCACTTGTGGATGCATTTTTCTTAATTTCTGTTTTACTAGTTTTGCCCCCGGTTTGACTGTCAGATGATGCATTACCAAATCCGGATCCAATCCAGGCATATCAGCGTATGACCAGGCGAAGTTGATTTGTTGCTTTTTGAAGAAACTTATGAATTTTGCCCTTTCAAACTCTGTCAGTGATTGAGCTAGGAATATGTTGTGTGGAATCTCTTCTGTATCGATGTTTGTTTTGATAGTCTCCTCTACCAACATGGATGATTTTTCCTCATATGATGCTGGGAGAATGTCGAGCCTTCCATCTTCGGGTGCCTCAGAGTGGTTTTCACCCTCAGATACGTCCTTTCTTTTTACTTTTTTGGAGTCAGATAGCGCCACAATGTGGTTTTCGCCATAAGACCCTTGATTTGTTCTTATTTTCACATTTTTGCGACTGGAAGGTCCGACACCCTCACCAAAATATGCCACGCTATTGAGTTCTATGGTGTATCCTGCTTTATGGTCTCCAGGGGAAGATCATCTCGTATGCCTAGATAGTCAATAAAAGCTTCATCATTTTGGAATGTATCCAACTGTGCAGGTCCTTCATGATCCCAGTCAATGAGTTGGTGGTGAACAAGGGGAAGGCCATTAATGCCCTCGAAGTTAGCGAGGCTAAGAGTGAAGATGTGGTTATATTCGGGTATGTCAAGGTAATTATTGAGGTCATCGATGGCACTCTCCTCATCAGTCTCGATCACGAGCGAATCCAAATTATCGTCACTAGTAGCGCGTTCTGGAACAGGTGTTCTCATCCTATGTGATTTCAACCTAGAACCTTGAGACAAGGACTGTGTAGACTCCTCATAGGTTGTTTCTTGACCAACTCTGAATTTGTTATAAAAATCCTCCTCTTCTGTGGGTTCACCTGGCTCTCTAAATGTCTCGGTGAGCTCGTAGTCACTGGAAGACTTGTCAGAACCCCATTCCCATTCGTTGGAATCTATGGAATAGCGATTCTCTTGTTGAATTTTGGCAGCTTTGATTTGTAAGGCTTCCTCTGTCCTTTGGGTGTGGACCTTGGAAGTTAAGAAACCCAGTCCTTTTGAGCATTCCTTCTTGAAAGTCAATTCAGGTTGTAAAGGTTCAATGATGCCTTCCTTTCGTAACCCCAGAGGGCTTTTTCCATCATACCCGAATTTTTGTAGAATTTTGAAGCCTTTGCCATATTTCTCACATGGAAGATTGATGTGGTCTTGTGTTTCCTCTTCATTATCTCTGAAAAGCATTTGGTATAAATCTTCCTCTTCTAGTTCACCCCATCTTTGAAAGGTAGTGGGATCCCATTTGAGCTTCATGATGGAGATTTGCTTGTTAGGATGTGGTCTTCCATATTCTTTTGGGGAACTCATGACTTGTCTTAAGTACATGGTCTAATTGAAAGTATATTCCCCCCATGCCTTTGTCCTGAAACTTGCCTTTAAGCTCACCTTGTTTGGATGTCGAAGGTTTTAATGACTCAGGATCAATGTATGCCGACGAAGGAACAGCTTCTCGATTACTAGGAATGATGGTCTCAGTCTTTGATTTCAGGTTATTGCAATATATGAATGGATTAGGATCGCTGTTAACTGTTACTTCCACTCCATTATGAGGAAACTTAATGCATTGGTGATATGTGGATGGGACTGCCCTCATTTCATGGATCCAAGGACGTCCTAACAATATGTTATAAGTGAGATTTAAATCCAGGACTTGACAGACCACATCCTTTGTAACTGGCGCAACTCTGAGAGGTAAGATGACTGTACCCTTGGATGAATGCTCTTCATCATCATATGCCTTAATGGTGATCTTGTTTGTAGAATTTACATCTTTATAAGAATATCCCAATTGTGTGATAATGCTTAATGTGCAAATGTTTAGACCTGCTCCTCCATCTATCAGGACTCATTTTATTCGATGTTTGTGTATGAAGGCTTCAATGTGTAATGGTGCGTTATGTGGCTGACTTACGGAGGCATCATCGGCTTCTATGAAAGTAAGGGAGTGTGGAATGGAAAGGTATTCGACCATGGCTTGAAACTGGTCCACGTTTAGATCAGTAGGAACAACAGTATCTCTCAAGATTTTATCATGAATGGCTTTATGTGCAGGAGATATGCGTAATAGTTCAAGGATTGAAATGAGCGTGGGTGTCTTCCCTAATTGTTCTACAAGGTCATACTCAGGTTTGGTTAATGAAGAAGCGGTGTTTTTAGTTGGAGCACCTTGCAAAGTGATTTTACCTCGGCGAGTTGTAACATGACATTTAGAGGTAGGTTCGGAAGAAGATTCAACACCTTTTAGGACAATCTTGGGTCTCTGGGTAGAATTCTCAGACGCTTTGTCCTTGATGATAATGGTAGAGACATAATTGTCCATCGAGATGTGATTGATGGTTGAATCATAGTTGTAAGATGCTCTGGTATAATTGGTTTGATCCTCTCTGGCTTTAGCTTTTCCCTTGTCATGCTTTGGGAATGGTTCCTTAAACATCTCATGTTCTTGATTAGACGAATGTCCCTCAATCTCAATGTCACCTCTATCAATGAGATCTTGTATGATGTTCTTCAGTCGATGACAATTTCCTGTCTTATGACCCTTGCTCTTATGAAATTCACAATACTCATCATCGTTCCACCAATTTGGTTTAACCTTTGGCTCATATGGAGGAAAATCTAGAATAGTGATTACCTTGTTTGCCACTAGCTTCTTGAAAACTGACTCAAGTGGTTCTCCTAATGGAGTGTACTTCCTTCGTGATCTGGAAGTTGTTTGAGTATTCACTTGATTGTTTGTAGAACTTGATCCAAAAAAAATGAATTTGGGTCGCACTGTGTTGGCATAAACAACACCATCATTAACTGTGTTCTTGTTTTTATTCCAAAATCTTGGCTTGTCTTTTCCTTTAAAGTCATCTTTGTTTTCCTTGAATATCTTAATGACTCCTTGTTCAATTAGGACCTTCTCTGTTGCTAAGCCTTTTTCAATGACATCCTTGAAGGTGGACAAACAAGCTTTCCTTAGATCATAGCCAATGTCTTTGTTAACATTTTGTGTGAACATCTCTACCATTTGTTTTTGTGGAATTTCAGAAGAGCATCTGCTGGCTAGATTTCTCCATCTTTGTAAGAATGATGCAAAAGATTCCCCCTCTTTTTGCTTGGTGTTGCACAAAGTAGTGACTGATATGTCTGTCTCTATGTTGTAGGAGAAATGTTGAATAAATGCCTCTGCTAAGTCACCCCATGACTTAATACCAGGTGGAAGTTGGGAGAACCATTCCATAGCTTGATCACCTAAGCTCTGTGGGAATAATCTCATCAAATATGTCTCTTTTGCTGCAACCTCAATGCAAGCTGTGAAAAATTGTCTTATGTGTGCCTTAGGATCCCCTTTTCCTCTATACTTATCAAATTTAGGCGTCACAAAGTGTGTAGGAAATGGAGGCATTGGAATGCTCTTGTCAAATGGATAAGGACATATGTCTCTCATTGTGTATGTTGGCTTCGGTGTATTTATGTCCTCCATTTTCTTTTGTAAGTCCCTAATTTGTTGCTCCAAATTGTTCTTAGGTGGAGATCGACTTCTTGGACCATACCCTATGCTTGAGGCACCAATTGGAGGAGGAGCATGTTGCATATATGGATGATATTGATCATACACATGTTCATATGGAGGAGGTCTATAATGACGCTGTGTATAAGAACCACTTGGTATAGACTCATGTTGAGGAACACCATATCTATTTTGGGCATGTATACCATATTCTATAGGCATGTCATGTTCTATTGTGTTGCCCCCAAATTTGACATGAGGTTTCCTTGTGTCTAAATTTTGAGCATGCCTTTGAATATCCAATTGCTTTGGTGGTTGATCCTTAGCATTAGTATGTGATTGAGCATATTTGTCTGCATAAGACTTCCATAATGGTCTACGAAGGTAAGTATCATATGTTTGACCATGTGTATGTGGGACCTCTGGTTTTTGAAGCAAAGCTGATGGTGATTCTGGTGCCATCTGTGGTCATCTATTTCCTCCACTATTAGGTCTCCTTTGATCCATATTGGAGTGAGGTTGTTGCAAAGGTCGATTTTCCATTATTTGAGACATGTCAAAATCATGAGGTATCTTGGCTCCACTTTGTGCCATCATTTGTAAGAAGTATTGTCTATCCCTCCTCATTATTTCCTCAGCCAATCGATTGAAATGGGGATTCATAATGGATTCTTCCACATCTGCTAAATGTACTGAAAAGTTGTCCACATTGTCATTTTGTGTAGCATTGTTGTTTATAGTGTCCATGTTCTCAACATTTGGAATGTTTCTATAGGCATCCATGTCAGGTAATGTAGTATGATCAGAATTGAAAAAGATATCATTATCATACTCATAAGAACTCATGTTTGCGGACTCTTGAGCCTCTTTAGTTTCTCTCCTAGATTTTTGAAGACGGGTTTCAACCATGAACTAGGTATTGACCAAGATGTGAGAGACTAGATGAAAAATGGAAAGAGTATGGAAGACCAAGAGTTGAATGGAATGTAAATGAGTCTGAAGTGTACTTGCAATGTCCAAAGTGTAAGACCAAGTATGTATGTAGTAGAGTAGGTGTGACTTCCAAAGAGAGGATAGTTTCTCTTGATGAGGTAAGTTGACCTTGACTCTAAGTAAGACCAAATGAGGCCCAAAGGTAAGAAACCTTGATGAGGGACCACTTAGCAAAGTGTTGTTGTATGTAGTGTGTTGACAAAGTATGATGAGGACAAGCAAGTGACCTTTTGACTCAAGTTTAGACAAATGTGAATGTAATGTAAGGTGTAAAGCAATGATGGACTTTGTGAGACCCAAGGACAGGTTGAATGCTAAATGAAACCTTGGAGAAATGACCTAGGAAGCTCAAGAATTTCAAAACTGACTGTGTTTGCTTACTAGACTGTAACAGTTTTTTTTTCAATTCTGGACACAGACGCACCTGTATACTTCACAGACGCTGCTTCCCGACACAGACGCGCCTCTGCGATTTTCTGTCAAATGTAATGTTTGCTATTGGAGCACAGACGCGATTCTGCCCTTCACAGACGCGGCTAGACAACATAGACGCTATTATGCCCGACACAGACGCGTTTCTGCAAATTTTGTGCAATTTTTCCAATCTGTGAAGTTGTTTTGTTGTGACCAAAATCTGACTATTTGACTATTTTTTTCATGACAAGAGGACACAGTGTTGATGAGGACTCAATGTTTGCAAGTGTCTAGACTCAAAATGACTCTAAGAAAAGTGTGTTGTTTGATGTAAAAAATGTTTTGCATACACTTGGAGACACAAAAGACACAGTGTTTTGGTGTTTGGTCTTGAATGTTTTGAATGTTTAAAATAAGTCAAGCACAATTCTTATGGCTGGCCAAGACAATAGTTGTTGATCCCACATGGGGTTTTACCCCCGAGGCTACGCTATTCAGAGTGGATACTTAGATGCTTGACCTCACTGGCTCCACCCTCGACACTCACTTTTCGGGTCAGCCAAGCATCAGTCCCCATGAAAACTCCCCGTGGCGAACTTTGTATCTCTACTAAGAACCGTATGTGTGTGGGCCGCTACCAGAGGTCCGACCTCCTGCCCCAACAACTAGAAGGATTTGGGCTTCTAAAACAAAAAGGTGCTAGTAAGGGCATCTGCTCATGTGGCCATACATGCGGCACTTTCAGCTCTGTAAATACAGAAGGCTCCCAGCCGGTAGGGGTTACGCCCTACAAATGATCAAATAAATTTGATCAAACGGGTTTATAGGGAGACATAGTGTCGGTATGAACTAATCAGCAAACATTATCCATAGTTTTCACCATGAATACATTTGTTTATAGTGGTTTGGAAGAGGTGGGTTTTCCTCGCTACCACTTGGGTCATTCTCTTCTCACTAGTAGTCCTAATGACCACACGGGAAGACAGGCCCTCTAAAGATTAAACAAAAAGAGCCTATTGCTCAAGACACAAAAGACAATGATTCAATTTTAGTGCACCAATTGAAGTGTTTTCTAGTCTATGAAAACAAGGCACACAATAAAAATCCAAAAAACCCTTGCCAAGGACCTGCAACAAAGATTTATTAGTAGTTTGGATTGTTTCAAATGATCACCCCTTCCTGCAAGCACACAAGTTAGGTAAATTTTAAAACCCAAAAGACTTTGTGAAAATAGGGGCCTTCAACCAAACGATTTTGCTTCCAAGACAAGCTGCACCAATTTTGTTAGTCTAGATCTGAAAATGTTAGTCCAAAAATAAACCAGATCTGAAACCTCAAATGCAAAATCCGAAAACTGAATCAATAAAACTCCAAAATTTTGAAACAAGTGATCCACAGAAGCGATTACCCTTGACACAGACGCGACTCTGCGACACAGACACGATTCTATGAGACACGGACGTGGATAAAAACCACAGACGCGCTTCCCAGACACAGACGCGGATAAAAATGACGCAGACGTGTTTCCGTAACACAGATGCGCCTTTCGGAAACCTACAAAATAAAATTTTGTCGAAAACACGGATGCGATTCCAGATGTCGCAAACGCGCTTGAAAATCCAAAACGCGATCCGAAAGTATGCAGATGCGAAAATGTCAAAAATGTTGTCGGAAATGCCAGATCTGCAACTTCAAACACAAAATCTGCAACAAAAGGTTAAATGCAAAAGGGACAAGAGTCCCACCGGGCGTGCCAAAATGTATATGGTGAAAATGGATAACAATAATAACAATATTGAAAGGCTAAATTAATCCAACCACAAAACCCTAGCCCAACAACAACAAAGATCCACCATAACATATGAAGATTACCTAAGACAATGCAAATCAAATGAAATCACAAAGATTATACCATCACATGTCCAATAGGGTTTTGATCTCCATTCTTCCTATCTCCATTGATCTTGCTTGATATATTTGCTCTCAGATTTTATATGCACAAGAGCTCAACAAAGAACGGAATGTGTTTGCAAGTAGGATCGTAGTGTAGTCAATTGATCAAGTAGTTAGCTCATTAGGGTTTGATAATGAAGGAAGCATCTCCTTATATAGAAGACACTATATGAAATGGACGGATAAGATTGAGAGGTGTAAAAGGAGGTCGGCTATGATTAGAGGGTAGGTAAAAGAAATAATAAAATAATGAAAGGGGTAGGTAGTGTATGAATTAAGAGATGAGTGGCATGTGTCATAGGTAGAAAATGCTAATGAATTAATTAAATAAATAAAGATTTATTTAATTAATAGAAGAAGTAAGATAATTAAATAAATAAGAATATTTATTTAATTTAGGAAAAGGATAATTTAAATAAATAAATGTATTTATTTAAATGAGAAATAAGGCCAGAAGAGGATAAATGAATTAATTAAATAAATAAGGATTTATTTAATTAATAAAAGAATTAAGCTAAAGTAATTAAATAAATAATATTTATTTAATTAGACATGACAATTTTGGGTGTCTACACCTCATCTCCATATTCTCTCTTCAGCTTTGCAGGACTCTTGATGTATGTCTTCGGTAGAGGAGGTATGTTTTGAATATTTTCATACACAACCTACATATGTTCAGAAACATGACATTGATACAAGTTAGCATATAATTGTCACTGATAATAACAAATTATATCTACTAATCAAAAAATAAAATAAACACACATCTACTCAAGGCATCTCTTCTTCTTCTTCAGGTATACTGGGTGTAGTAATCAAGGATGTAAAGCCAAGAATTCTCTGTATATATACACAATAAGTATATGAAACTATCAATCTATGTCTAGACATGTATAATCACTATAAGTTATTTAAACTATTCATTCAATCATATTTGCATTCAATTACCTTTCCCTTTTCTCCAACTGCACTACCAGATCCTAAATCACACTACCCTGCACTCGTGCTGCTTGTGCCCTACAAGAGTAAAATAAGATATACATGCAAGTTACTACATAATCTAATTAATACCAATATAAATGATGAGCATGTATGTACAATAAAATACAAATGATGAGGTGTAATAATATATATGTATCGTCAAGCTATCAAGGTCAAATGAAATGGCCGACAAGGTGCCCTCCTGAATTTGTCTCAAATCATCCTCGGTCATCAACTATTAAATAGACCATGTAAATAAAAATTAGTACTTAATATTATCTAATTTATAAATATTTAATTAAAATATAACATGAACTGTGAAAATACAAATCTTACCACTACATCATCAATGTATGATGACGGTGCCTCCTCGCCTCTAGCATGTGAGGACTCCCCAGGGTATCCTCCAGTCTGTGTAATAACATCTGGTGCATCATGCTTCTCATGCTCCTCATAATCTGCACTGTGCACAGGAGGATCAATGGACTGTCGAACTGGACCCAAGCATACATGCCCACACATGACACAACTGTGGGGTACACATATATGAGCTACTGATGCAGCCTGAGAAACCAAAAGGCTACTCAAAGAGTGAATAACCGATATGGTCCCTGAAGCTACCTCACAAATGATATCAGGATGCTGAATTGTAGGTGGGGGATCAACAGGAGGAGGGGGGACATATGGGCCTTGGACTACTTTGACTACCCCAAGTCTATTTTGGGGCATACCTAAACCTACACCCTGGAAAGGTTGGATGTCAAAGTAGTTCACATGTTTATGTAAAACAAACTCAGCATACAATTTTTTTATGAAATAGAAGGGGATATCAAGATTGTTGTTGGGTGGTTTGTCAAAAACCATCCACCAATGATCCCAAAAGTTTTTCAAAATCCCATCATTTGTGCACCATTTAATAGAAAGTTTTGTTTTTTTGGGATCTATGGGCTAACTAGTATGGGGATTGGCAAACAATGAAGCGATTTTGGCTTTGGATATCTCAAGATCCTTGATATCCTTATACGACAAGCCATCTGCATATTTTTCCTTCATAGAATCTCGCCACAAAGGGCAGCATCATGCTGCTCAGTCATGGTTTCCATACTTTTTATGATCGACGTGAGAGGATCAAACATTGGGTTTAGACGAGGGATCCTACGATATACTTCTGCAATCCCCCTCAATTCATTCAAATTTTGTGCAATCAAATCTTGAATTGAGGGGGGGTTTGGCAAATGAGGGTTTGGTTGTTGCAGTTGTGGTTGGTCAGTGTTTTCATTGTTATCCCCCATTTTTAACCTAATTGAATATAAACAATTAAATTTAGTTAACAAATTTAAACAATTAGGTATTTGATTTAAAAAAACCTAGTTTCATGAAAAATAAAATAAACATTAACAAAAAATACAAAAAATGAATGAAAATGATTCAAAACGATAAAATTCTTACCTCTGAATCTATTTTTTAGCAATTTTTTGTCAAAACACCAGATATCGGATGGAGCAGATATCGGATTTTGATGAAATCGCGCGGCCCGTGAGTTAAAAATGACTCACGGGACTGTCACTGTCGAAATATAAAAGTCTCAGCAAATCAGATATCCGATTTCTATACTTAAATTATTTTTAAATAACATATATAATATAATAATATATTATATAATACATATTGTATAATATAATATAATATAATATAATATAATATAATATAATATAATATAATATAATATTATATTATATTATATATAATATAATATAATATAATATTATATTATATTATATTATATTATATTATATTATATTATATTATATTATATTATATATAATATAATATAATATATAATATAATATAATATATAATATAATATAATATAATATAATGTAATATCGTATTATATTATATATTATAATATATATAATATAATACAATACATATTATATAATATATATATATATATATATAAAATATAATATAATATAATATAATATAATATATAATATAATATAATATAATATATAATATAATATAATATAATATAATATAATATAGCATAATATAATATAATACAATATTATATTATATATAATATAATATTGTATTATATAATATATTATTATATTATAATATAATATAATAATATATTATATAATACGTATTATATAATATATATAATGTAATAATATATTATATAATATATATTATGTAATATATTATTACATTATATATATATATATTATATATTATATAATATGTAACATATAATATAATTTTTAAATTAAAATTACAAATAAAAATCGGATATCTGATTCGCATAGGTAATTACTAGGCCAAGGTGTACTAACACCCAGGCCAAGCAAAAAGTCAACACGGATTTTTGCATTTTTAGGTGAGGAAGGCTATTTTTTTCACATCGCCACTTTTTGGCCCCCCTTGATTCTGCACTAACCCATTATATTTATAACTTTTTAACACTTCATCTAGTGATACTCATTACTCATTCACGTGAAAAATCATCATTTTGGTGCTTTTCAACATGACTCTAGACTCTAGAAGTCATGACTATCAAATCCACTGCATCCTGCTAAGGCTCATCTTATGTGAACGATTTTGTTGTAATTTTATTCCTCCTTGATTGTACAAGTTCTGCTTCAGAATCCCTGACAAAAAGCAACCTCTAATTTCTCAGAGAAATATGCGATCTCCCATCTCTAACTCAGAAGCTATCCAATCCTCTTATGCCTCTAAAACCATCGTCCTTGCTTGTCTAATCAACCTCGACTTTGGAGAAACCTTCAAACTAGTCCCTCAGGAATTTGTCAGCATCCAAGCCTTAACAATTTCTCATACATATTAGCTTGCCACCATAGTTGTCACTATCTCTCATGTTTGTCACTAGGTTGCGAGACTTTCTAATTGGCAGTCTTTAGGCAGAGGGTTGATGACTGTGTGCCACGTGTTTTAATGACTTGACAGGAACTGCTCAGGTGCCAATATTTTTTTTTTATGGTTTCAAAATAGCTTAAATGTAAAACGTTCAATTCTGGGTGAAGTTCTCACAAATGTGTTTACTACCCACATTGGGGCCGAAACCCACCCTAAGCCGTTGATTTGTGCACATCCAACGGACAATGGTATATGTTGTCAATTGTCGTGGGTCCCATGAATTTTTCCATTTTTTGGGCACATCACCACACTCGAGTCACTTTTCCGGATTATTTTTAAGTTTGTTTAATCATTTTCAACTTCCACTTGAAATAGAGTTTTATAGACTTAATTATATTTAATTAAATGTTAAACGTTCAATTTCGGGGGAAGTTCTCACAAATGTGTTTACTTCCCACATTCGGGCCGAAATCCACCCTAAGTCATTGATCTGTGCTCATCCAATGGACGATTGTATCTGTTTTCAGTTGTCGTGGGTCCCATGATATTTGCCGTTTTTCGGGCACGTCACCACACTCGAGTCGCATTTCCGGCATGTTTTTTAAGTTTGTTTATTCCATCAACTTCAACTCAAAATAGAGCTTTATAGACTTAATTATATTTGATTTAATGTAAAACGTTCAGTTTCGGGCGAAGTTGTCACAAATGTGTTCACTTCCCACATTCGGGCCGAAATCCACCCTAAGTCGTTGATCTTTGCTCATCCAACAAACGATGGTACCTATTGTCAGATGTCGTGGGTCCCATGACTTTTGCCATTTGTCAGGCACGTCACCACACTCGAGTCACTTTTGGGGACTATTTTTTAAGTCTGTTTAATCGTTTTAAACTTCTACCCGGAAAAGAGTTGTATAGACTTAATAAGCGACATTTAAAGATGTGCAATAGTTTGAGATAACAATTAAATATAATGTTAATATTATTTGTAAAAAAATTTAAAATATGAAATTTAAAAATAGTATAGAACATGAAACTTAGTTTCTAGAATAAAAAAAATAACTAAATAAAAATATAAATTTTAATATACAATTTGAAAGGTAAAAGTTTAATATAAGAAAGAAACCATTCAATATTAAATCTAAAATATTAATTTAAATTTAAAAAAAATTCTTTAAAAATATGTTTACGATATATAATTTTAAAAAATAGTTTATAATATATATATAAAAGTTCAACATAAATTTAGTGTAATATAAATTTTAATTTAAATTAATTTAATAAATAAATAAAGACAAAATATATATAAAAGTTCAACATAAATTTATTTTAATATAAATTTTAATTTAATTTAGTTCAAATTAATTTAATAAACAAATAAAGACTATAAAAAAATTATATGATTGTATTTACAACAAAGTTTATAGCCTCTATGAAAAATACACCCTAAGTCGTTGATCTAACTGAGTCTAATCCTGTTCTCTAACTGAGTCTAGAGTCTTGAATTTTCTTCTACTGACCTTGGCATTGAGTCTAATAATATGGTGAATCTTATTGATAAACCTACACTTCCTAAGGATATACTCTCACGAGGGGTTCTCATTGATGATTCATCCAACATGTATGGTGAATGTAATAACTTAAGAATATCTTTATACTTTACAATTGCATGAATTAACATATTGATATGATACATTTGATTTAGTGGTTAAGATCTTTGATGTTTTCTCTTGTCCTGCTATAGGTTCTATTAGTATTACTCTTCCCGTTAAGGTTGGTACTAAGTGCACTTAGATGTCATTTTTTGCTATCATTCCTAAATCCTACATCAGATCAATTCATTATGACAATATTATCAAGTTTCGAATAACTGGTATGCACTATTATCAAGTTTTGAAATAGCAGCAGAATGTGCGTATCAGTTATTCCTAAATCCTACATTTTTTCTATCTCAGATTTCTTCATTATGAAAAAATATTTAACTGATTTTTTTTTTTATATTAAATATAGAGGAAGAAGCATTACATAAAAAAGGTCACGGTATTAAATTTATTTCCATTGTTTAACAAAATATTGAAATAACGTATCTCATAGACAAAAAACATTTGAAAAACTTTCATTAAAATGAAATAGAAAGCATTTTTATATCCATAAGACTCTAAGAGGCAAACTAAAACAAATTGAAATTTGAAAAATTATCATTAGTATTTATGCTTTGGAAATTTACAATTTTTACATTTCTGAGACTTGAGTCCCTCAAAAACTATAAAGCCAAAATGAGTGAGCCACTAAGTCTGTGAGGTTTCAAGCTTTCGAGGACATCGGCAAGAAAAAACTACTAGGGGGTCGGGGCTAGGGCACAGGTAGTGGATGGTTTACCCTAATAATCTGGCCCTCCTTCCATGTAGAATTCTTCAGACAACATAAGCTGGGAGAATTCTTCAATCCACATGTAGTTTGCAAAGTCGTCTAGGAGCAACCATTTTTGGAGAAAGTCCCTGCCAATCCATGCCCATTTTTTGTGACGCGTGAATTGTTCTGCATTCAGGTTCAGAAGAAATGGTTGCCTGGCCACTAGCACTATTTGGTCAAGGACGAGAAGCTTGGATAATCCACTAGCCCAAGGGATCCACACCCCTACTTCTGCAAGGATGACAATAGTAATGTCATCTCCAAGGAAGTCTTCCTTAAACACCTTCCTCAACAAAGTCAACATGTCCACCTTGTCTCCTCTGAGGTCCAAAAGAGATGCCAAGAACCGAGATGTAATGTCTATGTTAACACGATATCTATTTTTGTTTCACAGAAAGTCTCTGCCCAGTACCATCCGCACAACCTCATTGGTGAAATACCCAACCTCCTTGTAGACTGATTGGAGGGTTGGGTCTCTAATAGAGCCAAGAAAGGTCCTCTGATCCTCTATAGAAATGCTTCTCAAGTGGATGGGAGTGTCCATGGGAGCCTATAAACCTAAACCAGAGGCAAAATTTAAATAACTGTGAGTTCCGACGATTTATCTACTAAATGGCAAAGGCTAATTGAAGATGAAAGAAGCAAAGATCGTATATAAATAGTTGAAGCTCTTGATTGTAATAATTAATTCTCTAACCATATTAATTGCTTTAATTTTTTTTAAATCTTTCGTATCTCTGCAAATCTTTCCCATAAATGCACTAGTGTACAAAATTGGAAACAACTATAAACCAATACCAAGTTGGCAAGTACCACATCGAAAGTCATGGGGACAGAGTGGATTGCAGTTAGTGACTAGATATATATTAAATGACCAAAATTATCGATCATTGCATTTGATATGTGTTTATTGAATCCAATTCCATTCCGGGCACTTTCTGGTGAGATATGTTCCCTTCAGAAAATTGGGCCGAAATTAATCTTCAGCCATTGATCTACGATCATCGAATGGTTTAAAATCATGATGGATTTTAGGTATGTGTCACCCTTGACATGTCAAAGAGGTCACGCTTATTGATACATCGTGCAAACTACAAAGTCTGGAGTCTCTAGACTCAATGTGACGTACTGATCTGATGTGGCATGCCTTGTCTATTAATGGCAATGAATTAATGAAATCACTAATAAATTATATATTTTTCCATAAATAACAAAATATTCGACAAACAAATTAAATAATTTTCAAACGGTGGATAAAAGTCGCCAATACACTTAAATAATTTTTCTTTCGGAGTAAAATTTTTTGCCCATACAATTATATATTTGTTCCTTTAAACGAAAAATATTTGCCTCCTACAATATATATTTTCCCCATAGAACAAGGTATTACTTGCCAGAAATTTACGGAATTTTCGTACCTTAGAAAAAAAATTGTCAATACAAAATAATTTTTTTCCCTATTTTGAAAAAAAGTTTTGCCATCAATATGAAAATTTCTCAGAAAAAAATGTCTGATTTGCCAGGATTTTACAGTTTTGCCTGGGGGATGGTTTCTTAAAGTTATACATGTTTCTCATATCATGATCTTGGTTCTTGTTTAAGACCATACAATGTTTTCTTTAACCTGCATATCAAATGGTTTGTTCTCTTCTTTATAAAGCCTTCAGGTTGAACAAGATAAATTTCTTCCTTTAAATCACCATTTAAATTTTTTGACTTAACATCCATTTGATGAAGATCCCAATTAAACTTAGTAGCAAGAGTTATCATAAATCTAATAGTATTCATTTTAACTACAAGTGCAAAAGTATCTTCATAATCTATTCCTTCCTTTTGTGTATACCCTTTTGCAACTAATCTAGCTTGGAATTTATTAATAGCACCATTAGCTTTAAACTTAGTCTTGAACAACCATTTAGAGCCTATAAGAATTTTATTTGCAAGCAATTCAACTAATTCCCAAGTATCATTGTCCATAATTGAATCATATTCTTCTTGTATTGTATTCATCCATTTTTTATGATCCTTAGCTTCTCCAAAATTTTGACATTCATCTACACTCATTACTTGATCCATTAGAGTATAGTCATTATACCTAATTGGTGCCTTGATTTGTCTTGTTGATCCTTTTAATTCTTCTTTGTTGGCTGAAGTAGTTTCACCTTGCCTTACTTCATGCCCACTTTGATCATGGGTTTGACAATTGCAATATCTGAACTTCCATTGTTTTCTTCAAGTAGTTTTCATGAAGTAGTGTTATCCTCGTTTTCTTCCTCTTGAACATCATATGCAAACTCATGAAATATGATATATCTACAAGCAAACACCTTGTGAGTAGATGGATCATACATCTTGTAAGCCTTATGATCAGCACAATAACCAAAAAAATACATTTGATTGACTTTGCATCAAGTTTTCTCCTATTCACTTTGGGATTATGACAAAATACCTTACTTTCAAAGATTCTCAGATGACTAACAATAGGTTTAGCACCAATAAGAGCTTCATAAGGAGTTTTATTTGCTAACTACTTGGTAGGTCTTCTATTCAACAAATAAACAGTTGTACTAACTGCTTCAACCCACAAATTGTTAGAGAGGTTCTTTGCTTTTAGCATGCTCCTAGCACACTCAACAATTGTCCTATTTTTTCTTTTAGCAACACCATTTTGCTTTAGACTATAGACAACTGTGTATTGCTTAAGAATACCATTATCTTTACAATAGTTCATAAAATTTCTTGAAATATATGTCCCCTTTAATCTGATCTAAGAATCTTAATATTGTGAAATGTTTGTTTTTCTACCATACTTTTAAATTATTTGAAATATTCAAACACAAATGTCAAAGAACAAGGTTATTTAAATTTATCTAAATCTATTACTATGTAAGCTTATGCACTACATAATTAAATGAGAAAATTCTAATTTTTTTGTGAGAGCGTAAGTAGCTGATAAACTAAACAATCATTGCAGATTAATAACTGAACAGAGAAATTGATATTCGATGGATTCAATCGTCATATTTTACAATGTATGTTGTAAATGCTTATTGTATTCCCGTTAGCAACCACCTTACAGGAATAACTTCCCAACTTCTCAAATAATATATAACATTTATTTTATTTATTAATCTAAACAAAGCCAAAACTAACCATTGATAATGTAATACACCAACATATTGTTCAAATTTTCAAGATGTCAAAGATGACCAGGTTTGCATTCTAGATGGTGTAAAATACAAGGTTGATGAAACATGTAATATTTTTACATGTTTGGCGTAATTGCGACCTTGAAATAAAGGTTTGTAGCATAATAAAACAATAATTTCTAGATTTTATTTATCCGTTTTTACGAAGTGTTTGAATCTTTGGCTTAGAATTTTGTAAATGTGCTTGAATCTTTAGCATAATACTATAAAGATGATTATACTGCAATGGATGTGTTTGAATCTTTCCATCTACACCCTAAGTTGCATCAATGGTTACCACATACAAAAGTACTAGCCCAACTAGTGCAAACCTCCCATTGATCAAGAGAAAACATTGCAATTTAGTGACTGTTCTCATGAATAGCTATGCTTAATTTGTTTGGTTTTGTCTTTTCAGATGGAGGAGAACACAGAGCCCCTTGAATGAGGGCTTCCATTTATATTCCACAGTTTTCTGACTAAGCTACATTTCTACGTTGGTTCAGTTTTCCATTACCGAAATTTCCAGTACTCACGTTAGTTATCCTCATTCCATGTTTCTTTCCGTCCAGTTTCCCAATTTCCACGAATCATATGCGCACTTTGACCCCGTTGATAAGGCAACTTTTGGTTTTTAATTCTATTAAAATGATTCCTTTTCATAATTTTAATATTTTCTTTTAAAGTTGTCAAATTGGATCGGACATTAGTTCCTTTTTTATCTGTTTTTTCCAATATACATTCTTATTTTGAAGAATCATATCAAAATTATGTTTGTAACCCTACTAAAATTATTCCTTTCCATAATCCTAATATTTTCTTTTAAAGTTGTCAAATGTGATGCAACACTAGTTCCCTCTTTCTTTGTTTCTTCTAGTCTATGCTCTCATTTTGAAGAATCATATTAACTTTTTGTTTGTAACCCTACTAAAATGATTCCTTTCCATAATCTCCACTTTGAAAGAATCATATTAACTTTTTGTTTGTAACCCTACTAAAATGATTCCTTTCCATAATGCTAATATTTTGTTTTTAAAGTTGCCAAATTCCATGCAACACTAGTTCCCTCTTTCTATGTTTCTTCTAGTCCATGCTCTCATTTTGAAGAATCATATCCCCACTTTGAAAGAATCAATCATATCAACTTTTTGTTTGTAATCCTACTAAAGTGATTCCTCTCCATAATTCTAATATTTTATTTCCCATTTGAAAGAATTAATCATATCAACTTTTTGTTTGTAATCCTACTAAAGTGATTCCTCTCCATAATTCTAATATTTTATTTTTAAAGTTGTCAAATTCAATGCAATGCTAGTTCCCTCTTATTTTGGAGAATCATATCCCTAATTCTCATTTTGGAGAATCAAATAATCCTAATATTTTCTTTTTAGAGTTGCTAAATTCTATGGAACACTAGTTTCCTCTTTCCATGTTTCTTCTAGTCTATGAATCATATCCCCACTTTGAAATAGTCATACCAACTTCTAGTTTGTAACCCTACTAAAAATGATTTATTTCCATAATTCTAATATTTTCTTTTTAACATTCCCATATTCGATGCAACACTAGTTCTCTCTTTCCTTGTTTCTTCTAGTCTATGCTCTCATTTTGGAGAATCATATCCCCACTTTGAAAGAATCATATCAACTTTTTGTTTGTAACCCTACTAAAATAATTCCTTTAAGTAATCCTAATATTTTATTTTTAAAGTTGTCAAATTCAATGCAACTCTAGTTCCCTCTTTCCCTATTTCTTCATGCTCTCATTTTGGAGAATCATATCCCCAATTATATTTTTGGAGAATCAAATAGCCTTAATATATTTTTTTTAAGTTGCTACATTCTATGCAACACTAGTTTCCTATTTCCCTGCTTCTTCTACTCTATGAACTATACCCCACTTTGAAAGAATCATATCAACTTCTGGTTTGTAACCCTACTAAAATGATTCCTTTCCATAATTCTAATATTTTCTTTTTAACATTGCCAAATTAGATGCAACACTAGTGCCCTCTTTCCTCGTTTCTTCTAATGTATGCTTTCATTTTGAAAAATCATATTCCCTCTTTAAAAAAATCATATCAACTTTTTGTTTGTAACCCTACTAAAAGATTCCTTTCCATAATCTTAATAATTTTTTTAAATTAACAAATTTCATAGTTCCCTCTTTCCACTCTCATTTTGAACGAATCATATTCCCACTTTGAACGAATCATATTCCCACCTTGACAAATCTTTGAGCGTTGCTCAGAAGACGCGGCTCCATACGCCACCGAGGAACTTCTTCCTCACTTCCTACCCTTTTTTTTAAACGAAGTAATTGGAATATCTTAAAAAAGAAAAGAAAAAATTAAATTCCATAGACACATGCACAGAGTCCTTAAAAGAGGGAGTCCGCATCGAAACCAAAATCCCCGTCATAGCAAAGTGGTACAATCTACGAAAGGTAAGCGACGCCTGCAATTTTTAAAAAAATTGCTTTAATGAGTGACCCAAAAATGGCAGCATCTGGTAATCTGGAGAAGGGTGCTGTAATGGATCCCTCACCTGGAGAAAGAAAGAACAAAGCCTTGAGAAAAAAAGCAGAGGAAAGAGTGATCTCACATCTGTTTAAGTTAGTTGCACATTTTGGGCTTTATGAGTTTTATGCAGAGAAGGCGAATCCGGAAAATGAATGGCAAGAGACGAAGAAGATCTGGATGGTAGGAATCCCCATATTGTCTTGCAACACCGCTGTCATCACCACTATGCCAACAACAGATGGAAGTTTAGCGCAAGTTGTGTTGATTCTCAATACCCTGTCTTTCATGCTCACCTTGATTTTGGTCATCACCCCCATTGCAATTCCTTCTCTCCGTATGCTCAACATAAAACGGTTCGTGCTGGTCAGCGCCGGAATTGTCACAGCATGTAGCTATTTAACCTACGTGGGCAACAAAATGGGACGCATGGCACCTAGCTCTGTTGCTGCCATCTTCGTCTCAGGGCTCTTTGTGTTATTTATAACTATTCTATTTCTGATTCCGCTTATGTTGGGTGCTCCTCCTCTCACACTCGCACCCGGGCCCTCCTCAGTCGCCTCTGCTCCACAGACTGGCGAGCGGATTGCTTGACTCCAGGTGCGTACATAGTCTTCTTTGTTTTTTAATTTTTTTTTTTTCTTATTGAAAGTTTTTAGATTTGACTGTATGTATTTTTTTATATTTTGGATTCGATTTTTTTTTTAATTCATGGTGGATTAGAGTATGATTTAAAACATTGATACAAAAGCATTTTGGATTTGATCTGTTTTCTAGTTAAATTTAAAAGTTTTTAATATTCATTAACATGGATTGCTGAAACTTAATGTCTTTGATTTTTCAGGTCCATTCAGCAAGAATGTGCAACTTATTCCCTTGTATTGACGGAGATCAAGTACAAAGGGTATAAATTATTTCCTTGTACTAATAGAGATCAAGTGCAATTTTTTCCCTTGTTACCTCATATTCCCTTAAACCGATAGAGATCAAGTTTAACTTATTACCTTATACTCCCTTGTACTGATACAAATCGAGTACAATTTACTCCCTTATTACCTTGCATTCCCTTATGTTGATAGAGATCAAGTGCAATTTACTCTCTTTTACCAATAGAAATCAATTACAACTTGTTACCTTGTACTCTCTTGTACCAATAGAGATCAAATACTATTTACTCTCTTATACTAAAAGAAATCAAGTGCAATTTATTCTGTTGTCCCGAAACTTATTACCTTGTACCAATAGAGATCAAGTACAATTTACTCCCTTATTATCTTGTATTCCCATATACAAATAGAGATCAAACACAATTTACACTCTTGTACCCATAGAGATCAAGTGCAACTTATTACCCAATTTACTCTCTTGTACTGATAGAGATCAAGTACACTGTACTTCCTTGTTACTTTGTATTCTCTTATACTGATAGAAATCAAGTACAATGTACTTCCTTGTTACTTTGTATTATTACCTTGTACTTCCTTATACCGATAGAGATCAAATTCAATTTACTCCCTTATTACCTTGTATTCCCTTATACTCGTAGAGATTAAGTTTCTATGATTAAGTGCAGCGTATTCTATCGTAACGATGGAGATCAAGTGCAACTTATTTCCTTAAACTGATGGAAATCAAGTGCAATGCAATTAATTCCCTTGTGGTGGTCGAGATCAAGGGAAAGGGTGCAATTTATTCCTTTGTACTGATGGGTACCAAGTACAATTTATTCCTTTGTAATGATAGAGATCAGGCGCAAAGCAATTCAGTCCCTTGTACTGGTAGAGTTTGATTGCAAGGGTGCAATTTATTGCCTTTGTCGCTGATCCTTTTACAAGAGTCCACGACATTACAAAATATACGTGGCCTCAATTAGTACTGAAAACCGGAAGCAGATTGAGCTCTAGATCACAGTGCAGAGACTGTTGGCGTTGTTCTAGTTGAAGATCCAGACATGTAGAATCTCCATAATGTGAGGATCGGTCTGCATCTTCTTATCTGGTGAGCTTTTGGATCTTGGGTTGAATGCTCAGGCTGCTCATTCATGATGGAGTACATGCCTCACAAGGAAGGTATGTTGTTTTGAAAGGTTTTGGTGTATCCTTAGCCGGGGAACACTGAAGGCTTTGGGCCGTTTTGTATAGTAATGGAATCTCTATGTAAACAGTTCTATTTATTTTGTTCTGTTTTATATTAATCAAAACAATATGTAATGGAATCTCTACATAAACATTTTTTTTTGTTATTTTGTGTTGTATTCTTATGGTATATTAGTATTATATATATTTTGAAATGTAAAGTTTTAATTAGGATGTAAATCTTTTAAGTATTGTTTTCTAATGAATGTAGAACAGATAAGAAATAGTTCTAGGATGTTCATGGAATCTTTATATGAACAATTTTTTATTTTTTATTTTGTTGAGTTCTATTATAAAAAGAGTTTGTTTAATGGCAAACTATTCAAGTAATGTTTTCTAATGGATGTAGAGAGGATACGAAATAATTAATAGATATTAATGGAATCTTTATTTATAAACAATATTTGCTTATTTTGTTATTATATATATTTTAAAATGCAAACTTTTAATTCAAACAAAAAGTGTTTCTTTAGACAAAAACCTTCCAAGCAATGTTTTCCAATAGATATGGAGAGGATAAGAAATAGTTCTAGAATGTAAATGGAATCCTTATGTATAAACAATTTTTGCTTATTTTATTGTGTTCTCTTACAATATATTAGCATTATATATTTTTTAAAGAAAGCTTTTAATTCAAATAAATAGTTTTAGGATGTAGATGGAAACCTCATATATAAACATTTTTTTCTTATTTTGTTTTGTTTTCTTACAATATATTAGCATTTTATATTTCTAAAAACAAACTTTTAATTCAAATAAAGAGTGTTTATTTGGGTGCAAACCTTTCAAGCAACATTTTTCAATGGATGTAGAGAGGATAAGAAATATTTATGGGATGTAGATGAAATCCTTATATATAATTTTCTTTTTCTTATTTTAATCAATTCTCTTATAGTATATTGTCATTACATATATTTTCAAAATGTAAACATTTTTATTCAATATAGAGAATATATTTGAGTGCAAACCTTACATATACATATATTTGATAAGAATTAGTTCACAAATACACATACACATACACATACACATACACATGCACATGCACATACACATACACATACACATACACATATACATATACATATACATATATATACATACATATACATACATGTACATATATACATGTGTGTATGTATATATATACCTTGACCATGTTTCCATATTTCATTTTTTGTCATTTCTTTTGGGGTATTTTATAAAATAGTGAGGATAAAAACTTAATCAATAAAAAATTGACGATCATAATATTAGAACAGGAAGAAATATATATGGCAAGGAATAACAGTTACAACCTAACTGTATAAACCAAATAGTTGTATATTGTAATGAAATTGTAGACACTTAAATTAATTATTTTAATTAATTTAAACCTCCTACATGATTAATTTATTTAATTATGTTAATCTATATTCTTCTCAATATTAGTTTAATTTAATTTAATTAATATTGTACTATAGTCCAGTGATTTATTTATTTAATAAAATAATTTTCCCTTTCTTCCTCTAAAGTACTCAAAAATTAATTCTTCTTAATCCCCCTTTTAATTAATTAATTTCAATTAATTAATTAATCTAGGTGATTCCTACAAATCACCTTGTCCTAATCCATCATTAGTCTAATCAATTCTTCTAGAAACTCCCTTAATCTTGCTTAGCATTATTCTTCAATTTTTAATTCCTCCCACTCATTCTGTCTCCTAGTCAAATCTTTGTACAAATTCCACTTGCTCCTAATCCTCAGCTAATTCTTCTAAATAGTCCTCCTAATTTCATGCTAATACCTAATCCCCATGACTAGGCACAAAAGTCAACTATAGCCATTTATGCCTAAATCCTCTTTGTCCCCCTCTCACCTTCCACCTTAAATGCCCCCTTTTTTGGGTGAATGTGAGATTTTCAAAATCTCACATTCTCCCATGCATCTGGCCTTCCCAAGGAATTTTAAAATTCGTTTTCCCTTTTTCAATCCCCATGCACACAATATCTTGGGAATTTTTAATTCCATGTGTTAGGATTCCCATAGATACTGAGAGGGGGGGGTGAATCAGTATCTAACCGGTGATAAGAATTTCTTAAGTTAAAACATGCAAAACATAAAATAACAGTATACCGGTATGCAAGAATTAATGCAATAAACAGAATCAGAAACATCCACATGAAAAGAACATCATAACACAAGATGTTTAACGAGGAAACCCAGTGTGGGAAAATCCTCGGTAGGATTTGTGACCCACAATATTCACTCACTAGCCAATAAGAGAATATTACTTACAATAGGGGCCTGCACATACAGGAAGGCCAACTGCCTAGAGCTCACTGCTCAATGAGAAGTCACACTGACTTACAATAAGGATTATATTAATCCAATAACTTGTACTGCTTTACAATAGCATCTCCAATGCCAGATTCAGTACCAGTTCTTGCTCTATTCTTTACATATACCCTTGACCTATAATTTGCACATTTGGTTTGCCTAATAATTTTCTTTATGCTTGCTACATTACATTTCTAAATGTCTACAATGATCTCCTTTATATACAAGAGTCATTTTACAATTTGCCAAGTCGGCTTACAATAATAAACAAAATATTACATATCAAAAATCCTGTTGGCCTCCATGCCGGTATACATCTTTTCTTCTATGTCGGTGTTGGTGCCAATGTAGAGTGATCTTGTTGATGTCGGTGCACTGTCTTGCTTGTGTAATGCTTTGCCGGTATGATATCTTGTCGGTGCCATGGGATTGCAAGGTTGCCATCAATGACAAAACCTTCAATCACATACAATGTCTCATTGGAGTGTCCATATGCCAACAATCTCCCCCTTTGGCATTGATGGCAACACTCATGAGAAGTTTCAAAAAGTGTCCAAAATGTGTAGTCCAAAAATGTTTACCAAAAATATGAGGGCTCCCCCTGAGCATATGATTCTTGTCTTTGAACTTTCTCATCCTACTACTCCCCCTTTGGCATCAATGACAAAGGTTGTCAAGATGTTAGTAGAGTTTGTAGTTACATTTGTCCATATCCTTAGCCCTGTAGTTGGGTAGTTATTATCTGAAAAAGATCGCCCAAAATTAAGTTTATACTATTTATAAAAATTTTGCTATCTTTTATTGTTGTTTCAGTCCTCTTCACAGTACCGGTGAGATGCTGTAAATGCTCTGCCGGTGTTTTACTTCCCTGTGCTAATGCCTTTGAGATTTCCTTCCGCGGAGATGCTAAATAGTCCAATCTTGGACTCAATTTAGATCTCAAGTGTTTTGCCTTGTCTATTATTCTTTCTTTCTCTCTTTCCTGTTTGAGCAATTCTTCCTCAAAATTTGCTAACTTTTCTTCAAAAACAGATAATGAATCCGATGAGTTGACAAAATTGTCTGCAAGTTTATTTATCTCATCCTATGTCCTGCTTATTTTCTTGTCAATATCTACAGTCAAGAAGTTTGTTTTACATGTATCTTTATATAGATTTTTATACTCTTTCAACAAACTACATAGCTCCGATAGAAGTGTGTCAAAGTCTCTGTAACACTTCTTTACTTCTTCATCAAAGAATTTATGTTTCTCCTTTCCTACCATGTCCTTTACTGATTCTTCCTTTATTTTCTCAATATTTCCAGAAATGTATTTACATAATGTATCTAGTTGTCCTAAAGAATCTTTATTATCTATATTACAATTAGGAGCAACTAACTTCAAAATTGGTATTGAATCATCTATTGCTTTATAAGCCTGTGAACTGCAGTCAGTTATTTTCTTAATGGATTCAAGTAATACCTCAGTCACATTTGTTGACTTGAATGTTGATGATGACCCAACAAACTGAGTATCGGTGGAAGTGACCATGCTTGTATTGACCTCTGGCAGGTCAGTTTGTGTTTGCATTTCTTTTAGCACTGGTTTCCCTGCTTCACTGCTTACCGGTGGCACTGTTTCCTTGTGAGCCTATTTCGGAGCCTTTAGCTCTGTTGGTTTCTCTGTTTGTGCCTAAGATCCTATCTTTTTCCCTGTATCCTCTGCCAGTTTGTCTATATCTCGTGTTACCGGAGGCTCTTTAGCCATATCTGATTTGTCAGTTGTATCTTTATCAACTGTTATGTTAATCTTTTGGGTATCAACATTTACAGTGTATAGGACTTCAGGATTTGGATTGCTATCCTCTACATCCATAATTTTTGTTGTCGATTGGTCTTCAGTGGTTGTAATTTTCACAGGTGTGGGTAGGTTGTCTTTAACCTTTATGCTTGGACATCCACCAACTTTTCCTTTCCCTTTGTCCCTATCCTTCTGATATACTTTAATAGGCTTAGGGTTCCTGTATTCTTCTTGTTTTTCCTTTTCAACCAGGAATATGTCCCAACCATCTTCTATTTCTTCTGTTACTTCAGTAACTCTTCCTGCCATCAGTGAAATATGTCGGTGTGCAGTAGAGAATACTTTCTGATTTGCCTAAGCAATCAAATCATCAATTTCCTTTGGAGAGTTTACTGGATATATAGCAAGTAGTTTTTCTATTTTTATTTTCTTGTCTAATTCAATCACTGCTTGCCTTCTAGCCTCAAGTCTTTTGTACAAATCATTAGGAATTTCATTGACTACTTACATCAAAAACTTTTTGTACATATCCATATGTAGTATTACACTTTCCTCAATTTGCCCTTTCTCATCAGCAGATAGAGTGTCATAAATTTTCTCTATGTTTTTCAATTTTCCTTCCTCTGTGATCTCATTTAGCAATATGTCTAGAGGTGCCAAGTTAGTTTTTGTCTTTTTCCTTTTCTTAGGGGTTAGCTTCTTCTTAGGTGTGACCTTTCTGACCGGAGATCTTACTACTTGTTGCTTCTGCCTTGTCCTTCTAGGTGAAGGAGTGGTTGCTGGTGAGGGATCTTTTTTCCTAACAACTCTTTTAAAAGTTTCTAGCATGTCACCTTCCGAAGAAGTACCTACCGGTGATAGATGAGCTTCAAGTTGTGGGGCTACCAACTCATCTTCTGTTATGCCGGTTTTCTTTAATACATCTTCCTTAATGGCCTTTGCTTGTCTGGATCCTTTCCTCACAAATGCCTCTACCTTCTTTACTCTTTTCTTAGACTGTATTTGGCTTTCTATGGTTTCAGCACTACCAAATACTTCTTCCTTAGGTTCTTTGGGGGCTTCCAGAAGTGCTTTAGCATAAGTTTCAACTATGTGGTCATCTATCTCATAGCCCATTTCAGTTACCCAGATTGTCCTTGGGATGACTGGTTCCATCCATATTTCATCTTTCTTAATAACAAAGCATATGTCATTTTTGTATTTGTCTACTATTTTTTGTGATAAACTTATTCTTTTCTTCATTTTTGTCTTCAATGCTTGGAAAAAGTCATGAATGTTGTTTTCCTTGTTCTCACCCATGGTATTAAATAGTTTTGTCAATTGCTTTCCTACCGGTATGTCATATCCTAGTTCTGTATATCCTATACAGGGAACCTGTTTTGTTATATGAAGCATTAGGCATACTAATAGATTTCCAAATCTGAAAGTTCCTTTCTTATCCTTCTTTATCTTTCCAAGGTTGTCTATCAGTTCGTCTTTTAACCATTCACAGATGTCAATTTTTGCATTGTCTGTCACCATATCATACACACTCTTAATGCATAAACTTGAAACTGAGTTAAGTCTATTAGCATGAGTGGTTTTGTAACCTAATATCATACTTATGATTCTCACATTGATATCTTTTACATCGTTAACCCTTAGAGATCTCTTATCGAATGTTGCACCTGTTAGGTCTATTACTAGGTCATTGGAAACCTTCTTGTTTTTGTCTGGTCTTTTACCGGTGGTCGGTAACCCTGTGACAGCTTTTACCGCTTCCTTGGTGATCTTATGAATTGCATCTAACCAGAAAAATTCTCCATGAACTCTTCTTAACACTACCCTAATCACATCCTTAGGAAATTTAGGAATGCTAAGGATTTCTGTGAATCCTAGAGTTTCAATAACCTTGTGTTCATCTTTAACATTGTCGGTATCATCACATATCTCGGTTTTATACATGGTTTTGATTTCCTAATCTCCTAACTCTTCAATGTTGCAGTGGATGTACATTCTAGGGTCTTCAACATATACAACACCTTTAGGAATTTGAGAAAATGTACCTAAGGTATCATCCTTCTTTACTATCTCGAGGACTAATTGAAATATGGGCCTAGGTCTTTTAATTACTTGCACAACAATAGGGTTTGCTATGTATTCAATTGTAGAGGTGGATGCCATGATTAAATACCTTTTTCTGTCTTGGATGGATGAATGCTTGGAGTGTGTTTGCTTCTTGCTTGAAATGCCTTAGCTCAGAATCTTTGCGCTCTCTGAAAGTTTGAAATCACGGTGAAATGGAATGGAGCCAAAACCTTATTTTCATAATGTCTTTTCGCCATCTACCACATTAATTGCATGCCGGTTAAGTATTCACTTAACATTGTTTGCTGGTAATAAGTAATTTTCAACTTCTTATCTCTAACTGAGAGAATAATAGCACATGTGTCATTAGATTGCCAAACCCTCAAGGAAATTTTCTTCAATTAGATGAAGAACTTCCTGCCGGTGGAGTACTGCTTTGTCCTGCCAGTGAAGCATCACTCTGTCCTGCTAGTGGAGCATTTGTTGGTTCTATCGGTGGAGGAGTATTCCCAATATTTAGATCAGCTTTTCTAATCCATTGTTTTGAGAATTCTTGCTTAACCCCTTCAACCTTTTCTTTATCTTTTAAGATAGCACTTTTGGTGTCTACCAGTGTACCTTTACTTCTACAAAATTTAGCAATATGCCCAACCTTATTACATGCATAACAAGTTGCATTATTTTTCTGAATAGCTTTCCCATAACCTATGCCGGTTTGTGTTCTGCATTGATTAGATAAATGTCCAAATCTTCCACAAACATAACATCTCACATTCATTCTGCAGTTTTAAGAGTTATGACCATTTTTGTTGCATTTTGAACATTGATCGGTGGGTGTATTGATATTCTGATAATTCCTAGATCTACATTCATTTGCCCTATGACCATACTTATTATAGTTAAAGCATTTTCCATTGAATTTATAAGCATTAGGTGGTCTTACCGGTTTGCTGTGATCCTGAGTATTTGCAGTACCGGAGCTTTCACCAACTTCAAAGCCAATTCTAGAAGTGTCACTTTTAGGTTTTTGATTCTTCAATAAGGTACCAAGTTCTTTTGAGCTTTTCTTGAATTTTTCTTTATGTTGATTTGTAGTTTCCAATTCCCTTTCCAAGATTTATTTTTGTCTCATCAGTTCATTTGAGTCATTCTGAGTATGCATCAGATCTATCTTCAACATGTCATTTTCATAGCTAAGTCTTGTGTTCTCATTTGCTGCATCACTTAGTCTTCTAGTCAATTCTTCTTCATTCTTCTTCCTATCCTCAATCTCTTTGGAAAATCTCATAGTCATATCCTGCATTTCAATTTTTTGTTGTCATGATCTCTTGTTTCAACTTGCTTATCATATCAAGTGATTCCTTTTCATCATTCTCATTTTGCAATTTTTCACAAAGTTCTCTTCTCTTATTTCTTGCAATAGTAAGATTTTCTTGAAGTGCCTGAATGATATCCTAAGCTGCTCTTAAATCATCTTCTAATTTGATATTTTTCAACTTCTCTACATCATAGTTTGTAAGAGCTCCTTCAAGTTGCTTCATCAGATTTTCCATCTTTACCGGTGTCAAGATCCTTGTCAAGCTGTTAGGCTTCTGAAAATAGAGGACCAGGCTCTAATACCAATTGTTAGGATTCCCACATATACTGAGAGGGGGGGGTGAATCAGTATCTAACTGGTGATAAGAATTTCTTAAGTTAAAATATGCAGAACATAAAATAACAGTATACCGGTATGCAAGAATTAATGCAATAAACAGAATCAGAAACATCCACATGAAAAGAACATCATAACACAAGATGTTTAACGAGGAAACCCGGTGTGGGAAAAACCTCAATGGGATTTGTGACCCACAATATTCACTCACTAGCCAATAAGAGAATATTAATTACAATAAGGGCCTGCACATGCAGGAAGGCCAACTGCCTAGAGTTCACTGCTCAATGAGAAGTCACACTGACTTACAATAAGGATTATATTAATGCAATAACTTGTACTGGTTTACAATAGCATCTCCAATGCCAGATTTAGTACCGGTTCTTGCTTTGTTCTTTACATATACCCTTGACCTATAATTCGCACATTAGGTCTGCATAATAATTTTCTTTATGCTCACTACATTACATCTCTAAATGTCTACAATGATCTCCTTTATATACAAGAGTCATTTTACAATTTGCCAAGTCGGCTTACAATAATAAACAAAATATTACATATCAAAAATCCTGTCGGCCTCTATGTCAGTATACATCTTTTTTTCTGTGTCGGTGCCGGTGCCGGTGTAGAGTGATCTTGTTGATGTCGGTGCACTGTCTTGCCTATGTAATACTTTGCTGATATGATATCTTGTCGGTGCCATAGGATTGCAAGGTTGTCATCAATGAAAAAACCTTCAATCACATACAATGTCTCATTGGAGTGTCCATATGCCAAAACCATGTCCATCCCCCAAGGAATTTTTAATTCCTTTTATTCCTCCTAGGTGCATTGGGAACTCTTCCCTATGTACCTTGAGGAGGGTGGAGACAAGAAATGCCTTTATGGCAAATCTTTTGGTCTTCACCCCCCTTGTCATTCCATTGTCCATTGATCCATGTGATCTCTTATTTTCAATCCTAGCCCTCCATTTCTTTTCAATCTTGACCGTCCATTTTCCTCCATCCATCTTTATAAATTGGGGTCTCCATCCCCTCATTTAACATCTCCGATTTGTGAAATCTTATGTTGTTAGTTTGAGCCTAGAAATCATCCCAAGTATCTACATTATAGCCAAATCCATATCCTCCATCACTTAATCATTTCATCCATCCATCTTGCATCCATCAATCAAATCTCCCACTCTCCATTGTTGTGCAATCTTGGAGAGCCATCCACAATCAAATAAAGGAGCACATCCAATCAAGTGGAGCAATAGGGCGCATTCCACTTCATCATTTTCTCAATCAGAGGAACAAGAGAGATCTTCTCTTGCAAGGTATAAATTAGTTAATTTATTTCTCTCATTTGGTTTTATATTCTTATTTGTGTTTAAACTAGAGCTCTACCGCCTTGCATGATTTCCCTTGGTTCAATAATATAATAGTTGTGCAAACATTTCCCTCCTTATTACAGTGTTCCTACAAATATACACCTCAAACAATAAAATTCACATTTTCAAGGGAGCCCCTTAAGACTTACACAATCAAATTTGTTGATTACATAAAATAAATAAATATTTTTTAGAAGATAATTCCTTGGAGAACCAAATATTTAATTGAGTGGAAATCCACCAAGCTACCTCATGACCCTTGTAGAGGTGTAGCTTTGAGTTGAACTCTTCAGTTCTCCTTTTCTGGAACTCTCATATCATAGAGACTGAATTGTTGGACAACCATCCATGTTGAACTCTACACATGTAGCACTCCATCAAGTTGTCTCTTGACTCTTGACCCTTGTAAGGGTATAATTCTCGATCACAGTCTCATGAACTCTCTAGGCAACAATCTATATTGAGTTCAACACTAAACCCTTTACTTGTATCCAAAAACAAAACTGACAACACATTTATTCTTCAAATTCATTAGCAACTAAAAGGAAATCAAGATAGTAAATTCAATAATACTTCTCATGTAAAACACCATCTTAGAGTGAGAAGTTAACTTTAGATGATGGAAATTCCTCCATTATCTAGATTAACCTTGTTACACTTTATCCATTCAATGTCATGTTAATCTCTTTGATAACACAAGCATGTGAGCCATTAAAGGCCTCATCATGTGTAACAAAGATGGATTTGAAAGTTCGGGCATACATGTCTGAAGATCTATTCAAACTTTAAAGGTTTGTCAAGTGTAGCATGCATGGTTCTGAGATCACAAATAATATGGTCCTCTAGTCTAACCATAGCTTTAATTGTTTCAACCTCTTTTTTAGCCACTAGATAAGGCTAAAGTCATCACATAATTGGTCACCTTGAACCTCTCATTCCCTTTGCATATTAAGTAGAATCAACTATTTAAATTCCTCTCATTCTTAACAACCTATGAAACACAACCCACTTCAACTACACTAGAGACCTAATCTAAGTAAACTATCAATTTAGGGGAAAACCTTTCAAGAAATGTTTTCCAATGTCTGTAGAGAGGATAAGAAATAGTTCAAAAATGTATTTATATGTATATGTATGTATATATATACATATACATATACACATACACATACACATACACATACACATACACATACACATACACATACACATACACATACACATACACATACACACACACATATATATACATGTATATACATAGATATACATATATGTACATATATACATGTGTGTATATGTATATATATACCTTGACTATGTTTCCATATTTCATTTTATGTCATTTCTTTTGGGGTATTTTATAAAATAGTGAGGATAAAAACCTAATCAATGAAGACTTGATGATCATAATACTAGACCACAAAGCAATATATATGGGAAGGAATAACAATTACAACCTAACTGTATGAACCAAATAGTTACATATTGTAATGTAATATAATAGCTATGCAAACATTTCCCTCCTTATTACATTGTTGCTATAAATATAGACCTCAAACAACAAAATTCATATTTTCAAGGCAGACCCTTAAGAATTACACAATAAAACTTGTTGATTACATAAAATAAATACATATTTTTTAGAAGATAATTCCTTGGAGAACCAAATATTTAATTGAGGGCAACTCCACCAAGCTACCTCATGACCCTTGTAAAGGTGTAGCTTTGAGTTGAATTCTTGAGTTCTCCTTTTCTCAAGCTCCCATATCATAGACACTGAATTATTGGATAACCATCCATGTTGAACTCTTCACATGTATCACTCCATCAAGTTGTCTCTTGATTGTTGACCCTTGTAAGGGTATAATTCTCGATCACGGTCTCATGAACTCTCTAGGAAAAAATCTATATTGAGTTCAACACTAAACCCCTTACTTGTATCCAAAAACAATTTTTAACTTACAATACATGTATTCTTGAAATCCATTAGCAACTACAAGGAAATCTAAATAGAAGTCAAGAGAGTAAATTCAATAATACTTCTTATGTAAAACACCATCTTAGAGTGAGAAGTCAACTTTAGATGATGGAAATTCCTCCATTCTCTAAATTAACCTTGTTACACTTTATCCATTCAATGTCATATTAATCTCTTTGATAACATAAGCATGTGATCCATTAAAGGCCTCATCATGTGTAACAAAGATAGATCTAAAAGTTTAGGCATAAATGTCTGGAGATGTATTCAAACTTTTAAAGGTTTTGTCAAGTGTATCATGCATGGTTTTGAAATCACAAATAATATGGTCCTCTAGTCCAACCATAGCTTTAATTGTTTCAACCTCTTTTTTTTCCACTAGATAAGGATTATTCATCACATCATTGATCACCTTGAACCTCTCATTCTCTTTGCATATTAAATAGAATCGACTATTTAAAATCCTCTCATTCTTAACAACCTACGCAACACAACCCACTTCAATTAGACACAAGAGACCTGATCTAAGTAAACTAACCCAATCCTAAAGTGTGTTTACAATAGGAAGTTCATCATTATTTTTTATATCTATTCATTCATTTGCAAAGAAAAATTCATACTAAGGAGAAGCACCAATTGGAATGGGAACATAGACAATTCAATTAGTCCTTTGGATTCTAAAGACTTCGTATAAGCTCTTTTTGAAGATAAAAATTTGATCTCATTGAAGCACGTCCTTCTAACTTTCTAGAGATACCCATAATATAGGTTTTCCTCAAGGAAAAATGACCCCTAACATTCAAATTGGGTTCTGCAAAGAAATGATATGCATTATAAGGAAAAAAACTATAATTCCTTGCAATGAAAAATAAAATATTTATATCAAATTATAGATAGATTCTTCCTTATTACATTTCATATCTTCACAAACCCCTATTTTTATAAAACTATATCTCTTTTTTGATTTATAAATAGTAAAGTTTCCTTTTGATTCCTATTTAAAGTAAATTAGAATGTTGCAATGAGAATCTACCATTAACTAAACAAGGAGCATCCACCTCTATTATGTTGGAAAAGAAAGATTCATAAAAAAATGCTCGACTTGTTTCCAACTAATTTTGATTCTATTATCCAAAGCCCTAATAGGAGGTAAATGAAGGTAAAACTTCTTTCTATAACTATAGTTTTCATTTCATTTATGTGGCCTCCACTACATCCTCAAAAACCACCCTTAAGTTACCCACAAATCCATTGATTGTATTGTGCCAGAAACTACATGGCTTGGATGATTCCCAGATTCTAGACCTATAAATAGTATGTGGACTAGCCTAATCAACTCATTCAAAAAAAATATAAGCAATCTAAAATATACTACTCTACGAGCAATATACAATATTATTATGAATACATTCGGTGTTCCCTCTTTTCTTTTAATAGTCAAGAAACTATTTTGTTGCCATTATCATAAGCAAATCTTGAGACAAGAAACTAGGATCTCATAACTCAAGGAGAAAGTTATTTCTAAGCACTAATCTTTGGCAAAATTTAGATAGTTCAAAAAGAACAAAACAAAAAGTAAAAACCAACTGAGATGTTGTGCAAGAAACATGGAATAATGAGGCTATATCCTTGAAATCAAATGTTCAAGATGCAATTGGTTATGACAATATATTATAGATATTACAATCATAATGATTTCCATGATATTGATGTAACAAACTAACAAACACAACCTTTTCCCGCTTCTTCTTTTCTATCAATGTTGTCATTTCCTTAAACCTAACTCTTCATGTTGGGATACACATTCTTCCTTTCCTTTCCTTATACATCCTCCTCATTTTTTTTATTTAGCACAATAACTTCTACTCAACACCTTGCATCCATTTCACTAGGCCACTTTGATACCAAATTGAGGAAAAAATTTATTGATGAAAACTTGATGATCATAATAAATCAAATAGTTAAATAATGTTTAATGTAATATAATACTTACACCAACAAATAAATCCCACGTCTTACAATTATTCCATTCTATTGTAGTCTCATAAGGTGCAATACTTTACAATTTCACACTCCTTTTAGGGCCCTTGATTTAGTGTGTTCTCTCATAGCTCATTTTAAGCATATTTTTGGACCTATCACAACCAAATCATCATCATTTGATCATAAGGTGACTTAATCCTATGTACTAGAACCTACTTTGCAACCATCTTTCTCTGGTCCTCTTTTTGGTGGACTAAGGAGCCTAGTGTCATATTCCTTCCAAAAAGGGCCCAAAATCAAATGTGTGTGTGTTGATTCCTACCATTTGTGATCTAATCTCAATATTTTGATATGATCATTGGAAGTTAATACAAAGCCTATATAAAGGAATCATTTCTAATTAATTTTTACCTAAGCATAATTTAGAGAATTCACAAGTTACACATTACATCATTGAACAAGCATTATTGAGAAAATATCTTCAAATTTGAGCATTATGGAGCAACAAGCTACAACAACCTGAATGCAAGTATGTTTTCATGATTGATCTTGTTATATCTTGTCATGTAATGCTATTGCATCAACCCTTGAGGAACTTGTCTAAAAATAATTGCATCATTGGTATCATTATTAAACCTAACGTAATACCATTTTGATTCTAATTTATCTTCTTCTCTACCACTTGGGTAAGCTCTCTTTATCATCATCATAACTTTAGTTGAGGTGGAAACACCAACATGAGGTTTGACTTAGGCAATCCCTTATAGAACACAATATTTTTCCTCTTTTGTGCACTTTCTTTTTTTCTTGCATTGTGCTAGTATGCACACGCTTGAATGTGCACATACAAACATTAATTTCATCTATATATAATTAATAAGGTACAATTCCTTACATATATAACAAAAAATAAAAACATATTCTTATTTCTATATTCACTCAACAAAACATTATAATTTTATAGCTTGATTAAAGCTCAACAACTCACAAATTCCTACAAACATACGCCCTAATATGACAACTAATTGGAGTTAATTGACTACACACTAAATATTTTTGACACATTGGCAATACATAGTGACACATATAATTATAGTTGGAACTTATTCAACATGTGGAGAAATCAAATATTCATTATTTTAACAAGCCTCATTAATAAATAACTAATTTTTTTTGGACTTCTAGCTTATCCCAAGATTATATAAACTTTATTTATCCCAAAGTTCTAAGAAATACATCAACCATGCTATGATTTTTGTGGCAATACATCAACTCTGTCACTTTTGATTGAATTATTTATCTTACAAAATGATATTGAGTTTCAATATGTTTTGATTTATCAGAATATGTTGGATTGTGTACCAATTTGATTTAGAGCTTTGATTTTCACACTTAATAGATCTATTAGTCCTTCTTTCATTTCTTTCATATCTCCAATAATATGAAAGTTAGCGAACAACTTCATAGGTAATATTAAATAACGCTTTATACTCAGCTTTAGTAGAGGGCAAGAAAATTTAGTTGGTTGCTTCTTGTTACTCCAAGACATTATGTTTGATCATATATTGAATGATTATGTCCAATAGTATATTTCTATAATCTTGATTACATGTACATCTAAAATTTGAATAACCTATCAAATCAATATTCAATTTCAAAATTAATAGTTCTTTGTAAGTAATGAATAACTTTATTTGGTACTTTATAATAAGTCTCATGAGGTTTAGGTATGAAGTTGGCTATGTATGCTAGTTGAATATATAATATCAAGTCTTTTTGTGGTTGGGTATTTCAAACTTTTGACCAGTTGTCTATAGAAGATGCCATCCATTTCCTTCATACCATCATCAGTGAAAAATTAACATTATATTCTAATGGAATAAATATTTATTTATAATTATGCATAAATTAAATCTTTGGATCATTTTCTTTGCACACTTTGAGCAACAAAGTATTACCATATGAACCAAGGGAAACTTAGTATGAAAGCAAATGGTTAGTTTAAGCATAAATAAACATGAAACACTCAAAAAAACTTAATAAAAACCATTATACCTCCATGGATCTCCTCTTGTTTCTCGGATTGAGCATGATGAGATTAGTATAGTGCCCTTCTCCACCCTGATTGGATTTTCTCTTGGATTATATGTAGTTGGCTCTCCAAATGTGTACAATATGATTGATGGGAGGATGAGATGAATGGATAAATGACTAAGTGATGGATGAGTATTGATTTGGCATAGCACGAGCACCACAGGTTTTGCCCGAGCACTGAATGTATCAGCGTGAGAGCAAGGAGGGGAGGGAGATGAAGAATTTGATAAGAAAAGGTAAAGAAAATGGCTTAGGGGGGATCATGAATGCCTCAGGGATAGAATAGGGCCAAGAATGTTATGAGATAATGAAGTGGTTTGCATGGATGCAGCCTGATTTGGGACCATTGGAGTCGAGGGAGCATTGGCCGGTGACCATGAGGCTCTATAGGCAGCTGAGGGAAGATGAGTTGGAGATACTGGTCGTAGTAGGATTGTATTTTATCGGCCAATGGCCGAGGATCCGAGCACATACTGCTATGATGACCGCGTTAGTGGAGAGATAGGACAATAGAACCTGTACATTCCACCTGCCCACAGGAGAGGCGATAGTGACTCAGTTAGATGTATAGAGTATCTTGAAGATCCCCATTTGCGGTGTCATTACTGAGTATCAACTGGATGCGGCATATTTCTACCTTCGGGAGATTTGCGAGTATGAAATACTACCCATGTTGGACAGGAGCCAAATGCATCTAGGTAGGTTGATGGAGATCCCACACATTCCTTGCTTAGTACTTGTGATATGCGGGTTTTTGAGTAGACAGATGATACCTGATCTGGGAGGGCATGGATTTCCAATTGGATGGAGCCGCTATGTCTACTACATGATACAGGATTGCGTAGAGTATGCGTGGGGGGCAACGATGTTGGCTCAGCTTTATCATGATATGCATCTTGTCATATACAGGGACTATGTTAGTCTATCTGCAGGGGTCACCCTTCTACACATATGGGTATGGAAGCACCTTGCGGTGACATGGCCACTTGGTATATAGGACAAGTGAGCCCGATGACCTTATATCGACAGATACAGGGGCCTTCTACACTATACATGGATAGGAGCTATCTGATTCTAGCACCGCATTTTTTAAGAGCTCATGGAGTTTACATGGTGACCATTTTTGGATTGCAAGAGATGAAGGGGGGATTGGCAGCTGCACTGGGCTAATGTAGAGATGTGGCTCTTTGGTCATTCAGTGTACGTTATAAAGTACTATGCACCTTTTAAAGTACTCGGCAGTTTTGTTTGGTGCAAGATATAGTGAGGGACATATCATTATACCCTCGGATGACTCGGGAGGTTGGGAGATGGGGGCAAACTGTGAGTCCGCTATAGGGGAGGACTAGCTTCCAAATGGCGGCCTATCTAGTGTGGGATGAATGGAGGGGAGCAGGGGAGGATCCAAGGATGACCAGAAGATATAGGAGCTCGTGGGAGGTGCACCTACCAATCCATCTGACCATTCCTAGAGTTTTGGAGGATGATGAGTTACAACCAATAGTCGATGAGGTGGTTGAAGGAGAGGAGGATGCACCTGGAGACAAGGTTTTGGTAGGAGGAGACAAGGGTGCCATGAGGCAATGGAGAGGGGTGGTACAAGGGAGAGAACCAGAGGTAGCATAGGTACATGCAGTAGCAACAGTGATAGGGGAGGCAGTCAGGGGAGGAGAGGGTGGGATGGGTGACGTTGAGCCTATGGACATACCAAAGGTACAGGTACATGTTGCGGGAGCAAAGGGTGGAGGAGGGGTATCACAAGAATATTTTAATAGGATCTTGCAGTAGAGGAATGCTACTAGGGCAAGGTTACACTAGCTCGAGGATGAGGTGCAGATTGAGAGGGCAAGGAGGGAGAGTCTGGAGGCAGAGGTGGAGAGGCTATGCCATGAGGTCAATGATTTGACTGAGAGCCTCCTAATAGCCAAAACAGAGGTAGATGACCTACGAATGGATAGGGAGGAGTCAAAGATGATGTTGAAGAAGGTTAGGTTAAAGACTTCTATTGGAGAGCTACAAGATGCTTTACGACAGTGGGATGAGGAGTTGGAGGGGCTGCGAGCTAGAGTTCACATGGCAGAAGAAGATGTTACTGGTCTACGGGGGGAGAGGGATCTAGCATGACAGATGTTGCTCCCCATAGGGCTTGCACAGAGGTAATCAGACATGATGCAGTAGTGGGAGAGGGCAGGATGGGAGGCTACCTATTATACAGGAATATGCCATGGGGTGGTACCAGCAGACTAGAGAGCAGCCTCGTACACTAAGAGTGTATGCTCCCACAATTCTCACAACCAGCAACCCACATAGACTCAATAGACAGGTGGATCAATGGGTTTCAAACCACCCAGGATAGGAGGAGAAGGGGGATCCAAAGGAGGAGGAGGTGATGAGGAGAGGGTTGGGGAGATAGGTGGAGAGAGCTAGCTCCATTTTGACTTATCTGTTATTTTTAACCCTTCGAGGCAGTCATTATATCATGACTGACATATTCATTTTTGATATATATATATATGGGCTGGGGAGATAGGTGGAGAGAGCTAGCTCCATTTTGACTTATGTGTTAATTTTTACCCTTCGAGGCAATCATTATATCATGACTGACATATTCATTTTTGAGATATATATATATATATATATATATATATATATATATATATATAGATATATATATATATAGATATATATATATATACTATTTTGGTGGTGATTATACATGTACTTTGTTATGGACATTATGATGGACATTACTTACTATTTTATGAAGTGATACATGGCTGATGATTATAGATGTCTTTGCTTATGATCCACTACTGACATGTTGATGGATGGAGGATAGATATGCATGCATGTTTTTATGATATGTTACTGACTCTTTGATGGTTGCAGGATGATTGACTATGTGGATGCATATATTTTTGAGATTTTATGATGAGTTTATAAATGTATATTTGTATGATGTGTTGTATTGAGATTTTTTTGATGATTTGAGAATGCATAATGCAATTTAATGGATTAATCTAAAATGGATATATATTGTAATGGATAAGAAAAAGGGATATGCAATGCAATGATAATGAAATGAACATATAGTCAGTAACATATCTCAAAAATGAATATGTCAGTCATGATATAATGATTGCCTCGAAGGGTAAAAGTTAACACATAAGTCAAAATGGAGCTAGCTCTCTCCACCTATCTCCCCAGCCCATATATATATATATATATATATATATATATATATATATATATATATATATATATATATATATATATATATATATATATATATATATATATATATATATATATATATATATATATATATATATATATATATATATCAAAAATGAATATGCCAGTCATGATATAATGACTGCCTCGAAGGGTTAAAAATAACAGATAAGTCAAAATGGAGCTAGCTCTCTCCACCTATCTCCCCAGCTCTTTGATGGTTGCAGGATGATTGACTATGTGGATGCATAAATTTTTGATATTTTATGATGAGTTTATAAATGTATATTTGTATGATGTGTTGTATTGAGATTTTTCTGATGATTTGAGAATGCATAATGCAATTTAATGGATTAATCTAAAATGGATATATATTGTAATGGATAAGAAAAAGGGATATGCAATTCAATGATAATGAAATGAACATATATACTTATAATGCAAAAAAAAATTGAAACCTAAATGATGCAACAAAATTTGGATGCAAACTAGGTGATGAAAATGCAACAAAATTTGAAATGTGATCTAAGTGATGGATAAAAATTTGGGATGCAACCTAAATGAATAGAAAAATTTGAGGTGCAAATTAAATGTATAAAAAAATTTGAGATGCAAGCTAAATGCAATAGATAAAAATGCACCTATATGAATAATGCAAAATTTATTTGTGAATATGCCAATCATAATACAATGACCTTAAGATAGGATAGAAGAAATAGGAGGAGAAAAATTAAAGACTCCATGGGGATGTTAGATGGGGAAAATTGAGGACTTGATGATAATGCAAAATGGAAATGATGGGGGGAATTGTGCACAAAAGATGTGGAGAGCCAACCTAGTTTGATATTGCCCTAGGTAACCCGCACCACTAATTATAGGAATCAAGATGCCATGAGAAACCTAGGGCGTGGACTAACTCACAGACAAGCAAGAATTCCCTACACACAGCTATGCAAGTGTTGAAGAACAATGATACCAAGTTGTGGATACGTACAAGGAAACCCCAAGCACACAGATATCTCTTGTACATGACAAGGTAGGTATTGATAAACATTGGTACCAGGTCGTCAGTTCATACAAGAGAGATCCTATACACACCATACCATGAAACATGCCCTAGTATACACCCATCATAAACATACTTGGATATGGAGGATCTAAGCAGTCATAGATAGGAGTAGTCGTAGGGCAAAAGATGCAAGCCAAAAATGAAAATCTGAAAAAATCAAACAAGTCACCCATGCATGACCAACTATCGTCTCTTGCTAAGAGTGGTATTAGGAAAAATATTAAACTTCCAAACGAGGGAAGGATTCATCCTAAGAGAAAAGGATGAGGTGGATGAGATTGACTAGGCAATTGACTGGATGACCATGATGACCATATTGCGGATGTAGGACTAACATCAAGACTTGATGAAGCTCACATGGAGGCCCAAGCTCAGGAAGCGGGACAAAGCTCAGTTTGATGGGGGAAAGCTCTAATTAATGCAATTTATCCTTATTCATGATTCAGGCAAAAACTCATCATCATGCAAGTGATCATTCTATGGAATGTGGTTAAGTGGGTAGAGGGTTGGGTGGTAGCGAACATGGATATCTGATGGGTAGGCGATGGGGAGTGAGTCTTACTTGATAGACGATGGATCTAGACTATTTACCTTGACGCCTGTGCATAGGTTTTCACCAAGGTACTTGCCCATAGAGCCACAAAGTGGTTTTCACTGATGGACGAAGTGATTTTTCTTTACTTTTTTGCATTTTTTCATTTTTTTTGTGTCATGAGGCGCCTATTTACCAGGTTTTCACAAGAGTGACAATCTTTTTTCAGGATCTTTTTCTCATTTTTTTGTATTTTTCTTGATTTTAAGACAATTGGTGACCTTTTGAGGACTAAACATAGAATCTCTTCAAGTGCATGATGTTCATTGGCTCATCTAGGGGATCTCCTTCAGGAGTAGCCAACTAATATGCCCCTGACCCATACTTTGCTATGATCACATAGGGTCCAAGCGAATTAGGCTCAAACTTGCCTTTTTTCTCTCGTTCTTGAAGGTTTCTTTGATTTTCCATAAGGAAAAGTTCACCAACTTAAAATTCCAGGGTTCTGACTTTCTTGTTGTAACTCAAGCGTAGGTGATTCTATTATACCAAAAGATTATTTAAGGCCTTGAGGTGCCTTTTGTCCAATAATTCTAGCTCTTGCAGCCTAGCTACTTTGTATTCCTCATTTGGGAGGATGTTCTGTAGCGACACCCGCAGGGAGGGGATCTCAAGAGGAAGGACAACATTAGAGCCAAAGATGAGGGAATATGGAGTGGTGCCTGTGGGTGTGTGGATGGAAGTGTGGTAAGCCCATAGAGAAAGATGGAGTTGGAGGTACCAATCATGACCAGCTTCATTGATTGTCTTTTTAAAAACTTTGATTAAGGTCTTATTAGAAGCCTCAGCTTAGCCATTACCTTGCGGGTAATAGGGGTGGAGAAGCGATGTTGGATATCAAACAACTGACAGAGCTCTTTAACATCCTGATTTTTGAAAGGTCTGCTATTATTTGTGATGATGGCCTTGGGGATTCCATATCGGCAAATTCAATAATTTGGAATGAATTTAGAGATTTGTTTACTAGTGGTGAAGGTAAGAGGGATTGCCTCCACCCACTTGGTGAAGTATTCGACGACGGTAATGATGAATTTATGACCATTGGAGGATGTAGGGTGGATTTTTCCAATGAGATCTAGCCCCCACTATGATAAGGACCATGGCGTGATAAAAGGTTCTAGATCTTGAGATGGAGCGTGAATCTTGTCACCGTGCTTCTGACAAGGGATACATTTCTTGATATAATTGTATGCATCCACTTCCATTGTAGGCTAGTAGTATCTTGTGCGCAAGATATTCTTAGCCAAAGTGAGACCACTTGAGTGTTCCCCACAGATACCTTCATGCACTTCACGTAGTGCCCATTCAGCCTCTTTTTTATCTAAACACCTTGGGAGGGAACCATCGAAATGCCTTTCGAATAGGGTGTCTCCAAAGATATTATAATGGGCACATCGACGGATAAAGGTTCGTTGTTGGGTTTTGGTGAGGTGTGGGGGAATAGTGTTATCTCTTAGGTGATTGAATGTCTCTTGATACAAGTGGGATTCGGGACCAACAAGTATGCACACCATTTCAGACTTTGGTAGGTCATATGCTAGTATGAAGAGTTGCTTGACCAAAAACACACATTTTTTACTATGTGTCGATATCTGAAGGAGGGAACCAATAGTGGCCATTACATCTGCAGCTCTGTTGTTGTGTGGAATCTAATCAAACTTGATTGATGTGAAATTTTGCTTGAGGTCTTCAACCATACTGCAATAAGTAAGAATCTTGTCATCTTTTGTTTGATACTCAGCATTGACTTGTTTAATGGCAAGTTGGGAAACACCGAAAATGTGTAATTCCAGTATTTTCCATTGGATAGCCAAACGTAGTCCACTGATTAGTGCTTCATATTCTGCAATGTTGTTGGTGCATGCAAAGGCTATCTTGTATGATTTAGGGATGCAATATCCTTGGGGTGTGATCAACAATATTCCTGCCCCCGATCTATTTTGGGTGCAAGAGCCATCAGAGTATAACTGCCATATAGAGGATGTAGTGACAGTCATTATGAATTCATCTAGAAATTCTGTGAGGATCGGGTGATCACCTGGAAGTGGAGCATTGGACAACTGGTCTTCTATTACCTATCCTTTGATTGATTTTCTATCTACATATTCAATGTCAAATTCACTTAACAACATGACCCATTTAGTAGTTATGTCGATGAGAGAAGCCTTTGATAGGGGGTACTTGAGGGGGTCGATCTTAGTAATCAATTTTGTTTTGTTGTTAAGAATGTAGTGTCAAAACTTTTGTATACTGAAGACAAGTGCTAAGCATTCTCTTTCAATAGGGATATAATTGATCTCATACCCTACTAGTGTGCGACTAATGTAGTATATAGCAAGCTCCTTTCCCTGATCACCTGTTTGTGCCAATAATGCCCCCAATGCTACTATAGTAGTAGATATATACAAAAGAAGTGGCTTCCCTGGAATAGGAGGCATAAGAATCGGAAGTGATGCAAGATATTCCTTAAGTTTTTCAAAAGCCTTCTGACACAAGCAGTCCCATTTGAATTTGGTATCCTTGTGTAATAGGTGAGCAAATGGGTGATATTTGTCTGCAAGTTGTGAGATGAAGCATCTGATAGATTAGAGCTTTCCTTGGAGACTGTGCAGTTGTCTAAGGGCCTTTGGGGGAGGAATTTCCATGATAGCTTCCACCTTTGCAGGATCAACCTCTATGCCTATGCGAGAAACAATGAAACCTAATAGTTTCCCCAATGTGACACCAAAGATGCATTTCTTGGGATTTAGTCATAGTTTACATTTTTCCAATCTCTCAAAGATTTACCTCGGGATAGGGATGTTCTCATATATTGTCTTGGATTTTCCTAGAAGATCATCCACATAATCCTCCATGATTTTTTCATTGCTCGTTGATATGTAGCTTCGACGTTCTTGAGACCAAAAGGCATGACCCGGTAACAAAAGGTGCCCCATGGTGTTTTGAATGTCGTTTTGTGTTGGTCTTCCTCTACAATCTTGATCTGATTGTATCCAAAAAAAAATTTCCATAAGTGATAACATTTCATGTATTGTTGTGAGGTCTACAATCATGTCTATGTTGGGGAGCAAGAAATCATCCTTAGGGCAGGATTTATTCAAATCCTAGAAATTTGTACAAATACGGATGCCCCCAATAGCTTTGCCAATAGGTATAATGTTGGATACCCACTCAGGATAGTCTATTAGTTTTATGAATCCAACATCCAACATATTTTGAAGTTTTTCTTTGATGAGAGTGCAATCTATGGATGCATCTTGCATAACTTTTTCTTTACTGGTTTTGCATCTGGACGAACAACAAGGTTGTGATCTACCAAGTCGAGATCTAGGACTGGCATATCAGCATATGACCAAGCGAAATTGATCTTTGTTTTAATGAGAAAATTGATAAAGTCTTGCCTCTCTGTATCTGTCAAGGACTTGGCAATGAGCATGTTCTTTGGAGTGTCTTCGGTGCCCATATTGATAATGTTTGTTTTCTCTATCAGTAAAGTTGACCTGTCTTGCTAAGGAGGAACAATGTTAGGGAGATCAAGTCCCTCATCCTCAAATGTCTGATCCAGGTTTTTACTTTCAGATACGCACTTTGTTTTTACTTTTTCCTCATCCAAAGGTGCCCCAAAGAGGTTTTCACCTAGGCAATCATGATTTTTCTTTTTATTATATTTTTTGCAACTAAGGGCATTGACCTGACTACCAAAGTATATTTTTTGATGTAATTTAACCCCATGAACTTTGTTGCAACCTTCTAGATTGTGCATAGTCAAGAGATGTCTAAAGCGGGTTTGTCTCATTGATCCCAATCTATAAGCTCAAGGTGAATGATTTGTAGTTCGTATGGGGTAGAAGGGGTTATGGGGTTGATGGTGTTGACATGGGTGTCAAATAATATTTCATCTTCATATTCAAAAGGCATTTCATGGAACACCTCTTCATCAAAGTCTTTGACATCCAAAAAAGGACTTGAAGAGGCACTAGTGATAGTAATATTAGGCACTCGAGTATAACCCAAGCCCTTGTTATACTTGTATGAGATGGGATTTATTGGTACTTTGATTCCTTTCTCTTCTGGCCCCAAGTCATGTCCTTTATAACCCATCTTCTCCACTATGGCTGATGCTTTTGGATACACATTCTTAGGAATTTTTGTTGGTTCTTCATCTTCTTCCCAGTACAACCGCGAAGAAACATTTGTCTCTAGACTTTCCTTATCAAGTGGACCCCATTGTTTGAAGGTAGTGTCCTTGCATTGTATAACAAGTTTCTGATCTTTTTAAATTTATTTGGGCTTACCAAATGACTTGGGAGAAAAGGGGAGATTTCTTATTAATAAGACATCCTCAAGTTTGTATTCTCCACAACCATTGTCCAGGATCTTCACTTTGGGCTCTATTTGAGATGAGGTGAAGATAACTTTAAATGTGTTAGATGGGGGAGTTGGAGAGGATTTGTTTAACGGGAAATGATATTGATGTTTCCCCTCTAAGAGCTTGCAATATTGAAAGGGTTGTGGATCACCTTTGATAGTGATCTCTCTACCATAGAAAGGGAATTCAATACATTGATGATAAGTGGAAGGAACATCTTGAAGGGAATGAATCCATGGGCATCCGAGGAGGATTTTATAGGGGAGATCAAGATCTAGGACTTGGCAAGGGGTCTCAATTGTAACAAGGCCCACTTGAAGAGGCAAAGTGATCATTCCTTTAGAAACCCTTTGTGCATCATAATAGGCTTTGATTGTGATTCTTCCAGACGTATCAACCAGGTCCTTAAAAAGCCCCAATTTCTCTATTAACTTATATGTACAAAGATTGAGCCCAGATCCACCATCTATGAAGATATGTTTAACCTTGTGTTTCTAGATAAGGGATTCAATATGCAATAGTTTGTTATGGTCCCCATCTGCGGGAGAATCATGGGAAGTGAAAATAAGGTGTTGCTAGACAATGAGATTCCCAATGAGAGCTTGGAATTGGGAAGCATTGATGTTGTCGGGGACATGCGACTCAACGAGAGCTTGTTCCAAAATATCCTTGTGACAAGAGATTTCTTGAGGAGCTCTAGGATGGAGATTTGTGCGGGGTTCTTCCCAAGATAGTCAATGAGATCATATCGACGAGTGGATGACATGGGGGAAGGGTTCAGCAGAGGAGGGACTCCTTGGAAAGTTACTCTCCCTCAATGGGTAGTTACATTGCAGTCATTCTGCGAGTGGGAAGTGGAAGGTGTGGCACCTTGAATGCATATCTTAGCGAGGTTAGATCTGTTTTCTAGTTGAGACGAGGCAGGATCGCCTTGGATAGTGATCCTAGGTCTGCTTTGGGAAGGGGGAGGGTCGACTCCTTAGACAGTGATGACATTAACATGGTTATCTGCAGGCTCAATGTAACCCACTAAAACTTCAAATCCCATTATATGATTGGTGTAATCGTAACTCACTGCATTAGATGATGAGCCCTTGCCTTTATCATACTTCAGGAAAGGTTCCTAGTACATTTTGAGTTTGTCATTGTTATTACCAGGTTTTGTTGTTTCTACTTCAATATCACCCTTATCAATGAGGTCTTGTATGTAGATCTTCATCTTCATACACTTTCATGTATCATGCCCATTGATACGATGATATTCACAATACTCATTCTCATTGTACCACTTGGGCTTTGGTTGATTAGGATCAAATAAGCGAGTTATTGGAAAACCCACCACACCCGCTTGGACAAGCTTTTGGAACAAAACCTTAATGGGCTCGATAAGAGGAGTATACTCTCTTGGAGTCCTATTGTTGGATCGGGGTGGTCGCCCCTGAACTGAAACATTGTTGGGAGGCCTTTGAGATTGATTTTGATTGATTTTGATTGTTTTGATTATTATTGAATTGGCAATTAGTGGTGGCAGGTTTTGAAGGAGTGGCCACGGTTTGAATCTGCTTTGCATCAATAACACCATCATTGATTACTTTCTTGTTCTTAGACCAAAATTTTAGTTTTTCATTGTGATAAGAGGAGGAATTATGACGTAATTTATGATAATTCTTTAGGGTACCATCCTCTAACAAGACACATTGAAGGGCTAGGCCCTTGTTAGTCAACTTCTCAAAAAAAATTATGCATTGAGATGCCAAGGGTTTTGATAGTTCGGGCACTAGATTTTTCTGAAATAATCCAATTTGATGTTGTTCTAGCATATCCCACTGGAATTTCTTGATAAACTATCGCCACCTTTGCAAGAAGTTAGCAAAAGTTTATCTAGGCCTCTGTTTCATGTTACAAAGGTCCATCATAGAAACATCATTGACAATGTTATAGGAATAGTGGGCCAAAATTTTTTTGGCTAAGTCCAAGAAGGAGGTGATAGAACCTCGAGGCAAGGACGAGAACCATGCAAAAGTGTTTCTTGTGAGACTCTCAGGGAAGATCCTACAAAGATATAAATCTCTATAGGAGACTTCTTGGCACAAGATATGAAACTTACGGACATGGTCTCAGGGGTCCCCTGGGCCCTCATACTTCGTGAACTTAGGCATCTCAAACCCTGGTGGGTAAGGTATGATGGATATCGATACATCGTAAGGACAAGGACAAAATTCCTCAAATGAATAAGGTTTTCTTTTGTTAGTCCCTTCATGTTTTTGATGATTTTTTTCATGTCCTGGATTTCCTTGATGATATCTTGTTGTGGATTTTGGACATGATGGATTGTACTTGGACCTAATATCAGGTGAGTCATAGAAGGTGTACCACCACCAATAATGTACTTATATGATGAAGAAGTGGGGATGTGAGATGTGATGACCGATGTCACAGGGACTTGAGTGACAATTGGTTGCGACCCACAAATTGCTATGATGGGAGGAAGTGGAGCATGAATGAAATTAGCAATATTGTTGAGAGGAATGGGGGATTGTGGAATAGAGACATGTGGTCAGGTAGAAGAAGATGGCATAGAAGCATGTTAGAGAATAGATGAGATCGGATTGGATATTGGCATGCATGTCAAGAAGGAGGAAGGTGGGATGGAAACCATGGGGATGGATACTACAGGCGCTATTGATTGGGGTTGAATAATAGGTAGGGGCATGATTGTCTGAGGTTGAAGAATAGGTGTGATGATGTGAGCAGGAGCAAGGTCTCCTTGTGGTTGTTGATCAAGAATAGATCTATCGAAATCAGGGGGAAGGCGAGCTCCATTTTCAATAAGAGTCTTTAGAAGACCACTAAGATTATATCAGATGAATTTCTCCATCGTTTCTTGAGTGTAAGAATCTTCTAGGAATGTTTTCACTTCCAGAGAGAGGTCATCTTGATCAACCATGTTCTAGGATCTCCTTGTGGTTGTGGATCTTGAATGTCGGCTTGCACACTTTGTGTAGGATCTTGTGTAGGGTCTTGATATAGGACACTAAAGTCATGCATGCCATATTGTTGTTTGGCCATCTTTTTCTTTTAGGATTGAGTTGTGACCATGCAAGAATAACCTTAGAAATATTTATTGGAAGAAAAAAGGCTTGATGAAAGGACAGTGAAAATTTTGGATTTTGAATTTGATTTGGATTTGATGAAATTGGATAGGTTGATTGATGGGGTCCTTAGATTAGTACACGAGTTTGATTAAGATTTCACCTTAGTCCTTGGATGAGGATTTTAGGTGGGAGATGTTGATAAAACCTCAAGCAAGGTAATGACCAAGTTGGGTAAAATTTAGACCTTAGGATAATGATCAAAGTCTCTTTTTTACTAAGGATTGACTAATGATCTAAAGCAAAATAAATACCTAGGATAAGAGTTTTGATCGACTCAAAGGATGAGGCAAAGGGATGTGGTGGATGATTCTTTCCCAAGTACAACAACCAAATGATTATTTGATTAAGGATGAGGGCTAAATAGAACTTCACAAGGCATAAAACCTTAGCGTGAGGTTGATTTGATTGAAGGATGATTGATTGAAGATTGATTTGATCAAAGATGATTGATTAAAGATTGATTGATGTACTAAGTCCTTAGAAAAAGGTTGATGATGAAAGATCAAAGAAGGGTGATAGTGATGACTAGAAGAACTTGATGACTAGATTATCATTGATATGGAAGTGACTCAATAAGTGATAGGTTTGGATGGTAAATTGTATGAAGGTATGCGACCACCCTAATTTTGATAATAGTTGGCATTGAAAGACAAGTAGGATCCTTGGTGTAAAGCTCAGACTCTTAGTTCATGACTAGCATCAAACTCAATGCTATGACCATGGATATAATCATGATATTGAGGTGCAAAAAGGTCCTATGCTTGAGCAAGATTTTGCGATTGGTATACCAAAACTTTCGACGTCTAACGAGTTGCGCTTGTGTGAGATTTTTCTTCTTGATAGGATGATGGATTGACTTCTTAGGATGCTTGTACAACTTCATCTTATGAAACATGAGGCGGGCAAAGTTTCGACATAGTTTGACTTGTTGGAAAATTTGGACTTGAATGTGACTAAGAAAACAATTAAAAAGACAACAAAGTTTGCTTGTATCTCCTTGGGCAACCTACAAAAACAATGTATTAGTAGTCTTTATGGTTTTGAGCAATGAATTCTTTGACAAGCGGAGTCTTTGACCAACGTTTTGCAAAAACACAGGTTAGTAGTTTGAAAATGTGTCTTAGACCAATTGTGAAAACTTGCAAAACTCACAAAATTTGATTAATATGCAAAATTCTGCAGAAATAGCGCTCGCGTTGTTCTGCAGACAACCGCATTGGAGCGCCTGTGCAAGTGTTGAAACGCTTGCGTACACGCTGCAATAGGGTCTAAGGACAGAAAATTGAAAAATGTAGAAAATATAAAAATTACAAAGACAGAAGGTTATACCTACGAGCGGTCACGCTTTTCTAATGTCGGTCACGCCAAAGTGCATGCCTTCACACCAAAACAAACAAAACAAGTTAGCGAGTTAGCACAAATTTGAAAATTTATTTATTTTAATACAGGTAGGATTCTGGTAGAGCACCTACGCTATTCGCAGAGCGCTCACACTAAAGCGACGTTTGTAAATAAAAAGACTAAATCAGAAAGATTAACTAAATTTTATTTTTTTTTAATTTTTACTTTTTAGGTGTTTTTCAATAATTAGCTAAAGAATAGAAAAATTGAGTGTGTAAAAACAATGACAAGAAATCAAATGGAAGAGGGCCGAAATCGGACGCGTTGTTCCCGTCACACTTGCACTGATCGACAGTCCTGCAAAAAGGGCGGGTTATAAAATTCAAATTTAAATCCCACGCGCTGAAGTGCCTGTGCACATGCCAAAAAACCCTATCACCCACGTTGTTCTAGCACCTACGACTAAAAACTCACAAAAACTAGAAGAAAATTGTTAAATGAGGGACGTGGGTCCCACTGGGCATGCCAAAATCAACCAAGGGAAACTTAGTATCAAAGAAAATAGTAATTTTAAACATAAATAAACATGAAAAACTCAAAAAAACTTAATAAAAACCATTATACTTCCATAGATCTCCTCTTGTTCCTCGAATTGAGTGTGATGAGATTGGACTAGTGCCCTTCTCCAACCTAATTGGATTTTCTCTTGGATTATATGTGGTTGGCTCTCCAAATGTGCACAATATGATTGATGGGAGGATTAGATGGATGGATAAATGACTAAGTGATGGATGAGTATGGATTTGGCTATAGTTTGGATGCTTGGATGATTGTTTTGAACTCAAATGGGCAGCATAAACTTACTTGATTTGGAGATGGATAATGAAGGAGTGGAGTCTCCAATTTATATAAGAAGGAGAGAGGAAATGGAGGGCTAGGATTGATGGAAGATGGAGGGTCAATATTGCATGTGATCCCACACATGGATCAAGAGGAGTTGACAAGACAAGTGTCGAGTCCAAGAGATATGCCCTAAAGGCATTTCTTGTCCCCACACTCCTCAAGGTTCATTAGGAAGGCTTCCCAATGCACCTAGGGAAGACAAAGGAATAAAAATATTCCTTGGATGATGAAGAGAAGGAATTAAAAATTCCCTAAAAGGAGGAGCATGGGAATTAGAGGAATAGAAAGGAATTAAAAATTCCTTGGGTGAAGGGATGTCTAGAGGAATGTGAGATTTTGAAAATCTCACATTCACCTAGGAAAAGAGAATTTAAGGAAGGTGGTTGAGTGGGGGGACAAGAAGTTGACTTTGTGGCTAATCATGAGGATTAGCCACTAGCAACTCATTAGAGGAGATATTTGAATAATGATTACATGAGATTAGGGCAAGTGGGTTTTGTAGGAGGATTTGACTAGGAGAGAGAATGAGTGGAGACAATTAAAAACTAGAGGAATAACGGTAATTGAGATTAGGAGAGATTCTAGAAGAATTAACTAGGTTAATGAAGGATTAGGAAAAGGTGATTTGTAGGAATCACCTGGGTTAATTAATTAATTAAAGGGGAGATTTAGGAAGAATTAATTTTGGATAGCTTAGAAGAATGGAGGAGAATTGATTTATTAAATAAATCAATTATTAAACCATAGTGACAATATTAATTAAATTTAATTTAATTAATACTGAGGAGAACAAGGATTAATATAATTATATAAATTAACTATGCGGGAGAGTTAAATTAATTCTACACCATCTTTCTTTCATTCTTTAATTCCCATGCAATAATGCATCTTTTTAAGATGTTTCATTTTAAACTTATATGACACTCTTTTTCTTTCAGCAATCGAGTCTATATCACTTCTTTTTATGATCAAATCATCAACATATAATGAAATCAAATCAATGTTCGCATCTTTATCTTTTTTATATATACAAATTTGGAGTACTCTTACTTTTGATAATTATTTGTTAGAAGATTTCAATTTTATATATCACAACCTTGGATCCTATTTAATATCACACAATTGTTTCTTTAACCTACATATTAGACTTTTTTGCCCATTGCTTTATAAAATCTTCTAATTGAACAAGATATATTTCTTCTTGTGAATCATCATTTAAAAATATTAACATCCTTTTGATTTAAATCTCAAATATTCTTAGTAGCAATTGTAATCATAAGTCTAATAACTTGTTCATTTTAGTTGTAGGGGCACACATGTCTTTATCATACGTTCCTTCCTTTTTTTGAATGGCTTTTTGCAACCAATCTTGATGTAAATTTGTTAATAATACCATCAAAATTAAATTTATACTTAAACAATGACTTCAAACTTATGAAAAATTTATTTGCAAGTAATTTTGTTAGTTCCCAAGTGTCATTTTACATAATAGAATCATATTCTTCTTTCATATTAGATACCTATTCTTTATAATTCTTAGCTTCTTCAAAATTTTGAAGTTCATCTACACTAATTACTTGATTTATCTCATTGATTTACTTAGGGTTTCACTGCTTGGTGAAGTACCTCCACTATGTCTTATAATTTTAATACCATTTTGAGCATCATCTAATTGATCTACAATTTTTGTACTCTCACTTCTTGAGGAATTTCCATGTAGTTATTGATCTTGCTTTTGAATATCATTTGTATATTCATGAAATCTAGTATCTCTATTATAAATTTTTAGTGTGCCTTTACAATCAACACAATAACCAATAAAAATACATTTGATTTACTTTACTCCAAGTTTCTTTCTATTTTATTTTGTAATATGGGAGAATGCTTTATTTCCAAAAAAAAATAGAGTCTCAAAAAACTACCAATTGGTTTATGACTATAGACATCCACAATTAATTAAATTAAATATTTAATTAATTTTATCCTTTCTACCCTTTATTCTTCTTAGAATTGATTTAATTTAATTTAATTAATCTTGTCTCTATAGTCCAATAATTGATTTATTAAATAAATTGATTATCCTTCATTCTTCTAAAGTCATTAATTCTTCCAAAATTCCCTTAGTTAATTAATGACAATTAATTAACTTAGTCATGTGATTCCTACAAATCACTTCCTCTAATCCTTCATTAGCCTAATTAACTCTTCTAGAATCCCTCATAATCATGATCAACATTATTTCCTAATATTTAATTCATCCACTCATTCTCTCTCCTCTTTTCAAATCCTCCTTCAAATCCCACTTGTTTTCTAATCTCTCATTATCCCACCTAAACATCTCCCCTAATCATTTGCTAGTGGCTAATCCTCATGATTAGCCATCAAGTCAACCAATAGTGATAAATGGCGAAATCCACTTGTCCACTCCTCACCTTCCAACCTTAAATGCACCTAATTGGTTCATTTCAAGAAATTCAAAATCTCACATTCTCTTATGCGGGTAAGTGCACAAAGATGGTGGTCAAAAAGGGGGTATAAATGGACACTTTTTTTCTGAAATTAGGTGAACCTTAACTTGGAGGCAAACTTTGAAAGTCATCCACTCACAATATGAAGATAATAAAAAAACAAATATTGTAGTACTCTGAATCTAGTTTCCAATCTACTAAAATTTTTCAAAATTGGATAAGATTAAGGGGGTCAAATCCTTTGCACACGAAAAAAAAACCCTGATTTTTTCTGAAAAGCATAACATAGTGTCTGACGTGCGCATCAAAAAAGTCATAGTTAGATCTAGTATTTTGACAAATCCTTTGGCAGAAAGATAGTTAAGAGTGAGCACTAGAAGATGTGTATTTTTTGTAAATTGTTTTTGAGTATTTTGTTTTTTATGATTTTTCCAATCAAGAACATCCTGAAAATTAGGTACATGTTCATGTGCAAAGCATAAGTTGCACTCAACAACTCGAAAATACAAAAAAAAAAATTAAAATTGTAAAGAATCAAGTGCACTACAATAATATATAAAGTCTTTTAAATTTGGATAAGTATATCAAAATTTATTAAAAAATGGTGCGCCTATGTCTATGAGAACTATGGAGACACTGGTAAAAGAAATTCAATAATAATATGTTATTGTTGTTCAAACTTTTAAAAAATTATATGGTTAGAAAGCTCAGAAGATGGGTGAAAATATGGTGTCAATTATAGAAATACCCACTTGATGAAGTGTAAACCCGATGATGAAAAATTCGATAAACCAAGTTGATAAAATAAAACACGTCAAAAATGAGAGAATGGAGGGAAATCAAACTTCCAAACCGTAGCTTTGTCATCTAGGCCTATTTCCAAGCCTAAACAGTCAAAAGTGCATATGGGGTACTTATGGTATAAAAAGGGCGTACGGGGTACTTATACTATAAACAACACGTATGCGCTATGTTTGTTAAAATTTTGGGTGTGTGTATAATATGATATTGTATATATAATGTGTATATACATATAATATCTAATATATATATGTATATGTATGTATGTATGTATGTATGTATGTATATAATAATATATATTATATTAAGTATATATATACACATATAAGTGTATTATCTCCCCCTCTCAAGCACATACAGAGTCTCTCTCTCTCTCTCTCTCTCTCTCTCTCTCTCTCTCTCTCTCTCCATACCCCATCCCTCTCTCTCTCCCTCCCTCCCTCTCTCCCCTTCTCCCTTCCTCCATACCCCATCCCTCCCTCTCTCCCCTTCTCTCTTCCTCCATACCCCATCCCTCTCTCTCTTCTTCTCTCCCTCCCTCCCTCTATACCCCACTACAACTGTGTCTGCACTTCTATAGAAGTAAGTGGGTTTATTTCTTGTCTACAACTTCCTCTTTGATTTTTATCATGTATGCTCTCCTAAGAAAATTGACTGATGGATTTGTGTGTGTATATTGAATAGGAGGAATAGGGTTTGAAATTGAACCACGGGTGCATTACCGTGACAAATAAGGAAACCTGCAGCAATATTCTTCTCGAGGGTGTGTGCACAAAGATGGTGGTCAGAAAAGTGGACACCACCCCAAAAAAACTTGGAAAAATAGGCAGCGCATATGCGGTTTTAAAATTTCAAATTCTAGCGTATGCGCTTAGGTTTGTTCTTCCCGAGCCTAAAAAAGGTAGCACGTACGCGTTGCTTTTAGGAAAATGAACGTGTACGCACTACGCTTAGGAAAATGAGCACGTATGTGCTACTTATAGGAAAATGAGCGTGTACGTGCTAATAATCCAAATAAAACCGCGTAGGCAGTGCCTGGTAAAAAAAGTTCTTAAAAAAAAACTGGGTCTCATTTACCCATAAATCGCATTTTTTACTTCATTTTTTCCCCATTTTCTCACCTAAACCATGAACGGGGTGCTAAATTTGTCCTCTAGGATATGGATCAAGGTTAGCTTTTGTTTATTTTTGTCTTTCTTTCTGGTTTATGCAATTTGTTTTACATTTTGAATTTAATTTCATTAATTTTGATTAGGTTTTTTCATTTTTTGTTTCAAAAACCAGATTCTTCTAATCCAGAACAAGAACAACTAAATGCACCTCCTAAAAACCCACAAGAACAACCAAATGCAGCTCCTTAAAACACAAAAGAATAACCCCCAATTCCTCCTTTTGACCACATAGCTGAAACATAGGAAGAATTAATTAATCAGTTAGGACAAAATACGTCTAAAATCAATAGACTGATTATAAAATTGAAAACTTTTGAACTTGACCATCATCAATCCCTCACCACTAGCCTAGAAACATTAGCTAGTGGTGCCATAGCTGTTTCCACAGAAATTACCAAATGGGGAAGCTTTAGGTATAGGTGTCGTCAATTCCATGTCAATGGGCTATCATACGATGGAGTAAAAAACAAAAATATTTCTAAACAGCAAATATGTTCCCTTTTTATTGATCCCAAAACTGGTCATTCATTACCTCTTAATGCAAAGAGGTTTCCCATACATTGGTGTACCAATGCGCAGATGAAGAATCTTTTTTGGGAGAGGTGGTGTATGGTCTTTGATGATCCACCTTGTAATAATTATGAGGTTCCATTATATTTTTTGAGAAAAATATATTGTGAGTTTGTGCTCAATGTGCAGCCAAACTATTTTGACATGAGAGAGTTTCATGGTAGAGGTGGTGGCTCTGCCCAAGATAGACCTAGAGCCCGTAGGCGATTAGCCGTGGAGAGTCGCCGCCCCCTAGCACCCAAACCCAAGGTGCATCAGGCTGTCCCATTAGAACTGAAAGAGTCGATGGAGCTATAGACTCTTCAGGCGGCCATAGAATTGACTGGTGCCATCATCTAGCATGGGACATCATTAGCACACCCTATTGTATTGGATGATGAGTCGTTAGAGGGTGACAGAGAGCCCATTGAGCATATGTGTGTCAGTTGCTTGGGGATATGCTTGGGGATAGATGATGCAGCCAATGTAGATGGATACTCATGTCATCTGTGCACGATTTGCGGTTGTAGATGTTAGGCTCACATGATTGAGGATATCGTGCTGACAGATGAGTTGATGGACATGGTGTTTTCCCATGAGCCATAGACACAGGTGTGTTGATATGAATTCATAACATTTTATTTATCAGTCACTTTAAATTTATAATTACATAAATGAATTCTCATTTATACATTGATTTAAATTGAGACAAATAATACGGATTTCAGGATGTAGCAGCGGTATCCCATACACCTCCCCTAGTTACCATAGCTGCAACTTCGATGCCTGAGGTATAAATTTTGTAACATATTAAAATAGAATAGTACACTTTGAATTCGAAAAAATACAAGATATATTAACTATCTTTAATGCTTGGTCCAATTTCTGGTTTGTAGGTGTTGACAGGGGACGAAATGTCCCAGATTGATGACATCACGCTCTCAGCGATCGATTTTGGCCTACAAGGCTATAGGGTATCATTTTTTGTACAACTCTTTTTATGTATTGTTTTGATGAAATATGCAAGTCATTTCATTTTAGATTTTTAAAATTATGTTTAATTTATTATCTATACTAATATCTCATGTTAATTTTGTGTTTTTAGGGTACCCCCTCCGCATCTAGGGCTCGTCCTAAGAAAAAGAATTCCTCGAAGATGCCAAAACATGTGAAGAAGGTAACTGAACACATTTTTAGTTGTACAATTGTTTCAAAATGTTGAAATCAAGTATTAGTTGGGGTTTGTAGATTGATTAGTGTTTTTTGTCTATTTTACATGTACAACGACCATTGAGCTTTGTGGATATGTTGAATGCACCTGATTCACATGCCGATCAAGAGAGGGTAGAGGTATGTATCTCTACTTTATTTTCTTGATTTCATGATTATATGCACGCGTACATGTAAACTTGTGATATATTATAATCTTATAATTTTTTCATACAGGAAATATCCATACCTATTTCGTCAATGGCGAACCCTCCTCCTTGCACTCGAGAAGCATTTCAGGATCCAGTACACTTTTGTTTGATATGTAAAATTAATTGTTTTCAACCTTCAATACTTATCATTATATTAATTGTATTTAATCTTTGTACATTTTGTGTATAGGTAATAACGACAGTTTCTACATCGATGGTGAGCCATCCTCAGTCCATTGGAGAAGCATCTCAGGAACAGGTATGTCATTGTTCTCTATATTATAGCTTTTAAGTATTTTTTATATATTTATGTTAGTACATTGTATTTTTATATATTTATGTTAGTACATTGTATTAATTGTACATTTAATCTACAATAGACTCCTTCGCGGTATGGCCATAATGTGGATCCATTTAAGTATGTCTTCAAGAAAACTCGTAAGAGTGATAAGGAGAGGAGAGCGAAGACATTAGCTCCTAGATCAGCCGATGAGGTAATCTGCATTTCAATTGCAAAGGAATTAAAGTTAAATGCATAGTTATGTTGTTAATTGTGAACTATTTTCTACAAAAGAATTCTAACTTGGCTTTTGAATTGTGGTTTTGTAGCCATCTACAGAGCCGCGCATTGCACCGAAGAGGCTTGATTTTGATGATCCACCACAAGTTTAGGATCATATAGTGTTAGTTTTGGTCATAGAATGACCAATACATGTAGATATATTCTACATTTTTATTGTATATCGATTTGGACATGGCATATGCCATATTTTTGTAATACTTGTATTGACTTGGCAGACATGCCTTTTTTTATATATATAAATATCGATATTCGATCCAATAAATATGTAATGAGTTCATTATATTGTATTTGTTGTATTTTGTGGTTGTCCTTTTATAAATTTAAATGAATATTTGCATATGTAATCAACAATATGAATATAAACAACAAAAATATATGATATAAAGCATTGCAATCGTGGAATATGATTTGATAAAATTTCTAAAATGTTGAATTAACCCTACAAAACTCCTTGTATTCAGTTCATTATTATGTATTAGTTGTGTTTGGTGGCTACCTTTTTATAAATTTAAATGAATATTTGCATATGTAATTAACAATATGAATATAAACAACAAAAATCGACAATATGAATATAAACAACAATGTGTTTGGTGCGAGAGCACCCTCACGCTCGCAATGGTCAAATTATGTTCGTCATGTGCACAAACCGACATCGCGAGTACATCCGTATGGGTAGGTTTATGCTAGACATGGCCCTGTCATGCATCCCAAAGCACCAGAATGTTGAGAGTCATATCCTACCGGTGCGATCTCTCAAGTGCCCTGAGTCCAAAAAATTGTCAAAATTTGACGGACTATTTTTTCCAATCCATGACACATACGGTCAATCTATTTGATCTCGTGGAGTCACATGAGGCTCCTCTACAATGGCCTATCTCGATTTTTGATGACTCAGAGCCATTTTCAATTAGTAGCATTTTTTCGCCCACTCCAAAAATCGTCAATTGCTTGCAAGGAAAAGTTGCAAGATTGGCTAGAATTGATTATGTTCGTCATGTACACAAACAGACATCATGAGCGCATCTGAGTGGGTAGGTTTACGCTATGCATGGCCTTGTTGTGCATCCCAAAGCACCAAAATATTGAGAGTCATACCCTACAGGTGTGATCTCTCAAGTGCCCTGAGTCCAAAAAATTGTCAAAATTTGATGGACTATTTTTTCCAATCCATGACACATACCATATGACCTCTTAGGAAACAATACAACCTCTAATGACACCTAGGGGGTCACAAGATACCATATGACCTCTTAGGAAACAATACGACCTCTAATGACACCTAAGGGGTCATATGGTGGGCTAATAAAATGATATATTAAATTTAAAGTTATGAATAGAACATCATACAACGAGACTCCAAGTGAACAAACAACGAGGCTTCACTAAAAAGCAAGTGTAAGAGCTTGACCTAACCCTAAGAGTACTGCCTAAGTTCTAAAACATATGAAGCTATTAAATTTGGAAGGTTATAAGACTGATCTCGATTGTGACTATAGGAATTACACACTTGATTTCTTTCATGGGTATGTACCGTTCCAAGTTGTTTGACAAGTGATGATCATCATATACGACCACTCCCATGCATAAAACAAACTTTAATTTCTTTAGGTGATAGGTGTTGTGTAACAACATGGGAACTCTCACATACCCACCACTATCATTCTACAGGACATCATCTATGTTAACCTCCCTCTTTCTCTTCCTACCTGTTGTTTTATTCTGAAAAACATATTGCAGGTACTCTTACTCATCATGTTGCTTTGTTGACACTATTTTCCACATCGGCTCTACTCATTAAAAACACATTCGAGAAGAATATTGCTACAAGTTTCCTTGTTTGTCACGGTAATACACCTGTGGTTCAATTTCAAACCCTATTCCTCCTATTCAATATACACACAAAAATCCATCAGTTAGTTTTTTTAGGAGAGGATACATGATAAAAATCAAAGAGGAAGTTGCAGACAAGAAATAAATTCACATACTTCTATAGAAGTGCACGAGAGAGAGAGAGAGAGAGAGAGAGAGAGAGAGAGAGACCTTGTATGCATTTGAGAGGGAGAGACGATACACTTACATGTGTATATATATGTTTAATATACTATATATATACATATATTATATGCATATAAACATATTATATATACAATGTCATATTATACACATATTATATATTACATATATTATATGTATATACACATATTATACATAGAATATCATATTATACAATAGCGCATACGCACTGTTTATAGGGAAACAAGCACGTACGCACTACTTACACTATAAGTACCCCGTACGTGCTTTTTAGACCTGTTGGTGTAAATAATTATTCAACACTATACTTAAGTTTACTTAGGAAATGCATTTCATAGTAGTTTGGGTATGAGACACTTGGGTGTTTGTGCCACATTGGGATAGTGTGTAGGAGAATTTCCACCTTTTATGGTGTTGATCTTGTTGTTACACTCCACATTCAATGGGTGATCCACCTCATGTGGACTATTATATTGTTTCTCCTACCTACCCACACCTATTTCCTACCTACCCTTGTTTCTTATTGAGCCACATATCATGTTTGTGTGCTCACATATCCATATAGCCTTGCCTATATAAGCAGGCTCATATTCATTGTAATTAATGGAACAATTGATCATTTATCTATTGATGAGAATACAATTTATTCTTATCATATATTTTGTCTCTATTGTACTTTTCATTGAGCTCTTGATCTTGGCAAAATCTCACATGGTATCAGAGCTATTGGAGCTTCATTGATTGGTTTTTGGAGACATCGTGGAAAGGTTTCTATTTTTGGATTTGAGGGACTACATTTTTTGGAGGCATCTTAGATCATTTTCAACCTCACCATTGCGTCCGGGAGGTCATTTCCATAAAAATTGAGTATAAATTCGACCTATTTTGGCGAAAATCAATTTTTGGGTGTGAAGGAAATTTTCTGCCCAATTTGGGCGGTACGGTACGGAATTTTCGGATTTTTTTTCAAATATATATATATATATTTCTGAAAATTATTTTCCAGTTTGAAATTTTTTTTTTGAAAAAAAAAATAAAAATTTGGAAATTAATTTTTGGGATCCGTGCCTTCTGCCTAGTCAGCAGTGCCACATCAACAGTACAGTTGGCTGCCAAATCACCTTGCCATGTCAGTAGCCCGGTTGGTTGCCAAATCACCCTGCCATGTCAGCAGCCCAGTTGGCTACCACATCACTTGCCAAATCACTTGCACAGTCAACGCCAAGTCAGCGCCCAGTCAACCATGAAGTTTGGGCGACGATCATATGACCGTCAAATTTAACCTTGAATTCTGCTGATGTCATCATTTTTTCAAAAATTTTGCAGGCCCCTCTCATTGAGCTTTTTGATTTTGTAGTTCAACTTCAAATGGCCATATCTTGCTCATTTTTGCTCCTTTTTTGGTGCAATGTTTTTTGAAATGGGCTAGAATTTTGTGTGATTTCACATGGTGGAATTATTTTCTGATTTTGATGGACAGAGTTTTCAGAAATTTTAGTTTTTGGTGATTGTACCTGTCCAATCCCCGTTTTTGCAACTTCCAAGTCTCCGTTCGGGCTCATACAAACTCCTTTTCAGGTGTCATTTTTTTTTAAAGTGCATTATTTTTTGTTTACTCTCAAAATATGCTATCGGTTTGTAGCAATTGTGGGTAGAAATTGTACTTTCATCATATGGTCTTATTTGGCCAATTTGGCACTTGTATTGCATAGATCTATTTTGTTGGTCTTTTTCTTGTAGTTATCAGCCTATTGGGGCAGTTGTAAAACAAAATCAGAATTCTATCTTGTCATTGTTTGCAAGTGGCTTATTGTACACGCACTACATATAAAGTGCCAAAATCATCATTTTTGGGGGGGTACTTTGATTGAGTGAATTTGGGGGGGTGTATCTTGTGCTTTTGTGCTCTTGTGTTCCTTCCTTTCTGCTGCTATGAGTTCTTCTATGTTTCCTCTCTTAACTCCTCATAATTATGCTACTTGGAAAATTGATGCATGGAGTAAACTTATGGAAAAAGGACTCAGTCATTACATTGATGGAACTATTGTTGCTCCCACTAATCCTAAGGTTGATCCAGTTGGTCACTTGGATTGGCTCACTAAAAATATCATGGTACCTTAAGAAAGTATGTATCAAAGGATCTCATTTTTCATATTGAGAAGTGTACTCTAATCAAGAATGCTTGGCAAAAGTTTCAAGACTTGTATGGTCAAGTTGATGAGATTAGGGGATATCAGATTGATAGTGATCTCACCATGTTAGATCCCAAGAACTTTGATACTATACAAGATTATGTCACTAAGGCAAATGAGTTGAGGGCACAACTCAAAGATTGTGGCATTGATAAGAAGGATACTCAATTGATATTCAACTTGATAGGCAAGCTTCCACAAGAATATGCAGCAATTGTTTCTAGTTTCCAAACCCATAGGATGACAATGGGTTCAAGCTACACAATGCCTACATTTGATTCTTTCAATGAAATGTTGATGATGGAACAAACTAAGTTGATAAGAATGGGCATTCTTAAGGCTTCTAAGTCTCAAGCATTAGTGGCAAATCAAGGGAACAAAGGAAATCAAGGAAATGACAACTCAAACAAGAAGAAATGGCAATCAAAGCCTAAGGACAAAGCACCATCTTCTCCACAACAAGGAGATTCATCCTCTTCCAAGAGGGATAACTCACCAAAGAGAGAGAGACCTACTTGTGCCTATTGTAAAAAGTTTGGTCATGAGGAGCGTCGTTGCCATTCTAAGAAGATTGATGAGCTCACACATATCATCAAAAAGCATAACATTGACTTGCCTAATGTCTACAAGAAGGATGATTCATCAACTTCCACTTCCTCACATTCAAAAGGAAAAGGGCAAGCATTCATGGCTTGTACAAGTGGGAAGAATCACTCTTTTGGGACAAGAAAAGGAAAAGCTCTATGTGCTACTATCAGTCATGATTTAGAGAGATGGCTTCTAGATTCAAGGGCTTCTCATCATATGGCATCTTCACAGTCTATGTTCTCTACATTTGAGCCTTGCACCATGCCGCAGATTTTAATGGGCAATCATACATACATGGATGTGATTGGGAAAGGATCTATTGACATTGGAGATAACTCCTTCAATGATGTGTTAGTGTGTACCCCACTTGACAAACAATCTCCTCTCTATCTATCAAATCACACATGGCGCAACTAAGAGAGTTGTGGAGTTCACACCTAAGTCAGATTTCATTAGAGACTTGGAGACTAGAGCTATCATTGCAACCGGGGTGGTTGATAATGCATCTCAGTTATACTCCTTTTCATATTTTGTTGATGATGATGATTTCACATTTGATGATTCTACACATGATGATCACACTTCTTGTGATGGTTCAGTTTTTGAGAACTTTGGACACTTGAGCATGGGGATTCTCACATGTGACCCCGTTCTTGAGTCTTGTATTTCATCTCCTCATATTGATATCACATCACCTATTGCACCGGATGATGCCGATAGTGTGATAGTTTTGCCTTCATGTGATTCAGTGCAGTAGGATATTCATTGTCTTCCAGCTTCATATTCATGGGATGATTACTTGACAGACATTGCAGGTTTGTTTGTGGAATCCTACATTGCAAATTTGGGGGACATAATTGATGACATTCATCTTCTCTTTGATGAAGGTGATCCTTCTTCGATTGTTGTGAGGGAACACTCTGACCCTCTTGTTCATTCTCTACATGATCATTCTTTCGAGGTTGACATGATTGTGGATACTTATGTACAACAGTTGGAGGAGGTCTCTTTATTTTTTGAGGAGACATGTGAGTCTTTGGGACATGTTCTACATCCATCTCCACTAGATCTTGGAGTGCCTTTTTCAATAGTGTGGCACATTTTACCACCTTTGGAGGCGGTATCTTTTAGCATCGACATGGGGACACTTGAGAAGTTTTCAAAGATTCCTTTCATCATGAGTTTTTTCATGCATCTTCCCTTCATGATTGGGGAGACTTCATGGATACACCTTTGGTTTTGTTTCTTCCTAAGGGGAGGAATGTTGTTCAAAATTCATGGAGCAGTTTCTTCATACATCAAGCTTCTATCATTGGTGCAGATTCCACATTGAGGTGGGGCTTCCTAGCTTCTCTTTTTCTCTCATATGGGGGGAACTTTTTCCTCACATGGGGTTTTGTCCTTTACATACTTCTATGAGAGTTCTTTGTATCTAGTTTTCATCTCTCTTTTGGGGGAGGGTTTTTTCCCATTGGGTTTTTCTCTCTTTCTCCACTTTGTGAGAGATTTCATTGCATTGGTTTTCATGCATTTGCATTTGTACATGGGTACCTAACATGGCCGAGTAGTTGGCACCCATCTTATATTGCTTAGTTGCATTGTAGACTTAAGTGCATTGCCCTAAGTTGCACTTAAGGGGGGGTGTTGGTGTAAATAATTATTCATCTTGGATATTATTACACTATACTTAAGTTTACTTAGGAAATGCAATTCATAGTAGTTTGGGTATGAGACACTTGGGTGTTTGTGCCACATTGGGATAGTGTGTGTAGGAGAATTTCCACCTTTTATGGTGTTGATCTTGTTGTTACACTCCACATTCAGTGGGTGATCCACCTCATGTGGACTATTATATTGTTTCTCCTACCCACCCACACCTATTTCCTACCTACCCTTGTTTCTTATTGAGCCACATGTCATGTTTGTGTGCTCACATATCCATATAGCCTTGCCTATATAAGCAGGCTCATATTCATTGTAATTAATGGAACAATTGATCATTTATCTATTGATGAGAATACAGTTTATTCTTATCCTATATTTTGTCTCTATTGTACTTTTCATTGAGCTCTTGATCTTGGCAAAATCTCACAAAACCATAAGTACCTCGTACGCACTTTTGATTATTTAGGCTTGGAAATAGGCCTAGATGACAAAGCTATGGATTGGAGGTTTGATTTCCCTCCATTTCTCTCATTTTTAACGTGTTTTATTTTATCAACTTGGTTTATCGACTTTGTCATCATCAGGTTTACACTTCATAAAGTGGGTATTTCTAAAATTTCCACCATATTTTCACCCATCTTCTGAGCTTTCTAACCATATAATTTGTTTTCAATTTGAACAACAATAACATATTATTATTGAATTTCTTTTACTAGTGTCTCCATAGTTCTCACAGACATAGGTGTGCCATTTTTTGAATAACTTTTGATATACTTATCCAAATTTTAAAAACTTTATATATTATTGTATTGAACTTGATTCTTTGCAATTTAAAAAAAAAATTGTATTTTCGATTTGTTTAGTGCAACTTATGCTTCACGCACGAACAGGTACCAAATTTTCAAGATGTGCTCAATTGGAAAAATCATAAAAACCAAAAATACTCAACAAAAAATTACAAAAAAATACACATCTTCTAGTGCTCACTCTTAACTATCTTTCTGCAAAAGTATTCGTCAAAATACTAAATCTAACTATGACTTTTTTGATGCGCACGTTAGACACTATGTTATGTTTTTCAGAAACAAATAGGGTCATTTTTTTCGTGCGTGAAGGATTTGATCCCCTTAATCTTATCCAATTTTGAAAAAGTTTAGTAGTTTGGAAACTAGATTCAAAGTACTACAATATTTGTTTTTTAATTATCTTCATATCTTGAGTGGATGACTTTCAAATTTTGCCTCCAAGTTCAGGTTCACCTGATTTCAGAAAACAAAAGTGTCCACTTATACCCCCCTTTTTGACCACCATCTTTGTGCACTTACCCTCATATGTGTTTTTAATGAGTAGAGAAGATGTGGAAAATAGTGTCAACAAAGAAAAATGATGAGTCAGAGTACCTGCAATATGTTTTTAAGAAGGAAACAACTGGTAGGAAGAGAAAGAGGTAGAGTAACATAGATGATGTCTTGGAGAATGATAGTGGTGGGTATGCGAGAGTTCCCATGTTGTTACACAACGCTTGTCACCTAAAGAAATTAAAGTTTGTTGTATGCATGGCCGTGGTAGTATATGATGATCATCACATGTCAAAAGGCTTGGAAGGGTACATACCCATGAAAGAAATCAAGTGTGTAATTCCTATAGTCACAATCGAGATCAATCCTATAACCTTGAAAATTTAATAGCATTGATATGTTTTAGATCTTAGGCAGTACTCTTAGGGTTAGGTCAAGCTCTTACACTTTCTTTTTAGCGAAGCCTGGTTGTTTGTTCATTTCGAGTCTCTCTTATGCTAAGAATGGTCTAAATTAGCTATATCAAAACTAAACTACTGATGTTCTATTCATAACTTTAAATAATATATAATTTTATTAGCCAACCATATGACCCCTTAGGTGTCATTAGAGGTCATATTGTTTCCTAGGAGGTCATATGGTGTCCTATGACCCCTTAGGACATCATATGACCCCTTAAGACACCATACGACCCATAACAACACCATATGGTGTCCTAAGGGGTTATAGGATGCCATATGACCCCTCGGGACACCATACGACCCATAACAACACCATATGGTGTTCTAAAAGGTCATATGGTGTTCTATGACCCCTTAGGACACTATTTGGTGTCATTATACATTCTCCCCCCTCCTCTCTCCCTCCCCTCTCTCTCTCTCTCTCTCTCCCCTCTCTCCTCTCTCTCCCCTCCTCCTCTCCCTCTCCCTTCCTCCATACCCTTTCTTCTCTCTCTCTCTCCCCCTCCCTCCTCTCTCTCTCTCTCCTCCTCCCCCCTCTCTCTCTCCCTCTCTCTCCCTCTCTCCTTCCCTCGTCTCTCCCTCCCCCTACTCTCCCCCCTCTCTCTCTCCCTCTCTCCCTCTCCATCCTTCCCTCTGTCTCTCTCTTCCTCTCCCCCCTCCCCTCCTTCCTCTCTCCCTCTCCCTTCCTCTATACCCCTTCTTCAAGCACAGATAATTAGGCACTTAGTTTCTTGAACTCATAGGATAAACTGAATCATAGGCATGTTAAATGGGTAGAATACTTACAAGCTTACACTTTTACTCTTAAGCATAAGAAGGGTCAATTGAATAAAGTAGCAGATGCTTTGAGTAGAAGGTTGTTAACTATTCATGAGATTCAAGTTCAGAGCATTGGTATTGATAGTTTCAAAGACATGTATCCTATTGATGGTGATTTTGCTGAAGCTTATAAAGTTTGTAAAGACTTTGAGAATAATTTCCATGGTGCATAGGCTGATTTCACTTTGCAGGATTGTTTGTTATTCAGGGGTGGACAGTTGTGTGTTCCAAAGGGTTCTATGAGAGAGAACCTCATTCAAGAGAAGCACAATGGGTACTTAAGTGGAAATTTTGGTCTCAACAAGACCTTAGAGTTGGTTCAAAGGTTCTATTATTGGCCTAAGATGTAGAGAGACATCAGGAGGTATGTTGAGCAGTGCTTGGTATGTCAGAAAGCAAAAGGTAATTCCTCTAATACTGGTTTATATCAGCCTCTTCCCATTCCACATAGGCCTTGGGATTGCATTAGTATGGATTTTGTGGTAGGATTACCTAGAACTCAAGTAGGATTTGATAGCATCTTTGTAGCAGTTGATAGATTCAGCAAAATGGCTCACTTCATTCCTTGTAAGACAACACATGATGCAAGTCACATTGCCTATTTTTTTTTCAAAGAAGTTGTTAGAATTCATGGTTTTCCTACTAGTATTGTTTCAGATAGGGATGTTAAGTTTCTTGGTCATTTCTGGAAAACATTGTGGAAGAGATTGGGTACTAATCTCTCTTTTGGTTCAGCTTATCACCCACAAACTAATGGCCAAACTGAAGTTGTGAACAGGTTTCTTGGAAGCATGCTTCAGTACTTGACAAAGGAATATGGGTAGAGTTGGGATCAGCTCATTCATCAAGCAAAATATGCCTATAATAATAGTGTTAACCGGTCTACAGGTAAAATTCCATTTGAAGTTGTTTATGGTATGCATCCAAGAGGTATAATGGAGTTGAGGGATATCACTAACTTGCAGCATAAGAGTGAAACAGTAGATGGCATGGCTCACTCCATGAAGGAGGTTCATGAGCAAGTGAGACAAGCTCTCCAAGATACCTCTCAACAAGTCAAGGCAAGAGTGGATGCTACAAAGAGAGATGTTAAGTTCTCCATAGGTGATTATATGATGGTTTATTTGATCAAGGAAAGGCTACAAAAGGGAGTTCCAAGAAAACTTCAGATGAGGAGGATAGGCCCTTGCAAGATCTTGGCTAAGTATGGGTCTAATGCTTACAAAGTTGATTTGCCTACTAATGTTTCTTTGTCCCCCATTTTTAATGTTGCAGATCTAATTGATTTCAAAGGACAGAAACCTGAGGAGATTCAAAGAGTTTCATATGTTTCCAAATATCTTTTTGATCTATCTCTCCCTTCTCTTTCTTTTCCCCAAGCAGAACTCCATAATTCTAAAAAAGACAAGGAATCACACCTACATGGAGCATCTCATCAAATGGAAGGATCAACCTATCTCAGAGGCCACATGGATACCTGAATCTAACTTTCATAGATTTGGCATTCCTTCTTCTTTGCTGCCTCAAGGAGTCACATGACTTCTTTGTTTTTGGGGGAGTATGGTGCAGGAGCACCTAGTTGGGTAAAATTCTCATTTTTGAGTTTTTAATGCTTTCATGTTTGTAATATCTTGTGATAGGTTTTTTATGTTGTTTTAGGTTGTTATGAGTCATTTGTAGTAGTTTTGATCTCATTTTGGGCTTAAGTGATCAAATCTTGCATTTCAGGCCTTGAGTTGACAATTTTTGGCAAAAATCTGCAAAATTGCCAAAAAGGTCTTCTAATTATTTACAAAGAATTGGAACATGTTTTTTAGATGTTTTTAGGCATGTTTAAGTTGATTAGACAAGTTGACAAGGTTATATTGTCAAAATTGCCTTTTTGAGCAAGAAATGTTGTCATTTGGCTCAAAAAGTTGTCAAAATTGTCAATTTTTGTGTTTTTCTTGAAAAATATGGTTATGGAAGCTTCCTATCTATACTTAGATTGATAACCATCTTTTTGGACTATAAAAAAACCTCTCTTTTCTTTGAAAAGGGTTGGTGATTGTTAAAACCAAATTTTCTTCAATAAAATCAGAAAACAATGGCTTTATGACTTGTTTTTTGTATCTTTTAGTGAAATGGTCTATATTGTACCTTCTTAATCCATATTTTACCTTTGGGAAAGTGTTCATGGTACTTTTTTAATTCTTTTTAGTTGATTGTGGCATTTTTTTCTTCCAAAATTTTGATTTTACAAAATTATTTCTAAAACTGGGTGCTTGTTGCCCTGTCAAGGGTTTGAAGCTCCCAAATGACTCCACTTGATTAATCCACTCATGGGATCCCACAATATGGAATCATTCAAGTTTAAATTCATGTATATATTGTACATATTCTCTATTTTGTGCCAAGAGTGTGGTTGGAAGAAGAACTTGAGCGAATACTAGGCAAGTGTTGATTGCTTGGCTAGTAACATGAACAAAAACTCAAGATTTACACCCAAAAGCAATTTGGAGTGAAAAAATGAATGAGGAAGAGGTCTCTACATGTGACCAAGGTTGTTTTTCATCATCTTGAAGTGTTATAATAAGCTTGTTCCATTCAATCATTTTGATTTTGTTAAAAAATAAGTGAGTTCACCGTTTTTGTGAATTATACTTGTCAAATGCTCATGGAATGCTTTAAAGGCATAATCCAAGCCTTTTATTGAAGAAGGAAATGTAATAGGGAAGTTGATTACTATTTTTCAGACCTCCTTGAGGTATAATTTTAGATAAAACACCTTGTGATGCAGGCCTAAAGAAGGAGTAGCAGTATGGCTGGTAAAGGGCAGTGATTTGACTATCACAAGGACAGTTTTCTGATTTTTCAGTTAGTATGCCAAATGTTTGGAAAAATGACAAGTGGAAATGGATTGGATAGTGTTATCCAAGGTGTGGCATACTTCCTTAGTTATTTTTAGGCCTTGGTTCATGAAGGAGTTGACAAATCAAACTTTGGAAACTCAAAACCCCCACTAAACCCTTCTTTTGTGCCATAAAAAGTGGACAGTCATTAAACCTTCCTCATGGAGCTCAAGACCTAAAAAATCATCAAGAATAGACCTCCTAGAAATCATCCAAAACAATTTATATGGTGTAAAATCCCATCGTTGGGCTAGGTGAGTGAAAAAGAGCCAATTAGGCCTCCACGGGCTAGTAGCCCTTTGTTGCATAACACACAAAAATGACAGTTTTTGAAAGAATGCTCAAACCCGTTTGTAAGAAGGATTTGGGAACTTTTTAAACCTTATGTGATCATCCTAAGACAATGAAACAAATTTCAAATGGATCCTTGGACAACGTGTACCCCCTTTGGAGGTTTTGGATCCTTTTGTTGCCTAGTTGAGTAAGCCAAGGCTATGGGCCTTAAACTAAGCTTTGAGCATCAAAACTGGAATAAAACCTTGCTACCCTTACTTGTCCATGCAAAATACCCCTAAAGAACTCTGAAATAGAGGGTTGAATGCCAAAGAACAAGGATTGAGGGTGTGTATATGGGTGGAGTGAGAAATTTGAGTAGATTTTGAGCATGGGAGTGATCCTTCACCAAAGGGGAGTTTGTTAGAAAAGTGATACATGAGTTGCCTAGTACTACAACCATAAGAAGGACTTCATAAACACATACAACAGACTCAAATAAGTCTTTGGGTAACATACTGAACCTTTTGAGCTAATTAGCCGTTTGAGCACTTACCTATCAAGCTCCCTATCAAGCAACCATTTTTGGAGAAAGTCCTTGCCAATCCGCGCCCATTTCCTGTGACGTGTGAACTATTCTGCATTTAGGTTTAGAAGAAATGGTTGCGTGGCCACTGGCACTGTTTGGTCAAGGACGAGAAGCTTGGATAATTCACTAGCCCAAGGGATCCCCACCCCTACTTCTGCAAGGATGACAACAGTAATGTCATCTCCAAGGAAGTCTTCATTAAACACCTTCCTCAATAGCATCAACATGTCCACCTTGTCTCCTCTAAGGTCCAGAAGAGATGCCAAGAACCGAGATATAATATCCGTGTTAACATGGTATCTATTTTCGTTTCGCAGAAAGTCTCTGCCTAGCACCATCCACACAACCTCATTGGTGAACAACCCAACCTCCTTGCAGACTGATTGGAGGGTTGGGTGTTTAACAGAGCCAAGAAAGGCCCTCTGGTCCTCTGTAGAAATGCTTCTCAAGTGGATGGGAGTGTCCAAGGGAGCCTATAAACCTAAACTAGGGGCAAAATTTAAATAACGGTGAGCTTTGATGATTTATTTGCCAAATGGCAAAGGCTAATTGAAGATTAAAGAAGCAGAGATTGTATATAAATAGTTGAAGCTCTTGATTGTAATAATCACTTCTCTAACCATATTAATTGCTTTAATTTTTGTAAATCTTTTGTATCTCTACAAATCTTTCCCATAAATGCACTAATGTGCGAAATTGGAAACAACTATAAACCAGTACCAAGTTGGCAAGTACCACATCGAAAGTCATGGGGACAGAGTGGATTGCAGTTAGTGACTAGATATATATTAAATGACCAAAATTATCGATCGTCGCATTTGATACGTGTCTATTGAATCCAATTCCATTCTGGGCACTTTCTAGTGAGATATGTTCCCTTCAGAAAATTGGGCCGAAATTAAACTTCAGCCATTGATCTACGATCGTCGAACGGTTTAAAATCATTGATGGATTCTAGGTATGTGTCACCCTTCATGTGTCAAAGAGGCTGCGCTTATTGATACATTGTGCAGACTACAGAGTCCGGAGTCTCTGGACTCAATGTGATATACTGATTGTTGGCATATGCACACTCCAATGAGACATTGTAGGTGATTGAAGGTTTTGTCATTGATGGCAACCTTAAAATCCTATGACATCGGCAAGACATTCCACCGACACTAGCAAGATCAGACTCTACACTGGCACTCAGACCACCGACACTGGTAGTGAAAGGAAGCATACTAGCACAGAGGCTAATGGGATTTTTGTTGTAATATATTTTGTTTATTATTGTAAAATCTTTATAAGTCGGCTTGGCAACATTATAAAATGACTCATATATATAAGAGATCATTGTAGAATATTTAGGAGAAGAAGATAGAATGTAATTAGGCAAAATAAGGTAGACCTATTATGTGAATTATAGGTTAAGGGTTTATGTAAGAAGTAGAGCAGAAACCGGTACTGGATCTGGAATTATAGATACTATTCTGAAGCAGTACAAGACACTGGATTTATATAATCCATTTTGTAAGTTAGTGAGACTTCCCATTTTGTTATTGAGTAGTGAGCTCTAGGCGCTTGGCCTTCTTGCATGTGCAGGCCCCTCTTGTAGCAGTAATATTCTCTTATTGGCCAATAAGTGAATATTGTGGGTCACAAATCCCACTGAGGTTTTTCCCACACCAGGTTTCCTCGTTAAATCTTTGTGTTATGGTGTGTTTTTCATGTGGTTGCTTTTATCTCTATTTATTGCATTACTTCTTGTTTACCGGTACATTGTTCTAATATGTTCTACATGTTTTAAGTTAAGAAATTTAATATACCAGTTAGATACTGATTCACCACCCCCCCCTCTCAATATCTGTGGGAATCCTAACAATTGGTATCAGAGCTTGGTCCTCTATTTTTAGAAGCCTAACAGCTTGAGGAAGATCTTGACACCGGTAGACATGGAAAATTTGATGAAGCAACTAGAAGCAGCTCTCTCAAATTTTGATACAGAAAAGTTGAAGAATATCAAACTTGAAGATGACCTGAAGGCAGCTCAGGAAATTATTCAAGCACTTCAGGAAAATCTTACCATAGCAAGAAACAAGAGAAGAGAACTCTGTGAAAAAATGCAAAATGAAATTGATGAAAAGGAAACTCTTAATGATATGATAAACAAGCTAAAGCTAGAGAACATAACATCAAGGAATGAGATGTAGGATATGACTATGAGATTTTGTAAGGAAATTGAAGATAGAAATAAGAATGAAGAAGATTTGACTAAAAGACTAAGTGATGCAGTAAATGAGAACACAAGAATTAGCTATGAAAATGACTTGTTGAAAATAGATCTGATGCATACATAGAATGACTCCAATGAACTGATGAGACAGAAAGAGATCTTAGAAAGAGAACTGGATATTGAAAATCAACACAAAGAAAAATTCAAGAAAAGCTCAAAAGAACTTGGTGACTTGTTGAAGATTCAGAAACCTAATGGTGACACTTGTGGAATTGACTTTGAGGCAGGAGAAAGCTCCGGTACTGCAAACACACAGGATCATAGCAAACCGGTAAGACAACCTATTGCTTACAAATTTAATGGAAAATTATTTAACTATAATAAGTATGGTCATAAAGCAAATCAATGTAGATCTAGAAATTATCAAAATATCAACACACCCACCGGTCAATGTTCAAAATGCAACAAAGTTGTTCATAACTCTGAAAATTACAGAATGAATGTGAGATGTTATGTTTGTGGAGATGTTATGTTTGTGGAAGATTTGGACACCTATCTAATCAGTGTAGAACACAAACCAGAATAGGTTATGGGAAAGCTATTCAGAAGAATAATGTGACTTGCTATGCATGTAAAAAGATTGAGCATATTGCAAAATTCTGCAGAAGTAAAGGATCACCGACAGACAACAAAAGTTCTAGTTTGAAAGGAAAAGAAAAAGTTGAAGAGGTTAAGCAAGAATTCTCAAAACAATGGACTAGAAAGTCATACCTAATTAATGTTGGAAATACTCCTCCACCGATAGAACTAATCAACACTCCACCAGCAAAACAGAGTAGTACTCCACTGGCAGGAAGCTCTTCATCAAATTGAAGAAAGTTTCTTTGAGGGTTTGGTAATCAAATGAGACATATGCTATTTTTCCCTTGGTTGATGATGAGAAGTTGAAAAATTACTTCTATACCGACAGACAAAGTTAAGTGATTACTTAACTGGCATGCATTAAATGTGGTAGATGACAAATTGAATTATAAATTTTTTATTTTGGCTCCATTTCACTTCACCGAGAATTCAAACGTTTGAAGAGCGCAAAATTTCTAGAGCTAAGACATTTCGAGCAAAGAGGCAAAGCACTTCAGCAATCAATCCTTCCTGAGGTAGAAAAAGGTATTTATAATCATGGCATCCTCCTCTGCACCTGAATTCATAGCAAACCCTAACGTAGTCAAGGTAATCAAATGCCCTAGGCCTATATTTTAGCTAGTTCTCGAGATAGCTAAAAAGGATGACAATGTTGGTGCATTCTCCCAAATTCCCAAAGGAGTTGTTTTTGCAGAAGATCCTAGAATGTACATCCATTGCCACATAGAAGAATTTAAAAGACTTTATATATTATAGTAGTGCACCTGATTCTTTACAAGTTTAAATTTTTTTTTTTTTGTATTTTAGACTTGTTTAGTGCAACTTATGCTTTGTGCACGAACATGTACCTAATTTTCAGGATGTGCTTGATTGGAAAAATCATAAAAACCAAAATACTCAAAAATAATTTACAAAAAATACACATCTTGCAGTGCTCACTCTTAACTATCTTTCTGCAAAAGGATTCGTCAAAATACTAAATCTAACTATGACTTTTTTGATGTGCATGTCAGACACTATGTTATGTTTTCAAAAAAAAATAGGGTCATTTTTTCATGCGTGAAGGATTTGACCCCTTTAATCTTATCCAATTTTGAAAAAGTTTAGTAGTTTAGAAACTAGATTTAGAGTACTACAATATTTTTACTTTGATTATCTTCATATTTTGAGTGGATGACTTTTAAATTTTGCCTCCAACTTCAAGTTCACCTGATTTCAAAAAAAAAAAGTGTCCACTTATACCCCCCTTTTTGACCACCATCTTTGTGCACTTACCCTCATATGTGTTTTTAATGAGTAGAGCAGATGTGGAAAATAGTGTCAACAAAGAAAAATGATGAGTCAGAGTACCTGCAATATGTTTTTAAGAAGGAAACAACCGGTAGGAAGAGAAAGAGGTAGAGTAACACAGATGATGTCCTGGAGAATGATAGTGGTGGGTATGCGAGAGTTCCCATGTTGTTACACAACGCTTGTCACCTAAAGAAATTAAAGTTTGTTGTATGCATGGCCGTGGTAGTATATGATGATCATCACATGTCAAAAGGCTTGGAAGGGTACATACCCATGAAAGAAATCAAGTGTGTAATTCCTATAGTCACAATCGAGATCAATCCTATAACCTTGCAAATTTAATAGCATTGATATGTTTTAGATCTTAGGCAGTACTCTTAGGGTTAGGTCAAGCTCTTACACTTTCTTTTTAGCGAAGCCTGGTTGTTTGTTCGTTTGGAGTCTCTCTTATGCTGAGAATGGTCTAAATTAGCTATATCAAAACTAAACTACTGATGTTCTATTCATAACTTTAAATAATATATCATTTTATTAGCCAACCATATGACCCCTTAGGTGTCATTAGAGGTCATATTGTTTCCTAAGAGGTCATATGGTGTCCTATGACCCCTTAGGACATCATATGACCCCTTAAGACACCATACGACCCATAACAACACCATATGGTGTCCTAAGGGGTTATAGGATGCCATATGACCCCTTGGGACATCATACGACCCATAAGAACACCATATGGTGTTCTAAAGGGTCATATGGTGTTCTATGACCCCTTAGGACAATATTTGGTGCCATTATACATCTTCGCCCTCTCTCTCTCTCTCTCTCTCTCTCTCTCTCCCCTCCTCCTTCTCTCTCTCTCTCTCTCTCTCTCTCTCTCTCTCTCTCTCTCTCTCTCTCTCCTTCCCTCCTTCTCTCTCCCTCTCCCTTCTCTCCCCCCTCTCTCTCTCCCTATCTCCCTCTCCATCCATCCCTCTCTCTCTCTCTTCCTCTCCCTCCTCCCCTCCTTCCTCTCTCCCTCTCCCTTCCTCCATACCTCTTCTTCTCTCCCTAATCCCTCCTCTCCCTCTCTCCCTCCCTCCCCCTCTCTCTCTCCCCCTCTCTCCCTCTCCCTCCTTCCCTCTCTCTCTCTCTTCCTCCTTCCCTCTCTCTCTCTTCCTCTCCCTCCTCCCCTCCTTCTCTCCCTCTCCCTTCCTCCATACCCCTTCTTCTCTCCCTCCCTTCCCCCTCTCTCTCCCTTTCTCCTTCCCTCCTCTCTCCCTCTCTCCCTCTCCCTCCTTCCCCCTTTCTCTCTCTCTTCCTCTCCCTCCTCCCCTCATTCTTCTCTCCCTCTCACTTCCTCCATACCCCTTCTTCTCTCCCTCTCTCCCCCTCTCCTCTCCCTCCCCCCTCCTTCTTCTCTCCCTCTCTCCCTCCTCTCTCTCTCTCTCTCTCTCTCTCTCTCTCTCTCTCTCTCTCTCTCCCTCTACCTCTCCCTCCCTCCCCATCTCTCTTTCCCTCTCTCTCTCTCTCCTTCCCTCCTTTTCTCTCCCTCTTCCCTCTCTCTCTCTTCCTCTCCCTCCTCCCCTCCTTCTTCTCTCCCTCTCCCTTCCTCCATACCCCTTCTTCTCTCTCTCCCTCCCCCCTCTCCTCTCTCTCCCCCCCTCATTATCTCCCTCTCTCCCTCCTTCCCTCCCTCCCCCTCTCTCTCCCTCTCTCCCTCTCCCTCCTTCCCTGTCTCTCTCTCTTCCTCTCCCTCCTCCCCTCCTTCTTCTCTATCTCTCCCTTCCTCCATACCCCTTCTTCTCTCCCTCCCTGCCCCCTCTCCTCTCCCTCCCCCCCTCCTTTTTCTCTCCCGCCTTCCCTCCCTCCCCCCTCTCTCTCTCTCTCCATCTCTCCCTCTCCCTCCTTCCCTATCTCTCTCTCTCTTCCTCTCCCTCCTCCCCTCCTTCTTCTCTCCCTATCCCTTCCTCTCTCCCCCCTCTCCTCTCCTCTCCCTCTCTCTGTCTCTCCCTCCCTTTTCTTTCACATTTTTTCTACTAAAAATAGCACGTATGGGGTACTGAACCTATTAGTTCACTGCCCTGCGATAACATTTTTTAGGCTTAGGAGCGCATACGTGCTACTTATTAGTACATAATGGGAAAAAAAAATACCGTTAGGCCACTTTATGGACTAACAACATGCATGCAGTTATTAATGTAGCGTGTATGCAGTACATAGACATAGTTTTAGTTTTCCAAGAGCCTCAACGGCCTCAAAAGAAGTTTTTGAGGTCGTTGAAGGCCCCACTGGAACTGTGTCTGCACCTGTATCACTATTTTATACATAGAAGTAAGTGAATTTTTTGTTTTTGCATGATTTCAAATGATTGAATCATTGTTCTTATTAGTTTTGTCAATAGTATTGTGATTGTTTAATAGTTTGATTCCAAAAAATAGTGATAAGATGCATAGTTATGGTTATTTGTTTGTTTATGAACTTTTATTTACATATATATGTAATATGATTCTATTAAGGACAATCGATATCAACCATGGGAAAGAACAAGCGAGGAACGATGGAACAACGAGAGGCTGAAAAGGAAAGACAAAGGAAGTGTATGAAGAAATTACGTAACATAAGAACAATGGGAGAAGAAGGTATGTCATCCTCAACATCTCAATTCGATTTACCAAACAAACATAATGCACCTAATGCAATTGAAGAAGAGACATTTGATTTACTGTATGAACCTAATGCAATTGAAGAAGATATCGCATTGAATAATCAATTAAATGATGAACATGCACCTTCTCTATTTGATGAATTGAATGTACATAATGGACCGATGTTAACACCTCGTAGAATCATTCGTAGGAAACCAAAATATCTAATTGACATTGATGAGAATATATTGAAGCCAATTCCCAATACAATGAATGAATGAACTTGTAGGAGAATGGTTAAAAGAATATGGAAAAACTATTTTGAAAACTTAAATCAAACTGCAAGATGTCAATTAATTGTTCAAATGATTAAAAATTTGAATTTTAGAGAGACGATGAAAATTCTAGGCCTAAGATCATCTAAAAGTAATAGTAAAAGAACTATTGTGAGAAATCTATTTGATGGATATCAAGGCATTGGTTTAAAATCACGTACTAAAGATTCTTTTGCCACTCGATGTGTCATTACATCAACCATAATGAGCAAGAAACTAAAAAAAGATTGTTTGATAAGTAAAACAAGTAAGTCATTAAATGTTAGTAGAACAACATTAAGTAAAACATTAAAGAGGCGGGAAAAAATAGAGGAACCTAACAATAATTCTCTTTGGGCATTCTTGGGTAGACTACCACGCAAAGACAAGGTTGTTGATGCACTAAAAACATTAATTAAAATTTTTTGGCATGACAACACAAGAGTTTCGCTCAACCAAAGAGATGTTGTTAGAAGGCGAATTGGGTCTACAAATCGTGAGCCACATGCCAAACTCTATTTGGATATGACTCAAACTAAATTTTATGTAAGATTCCTTCAAAAGTTTCCTCGAATAAGAATTTCTCAAAGATTTTTTGAAATGGCAAAACCTTTTTATATTAAGATTAATCATGTACGCACCACGTGTTGTTGTAGGATGCATATTGAATTTTCCATGCACTATGATATTTTTCATCATATTTATTCTACTTTACACACTAACGATGTTTTGCAAGAATGCAATATATAAGCACCTCCTAAGTCAGTAAGAGAATTTATTTCAAGTGTGCTATGTAATAGACATGATGGTTGCATTTATTATAAGATTCCTCATTTGTAAGGTTCTTGTGCTATATGTGGTGGTTTGCAACGTTTACCAAGATGCGTACATTTGGAGAGCATACATGAAATTGGTACGAAACTAGTTTCTTTCAGAAAATACAAGACAGTCACATATGCAATTAAAGATGGAAAACATTTGAAGAGATGTGAGCTAGTGAAAAATGATATATGTGTAGCTGAATTTATGAAAATGTTTCAAGAGAAACTAGTTTATGAGTACATAATGCATACACATAGAGCTTGATGCTTGGATGAGCAATTCAAGTTATGTAACGACACATTTCCTCTTGGCACTATTGTCTCTATCATTGATTTCGCTGAAAATTATACACTACAACCTCAAAATGAAGTGCAATCTATGTATTATCACTCTACACAAGTTTCTATTTTTGTACACATAGCATTCATGCATGTAGATGATAGCATAGAGGAGGATATAAAGGTTGTAAGAGACTATCACTTCTACATAAATGATGATCATATTCATTCATCAGAGTTTGTACAAGGATGCGTTAAAGTTTTCTATGATATTTTAAGGGAAAGGAACATACGATACAACTGACACTTAATATGGTTGGATAATTGCACCACACAATTCAAGAATGCAAGGATGTTTTATTGGTTGACAAGGATGCATATGAGAAGAAGTGTACAACATTTTTGGAATTTCACTGAGGCTGGACATAGTAAGGGAGAGCACAATGGTGCAGGAGCATGTGTGAAAAGAGCCCTAGCTAGAGAAGAATTGAAGTATGAAGGTGGTGCTGAGTTGATAGATGCAGAAATAATTGTGCGATGGTGTAAGTCTATGATGGATCCAAGTAATTGAGGTATGTCAATGGTTCATAGATTTTTTTGGTTGATCACTGAATCTAACATTGAAAGTTTTCTAGATTGTTGTATAGTTGCAAGATCAAGTAACATGCACTCATTTATGAGTTCAAATTCAAGTTCACTGGTAATTTATATGACACAGATGGTATGTTTTTTCTCTTCATGCATGTATTGTTTGTGGGAAGAATGTTAATCACAAGAGTGGGTTGACAAATGGTCTTGTAGACCATTGGTTCCCATTGATTCATATCAATTTTCCAGAGCACTACAATTGAGCCAGATGGAGACATCATTTGATTTTGACCATGTATCTGACCTAGTGGATTCAGGTGATTTTTTGAGTTAATTTTTTTGCAAGTATTCTTTTTGGTTCATTTTGTTGTTCATCATACTTTATTTTTGGTATTAATTAACACTTTATAAAATGCAGGTCATGTGTATGCAGTTGTTGCAGAAGAGAGCAATGAAGAAGAAACATATTACTATTTGTGTCATTGTGTTGAGCCAAAAAGAAAATTGACAACCACAATCATTGACGGAGAGGGGATTGAGTACCCAATAGGGTATGTTGTCATGACAGAAACATGGCTTCAGAGATACCCTATCAAGAATTCTGATGTTTGGTTGTTCAAGGACTTTGAAACGCACATACATATTCTTCATTTCTCTAACCTTGTTGTTGCAACAAATATTCATTTGATGAAGTATCATGGTAGACCTCATAACAAGATTTTATGGAAAGTTCATGAATCTGACCATGAGGTAATACTTGACACAATATGAGTTAGAGCTAATCCTGAAGGCTAACTTGATTGATTCTACAGTTCAGAGTAGAATGATTTTGAGAATTCTGTATAAATCATTGATGAATTGTTCTATATTCATTTTTTGTATATATAAATGCCCATGAGCTAATTTTTACATGTTTAGGGGCATAATCTTGTATATTTAAATGGCAATGAGCTGATTTGTACATATGTACATGCCAAATTTTGTATATTAAATGGCAATGAGATGAATCACACATATTGTAATGCCAAATTTTGTATAAAAGCCCATGAGATGATTGTAAGACATTTTTTTGTATAATAAAATAGCCAAGAGCTAATTTGACCATATTTAGAGGCAAATTTTTGAATAATGTGTGACAATGTTTTGTGACTAGTTTCTGTGTCAATGTTTTGTGACTTATGTTTTGAGTATATGTGATGTGATAAGGTCAATCATGAGCATTATTAATTCTTGTATAATCATGGAGAATTATTTGAGTCATTATCGGGTCATAGGGGTCAAAGATTGAGAGTAGATACAATTTGAGCAAAAATTGTCATTATTGTCAAAAAAATTATCAAAAAAGTTGTTAAGCAACTTGTACATTGCGTCGATAGGGTATGACTCTTGATGCTCTGACACTTTGGGATGCATGATAGGGGCATACCTAGCATAAAACTTCCCACCAAGATGGGCTCATGATGTCGGTTTGTGCACACGACGAGCTGAATCAATTCTAGCCAATCTTGCAACTTTGCATTGCATGCAACTAACGGTTTTTGCAGCAGGCGAAAAAATGCTACCAATTGAATGACTTCGAGTCATCAAAAACCAAGATAGGCTATTTTAGAGGATCCTCACATGACCCCACAAGTTCAAATGGATCGACCATATGTGTCCTAGATTTGAAGAAATAGTCTGTCAAATTTTAACAATTTTTTGGACTGAGGGCACTTGAGAGATCGCGCCGGTAGAGTATTACTCTCGACGTTCTGGTGCTTTGGGATGCATGAAAAGGGCATGCCTAGTGTAAAAATGCCCACCTAGATGCACTCATGATGTCGGTTTGTGTATAGGACGAGCCAAATCAATTCTAGCCAATCCTGCAACTTTGCATTGCATGCAACTCATAGTTTTTGTAGCAGGCAAAAAATGCTACCAATTGAAAATGGCTCCAAGTCGTCAAAAAATGAGATATGAAATTCTAGAGGAGCCTTAGGAGACCCTACGGGTTTAAATGGATTGACCATATGTGTCCTGGATTTGAAGAAACAGTTCATCAAATTTTGACAATTTTTTGGACTCAGGGCACTTGAGAGATCGTGTCAGTAGGGTATGACTCTCAACATTTTGGTTCTTTGGGATGCACGATAGGGGAATGCCTAGTGTAAACCTTCCCACATGGATGCACTTGTGACATCAGTTTGTGCACATGACGAGCCAAATCAATTCTAGCCAATCTTGCAACTTTGCATTGCATGCAACTGATGGTTTTTGTAGCAGACGAAAAATACTAACAATTGAAAATGACTCCGAGTCATCAAAAACTGAGATAGGCCATTGTATTGGAGCCTCAAGAAACCCCATAGGTTCAAACAAATTGACCATTTGTGTCCTGGATTTGAAGAAACAATCTGTCAAATTTTGACAATTTTTTGGACTCAGGGCACTTGAGAGATCGCACCGATAGGGTATGACTCTTGACATTCTGACGCTTTGGGATGCATGATAGGGGCATGCCTAGCATAAACCTACCCACCGAGACATGCTCATGATGTCAGTTTGTGCACATGACGAACAAAATTTGACCATTGCGAGCATGAGGGTGCTCTCACACCAAACACATATTGTTGTTTATATTCATATTGTCCATTTTTGTTTTTTATATTCATATTGTTGATTACATATGCAAATATTCATTTAAATTTATAAAAGGGCAGCCACCAAATACAGTGAATATACAATAATGAACTGAATACAAGGAGTTTTGTAGAGTTAATTCAACATTTTAGAAATTTTATCAAATCATATTCCATGATTACAATGTTTTATATCATATATTTTTGTTGTTTATATTTGTATTGTTGTTTACATAGGCAAATGATCAATTAAATTTATAAAAGGACAACCACAAAATACAATGAATAGAAAATAATGAACTCACTACACATTTATTGGATCGAATAGACATTTATATATATATAAGGCATGTCTGCCAAGTCAATACAAGTATTACAAAAAAGTGGCATATGCCATGTCCAAATCGATATACAATAAAAATGTAGAATATATCTATATGATCCTAAACTTGTGGTGGATCATCAAAATCAAGCCTCTTCGATGTAGTATGCGGCTCTATAGATGGTTGCAAAACCACAATTTAAAAGCCAAGTTAGAATTATTTTGTTAAAAATAGTTCACTATTAACAACATAACTATGCTTTTAACTATAATTCCTTTGCAATTGAAATGTAGATTACCTCATTGGCTGATCTAGGAGCTAATTTCTTCGCTCTCCTCTCCTTGTCACTCTTAGGAGTTTTCTTGAAGACATACTTAAATGGATCCACATTATGGTCGTACTGCAAAGGGGTCTATTGTAGATTAAATGTACAATTAGCTATAATATAGAGAACAATGATGTACATGTGCCTAAGATGCTTCTCCAATGGACTAAGGATGGCTCATCATCAATGGAGAAACTATCGCTATTACCTATACAAAAATGTTCAAAGATTAAATACAATTAATATAATGATAAGTATTGTAGGTTAAAAACAATTAATGTAATATATCAAACAAAAGTGTGTTGGTATTTTGGTATGATTTTTTCATTGATGTCAACACCTACTAATACTTATCAACTCTGGCACTTTGGAGAATCTGCAACATTCACCGGCAAGCAAATGACTCATGCACTGTCACCGATATCTGGTACACCAACAGGACATAATGATCACTGACACCTGGAATGGCATGGAAAACACTTGGTTATGTCGAAGACATCGTTTGGATACCTTGTCTTGGAGATTTGATTATTGGTATATTCATATTTGCATATTTGTTGTTACTGGCAAATAGGTCCAGGTTATACACCGGCAGGTTTATCTTTTCTAGATCAGCATGGCACGCTATGGAGATGATTTATTATTGGTGTAAATGCATTAAGTCGACATGTTGAATCGGTTATTGCATTGAGTATTATTTTAATTCTAAATTGATTTTATTGTAATATCTTTTAGAGCCGAGCTACTAAAATTGGTCCTAGGTTATGATATAAATGTAAAATCTTATTTGTAAGATTGAATGTGGAATGCGAAAAAGAATTGTGTGAAGGTATATGCGAGATTAAGCAGAGCTATACACATAGACATCATTTGAAGATGAAGCAAGGTTTTTGTGAAAGCATATCAAACTACACCGATACTGAATCCAGCATATGAAGATGCTATTTTGAGCAGTACGTCCTTATTGGATTTAACCATCCAATTGTAGTCGATGTGACTCCTATTTTGTGTTTGAGTAATGAGCTCTAGGCGCTTGGCCTTTCTGCATGTGCAGACCCCATTTGTATACACTTACTATATGCAGTAGTATCATCTGATTGTGGGTAAGGTTTACCACCATGGTTTTTCCCCTTACAGGGTTTCCACATACAAATATTGGTGTTAAGTGTTGTGGATGACTTTGTCTTTTTGTTTCATGCATTAATCCTTACCGGTATGGCAATTATCTGATAAAACTATCCATCGGTATAAAAGACTGGTTCAGCGGTATTAAGCAGTAAGTTGGTTAAGTTGCTTTGTTTTGAATTTATTTGACAACTGATTCACCCCCCCCCCCCCTCAGTTGTCTCCAGGACCTAACAAAGTGTACCAGATCCTGAGGTACTTCTCCAGTGCATGGAGAAGGGTTCGCCATTGATGAAATAGGTATGGATATTTCTTGTATGAAAAAAATATAAGATTATAATATATCACAAGTTCACATGTAGGCATGCATATAATCATGAAATCAAGAAAATAAAGTAGAGATACATACCTCTGCCCTCTCTTGATCCACGAGTGAATCAGGTGCATTCAACAAATCCACATAGCTCAATGGTCATTGTAGATGTAAAATAGACAAAAAACACTAATCAATCTACAAACCCCAACTAATACTTGATTTCAACATTTTCAAACAATTGTACAACTAAAAATGTGCTCAATTACCTTCTTCCCATGTTTTGGCGTCTTCGAGGAATTCTTTTTCTTAGGAAAAGCCCTAGACGCAGAGGGGGTACCCTAAAAAAACAAAATTAACATGAGATATTAATACATATGATATATTAAACATAATTTTTAAATTTTTAAATGAAATGACTTGCATATTCCATCAAAACAATACATAAAAAAGGGTTGTGTACAAAATATAATACCGTATAGCCTTGTAGGCCAAAATCGATTGCTGAGAGCATGATGTCGTCAATCTAGGACATTTGGTCCCCTGTCAACACCTACAAACCAAAAATTAGACCAAGCATTAAAGATAGTTAGTATATCTTGTATTTTTTTGAATTCAAAGTGTACTATTCTATTTTAACATGTTACAAAATTTATACCTCAGTCATCGAAGTTGCAGCTATAGTAACTAGGGGAGGAGTATGGGATATTGTTGCTACAACCTGAAATGCATAATATTTGTCTCAATTTAAATCGATGTATAAATGAAAATAAATTTATGTAATTACAAACTTAAAGTGACTGATAAATAAAATTCTATGAATTCAGATCAACACACCTGTGTCTGTTGCTCATGGGCAAACACCATGTCCATCAACTCATCTGTTAGCATGAAATCCTCAGCTGTGCGGGTCTGACATTTACTCCCACAAATCATGCACATATGAGATGTGGATCCATTTGCACTAGTTGTATCATTTATCCCTAAGCATATCCCTAAGCAACTGACACATATATGTTGGATGGGCTCTCTGTCGCCACCTAGAGGAACTTGTTAGGTCCCAGAAGCAACTGAGAGGGGGGGGTGAATCAGTTGCTCAATACAAATTTAAACCAAAAACACTTAACCAAATTATTACTTAATACCGGTGAACCATTCTGTTATACCGGTGGGTAGTTTTAATAGATAAATGTAATACCGGCAAAGAATAATGCATGAAACAAAAAGACAAAGTCATCCACAACACATAACACCAATATTTGTACGTGGAAACCCTGTAAGGGGAAAAACCATAGTGGGAAACCTTACCCACAATTAGATGATACTACTGCAGCTAGTAAGTGTACATAAATGGGGTCTACACATGCAGAAAGGCCAAGCGCCTAGAGCTCACTGCTCAAACACAAATGGGAGTCACACTGACTACAATTGGATGGTTAAATCCAATAAGAATGTACTGCTCAAAGTAGCATCTTCATATGATGGATTCAATACTGATGTAGTTCTGATATGCTTTCACAAAAACCTAGCTTCACCTTCAAAAGATGTTTGTGTGTATAGCTCTTCTTAATCTCGCATATACCTTCACACAATTCCTTTTTGCATTCCACACACGATCTTACAATTAATATCTTACATTTATACCATAACCTAAGACCAATTTTAGTAGGTCGGCTCTTCAAGATATTACAATAAAATCATTTTACAAATAATACAATATCTAATGCAATAACTGATTCAACTTGTTGGCTCAATGCATTTACAACAATAATTAATCATCTCTATAGCATGTCGTGTTGATCTGGAAAAGATATGCCTGTCGATGCATAACCTGGACCTATTTGTCGATAACAGCAAATATGCAAATATGAATATGCTAATAAACAATTCTCCAAGATAAGATTTCCAAACAATGTCTTCGACATTACCAAGTGTTTTCCATGCCATTCCAAGTGCCGGTGATCATTATATCCTATCGGTGTATCATATATCGGTGATTGTGCAAAAGTCACTTGCTGCCGGTGAATGTTTCTGGATCTCCAAAGTGCTAGAGTTTTAGTAGGTGTTAACATCAATGACAAAACCATACCAAAATACCAACAATCTCCCCCTTTGGCATTGATTGCAACATAAGATGGAAAAACCATCAAAGTGCCAAAACAGAAATGCCAAATACAAAAACCAACAATATCTCCCTAAAGTAACAATCTCTCCCCCTGAGAGTAACATGAGTTTCCTTTTTTCTGTACCAATCTCTCCCTAAAAGATAATGTGTTTTTCCATAGATATCACTCCCCCTTTAACTTCGAATGCCAAAGTTGCAACAAAACCAAGTTCATATACAAAATACCAATCAATACAAATATACCAACTACTCCCCTTGTGAAGTAGCTTCCTCATCAAAGCCGGAGTAAAATATTTCTCTGTGAATTTTGTCGGTTGATGACAGTCATCAACTTTCTAAGTATCTACCGGTGGGCATATGACCCCAAGATTTTCTCTAAGATATTCAAAAGTCTCCATAGGCAAAGGTTTAGTGAAAATATCTACAAGTTGTTCTTTAGTATTCACATAAACCAGTTTTATTTCTTTTGCTTCAACATTCTCCCTTAGAAAATTCAATTTGATTGAAACATGTTTTTGTAGCGTCCTAAAATTGTGACACTTGCAATTTCGACTGCATTTGGGTCTTCACGATGGCGGCGCAACGTTGAACCTAAATGGAGACCCCGAAACCTGCTTGTGACATCAAAAACTGCATATTTCTGCACCTTGGCATGGTCCCTCCTTGCACCCTGCTGTTCCGGGAGGTGGGACCATGGCGCCCAGCGCCCTGGTCCCTGGCCCTATTTTGGGCCTGGTCTCCTTTTGGGCATCGGGTCTTGAAGTTTGCAAATTGGAAAATATTGTTTCTAGGTCGGCCTAAGGTCGGGAAAATCAATCTCTCAACCCTAATTGACAAGTATATAAACTACATTTCCTCTTCCAAAAAAAAGAGAGAAAAAGATATGTGTGCAAGACGCAGAAGCAATATTCAAACATTCAAACATTCAAGCATTCAAGCATTCCTTCAAGCAATTGAGCATTCTAAGTCTCCATTCAAGGCTAGGTGTTGTATTCAAGACAAGGATTCAACCATTGAAGAGGAGATCATTTACAACACACAACATACAACATACATTACACCTTCGCATGTAAGAATACAAACATTCTTACAACAAGGTATCAGTACTTGTTTACATTACAAACATTTACATTTACAGCATTCTCATTTCTTGGTTAATTCCAAAACTGGGGTTTGACCTAAAGGCAAACCCCTAATCCCTAACCCCCCAATCATCCTCTCTTTTCTGTGTGTAGGTTGCAGGTACGCGGCTGTAATTGAAGATCTGGAAACCTTATGCAGAGATGAACAGATCCCCCTTCTTTTCGCGGATTTTTCGGAGGACCGTGTGCACTCCGGGCGCCATCATCCTGTCAACTTTCACTCAAATTTGCAGAACAGCATCGTCTCGACATTTTATTGCTAATTCCAGGTCCGCAGCTTCATCCCATATCCCTATCTCTGTTTATAAGTGAATCTTTCTTACTTTACATGCATTCCTAGTTCAATCATTCTATCTACATTCTTTACAAAAGAGGGTATCCTTGATGTCTTAACCCTTGAAACTCATTTAGAATCCAGTCTTGCATTGTGTGGGATTGGATCTTGTGGGTTTCAACCCCTCTTTTGAATGTAAAGTCTCTGCTAAGTGAAAACCATCAACCCTAGTGACCTCCCTTCTCTCTCCTTGGAGTTAGGCGGGGGAGAACAACTAGGGTTCAATTTTTTCTGCTTTACATTTTGGTGAACCTGACATGAACATCCTAATTCTGATTATTCATGGTTAGATCTGAAAAATTTGCTTCCTTAATTACATTTCCATGTTTGATCTTTTGCAAATTTTAGAGGTTAATTGCATAAAAACCCTAAATTTTCTTTTTAGTAATTAAGCTTGTGAAATGTTTAATTGTTAATGCTTGTTTCAGATCTACCCTTCTATTGCAAATTGTTAATTCTTATTTGTGCTTTAATTCTAAAGATTAAGTGGTTAAGTGTCAAAACCCTAATTTTTAAAACCCTCCTGATTCAGCCTTTGACTGATAATTTCACTAATCAAAACACCTCCAAATCGGCTGTAACTTTGGATTCTGCAACAAAATCACAATATCTTTCATCCCTGAAAATTTGGAAAAAAGTTGTGAGGACCATGTGCACCCCGAGCACCATCGTCCCCGACATTTTTTCTGAAATTTCGGGAGCTAGATCTTACTGTATTTTTCTACTAAAATCCAAAATTTTGGCTGATTTTATCATTCTAACACTTTCAAAATTAAAGTCAAAGTTGGTCTAGTGATTGCTTGGATAAAGGCTTCTAATCATTCAAAAATTGTTGAAATTAAAATTCATATCAAAATTGTGTTCCTTACTATCCTAAATCTGAAAAGTGTGTTGGCATTCATTCGAAATTTCAGTGCTTTATTCAAATTTTTACAATTTGTGACTTTTGAAATTAAGTGTTTAATTGCGGCAACTTTGATTTCCGCTTTCAAATTTGAATTTTGCATGAAATTGAGTCAACTTTTAAATTTCAAAGCCTGCATTGCTTTCAATATTCCCTCTAAAATCATAAAATTCAAAATTTCAGTTTCCCTCTCTTTTTCAAAATTCAAATTTTGCATTTTTCAATAATCTTGGTAGGGTTCAATTTCGAGATTGCAACTTTAATTTGGCCTATCTACAGATCATAAAATCACTCAATTTTTTCATATTAGCTTTAAAATCATCATAACTTTCATCCCTGAAAATTTTGAAAAAAGTTGCGAGGACCGTGTGCACTCTGTTCGCCACGGTCCCTAACTTTTTTTTCGAAATTTCGGGAGATTGTCCTGATTGTATTTAACAGCTTAAATCTAGGAGATTTGTTGATTTTATTGAAATTTGCTACCTCTAAAATTCAAAATCTTCTTTCTCTCTTTAGTACATGAGTTTTACAACAATAAGCCCTACTTACACTATTCCCGTTAGACGAAGCCTTAGAATTAAGTCTTTCCAAGGTGTAATTACCGAGGAGATGGAACCTAATTTGAATGGCCTTTTTAATGAGGACATGGGTAATTCCTCTAATCCTCTTAATGATGAAGAAGCTCTCCATGAGGTTTCTGTAGAACAACTTTCAAAATTGGATAACCAATTTGATGATTTTCGACAATGGATGTCTCAAGAATACCCCAATAGTCAAGCTCTTTCATTAATTGAGGGTCTAAAATGTATGGTTCAAAGTGATAAGAATGGAATTGATATTTTGTGTGGTATTGTACACATTGTGGATTCGAATGTGATGCCTATGAAGAGTTGTGCCGAAACTTTGGGTTATACACAACCTCCTACTCAAGTTAATCATTCTATTCCTTTGACAACTCCTATTGCTAGTATACCTACTTTTACATCAAACATAATGACTACTTCAATACAGGACATTCCACCTATGATCACCAGTCATGGGGGCAATCCCTCTTCTTCAATCAACCCTCTTCCTTCATTCAATCCAACTTCTTCATTCATTCCTTCAATGAGTGTTCCTATTTCATCTCCACAAATAAACATGATGCAAGGGGGCAATTCACTTAACCATTCCATTCCTCCTTGTAGTGCTTCTCCTTTCCAATCATCTCCTATGACTAACTATCATAGTGTCCCACCACCTTACTCTCAATCAATACCTTCTTTCAATAACATAATACCTCCATCACAATCTAACACATCTAATATGAACTCTTCGACTGAAGCGAGCATTAACAATCTTGCACAAACTGTCTCTTCTTTATAGCAACAAATTGCCTCTATGAATCAATCTAAGTCTAGTGTGCCCACATTTGATGTTGCGAGTCCACTTTCTCTTGACATTGTTCGAGCTATCCCCCCTAAACATGTTGAAATCCCGCAATTGGAGCTTTATAATGGTAAGGGTGATCCTCTAACACATGTTAAGACCTTTCAAACAATATGTACTGATTTTGCTTATGACCAAGGGTTGCTTGCAAAACTGTTTACTAGAACATTAAGAGATAAAGCCCTACAATGGTATTGCTTGTTGCCTTCTTATTCTATTACTTCTTTCGAACAACTTGCAAATGCTTATATTCAACAATTTCAAAACAATATAAGTCCTAAAGTTACTTTGATTGATTTAATGCATTGTAAACAAGGTGTTAAAGAAAAAGTGACTGATATCATTGGTAGATATAAGCATTTGTATGCTCAAATTTCTTTTCCAGTACTTGACAATGATATTCAAAGAATCTTTATTTCTAATTTACAAAAAGATATTAGAGAAAAACTTCTATTTTCTAAGTTTACTTCTTTCCAACAGTTGTGCGCAACTCTTCACAATTATCAATTGACTATGAGTCAAATGGAACAAGCAAATCCTATGGCTCCGAGTGATAAGGGTGATAGTGGCCAACAACCATTTGGGAAGTTTAAACCGAACAGAGAGTCCATTAATTTCAATGAAAACATCATCAACAACAATGTGAATGCAGCATCAGGTGTGCCTCCTGTTTCTAAGTTTTTCAAGAAAGAAAGAAAGTTTACTCCTTTGAATGAATCATTGCATAGTATTATGAATAAGTTATTGGAACAAAATGTGCTTACTCTTCCTCCTATAAAGCAAATAGATCCTGCAAAGATTAACTCACCCTATTTTGATAACAAATCTTTTTGTCAATTTCATCGTCAACCTGGGCATGATACTGAAAAATGTTTTGCTTTAAAGGGTAAAATTCAAGATTTGATTGATAATAATACTATCTTTGTTTCTGGTGTGAATGATAAAGGCAACACATCTGTAGCTCCTCCTAACCAAAATCTTAATATTTTTACTGATCCATTACCTTCTCATACCTCTAATGTGATTGAGACTAATGATTCCTCTTTCTCACCTGATAGTCTTGTGTCTATGACTCCGAATGTGATTAACTTTGTGGAGCAGTAGAAAATCCCTAAAGAACCTTCCATCACATTTGATTCCAGTGAAACTATCAGGGCACCTGATGGTCCTTTATATATAGTTCCAAAAGTCAAGAATACACGTTTCCGTGGAGTGCTTATTGATCCTTCTTGTATGATTAATGTCATTACTGAAGAATTTCTTTTTACTTTGCAATTAAATCAAGTGATCTATGACGAAACAAATGTGGTTGTGAAATTATTTGATGCATTTTCTTCTCCTGCAATTGGTTCTATTACATTACCTATTGAGGTCCATAACAAATCCCTTGATGTGGACTTTGCTATTATTCCATCGTCCGAACAATTTCGTGTGAAGCTAGGCTATCCTTGGCTATCTTCCATGAAAGCTATTGCTTCTCCTATTCACAAGTGTTTGAAATTTCCCCATAATGGTGAAGTTGTTACTGTCAATCATAGTCTCTTTAAACCAGCTGAAAGAACTTCTAGCATTCCTATTGATTATTTTTGGCCTAAACAATTCCAATCTCTTCCACCGCGAAGTGATCATCTTTTCAAATCTTATCAAAAGTGGAAAAAAGATATGATCCTATCTCTAAGTGAACCTAGAACACCCAAACTTGATATTCCTATCATTCTTGAGAAGGAAGTTCTTCCTTTGAAAGATAAAACTAATGTCTTTCCTCAAGAAGATTCCCAACCCATCCCTATGAATGTGACTATGCCTATATCTAATAAACTTCCTAAAAGTAGACCTATACCTGCTCATCATGATGGACTTGGTCTCCTTCATAAACCAAATATTCCTCCTTTATATGGAGCAGTTCCTCCTCCTTCCTCTTATGGAGAGAAGAGACCTTCCTCTTCTCCTATTATTCAACCTAAGAGACCACAACCTAAACACCCAAGTGATAAGGATGAGAACATTCCTCCTCCTCAATCTTCTCAACTTCCTACTAAGACTAGACGGAATCATTCTGCACGTGAACGCCAATGAAAGCGTCATCTTAGAGCTCAGGCAACTGCTTCTCAAACTTTGCAATCCCCAAAAACACCTTCAGCTAGTATTATTCCATTTTCTCCTCAGCTGAAAATTGAGCCAAAATCTCCTAAACATAAGGTGCATGATGGTCTTGATCCTGTGCGAGTTAAAGATCCTATTTTTATAAATCTTGATGATGATATAGATGAAAATGTTATTAATGATGAAAATGTTACTTTTGTTCATTCTGATGGTGAATATGAATATGTTGATGTTGATAACCATTTATCTAACGAATTTTCTAAAGCACTTATCCTAGCTCCTAGACAAGAACAACGTGGCTTGAAACATGAACATAGCCCTTGTTTGGATCTTGTGATAGCTCCATCTGCTGTGTTGGATGTTCCTCCTCTAGTGTGTTTCCTGCCTTCCCGAAATATTGATCAGCAAGATCGGGGGGTAGATGACATGCTAGACTAGTTTCATTAGCATAACAGACTCGCTCCTCCTCTCTTGATATCTTTTGTTACTTCTATGTGTTATTCTCATTCTTCTATTTGTTGTCCTTAGTGTTGCCTACTTGAGGACGATGCAAAGCATTGAGATCTCTTTTGGTCTCTCTCATGTTGACTCAAAAGACACATGTGTTCCCTTCTTCTAGGTGACCTTCCTTGATTGGGGAATGAAGAACAATTATGCATACATACATATGATATACATGAATTATCTTACAACATACTGACCCTGAGGAAAGCGAAGTCACCTCGTGCTTTGTGTTTTGTGTCTATTATCCTTGGGCTTATCTCACACTTGGGGGCTAAATCCTTGTGATAACATGCTCCTTTCCCTTCTCATTTCTTATATGTATCACTACCTTAAAGCAATCACCCCCGATGAGGCATGTGCGATCGCTTTAACATAGGGGGGCATACACCCCGTTCATATCTCTCCAAGATACTTGAAAATTTCTTGACAAATTTAGCTTTGCCTTGAAAATTTTTTTCTTGCATGACTCATAGTGAGGGAACCTTACTACTGACAGTCATGGTTCTCCCTCATGATCTTCCCTTTTACTTTGTCAATTGAAGTCGTAAGATCCTTAGTCCACTGGGGGCTTGGGGTATCTTGCCTCCTTGACGTGGTAAAAGTCTTTCAATGTTGTTTCCTTGTACTTTACCAGAAGTATGGGCGTACGCTTATACTCCCGCTAAAGTGGGGGCTAAATGTAGCATCCTAAAATTGTGACACTTGCAATTTCGACTGCATTTGGGTCTTCACGATGGCAGCACAACATTGAACCTGAATGGAGACCCCGAAACCTGCTTGTGACATCAAAAACTTCATATTTCTGCACCTTGGCATGATCCCTCCTTGCACCCTACTGTCCCGAGAGGTGGGACCATGGTGCCCAGTGCCCTGGTCCTTTAGGACTAGGGCCCAGCACCCTGGTCCCCCAGGACCATGGCGCCCAGCACCCTAGTCCCTGGCCCTATTTTGGGCCCGGTCTCCTTTTGGGCATCGGGTCTTGAAGTTTGCAAATTGGAAAATATTGTTTCTAGGTCGGCCTAAGGTCGGGAAAATCAGTCTCTCAACCCTAATTGACAAGTATATAAACTACATTTCATCTTCCAAAAAAAAGAGAGAAAAAGATATGTGTGCAAGACGCGGAAGCGATATTCAAACATTCAAACATTCAAGCATTCAAGCATTCAAGCATTCCTTCAAGCAATTGAGCATTCTAAGTCTCCATTCAAGGCTAGGTGTTGCATTCAAGACAAGGATTCAACCATTGAAGAGGAGATCATTTACAACATACAACATACATTACACCTTCGCATGTAAGAATACAAACATTCTTACAACAAGGTATCAGTACTTGTTTACATTACAAACATTTACATTTACAACATTCTCATTTCTTGGTTAATTCCAAAACTGGGGTTTGACCTAAAGGAAAACCCCTAATCCCTAACCCCCCAATCGTCCTCTCTTTTCTATGTGTAGGTTGTAGGTACATGGCTGTAATTGAAGATCTGGAATCCTTGTGCAGAGACGAACAGATCCCCCTTCGTTTCGCGGATTTTTCGGAGGACCGTGTGCACTCCGGGCGCCATCGTCCCATCAACTTTCGCTCAAATTTGTAGAACAACATCATCTCAACATTTTACTGCTAATTCCAGGTCCGCAGCTTCATCCCGTATCCCTATCTCTATTTATAAATGAATCTTTCTTACTTTACATGCATTCCTAGTTCAATCATTCTATCTACATTCTTTACAAAAGAGGGTATCCTTGATGTCTTAACCCTTGAAACTCATTTAGAATCCAGTCTTGCATTGTGTGGGATTGGATCTTGTGGGTTTCAACCCCTCTTTTGAATGTAAAGTCTCTCCTAAGTGAAAACAATCAACCCTAGTGACCTCCCTTCTCTCTCCTTGGATTTAGAGGGGGGAGAACAACTAGGGTTCGATTTTTTCCGCTTTACAGTTTTGTTTTAGAATGTAATACCAGATTCTTAGATATATCAATTGCTGCTATGTTGTCACATTAGATAGTTATAGGTTCCTTGCATTTTACCTTTAAATCTTTCAACTTTTCTTTAAGCCATAGTACCTGTGTATAGTTAGTTGCTACTACAACATATTCTGATTCTGTTGTTGATAAAGATGTGCAACTCTGTTTCTTACTCAACCAAGAAACTAATCTACTTCCAAGAAAAAATGCTCCACCGGTGGTGCTTTTTCTATCATCAATATCTCCTGTCTAATTTGCATCTGTATATGCACATAGGTCAAAGTTTTCATCTCTAGGATACCATAATCCAAGATTTGTAGTGCCTTGTAAGTACTAGAAAATCCTATTTACTGTTGATTCATGATTTTCTCTAGGATTACTCTGAAATATTGAAATAATACATACTGCATTCAGAATATCAGGTCTTATTTGTGTCAAATACAGTAAACCTCCTATCATATATTTGTATCTTGTTGGATTAACAGGTGTAGATTCATCCCTTAAAGATAGTTTGTCATTTGTAGTCGTAGTTGTGCTTACCAGTTTAGAGTTCTCCATCCCAAATTTCTTAAGTAACTCTTTTAAGTATTTAGATTGACTCAAGAATATACCTTTGTCAGTTTGTGAAATCTGCAATCCTAAAAAGAATTTTATTTCACCAATCATAGACATTTCAAATTCTTGCTACATTTTAATAGAAAAGTCTTTACACAGTCCATCTTCTCCTCCAAATACTATATCATCAACAAAAACTTCTATAGCCAGGATGTCATCATTAATCACCTTATAGTATAATTTACTGTCAACATTACCTTTAGAAAAACCAATTTTCAAAAGATACTTATCCAATCTGGCATACCAAGCTCTTGGAGCTTGCTTCAATCCATACAAAGCTTTCCTTAACCTGCAAACCATATCTTTGTCATCTGTCAAAGAAAATCCATTAGGTTGTTCAATGTAAACTTCCTCTTCAAGATCTCCATTCAGAAATGCATATTTAATATCCATTTGGTATACTTTGTAGTTCTTGTGTGTTGCAAAGGCCAAAAATAATCTAACTGCCTCAATTCTAGCTATCGGTGCAAAGGTTTCATTATATTCAACTCCTTCTTTTTAAGAATATCCCTTAAACACTAGTCTCTCTTTATTCCTGGTAACCTTACCATCTTCATTAAGTTTGTTTCTGAATACCCATTTTGTTCTAATTACATTTTTATCTTTAGGCCGGGGAACTAATGTCCAAGTGTTATTTTTCTCAATTTGTTCTAATTCTTCTTCCATAGCTTTAGTCCAATATTTATCCTCACATGCCTCATTAACTGATGATGGTTCAATTTGAGAAATAAGATATACCTCTTCATTTTCCAATCTTCCTCTTGTCATAACTCCTTTGTATTTGTTTCCAATTATCTGATCTTTAGAATGATTCAGTCTTACATACCGGGGTGTCTTTGTTTGTTGTAGTTCCTAAGTCACAGTGGAATTTTCAGATGATACCGGTGTAGCTGGATCTTCACTCTGTACCGGTGGATTTGATGTAGGTTCATTTGTTAGAATTTTTGTTGCCGGTTCAGAATCTATATACCGTGAAGTTCCTCTGAACTGTTCATCAATCTTTACATTTGTACTCTCAACATTTTTTTGCAATCTCTTGTTAAAACATCTATATGCTTTACTCTTAGATGAATAACCAAGAAATATTCCTTCATCACTTCTAGGATCAAATTTCCCAATGTACTCATCTCTTCTAATGTAACATTTACTTCCAAATATTCTAAAATATTTAAGAGTAGGAGTAATACCAAACCATAATTCATGAGGGGTCTTAACTGGTTTCACCTTTGATGTGAACTTTGTTGAATGTATAGACCATTGTACTTACTGCCTCTCTCTAATAAACATGTGGTAGATTTACTTCTGATAACATACTTCTAGCTGCATTCAAGATAGTTCTATTTTTCCTTTCAACAACTCCATTCTGCTGAGGTGTCTGAGGTGCTGATAGTTGTTTTCTGATTCCATTCACTTCACAGAATGCATTAAATTCCTTAGATGTAAATTCACCTCCTTTATCTGATCTTAAACATTTGATTTTCTTACCAGTTTCATTTTCAACCATTGCTTTGAACAATTTAAACTTTCCAAGTGCTTCTGATTTTTCTCTGAGAAAAGTAACCCAACACATTCTAGAATAGTCATCAATGATTAGCATGAAATATCTATCACCTTGTAAGCTTTTAGTTCTAGCTGGATCACATAAATCAGTATGAATTAAATCAAGAGCATTATTTGATTTTTCTGGAATACTTTTGAAACTAGCTCTAACTTGTTTTCCAAATTGACATTTCTTACATAGTGTATTGTGAGGTTTGACAATTTTAGGTAAATCTCTAATTGCCTTAGTAGTACTAATTTTTACCATGCAATCAAACTTTACATGACAGAGTCTCTTATGCCATAACCAACTTTCATCAATGTGTGCAATCAAGCATGTCTTTTCACTGTTATTCAAATGAAAGATATTACCTCTAGTCTGATTACTGGTTGCAATTTCTAAACCAGTTCTATTAATGATACTGCATTTTCCATTTTTGAATTGTAACTGAAATCCTTTCTCAACTAATTGACCAACACTTATAAGATTATGTTTTAAACCTTCAACATAGTAAAAATTGTCAGTGTTATGCTTACCATCAAGAGATATTGAACCCTTACCTTTGATTTGACAAGCTTTGTCATCTCCAAATCTCACTAAACCGCCATTATATTCTTGAAAGTTCAATAATTTACCTTTATCTCCTATCATATGATGTGAGCATCCAGAATCAATGATCCATTCATCCTTTACTCCAATTTTAGCTACCAAGGCCTACTCTACCGATTGGACTATAGGTGCCGGTTGATCTTCTGTTATAGAAACAAAAACTCATCCATTGTCTGTCGCATCTTCATCAGAATCATCAGCCACTCCTTCATCAGCTACATAACAAGATTTGTCTTTATTCTTCGTAAATCTGTATCTCTGATATTCAGGATTAGGCTTGTATGTCCTTCTACCTTCTTCTCTTAGTCTAGCATATCTATCAGGGCATCTTGAAGCCATATGACCAATCTTGTTGCAGTTAAAACTTTTAAAGGGTGCTTTACCTTCATACTTACTTCCAACTGGACCTTTAGGCATTTTTCTTGCAAATAGTGTTTCAAGCTCTTCAAGTTCTTCATTTTCTTTCCTTCTTTCCTCAAGTTCTCTTGCATAAAAGGCTTTCCAATCAGATTTGTCAAATGATGATGTAGATGATGTTGATGCTTTAAATGCTAAATCTGTCTTTATAGTAGAAACAGTGCCAAATTCCTCAATTTCAAAGGCTGAAAGTTTTCCAATCAATGTATCCCTAGTTACTAATGTATTAGGCATTGTTCTTAACTCATTTATAGTAGTAACCTTCATTTTATATGCCGGTGGCAATCCTCTTAAAACTTTTAAAACAATTTCATCTTCACTTAAGGTTCCTCCACAACATTTGATACCCAAAATAATTTCATTTACTCTTTCCATAAAAGCATAAATCCTTTCATCTTCTTCCATTTTCAGATTTTCATACCTGACCCGGAAGCTTTCAAGTTTTGTAATTTTGACTATGGAATCTCCTTCATTTAGTGTTTCCAAATGATCCCAAATAGCTTTAGCAGTTGATCTGTCTAATAATCTCATGATTTGCTGATATGTTAATGCGCTCAAAAGTGCTTCTCTTGCTTTGTAATCATTTTCCTCATCTTTAATCAAGTTAGGTGGATTAGGCTGACTGGAAGTGGGAGCAATATAGCCATTCTTTGTAACATCCTATATGTCCTTTCCAATACAATTCAGATGTGTCTCCATTCTGATCTTCCATATGCCATAGTTGGTTCCATCAAGTTTAGGACTGTCCTTCCTGAAATAGTTAGTAGACATTGGATCTCCTCAAGTTATTAAACTTCTGCAAAAGAGGACTATGCTTTGATACCAATTGTTAGGTCCCGGAAGCAATTGAGAGGGGGGGTGAATCAGTTGCTCAATACAAATTTAAACCAAAACAACTTAACCAAATTATTACTTAATGCTGGTGAACCAGTCTGTTATACTGGTGGACAGTTTTAATAGATAAATGTAATACCGGCAAAGAATAATGCATGAAACAAAAAGACAAAGTCATCCACAACACATAACACCAATATTTGTACGCCGAAACCCTATAAGGGGAAAAACCATGGTGGGAAACCTTAACCACAATCAAATGATACTACTGCAGATAGTAAGTGTACATAAATGGGGTTTGCACATGCAAAAAGTCCAAGCACCTAGAGCTCACTACTCAAACACAAATGGGAGTCACACTGACTACAATTGGATGGTTAAATCCAATAAGAATGTACTGCTCAAAGTAGCATCTTCATATGCTGGATTCAGTACCGGTGTAGTTCTGATATGCTTTCACAAAAACCTAGCTTCACCTTCAAAAGATGTCTGCATGTATAGCTCTGCTTAATCTCGCATATACCTTCACACAATTCCTTTTTGCATTCCACACACGATCTTACAATTAAGATCTTACATTTATACCATAACCTAAGACCAATTTTAGTAGGTCGACTCTTCAAGATATTACAATAAAATCATTTTACAAATAATACAATATCCGATGCAATAACCGATTCAACATGTTGGCTCAATGCATTTACAACAATAATTAATCATCTCCATAGCATGTCGTGCTGATCTGGAAAAGATAAGCCTGTCGGTGCATAACCTGGACCTATTTGCCGGTAACAACAAATATGCAAATATGAATATGCTAATAAATAATTATCCAAGATAAGATGTCCAAACAATGTCTTCGACATTACCAAGTATTTTCTATGCCATTCCAAGTGTCGGTGATCATTATATCCTGTCGGTGTACCATATACCGGTGACTGTGCAAAAGTCACTTGCTGTCGGTGAATGTTGCTAGATCTCCAAAGTGCTAGAGTTTTAGTAGGTGTTGACATCAATGACAAAACCATACCAAAATACCAACAGAACTAATGGCTCATCATCCAATACAATAGGGTGTGCTAACAACATCCCATGCTAGATGATGGCAGCAGTGAACGTTGTGGCTTCCTAAAGAGTCTGTAGCTCCATTGACTCTTTTAGCTCTAGTGGGACATCCTGATACACCTTGGGTTTGGGTGCTAGAGGTGGTGACTCTCCGCGAGTAATCGCCTATGGGGTCCAGGTCTATCTTGAGCAGAGCACCACCTCTACCATGGAACTCTCTCATGTCAAAATAGTTTGGGCGCACATTGAGCACAAACTAATAATATACTTTTCTCAAAAAATATAATGGTACCTCATAATTATTACAAGGTGGATCATCAAAGACCATCCACTAGCTCTACCAAAAAAGATTCTTCATCTGTACATTAGTACACCTATGTATGGGAAACCTCTTTGCATTAAGAGGTAATGACTGACCAGTTTTGGGATCAATGAAAAGGGCACATATTTGTTGTTTACTAATTTTATTTTTTTTATTCCCTCATATGATAGCCCACCGGCATAGAATTGACGACACCTATCCCTAAAGTTTCCCCATTTGGTAATTTGTGTCGAAACGGCTATGGCACCACTAGCTAATGTTTCTAGGCTAGTGGTGAGGGATTGATGATGCTCAAGTTTGGATGTTTTCAATTTAACAATCAATCTATTGATTTTAGACGTATTTTGTCCTAATTGATTAATTAATTGCTCTTGTGTTTCAGGTTTGGGATCAAAAGGAGGAATTGGGGGTGTATCTTGTGGGTTTTTAGGAGGTGCATTTGGTTGTTCTTGTTGTGGATTAGAAGAAGTTGGTTTTTGAAACAAAAATGAAAAAACCTAATCAAAATTAATGAAATTAAATTCAAAATGTAAAACAAATTGAACAAACGAGAAAGAAAGACAAAAATTAACAGAAACTAACCTTGATCCATACTGTCTAGAGGAGAAATCTTGCACCCTGTTTGCGGTTTAGGAAAGAAAATGAAGAAAAAATGAACTAAAAACACGCTTTTCACGAGAAAATAAGACCCAATTTTTTTAAAAAAACTTTTTTTGACAAGGACCGCGTATGCGGTGTTTTAGGGATTATTAGCATGTACGTGCTAATTTTCCTATAAGTAGCTCGTATGCGCTCATTTTCCTAGAGGTAGCACATATGCGCTACTTTTCTTAAAAGGAGCACATAAGCGCTACTTTTTCTAGGCTCGGGAATTACAAACCTAAGCACATACGTGATCATTTCAAATTTTAGAACTGCATACGTGCTGCTTGTTTTTCCATGTTTTTTTTGGGTGGTGTCCACTTTTCTGACCACCATCTTTGTGCACATACCCATGTCTCTCATCTTCCCAAGGAATTTTAAATTCCTTTTCTCATTTCCTTTCCCCATGCACTCTATTATTTGAGAATTTTTAATTCTCTTGTTCATCCCCCAAGGATTTTTAATTCCTTCTTGTCTTCCCAATGTACTTCAGATATCTTCCCCATGTACATTGTGGAGTGTGGAGACAAGAAATGCCTTTATGAAAAATCTATTGGTCTCCACACCTTGTCCTCTAATTCCATGTGCTCCCTCTCATTCAATCTCCACCCTTGATCCATCTTTAATCTTGACCGTCCATTTATCCCCCTTCAAATCTATAAATTGGGGTCTCCTCCCCTTCATTTGACATCTCCAAGTCAAGTAATCTTATGATGCCATTTTAGCTTTTTCAAATCATCCCTTGACATCCATGTTATAGTCAATTTGAATTCTTTAAGCATCCACAATCATCTCATCCCTCCATTACCCACTATCCATCCCCTCATATCCATCATCCTTGTTGTGCATCTTGGAAAGCAACCCACATATCCATCTAGGACCAATCCAAGCAAGCTAGGAAGGGGTGCATTCTCAGCTTCATCATAGGTCCAATCGAAGGAACAAAAGAGCTCCTTTGCAAAGGTATAAAAGGTTGTTTTCATGTCTTTTATTTGAATTTTTTATGCTTATTTGGATTTTAACTAACATTCCAACCTTGTATTCAATTTTCCCTTGGCTCATTTTGGCCCGCCTAGTGGGACCCACGTCCTTAGAATTTAACCATTTTCATGATTTTTTGTGATTTTAGCACACAGGTTGACGCTTCAACATTTCTGCCAACAATAAACATTTTTGTTTTGAATTTGAAAAATTGACTTGCCTTTTTGCAGGTTTCAGCTACTTTAATGTATGCGGTGGCATTAGATGTTTCCGCAGTGTCTGTAGACACTTTAATTTGGAGCTTTATTTTTTGTCTTTATTTCTATTTCTAATCGTAAAAATCACAAAAACATTTAGAAAAAGGATAAAAAGAACAAAAACAAAGCTAGGGTAGTTTTTTATCTCTATTTCTTGACAAATTTTAAGCAACTTAGATTAATTTTTTGAGTATCAGGCAGATCAATGCCTACATAGACTTTTCAATGTTTGCACTCTGGTTCAGCACCTGTGTTGTGCCAGACCCCTTGCCCGAATTTCAAATTTTGAAATTGAATTTTAAAATTTGTACTAACTTTGTCAGGCATTCAATGTTGTACTTTGATGCTTGCGCATACGCATCAACGTCTATGCTAAGCATAAATGCATGCGTAGAAGGTAAACTTTAGACCCAAAATTTGAATTTGATTTAAATATGCATTTCCCGCTTTTTTCTATCTGATAGCTAGGCATAGTTTCATCAATGTTTGCGTAGGCATTGTAATGTTTGTGCCTATGGATCAGCATCTACGATGTATCCTTAGGGATTTTGTGTTACTAATTTAATTTTGAGTTTTGTAGGTCCATTTTGTTTGTCCAAGTCGTTATCCTAAGACTACTAACTATTTTTGTTGCAGCACGTTTGTCCAAGACATCTTTTTCCTAGTAAAGTAGATTGTTTTGTTGCATTTCTAGTTATAAAATTATATATATGTGGGGCTAAAATGAACAAGTGTCTTATGTGTCTTGTGCACTTGCACACTTACTATTGGGTGGACCCACTGTTGCACTCTAGTATCCTCTCCCCTCGCCTTCGTGGATTTTGGGTGTAAGAGAACGAGTGATCAACAACACCCTCTTTTTTCATTTTAGTAGTTGAGGGATAATTCTTGATTGGGGATTTCATCACCCCACAAGAGTATCTTAAATTGGGACACGTCCAGGATATCGACTCTCCCGATGTGATCTTGAGCGGTTTTTCTGAGCCACTATATAAATAAGCTAGTTAGGCAGTTGGAGTGCTAAGTGAATTTGACGTATGTGGGGACCTTCCCTGTATCCATAAGCTTAGTTAGAGCCTTAAGTGGCTTGCTTCGATAATCCATCATTGGATTGGTGATCCCAAGCGAAAATTATACTAGACACCAATTTTAGTAGCCAAAATCCTACATTTGATAGTGTAGGGGATGTGGATCGTACCTTGAAGTTACTCCTCATGTATCTACTTAGGATGCGACATAAATTCCCCATGTAATAGATCTTTGGATCTTTGGGGTAAGAGAATCTAGTATGCCCAAGAAGTGAGTGTCTAGACTAGATCCAGTGCTATCAAAATCTCTATTTGTCCACCTGAGTGAGGTATCGCTTATGTGAGGGGCCTATCAAGTGGTTTCCACTTTCCATCCTAAGTTGTGTTATCTTCAAGTTTCTTCATTTGTGCTATACCTGTAAAATCAACTTGGGCTAATCTAGGCCCCCCCATCACTTGTACACTCATTATTGAGTGGTACACTTGGCTAGTGTGTTTACTATGCTTGGTGTTTTCTTGCCAAGAGTAGATTGACAAACAACTTCCTCATCCTCCACATTTGAGAAACATTCCAAATACCAAATTTTGCACTTGCATAAAAAAAGTTCAAATCTAGTCTGCCTTATTTCCAACTCATGTTCCATTAACCTAAGTTGTACAAGCATCCCAAGAAGTCTATCCACCGTCCAATCAAGAAGAAGAAACTCACCCAAGAATAACTCATTAGACTTCGAAAGTTTTGGCATACCAACCACAAACTCTTGCTTAAACATAGGACATTCTTACACCGATATCACAATTAAACCCATGGTCATAGTGATGCTCTGCAAAAAGGATTAGAAAATCTGTTTGATGGCAACACACACAAGAGCACAAGAAACAAACGTTAGTGTTAGCAACAAAAGATTATCCTAAACAGGCATATCAAGAGAGATATTAAGCATGAAATAGAAAGCATATAAACATAGAATGAAATAGCTAATCAAGATGCTCATAGTTGCTCCTCCCTTGTTCCTCTCCTCTCCAAGTCCCAAATGAGTGTAGCTCTCAGCTTTTAGCACTAGCCATGGATGCCATATGGAGATTCAAGATGGTTGAATATGATAAGCAAATACTATGCAAGAGTAGATAGTGATGCTATGAAAAAGCTCTATGCTAATGCCAGTATAACAACAATACTCTAAAATGCTTCCTTTTGCTTGAGGAGAAGGGTTCTATTTATAGAAGAAATGGGGAAATGAAGGGTTAAGATTGAATGGTTTAATCAAGGGCCAAGTTTGAAAGTTGGGGATTAAGTGGTTGAAGGTTGGAAGCCTTCAATGGTTTTCAAAGACTTTGAGCCATTTAGTGGTTGAAGGTTGGAAGCTTTCAAAGGTTATCCAAGACTTTGAGACATTTAGTGGTTGAAGGTTGAAAGCCTTTAATGGTTATCAAAGACTTTTAGGCTTTGAGAAGTGACTCCATTTTGCTTAGGAATGTGACAATAATTAGGGGATGGATTAAGTTAATTAGGAAGGGGTTAGAAGAATCTAGAAGGGGATTAGATTTTGCAAGTGGATTTGGTGGGTGAGGGAAAATAGGATTTTATTAAAATAAAAATTCATTTATTTCAATAAATGTGTGCAATTTGTATTTGGATAAATATTCAAATAAATATTAATTTATTTAAATGAGAAAAAGGAAGATAAAGCATTAAAATGCTTGAAGACTTTGAGGGGAACCATTAAAGGCTTGAAGACTTTAAGGAAAACCATTAAAGTCTTAAGAAGATTATAGAAGGAAGCCATCAAATTTGAAGACTTTAAAGCCATCAAGTTTGAATACTTTAAGGGAAACCATTAAAGGTTTCAAGTGGGTGAGGATAAATAGGATTTTAAATAAATAATTTATTTAAAATAGTTGTGCAACTTGCTTTTGTAGGAAAATACAAGTGGGTGGAGGATAAAGGTGATTTAAATAAATTATTTATTTAAAATAATTGTGCAACTTGCTTTTGTAGGAAAATGCAAGTGGGTGGAGGATAAAGGTGATTTAAATAAATGTTAATTTATTTAAATGTGAGAGGTGGGATTTTGGGGGATTTAAATAAATATTAATTTATTTAAATGTGAGAGAATATTTAATTAAATAAATATGATTTATTTATTTAATTAATGGTCTGAATTTGGTTAAGTGAATTAAATCAAATAAATTGAATAATTTATTTAATTAATAGGAGAAGAGGGTTAAGATGAATTAATTAAATATTAATTTAATTAATTATTAATTGATGGTTAAATAATCAAATAAATAGTAAGTATTCATTTAATTAAGTGGACAGATTTATGTGACTACATTTGCCCCTCTTTGAGACGGTGCAGTTTATCGCGTCGTTTCAAAGAAAGAAAAATAGGTGTGAAGAAATGCCCCATAAAATGTAAATTTAATGGGTGGTATGCCCCCTCGAGAGATGGGCCGAATTTTTTTTGAAAAATCGGGCGATCTCTCGAAAAAGAATGAAAAGTGGAGGGGAGGTAGAATAGAAGAAATTAGAACTAATGATGAAAGAATGGGAGAAAATGGAGTGAATATGAAGAAACAACAAGCCAACGAGTACCCTGAGGTCATGCAAGAGATACATAGCAGATGTAGTGTGGGGTTTGGATTGATGCTATACAATTGATCAAAATTGGTTGGACAATCTGGTGCAATCGGTTTAATTGCCCCGGTCAAGTCAAAGCGTGACAGTTGATGTCAGTTGGTCGCTTGGACATGATAAAGTCTGAGTAAGTGAATCAAAGTGACCTGATGTGACTTAGACAATTGATGTAATTGCCCGATGAAGTCAAGGTATATGAAGCAAAATACTCGTTGAGACGTAGACAATTGATGTAATTGTCCGTTGGATTGTGTTTGATTGGTTGATCAATTGATAGTATGTGCGTGTGATGGATGGTTGTGGGGAATCATGGCAGCCCCATTGAGACTAGGTCATTATGATAAATGCCTGATGTAGTCTAGGATTACCATAATCGATTACCTGTTGAGACCCGAAGATACTTGATCAGAGTATCTGTTGATAGTCTAGGTGTGTGGGAGTCGATGTATCTGTGTAGATAGAGTAACTGGCTTAATTTTGTGGATGAGTGAGGATGGGAAGCGATGAAGGGATTAGGATGATGTTGATGATCAAGATAGGGAGGGTGAGGGGGGATTTGATGTTAGATAGAAGATATGGAGGACTAGGATCGATTCCTATGGAAGAAGATGAGTAAAATAGAGTATGCATTATTATGACTACGTATGCATGATATGCGGCTATTATGAATGTATGGATGGGTGGAATGCAACGAAATGCAATATATACAAATGAGATGGAATGACGATCCATGGTGCTCTATTTTCATCATTGAGCTTTAAAATGTTGGAAGAGAATACAAGCATCTTGACATAATGATTCAAGATGACCAGAGTATTTCTTACATGGATTTGATATAGCAAGTTAATACAAGCAACTTGATATAATGCATCAAGTTGACTTGAGTATTGCTTGCGGAACAGACAAGGATTATATCTATTCATGCATGACTTGGATCGTCCTCCTTGATCTTAGGCTGATCATATCCTGAGACGAGTTCATACCATACTAAGAGATAAAAAAAACCTTTATCCAGTTTGGATGAGGTAGGAGGAACCAAAGGAAGAGCATTGCACCTACAAACAAACAATATATACATAAAGAATAAAGAATAAGGATCCTTGGTAATGGTTCATGCTCATATGGTCGAGGTATACGTTGTAGTCAGCAAGCCATAATGATCTATGACTGCATTTTGCATAAGATCATGTAGCTTGGTGAACTTCCCACGTAGACACCATTAGTACATGCCCCAGAACTTCATCGGAAATAATGCGCAAACGATACAAAACAATGCTGAAAGATCCCGATACAGATAAACAAATGATTGTACTCACAAATCAACCAAGTATTTGATAGCTTAACATAATTTTCTTGTCAAAGAAAATGTCACTTTTGTCTTTGTTTTGGTAAGGAATGATGCATCCTTGTTGAAGACAGTTTGATTGTTGATGTTGAGTGTGTGGTTGATTGGTAAATGGTCATTGTGTGAGTAGTTTTTCAATGTTTATGTTGCATCTGCATAGATGGGTATGTACAAGGTGTTGCCATGTTTTTGTGTGATTTTTGATGGGTTTTCCGATGTTTTTTGGATTTTGTGAAACAATTTTGAATGTTTTTGGTATTTTGAGAGTCATTTTTGAATGTTTTTTATATTTTCTGATGATTGCCTGAATGAAGAACGTAATGATATATAAGACAATGTAGAATCCACTTCCATCACTAGGGTAAGGGTATTGCCCCCAGTTTGTAGACCTGACTATGAAAAGGTGGGATGCTAGACGCATGGAGTACTTTCTTAATTGCAGATCAAATAACAAGCCATGGTTGGGATGGATGGATGTATGTGTGCATGAATGTGATCGCAATGAGGCTGAAAGATACTGGAGCCATTGTCTTTACGAGTGGCGCCTGTTTGCCAGGTTTTCACCATCGCACTTACCCAAGGTGCCACCGGAGTGGTTGTTCACCGTTTGGATGCATGATTTTTCTTTACTTTTTTGAATGTTTTTGTATTTTCTTCAGGACATTTTCTGAATGTTTTTGGTATTTTTCTGATATGTAGGGGAGCCTGATGCTCTATACAGCGTAGGTATAAAACCATTTGAGGTGCATGCTGTTGATTGGATCTGCAAGTGGTTCTCCTTCTGATGTAGCCAACTGATATGCCCCGAACCCGAATACAGCAGTGACAACATATGGGCCGAGCCAATTTGATTCAAACTTGCCTTGATGTTCTCTATTTGGTTGGTTGCGAGGATTTTCTCGAAGAACAAGATCACCTACCTCAAATGTACGAGATCTAACTCGGTGATTGTAACTTCTACTCATGCGCTGCTGATAGGCTTTGAGGTGATTGTATGCAGCTTGTCGCTTCTCATCAAGTAACTCTAAGTCCTGAAGGCATGAGACTCTGTATGCTTCATCATCGATGAGATTATGCAAGGAAACCCGTAGTGATGGTATCTCGACCTCAATAGGTAAGATAGCTTCTGCACCATAGACCAATGAATAAGGGGTGGCACCTGTAGGGGTCCGAATGCTAGTTCGATATGCCCATAGCGTTGGATTTAGTTGAACATGCCAATCACGACTGGCATCATTGACTGTCTTCTTTAGGATCCTCAGTATGTTTTTATTGGATGCTTCAGCCTGACCATTGCCTTGTGGGTAATAGGGAGTGGAAAAGCGGTGTTGGATATGAAATTTTTCACAAAGTTCACGGACATCCTGATTTTTGAAAGGAAGACTGTTATCTGTGACGATGGACATGGGTACACCATACCGGCAGATGATGTAGTTGAGGATGAATGAGGGGATCTGCTTGCCGGTGACTTGGGTAAGTGGAACAGCTTCGATCCACTTGGTGAAATATTCGGTGGCGGTAATAATGAATTTATGGCCATTGGATGAAGATGGATGAATCTTACCCACAAGGTCAAGGCCCCATTGACAGAAAGGCCATGGTGTCGTGATTGGTTGCAGTTCCTGGGCCGGTGCATGTATCAGGTCGCCATGAACTTGACATTTCTTGCATTTCCTGACAAAGTAGTAGGAATCCTTTTCCATAGATGGCCAATAGTATCCAGCTCACATGATCTTCTTGGCTAGTGATGGACCACTTGAGTGAGTCCTGCAAATTCCTTCATGTACCTCTTCCAAAACCTTTGTTATCTCATCCTGTTCCAGACATCGAAGGAGAGTACCATCAAGACTACGTCGGTATAGGGTTTCAGCAATAATGGTATATCGAGCAGTTTGGCGAATCAAGGTTTTACGTTGGTTATTTGATTGGTTGGGAGGAAGGGTATGATCACGAAGATAGGTGTAGAACTCACCATACCATGGGGATTCAGAACCAACAAGGCGACATATCATTTCAGATTCGGGGATATCATAACCGGGGATCCAAAGCTGTTCTACCAAGAACTCGTAGCGTGTTGAATTTTGTGGAAGATCTAGGAGAGATGCGATGGTAGCCATAGCGTCAGCAGCTCGATTCTGATCTCTTGGTATCTGCTCAAAAGTGATAGTAGTAAATGATGTCTTTAGAGTGTCCACCATTTGCTTATATGGCATGAGTTTATCATCTTTGGTCTGATACTCATCAGTTGCTTGTCGAATGACCAGTTGTGAGTCACCATATACTTGTAGTTCTTTTAATTTCCATTGTATGGCTAGCCTGAGTCCTGTGATCAAAGCCTCATACTCTGCTATGTTGTTTGTGCATGGAAATGTGAGCCTGTAAGACTTCGGGATGCTATCACCTTGAGGTGTGATAAACAGAATGCCTGCCCCCGAGCCATGCCTAGTGTATGAACCATCAAAATATAGTTTCCATGGCTGTGCTTCTGTGATCATGAATATCTCTTCATCTAGAAAATTGGAAATGAGAGGATGATCGCCTATGAGTGGTGCATCGGCCAACTGATCTGCAATGACTTGACCTTTGATAGCTTTACGGTCCACATACTCAATGTCAAATTCACTTAGAATCATTACCCATTTGGCCAAGCGACCTGTCAATGCTGCTTTGCTGAGTAAGTACTTGAGTGGATCAATTTTTGCGATGAGTTGTACCTTGTGTGTTAACAGATAGTGCTGCAATTTAGTGGCTGCCAGGATTACTGCTAGGCAAGCTCGCTCAATAGGTGTGTAATTGAGTTCATAGCCAACCAGTGTACGAGAGATGTAGTATACAGCACACTCTTTGCCTTCTGCATTATGTTGTGCCAGTAGCACACCCAGTGCTGTACTTGTTGCTGAGATATAAAGTAACAACGGTCTACTTGGATCTGGTGGCATCAACAATGGTGGATTCATGAGATAGTCTTTAAGTGCCTGAAATGCTTGCTGGCATCTATCATCCCATTGAAAGCGTATGTTCTTGTGTAGCAGGTGTGTGAATGGGTGACACTTATCAGCCAATTGTGCAATGAATCTTCGGATGGATTGAAGCCGTCCTTGTAGTGTCCTTAGCTGACTGATATTCTTTGGAGGTGGCATGTCCATTATTGCCTTAACCTTTGCTGGATCGACCTCAATGCCTTTGCTTGAGACAATGTATCCTAGAAGCTTCCCGGAGGTCACTCCAAAGACACATTTCTTTGGGTTGAGTCGAACATGGTATTGTTCCAGTCTATCAAAGATTTGATCTAAGATATGGAGATGTCCTTCTCTTGTGAGTGATTTTGCTAGTAAATCATCCACATAATCTTCCATCATAGTATGCATCATGTCATGGAAGATGGTGGTCATTGCTCTTTGATAGGTCGCTCCTGCATTCTTTAGACCAAAAGGCATTACATTCCAGCAATATGTGCCCCATAGACATGTGAAAGTTGTCTTATGTTGATCTTCTGGTGCGATCTTTATTTGATTATATCCTGAAAATCCATCCATGAGTGAAAGCATCGCATGTCCTACTGTTAGATCCACTATGATGTCAATATTTGGTAGGGGAAAGTCATCCTTAGGACATGCCTTATTTAGATCTCTGAAGTCAGTACAAATGCGGATGCCCCCTTTTGGTTTGCCGACAGGCACAATATTGGAGATCCATTCTGCATAATCAATTGGTCTAATGAAACCAACATCCAGGAGTTTCTTGAGTTCTGTTTTGACTAGCACGGCAATCTGAGGATGCATCTTACGAAGCTTCTGCTTGACAGGTTTGGCTCCTTTTGCTACTGTGAGATGATGCATGACTAAATCAGGATCAAGCCCAGGCATGTCTGCATATGACCATGCAAAGTTGATCTGACGCTTTTGGAAGAACTCTATAAATTTAGGCTATTCCTCTGGAGTGAGAAGGGATGCCAGATGTATAATATGAGGATTTTCAGGAGTCCCCACATTGTATTCTTTGGTTTCCTCGATAAGAATCGTTGATCGTTCCTGTTGTGTACTAGCAGGGAGGATGTCAAACCCTTCATCCTCAGGCGCCTCAGAGAGGTTTTCACCATTGGATACGCTCTTTCTTTTTACTTTTGTCGGATCAAATAGTGCCACAGTGTGGTTTTCACTAGAAGATCCATGTTTTATTGTTATATTTTTGCAGCTGAAGGGTTTGGCATCCGCCCTGAAGTATGCTGCGCTATTAAGTTCAATGGCGAATCCAGCTTTGTGATCCCCGCTTGGTAGATTATCCCTTAATTCTAAAAAGTCAATGATAGCCTCATCGTTCTGGAAGAGGTCAAGACATGGGGGATTTGGTTGGTTCCATTCAATGAGTTCAGGGTGGATAATGGGCATTACTTCATCGATTAAGTTAAGTGCGGGAGATGTATCAGTGAGGGTTAAGACAGTGTGGTGAAGGTCGTTGATGGTACTCTCCCTGTCAGAATCAGGCGTAGGATGAGACGTAGGGTCTATGGAAGATGTTTCCAGCTCAGGTACCCAAGTGGTCTTTATCTGTGCTTCTCCGTAAACAGGGATGTCTTTGCGGGGTGGAGGTGGTGATGTGTCTTCCTCATCTGAAGTGTTAAGTTGCACTGAATCGAATTCCCACTCATGTGAGTCGGTCTCTGAATCACTCTCCAGCATCCGATTGCTATACCATACTGGGATGTCTTTGGAGTTAAACACGGAAGGTGTGATTGGTTTATGTATCCTTGTAGTGATCGGTGCTGCAGGAATTGTGATGGGGTTTAATGGATTTGTCACTGGAAGTATCGGTAATGGTGACTCAGTGGCTTCTGCTGGAACTACTGGTGCCATAGATGCTGCTGCGGGTTCCAATATAGTTGCTGCTACAAATGGTGTTGCTGATAGGATTACTGGTTCGTTTGATGGGATGAGTGACATTGGTGATGGTGGAGTTGTGAGCCTTGAGGGGGCAGCGGGGATAGTGCTTGATGGTGCTTTGATTATGAAAGGTATCCTCTTTGTAGTAGGTGGGCAAAATGGTTTGCTGGGTTTTCCTTTGAATCTGAGTTTAGGAAGGATCTCTTTTTCAAAGCCAAGGCCTGTATTACCTTTGGGCTTGAATTCTGGTAGTAGAGGTTCGTGTCGTCCTTGTTTGCAGTATCCCAAAGCACTCTGACCATCATATCCCATTCTTTGCATAATGAGCAGGCCTTTGCCATATTGTTCCGTAGGAAGTGTAACTTGCGATTTGTCAGTGGTGATGGGATCTTTATAGATCCAGTCCGCTAGGTCCTCATCTTGTGTTTCTTCCTCTTGACTCTTTCCAAGGATGAAAGGCGTTAAGGCACATGCTGGCGTGATTAGTGGTTGCTGCAGCAACTGCTGTGGTTTACCATGTGTTCTAGGAGAAGTGGGCATTTGTCCCACACAAAAGAGCTGACTCAAGTTATATTCTCCAGGACCTTCCTCTGCTACTTTCATCTTTAGCTTTTCTTGCTTGGGCATAGGGGTGTTTGAACTGGCAAGAGAGGCGGGATTTATATATGATGTGGAGGAAATGGCTTCTCTATTATTAGGAATGGTAATCTCTAGTTGATGGCTAATATTATGGCAAAATGCAAAGGGATTTGCATCGCCCAGGATTGTGATCTCGACCCCATTATGTGGGAACTTGATACATTGATGGTAGGTAGATGGAACAGCTTGCATGGCATGTATCCAAGGTCTCCCTAATAATAGATTATATGGCAGAGGAAGGTCCAGAACCTGACAAATGATATGCTTTACCACAGGGCCCACTCGGATTGGTAGTACCACAGCTCCTTTGGATGAACGCTCTGCATCATCATAGGCTTTGATGGTGATCTTCTTGCGAGGATCCACTGATTCTATTGCATATCCCAATGCTATGACCAACTGTAGTGTACAGATGTTTAGGCCTGCTCCATTATCAATCAAGACTCGCTTGATCCTGTGTTGGTTGACAAAGCCTTCAATGTGGAGTGAGGCGTTATGAGGTTGCTGGAAGGAAGAGTTGTCACTTTCGGAAAAAGTGAGACAAGGTGATGACTTTAGACTTCCAACCATGGCTTGAAATTGGTCCGTGTTCAGGTTTGCAGGGACTGACGCCTCTTGGAGTGCTTGATCCAAGATAGTTTTATGAGAGGGTGACAGACGCAATAGCTCCAAAATGGATATAAGCGCAGGCGTTTTGTCTAATTGTTCCACAAGATTGTACTGCTTTGGGATGGAGGTGGTGCCTTGTGGAGTTGCCTTGATGGTGACCTTGCCACGACGTGTAACAACATTGCAATTTGAGGTGGGATTTTTGAAGGTGATAGTTGCAATTTGTTCACTGGCATCATACAGGTGATTGACAGTGTAATTATACGCAACTTGCGTATAATCAGTGGTATCAGGACCTCGTCTGGACGTGGAAGGACCCCTTTGATCTTGCGATGGAAGTGGATTCTTGAACATCTGATGATCATTATTGGTTGTTTTTGGGTCATGCCCTTCAATTTCAATTTCTCCTCGGTCAATAAGATCCTGAATGAGATCTTTCAATCGGTGACAATTACTTGTTTTGTGTCCTCTTCCTTGATGGAACTCACAATGTTCAGTATCTCTCCACCATGCCGGTTTGACTTGCGGCTCATAGTTGGATAGCTTAGGTAGAGTGATCAAATTCTGAGAAATGAGTTGTCGCATCACTGTTTCAATGGGTTCCCCTAAGGGAGTGTATGTGCGTTTTTGTTTTTGTGGACGAGGTCTTGGTTCATCATGAGATGTGATGCGAGCTTGATTGGAAGGAACATTTGTGTTATTCTGAGGTGGAGGATTTTGTCCTGCAAATCGAACCACAGGTTGTGCATTTTGGATAGTCCGAGCATCCACAACTCCATTGTTGACGATATTCTTATTCTTGTTCCAGAAGTTCGGTTTATCGCTATTGAAGCGCGGGCGAGGACCATCTTTTGGTTCATTAAAGATTTTGATGAGTCCTTTTTTGATGAGTGCCCGTTCACATTTTATACCCTTGGTGATCATATCGTTAAAAGAATCTGTATCTTTGACATCCAGGTGAAATTCCATTTCTTCGTTTAAGTTGGAAATGAAAATTTCCACTAGTTCTCTTTCAGGTAACTGAAGAGAACGTCTGCTAGACATTTGGCGCCATCGTTGCAGGAATACTGAGAATAGTTCTCCTGGTTTTTGTTTGGTATTGCATAGATCAGCCATGGTGATGTCGCGTTCAATATTATAAGAGTAATGAGATAGGAACTTCTGGATGAGTTCCTCAAATGTTCTTATGCCACCTGGTAGTCGGGAAAACCATGATGTGGTTGTTCCTCTCAAGCTTTGGGGAAAAAGGCGCATTAAGTATGTGTCTTCATATGCAACTTCGAGACAAGCGGAATGAAATTCTCGGACATGATCGCGGGGATCTCCCTTTCCTCTATATTTTTCAAATTTGGGTGTTTCGAACCCGCGTGGAAAGGGTGGCATATAAAGATTCCTATCAAACGGATAGGGACAGATGTCGTTAAGTGAAAATTGATTGGTTTTAACACCACTATGAAGTTGTTGGGCGAGATTCTCAACTTGTTGCCGCAACATCTCTATTTCATTAGGAGGAGGAGGTGGTGGGTTACCTCGAGGGATGTTATATCTGATGGGATCTCTACGCCTTTCTTCCTCATGGCGACTTTGTCTTAATTGGGCAAGATCAAAGTCTGAGGGGTGTTTGGCTCCTTCTTGAGCGAGTTTTAAGAAGTGAGCATCTGCGTTGCTCCTTAGTATTTCATCAAATAATCTGTTAAAATGAGGATTATGCTGAACCCTTTCAATTGTTGAAGGAGTGGGTGTACCTGGGTTTTCATCATTCCCATTTCCTCCAAGTGCTTCTTGAAATTCATTGAGGTTGTCCTCTTCTTCCTCAATTTCTATTTCTCATTGCCTTGATCGTGATCGGGTTTGAGCCATTTTGTTTGCAAGTTTGTGTTTGAAGTTGATTGAAGATGATGATGAGTGGTGATGAAATGAAAGATTGATTGGTTGGTGATTTGTGTTGTATGTAGATCTCTAGCACTTTAAGGTAAATGCAACCGAAATTCCTTCTTTGAATTGCTTGTTTGTGTGATAAGATTTGATGTGATAAGGTGTAGAGAAATCTGAGATGTGTTACAGATTTTGACTACCTAGCAATGAGAGGATTCACTCATGAACTAGTTTTAACCTGCGTAGATGTGTCTCTTAGGATGAGATTATCCTAGATGTAGAAACAATCTAAAAAGTGATGTGATGTGTTTGATTTCAAGCAATATCCAAAAAGGAATCTTGGGACAAGAACCTCTTAATGTTTTGAGAGTTTTGGGATGGATTGGTGATGAAGTGATGATGTATGAGTGAGATGATAGATGAAAATGTTTTCAACTTCAATAAAAACTTTGTGTTACAAATGGGACAAACTCTATCTCTTCCCTTTCAGGTGTTGGTGGCACTTCTCGAGCTGTGTTGTAGGTGATACAGATGTTTGGGAAGAAATTGGGATTAATCTTTCCTCCTTGATTTTTGTGATAACTCAGAGCTCTATATTGCATAAAAGCTTTGCGGTTTAATGATTCAGAATCAAACTCGTTTGTTTTACCTTGAAGATAGAGACGCATGCGATGTAGAAAGACTCTATGTGAGACAAAGATTTGTCGATTGATATAGAAGAATTTCCTCCTTTTGATTAAAGCCTTTGAGCTTAGTGGTCTCCTTTTCAAGGTGATACTCTGATGACACTTCTTCTTTCGCAAGATGTGAAGAATGGTCATAAATTTTTGACTCTTTGTTTGTTTGCACTTTGTTTTTGGTATTTTTGGTTGTGTTGACAGATGTTGGATGAATACTTTGTTTTTGGGATTGATTTTCTGATTTTTCTTTGACAAGAAAACAAAGCAAGCACACAAACACAAGATTGTAGCCTCAAAGGCACAAATGAGTATGGGTCTAGATCAACCCAATTCTTGGACTTGTTTTTGACCCTTCCTTTAGATGTATTTTAAGGTGTATTTCCAAAGCCTGAAGTCGGCTCAATTCGCACTAGGTCTGTAAAACGAACATACTTCAAACACATTTTATCCCTAAGGTCAAATGGCCAGTTGTGATAAATTTAGCCCACATCTTGATATTTCTTCGACTTTGGTACTACATACCTTATGAATCCCGCCGTGGCAGGTAAGGATGTGATATACTAAGTCTTGCACGAGCATAACAAATAGATGATCCCTATGATGGGGGAGTCACCACTTTTATCAAGCCACAAGTGACTTTTCAAAAAGCTATGTTTCTACTCAAGGAAATATGTATGGTGAGTATCTTGGGAGAAAAACCATCTATGCTCATGCACTAAATTATACCTCAAATATCCTCAATCAATAGAACAGGTGGGCTACTACTTAAAGGTGTTTAGTCATGTTCGATGGCTTTGGGCATAAGTTCATTCTGCAGTGACTCACTTAAGAGCCTTGTAACTGGTGGTGGGGCCCATTTGTCCTTTCGGCCAGTTACACTGTAGGAACAGCTATACCCAAGGCTACAGCTTTCGCTCTCACCTGATTTCTATAGCGGCTCGAAGGATTTACCGCTCGAGGTCGTTCCCAAGAGTGATGTGTCTCTTGGCAGGCCTCTCTTAAAAAGATAAAATTTTGAGTGTTACTAACACTTTTCTCTTGCACCTAGGACCACGAAAACCAAGGGAGAGGATAGTGTGTGTTAGAAGTAGGACCACTCGACCAACTCTTTGCACAAGTGTGCCAAGCACGAAAAACATTTGTTCTTTTTAATCTGTCATTGCAATGTGATCTAACTATTTGGAGATGTTGCTCCAACAATCATGGTGTTCTTTTTAATTTTCAAAGGCAATTGTTTGAGTAAACTAGAATTTGAAAATCCTGGTCAACTTAATGAAAAACACGTTTGCATGAAGTAAAATTGCTTTGAAAATGAGACAAGTTGATTGTGAATTTTATTTGCACCAAAAATGGAAGTGTGGATTGTGAGTTTTATCTTGATGCAAGAAATAAAATTTGCCTTGTTGATTTTAAGCACCAAAACGAAGTTTGTTTCCTAACTTGCAAAAAAAATAAAGTTGTTTTTGTATAAGTTTGTGGTTCTTTTTACCTTTGAACAATGAAATTCTTTTTAAGAGCCCCAAACAAATGTGTGATTCTTTTTTAAAAGCCCAAATTTGAAATGTGAAGTTAATTTTAAACCAAAATAAAAAGTGAATTTATTTTTAAAACCAACTTCAAAAAACAAGTTAGTAAAAAATATAAATCTACTTTTTAATCTAATTTAAATCTGCACAAAAGAGAAAAATAGTTAGTAAAATCCACCTATTTGGTGGGCTTCTACAAGCCTAATTTTTTTTTTTTTTTTTTGGTTACAAGGTGATTTGTACAACGTTTTGTTACAATAGCGCTAGTCTGCGTTTGAACAGAGGCACTATTTAACACAAACGCACTAAAAGAAAGGGAAAGACAGAGAAGGGAAAAGCACTGAAATAGAGTGAATAGCGCCAAAATAATGTCAAACGCACCAAAACAGTGTCAAAAGCGCAACCTGTGTGACATTTTCAACATTCAAACATGTTATTGGTTAAAAAAAAAAAAGTTGATCTTTTTGGTGTTTGGATTCACATCGGGTTCACCAAATGATGCTCTGCAAAAAGAATTAGGAAATCTGTTTGATGGCAACACACACAAGAGCACAAGAAACAAACGTTAGTGTTAGCAACAAAAGATTATCCTAAACAGGCATATCAAGAGAGATATTAAGCATGAAATAGAAAGCATATAAACATAGAATGAAATAGCTAATCAAGATGCTCATAGTTGCTCCTCCCTTGTTCCTCTCCTCTCCAAGTCCCAAATGAGTGTAGCTCTCAGCTTTTAGCACTAGCCATGGATGCCATATGGAGATTCAAGATGGTTGAATATGATAAGCAAATACTATGCAAGAGTAGATAGTGATGCTATGAAAAAGCTCTATGCTAATGCCAGTATAACAACAATACTCTAAAATGCTTCCTTTTGCTTGAGGAGAAGGGTTCTATTTATAGAAGAAATGGGGAAATGAAGGGTTAAGATTGAATGGTTTAATCAAGGGCCAAGTTTGAAAGTTGGGGATTAAGTGGTTGAAGGTTGGAAGCCTTCAATGGTTTTCAAAGACTTTGAGCCATTTAGTGGTTGAAGGTTGGAAGTTTTCAAAGGTTATCCAAGACGTTGAGACATTTAGTGGTTGAAGGTTGAAAGCTTTTAATGGTTATCAAAGACTTTTAGGCTTTGAGAAGTGACTCCATTTTGCTTAGGAATGTGACAATAATTAGGGGATGGATTAAGTTAATTAGGAAGGGGTTAGAAGAATCTAGAAGGGGATTAGATTTTGCAAGTGGATTTGGTGGGTGAGGGAAAATAGGATTTTATTAAAATAAAAATTCATTTATTTCAATAAATGTGTGCAATTTGTATTTGGATAAATATTCAAATAAATATTAATTTATTTAAATGAGAAAAAGGAAGATAAAACATTAAAATGCTTGAAGACTTTGAGGGGAACCATTAAAGGCTTGAAGACTTTAAGGAAAACCATTAAAGTCTTAAGAAGATTATAGAAGGAAGCCATCAAGTTTGAAGACTTTAAAGCCATCAAGTTTGAATACTTTAAGGGAAACCATTAAAGGTTTCAAGTGGGTGAGGATAAATAGGATTTTAAATAAATAATTTATTTAAAATAGTTGTGCAACTTGCTTTTGTAGGAAAATACAAGTGGGTGGAGGATAAAGGTGATTTAAATAAATTATTTATTTAAAATAATTGTGCAACTTGCTTTTGTAGGAAAATGCAAGTGGGTGGAGGATAAAGGTGATTTAAATAAATATTAATTTATTTAAATGTGAGAGGTGGGATTTTGGGGGATTTAAATAAATATTAATTTATTTAAATGTGAGAGAATATTTAATTAAATAAATATGATTTATTTATTTAATTAATGGTCTGAATTTGGTTAAGTGAATTAAATCAAATAAATTGAATAATTTATTTAATTAATAGGAGAAGAGGGTTAAGATGAATTAATTAAATATTAATTTAATTAATTATTAATTGATGGTTAAATAATCAAATAAATACTAAGTATTCATTTAATTAAGTGGACAGATTTATGTGACTACACATAGCAATGAGTTTGATGCTACTGATGAGCTAAGAGTCTGCACCCTACACCAAGGATCAAGCTTGTCTTTTAATACCATCTATCATCAAAATCAGGGTGGTTGCATCCCTTCGTACAATATATCATCTGAACCTATCACTATTGAGTCATTCTCTTATCAAGAATAGTCTAGTCACCACTTTCTTCTAGTCATCATTATTACCCTTCTTTGATCTTTCATCATTAACCTTTTCTAAGGACTTAGCACATCAATCAATCCAACAATAAAATCTTAATCAAATCAATCCTTAATCAATCATACAATCCTTCAATCAATCATTCAAATCAGATTAACCTCACTCTAAGGTTTGTACCTTGTGAAGTTTTATTTAGAGCTCATCTTAAATCAATTAATCATGTGGCTTTTGTTCTTGGGAAAGAATCTCCCCCAAGTACCTTTGCCTCATCTTTTGGGTCAATCAAGACCCCAATCCTATGTCTTTACTTTGCTTAGGATTTTTAGTCAATCCTTAGTAGAAGAAGACTTTTTAATCATCATTTTAAAGGTCTAAATTTTACCCAACTTGGTTATCACCTTGTTTGTGGTTCTCATCATAAATCTCCTCCACCTAGATCCTTGTTCAAAGACTAAGGTGCAATCTTAATCAACTTTTTCCTAATCCAAGGACCCAATCAATCATCCAATCAAATTAAAATCCAAAATTTTCGCCAAGTCCTCTCATCAAGCTTCTTCTTCCAATCAATATTTCCTAAGGTTATTCTTGTATGGTCATAACTCGATCCCAAAAGAAGAAGATGGTCGAACAACAATACGATATGCCAGATATGAGTGCCCTATATAAAGATCCTACACAAGGTCACAATTCACAACCAGATATTCAAGACCCACAAGCGCGAGTCGACCCTAACATGGTTGATCAAGACAACCCCTCCCAGAAATGTGAACATTCCTAGAGGATTAATACAATCAAGAAATGATGGATAAATTCATCTGACATAATCCTAATGGTCTTTTGAGAACCTTCATTGAAAATGGGGCTCACCTTCCCCCTGATTTAGATAGATCCATTCTTGATCAACAACCATAGGGAGAGTTTGCTCCTAGTCACATCATTGCCCCTATTCTTCTCCCTCAATCCGTAGCACCCATGGTATCCATCCCCATGATTTTTTTCCAACCTTCATCTTCGCTTCTAGCATCTATGCCATTATCTAACCCAGCCACATCCATTCTTCAACATGCTTCTATCCCATCTTCCTCCACTCATCAAAATACCTCTATTCCTCAATCTTCTATTCCCCTCAACAATACCACTAACTTCATCAATGCTTCTCTTTTTCATGCCACAACAACCTGTGAGTCACGTTCAATCATCACCTCTCAAGTCCCCATCACATCGGTCATCATATATCAAATCCACATTTATTTGTCTTACCAATATATTAGTGGTTGTGGTGTATCATCCATGACTCACCAAATGCCTAGGGAAAACATGGTTCATCATGTCCAAGATCCACAACATGATTTAATCAAGTAAATTAAGGACAAGAAGAACATCATCAAAAACATGAAGGGACTAACAAAAGAAAACCTTATTCATTCGAGGAATTTTGTCCCTATCCTTATGATCCATCAATGTCAATCACACCTTACTCGCCAGGTTTTGAGATGCCTAAGTTCATGAAGTATGAAGGCAAGGGTAACCCCTGAGACCATGTCTGTGAGTTTCACATCTTATGTCAAGAGGTCTCCTATAGTGATCTGTACCTTCGTAGGCTTTTTCCTAAAAATCTTCCAAAATACACCCTTTGTGTGGTTCTCATCCTTACCTCGAGGTTCTATTACTTCCTTCCTAGACTTGGCAAAAAAATTTGTGGCCCACTATGCTTACAATATCGTCAATGACGTTTCCATGATGGACCTATGTAACAAAAAATAGAGGCCCAGAGAAACCTTCGCCAACTTCTTGCAAAGGTGGTGACATCTTATCAAAAAGTTCCAGTGGGATGTGCTAGAGGAACACCAAATTGAATTATTCTAAAAAAATCTAGTACCCAAACTATCAAAACCTTTAACAACTCAGTGTATAAAATCTTTGCAAAATTTGTTTAACAAGGGCTTGGCCCTTGAGCGTGTCTTATTAGAGGAAGGCACTCAAAAACATTATTAGAAATCAAATCAGAACACTTCCTATTATAACAATGATAAACCAAAATTCTTGTCCAAAAATAAGAACGTAGTCAACAATGGTGTTACTAATGCAAAGCAGGTTCAAACTATGGCCGCTCCTCCTAAACCCACCACCACTAACCATCAATTCAACAATTTGCAAAATAATCAAAGTCAATCTCAAAGACCCCCCAACAACTTCTCAATCCAGAGGCGACCACCCCGATCTAATAATCAAACTCCAAGGGAGTATACTCCTCTTGCTTAGCCCATCGAGGTTGTGCTCCAAAAATTTGTCCAAGTCAGTGCAGTTGTCTTCCTGATAACCCACCCATTTTATCCTAATCAACCCAAACCTAGGTGGTATAATAAAAATGAATATTGTGACTATCACTACATCAATGGGCATGATACACGAAAGTGTATGAACCTGAAGAACTATATCCAAGACCTCATTGATAAGGGTGATATTGAGGTAGAAACAACAAAAACTGGTAATAATAATGACAAACTTAAGATGTACCAGGAACCCTTCCTAAAGCATGAAAAAGGCAAGGCCTCATCATCTATTGTTGTCAACTATGATTATACTAATCATATATTTGGATTTGAGTCCTTGGTGGGTTGTATAGAGCCTGCAGATAACCATGTCAACACCATCACTATCTAGGGAGCTAATACTTCCCCTTCCCAAAATAGACCTAGGGTCACTATTCAAGGTGATCCTCACCCTTCACAACCGGCAAGCAGGCCCAACCCTGCCAAAATAGTCATTCAAGGTGTCGTGCCTTCCACTTCCCATTCTCAGAATGACTATGATGTAACCACCTGTCGTGGATAAGTGACTGTCCAAGGAGCTCCTACATGACCAACCCTCCCCCAACTTCATCCACCCGTTGATATGATCTTCTAGATCACCTCGGAGAGGCTCTTGCATAGATTTTCATCCTAGAGCTCCTCAAGACCTCCCCCATTCACAAGGAGATTTTGGAACAAGCCCTCCTTGAATCACGCATCCCTGACAACGTCAATGCTACCTGGTTTCAAGCCCTTATCAGAAACCTTGCTTCCCAACACCACCTTGTTTTCACCTCCAATGATGCACCCCCCAATGATGATCATAATAAACCATTGCACATTAAAGCTATCATCTAGAAGCACAAGGTTAAATGGATCCTGATAGATGATGGATTTGGACTCAATCTCTGTACATACAAGTTAATAAAGAAACTGGGAATTTTTGAGGAGTTGGTTGACCCATCAAGTTAGATCACAATAAAATTCTATAATGATGTAGAAATAGTTTCCAAAGGTATGATCACTTTACCCCTTCAAGTGGGCCATACAATAGTTAAAACAACTTGCCAAGTCTTGGATCTTCACCTCCCCTATAACATCCTCCTCGGTCATCTGTGGATTCATTCCCTTCAAGATGTTCTCTCTACCTATCACCAATGCCTTAAATTCCCCTTCAATGGCAGAGAGATCACTATCAAGGGTGATCCGCAACCTTTTTCAGTATTAAAAACTTCTAGAGGGGAAGCATCCATACCATTGCCCACTTAATAAACCTGCTTCACCTCCTCTATCTGATGCATTTAAAGTTGTCTCCACTTCATCCCAACCAAAACCTAAGGTCAAGATTGTAGATGATGGTTGTGAAGAGTACAAACTTGAGGATTTCCTATATGTGGGCAAACTCTCGTTATCCCCCAAGTCATTTGGCAAGCTCAAATAAATAGAAAAGGACCAAAAACCCATTGTGTAATGCAAACACACCACCTTCAAGTAGTGGGGCCCACTTTATGAAGAAAGTATAGAGATGGACGTTTCCTCTTGGTTGTATCCTGAATAGGATGAAGAACCAGCAAAGATTCCCAAGAAAATGTATCCAAAAGCATCAACTATAGTGGATAAGATGGGTTATAAAAGACACGAATTGGGACCAGAAGAGAAAGGAATTAAAGCACCAATAAGTCTTGTCTCATTCAAGCATAATAGTGTCTTGGGTTATACTTCAGTACCTAAGATCACTATCGTTGGTGTTCCTTCAGACCCTTCTTTGGATGTCAAAGACTCTGACGAAGAGGAATTTCATGAAATGCCTTTTGAATACCCAGATGATATCTTCTTTGACACCCATATCAACACCATCACCCCCATAACCCCTTCCACCCCATATGAGTTGCAACTTGTCCACCTTGAGCTTATAGACTGGGACCAATGAGGAAAACCTTCTTTGGACATATGTATCGATGACAATGCTCTCATGAATCTCCTAACTATGCACAACTTGGAAGATTGCAATAGAGTTCATAGGATCCCACAGATACTTTGGTAGTCACCTATCAATGCCCTTAGTTGCAAAAAAGACCATAGAAAGGAATAATTATGATTCCTTATGTGAAAACCTTCTCGAGGCACCTATGGATGAGCAAAACGTAAAAATAAAGGGCGTATCCTCAACCAAAAAACCCGAATTAGGCACTTGAGGATGAGGGACTTGAACTCCCTACCATGGTTCCCCTACAATAAGACAAGTTGGCCCTACTTATAGATGAAACAAATACTATCAGTGTGGGAACTGATGATACTCCTAAGAACGTGCTCATTGCCAAGTCTCTGTCGAATCAAGAAAAATAGAACTTCATCAATTTTCTCACAGAAATAAATTTTAACTTTGTCTGGTCATATGTTGACATGTCAAGCCTTGATCTAGACTTAGTAGTCCACAATCTTGTTGTCCATCCAAATGCCAAACCTACGAAGTAGAAATTATGAAAGATGCATCCACATATTGCACTCCTCCTCAAGACAGAAATTCAAAAGATGTTAGATGTTGGATTCATAAAACCAATAGATTACCCTGAGTGGGTGTCCAACATTATCCCTATTGGAAAAGCTACTAGGGGCATCTGAATTTATATAGATTTATGGGATTTGAATAAAGCATTCCCTAAGGATGATTTCTCGCTTCCCAATATAGGCATGATTGTAGACCTCAGAGTAGGACATGAAATGTTATCACTTATGGATGGGTTTTCTAGATACAATCAGATCAAGATAGTGGAAGAGGACCAACATAAAACAATATTCACAACACCTTGGGGAACCTTTTGTTATCGAGTCATGCCTTTTGGTCTCAAGAACATTGGAGCAACATATTAGCGAGCAATGACAACCATCTTTCATGACCTCTTGCACAAAATCATAGAAGGCTATGTGGACAATCTCCTAGGAAAATCCAAGACAAGAAATGAACATATCCCTATCCTAAGGTAGATCTTTGAGAGATAAAAAAAGTAGAAGCTACGACTAAATCCTAAGAAGTGCATCTTTTCTATTACACCTAGGAAATTTCTTAGTTTTATTCCTACAGAGGCATAGAAGTTGATCCCACAAAGGTTGAATACATCATGGAAATGCCTCCCCCAAAGACAGAAAGCTATGCAGCCTCCAAGGAAAGCTCCAATCTATCAGACACTTGATTTCACAACTTGTAGATAAGTATCACCTGTTTGCACACTTACTACGCAAGGATACCAAATTCAAATATGACTACCTATGTCAAAAGGCTTCTAAGAAACTCAAGGAATACCTAGCATCACCTCCAGTCCTTATGCCTCCTATTCCAAGACAACCACTTTTGTTGTATATATCAACAACCATAGTGGCACTGGGGGCATTACTAGCACAAATAGATGATCAAGGGAAAGAGCATGCTATTTACTATATCAGTCGTACTTTATCAGGGTATGAGCTCAATTATACCCTATTGAAAGAGCATGCTTGGCACTTGTCTTTAGCACACAGAAGCTTCGACATTACATGCTTAACAACAAAACCAAATTGATTACTAAAATTTACCCCATCAAGTACCTCTTATCAAAGGTTGCTCTCACAGGAAGAACTGCTAAATGGCTCATGTTACTGAGTGAGTTCAACATTGACTATGTGGATAGAAAGGCAATTAAAGGACAATTAATAGAAAACCAAATAGCAGTTGCTCCACTTCAAGGTGACCACCCCATCCTCACAGAATTCCCTGATGAGTCCACAATGACTATCACCACATCTTCCATATGGAAGTTATATTTTGATGGCTCTTGCACACAAAATGGATTGGGGGTAGGCATATTATTGATCACACAACAACAAGATTGCATCCCTAAATCGTATAAGATGGTCTTCTCATGCACCAACAACATTGTAGAATATGAAGCACTGATCATTGGACTTCGTTTGGCCATCCAATGGAAGATATCAGAATTACATGTCTATGGTGATTCCCAACCTATCATTAAACAAGTTGATGATGAGAATCAAACAAAAGATGAAAAGATTCTTCCCTATCATGGTATGGTAGAAGACTTAAAGAAACACTTCACGACAATCTAGTTTGAGAAAATTCTATGCACAAACAATAGGGTTGCAGATGCAATGGCTACTATTGGTTCTCTCCTTTAGATTCCCGCACATAGTCAGAAATGTGATTTTTTTGTCAAGCAGCTCTTCATACCGACATATGATCTACCTGAGTCTGAAATCATGTGTATACTCGTTGGTCCCAAATCACCTTAGTATCAAGAGAGCTTCACCTACCTAAGAGATAACATTATCCCTCCCCACCTCACCAAAACCCAACAACAAACCTTCATCCATCGTTACACCATCCTTGGAGACACCCTATTCAGAAGGCATTTTGATGGTTCCCTCCTAAGGTGTCTAGATAGACAAGAGGCTAAATGGGCACTATGCAAAGTTCACAAGGGTATCTATGGGGCACACTCAAGTGGTCTCACTTTGGCTAAAAAGCTAGATTGCGAACAAGATACTACAGGCCTACAATGGAAGAAAATGCATATAAATATGTGAAGAAATGTATCCCTTGTCAAAAGTATGGCGACAAGATTCACACTCCATCACAAGATCTACAGCCTTTTATCACACCTTGGCCCTTCTAACAGTGGGGGTTCAATCTCATTGGAAAAACCCACCCGCATCCTCCAATGGTTGTAAATTCATCATCACTGCCACTAAATATTTCACCAAGTGGGTGGAGGCCATCCCTCTTACCTTCACCACTAGGAAGCAGATCTCTAAATTCATCCTAAATTACTTGATCTACCATTATGGAACCCCCAAAGTTATCATCACGGATAAGAACAAACCTTTCAAAAATCAAGATGTTAAAGAACTTTGTTAGAAGTTTGATATACAATACCGCTTCTCCACCCCTATTACCCACAAGGAAACGGTCAAGCTAAGGCTTCTAATAAAACCCTAATCAAAATCCTTAAAAAGACAGTCAATGAAGCTAGTCGTGACTGACATCTCTAACTCCATCCTGCTCTATGGGCTTACCACACCTCCATCTGTACACCCATAGGTGCCACTCCATATTCCCTTTCTTTTGGATTCGAAGTTGTCCTCCCTCTTGAGATCGATATCCCCTCCCTAAGGGTGTCACTGCAAAATCTCCTCCCTAATGAGGAATATAGAGTTGCTAGGTTGCAAGAGCTGGAATTGTTGGATGAAAGGTGCCTCAAGGCTTTAAACCATCTCCGGGTATATCAAAATCGCTTACGCTTGAGCTACAATAAGAAAATTACAACCTAGGAGTTTGAAGTTGGTGATCTTGTCCTCATGGAAAATTAGATAAACCTTCTAGAAAGAGAATAGAAAGGAAAGTTCGAGCCTAATTGGCTTGGACCTTATGTGATCATAGCAAAGTATGGATCAGGGGCATATCAGTTGGCTACACCTAAAAGAGATCCCTTGGATGAGCCTATGAACATCATGCACTAGAAGAGATTTTATGCCTAGTCCTCAGAAGGTCACCAGTTGTCTAAAACATGAAAAAAGTTAAAAAAAAGTTAAAAAATACACAAAAAATATAAAAACATTAAAAAAAAATGAAAAAAGTAAAGAAAACTCAATACGTCCATCAGTGAAAACCACTTTGTGGCACTACGGATAAGTTCCTTAGTGAAAACCTAGTTTTAGACGCTAAGGTAAATAATCCAGATCCATCGTCTATCTGGACAGACTCAAATTCCCCCCCTCACCCAACTTTGTTCCATAGCATACCACGTCCAATGCTCATATTGAATATTTTGACGTCATCCCTGCCCCTTACCAATGAGGAGGATAGTACAAGCCTAATTAAATGGAAAACTATGTAGGAAAACTCCTGCCATCATTCCCCCCACTTTGTTTGCAGTCGGTTGGCTCCTTCATTCTCGTCCTATTCCCCTTGCCCACTTGCAACCATCCATTTCTTTAATCCATGCCACTGGGTAAACCTTCTCATACACCATCCACCGCCTTGCTTGCTGCCAATTGTCTCCTTCATTCTATCAAAAAGTCAATCTGATGATCCCGTCATCCATCCCCTCTCCAAGAAAAGGAAAAGGAACAAGGTGCTCCTAACCACCTACACAGATGTCACAATTCATTTTAGTATCCTCCGCAACTGTCCTACCCACTTTCCCCACCAAAATATCCTCAGTAGGTTGGTTATCCATTCTCCCCCCCCAAGTATATGATGATGAGTCTTTGTCCAAATCATGAATAAGGATCATCCCATCAAACTGAGCTTCCATCCCATCAAACTAAGCTTCATCCCATCATGCTAAGCTTAATCCCGAGATCTGATCTTGAGCTTCTCCTTTACTTGCGCATTATTCAAACATCCATCCACATGTACTCCATCAAGTCTTTGCAGTCAAGTACCTTATCTACATCCATGTGTCCATTCCATCTGCTCTATTGCCTATTCAGTTTCATCAATTATTTCGGCCCATCGACATGCATCCTTCCCCTATCCAGTAGTATATCCACAAATCCTAAATCCTACTCTTGGAAAGAGATGTCAATGGGCCTTGTGCATTTTGCTTGCATAATTTAGTCTGCTTTCTTTTATTTGCATCATTTTGACCTATGACAACTCCTACCCATGACTGCCACGATCAATCTATATCTTTCTATGTTACGGGTTGGGGCATATTAGGGTATGCTTTGGTGGTATGGTGTGTTTGAAGATCTCTCATGTACGAACCTGTAACCCTGTACCTACATCTATATGGTGTTTACACGGTTTCATACTAGAGAATCATGTTTGTCTGAGAGTCAATCCATACCTTGGATTTTTCATAACATCCTGATTCCTATAATCAGTTGTGTAGACTACCCATGGCAAAATCAAAACTAGGTTTTCTCTCCACATTCATCCACAACAAATCCCCCCATCTTAATCCCATCATTTTCATTTCATCTTACCACTATGCATTTTGTAGACCTCAATTTATTCACTCTCGTGATTTCTTCTAGTCCTATGTTGTTGTTCTATGGTTGGCACATTCTAAAAAATCAAGTCATTACCAACTAGTCTCATTATTAATTTAGTTTCATAAATAATAAGCACTAATTGCATTATTTATTTGCATAATCATTTTATCCATTAGTTGAATTATCACTTTATTCATAATCATAATCATTTTAGTAGCATAATAATTAAGTGCATTTAGTTGTATTATTCATTGCATTTGAGATGGGCAAGCTGGTACATACAATCTTGACTATCTATCCAAATGTATCTGTCATGCATGTTTACAATTGCACATATTAGGATTACAATAATGTAAGGTTAATTAAAGCTCATTCAAACATTAGTATCCCATGTAGCACTACAATCATTAATAATCACTCTATTCAATATAAAACATTTGAAAATAATCTCATTACATTCCATCCTTAGGTCATTTGAGGACCATTAAAATTTTTATTCAAACATTAATATATCACGTGAATCGTAAGTCATCAAGTACATACATCACTTACCAGCATAATTGGTCACATTTTAGTTTTTTATTTTTATTAGTGGCTAAATAAGGGTTTTCATTACATTACCGGGCACATTTTAGTTATCATTCAGGTGCATTTCATTAATCATATCACAAACATGCATATAGGACATTCATTTGCATCACATAAGCATAAGCATTATCATCACATAAAAATCCAAAAACATGCACATCAATACATATATTATCCACATGCATCCTACATCCACAAACATGTTTGCCCCATCATAGATAACATATGCATACATATAAAATCACCCATCCCGCATCACAAAAAAGTCAGATAATATCCATCACATGCATCACATCAAATCATAATCATAGCATCATCATCCATAATATCACAAAATAATAATCAAATTCCATCAAAGTCTATAATAAAGTCCATACATGCATAAACACCGCCAAAAAATCGCATCTCATATATATCAAAAATCAATGAATGTGTCAATCATGGTACAATATACAATCTCCCCAAAGGGTCAAAATAATCAAAATGTCACATACATTAAGGGCTAGCCCACACTCTCCCTATCCCCATAGCCATATCCACTACTTGATGCACCTCCTAATGGTCTTGCACCCCCTCCCCTAGGTGGCTCCATAGCCACTAATCCCCCTGTTGGCTGGCTCTGTATATTGTGTTGGCTTTGTGCCCTATGTGATCGCATACTCTCGGTATATGATTTTGCTCGCTGATTTGCAGGCATTGCCCCATGGTATAGTGCCCTGTAATATGTTACCTCCCAAATCAGGCTCTCTGCTTGTCATTGTTGGCTGGTCCAATCAACATAGACCTATACAAATCTTGCAAGCTCCAATAGATGGTGGGCTACATCCCTCTATCCTCTTTGTCTAACTGCATTCACCTCTGCTCTGCTCAGTCGAGCGTGGAGTTCATCCATCTCCCCATCCATCCTCTCCAACTCTACCCTTGGCTAGCCAATGGCTCCCCCACTCCTATCCTCCTCCAAAAGTTATTGTCTCCTCCCTCTCCTCCCTTAGAGTTTCCACCTCTGCCCGAGTCGCTTGTAGGCTCTTTGTCAGGTCCTCAACCTCCCTCTTATGCCTATACACCTCAGACTGAAGGATCGCCGCCCTGGCCCTCTCCACTGCTAGCTCCTCCCCTAAGCTCCATGTCCTCCCTTGTCTAGCCTCCAAGGCCTGTAGCTCGGCCTCCAACCTCCTCTCCCTTTCCCTGGCTCCATCCCTCTCTCGTATGACCTTGTCATACTCATCCCTCGACACCTTGTCCTCTATTGCCAACTATACATGTACTTGTGCTGCTACCCCCTCCTCCTGTACCTATATATCTGAGATGTCCATGGGATCCCCCCTCTCCTCCCCTCCTGCCCTCTCTGCCACCATCTATCCAATTTGTGCGGCCAGTGGATGAACTTGTAGCAAGACCAACTATCTCCCTCAGCCCTATCCTCTCCTCACTCCTCCCCTCCTCTGTCACTGACCATCCTCCCCCCTATGACCTCATCAATCGATGGTCGTAACTCATCCTCCTCTAACGTACCTAGAATCATGAGTCTCACTGGAAGGTGAGCTTCCCACTAGCACCTATAAGCTCTAGTCATACTTGGATCCTTTCCTGCGCCCCTTCACTCATCCCATATCATGGTGACTGTACCCTCCCAACTCACGTGCACCTCCAAAGGGCTAATGGTCTGCCCCCATATCCATGCCTCCCTAGTAATCCTTGGATATAGCTACTCATAACCCACTACATCCTGCACGTCACCAAACTAGCTTGCTACCCGGTGTGGCACATAGTGCTCTATCACATACACACTCCTACCAAATAACCACATCTCTGAGTGTGCCTAGTGTAATTGCCAATCTGCCCTCCATATCTCGCAATCCAAAAATGGCCTCCATGTGAAGACCATAAGCTCATCTAAGATCCTCTTGCAAAACCACATCGCTCCAACCCTAGTGTAATGGAGCAGACCCCTGTATCAGTCCACATATGGGAACCGTCGCCATCTATCGTCTACCCCCACTAAATGTGTAACCATGATGTGCTCCCATGCCCATATGTGTAAGAGAGTCACTCTTGTAGATAGACTCCGATACTCCCGGTATAGAACCAAATGCATGTTGTGGTATAATTGTCCCAGCATAGCCACACCCCATGTATACTCCATACAATCATGCACCATATAGTAAACGCACCTGCTCCATCCTATCAGGAAACCATGTCCACCTAGATCTAGCAACAGTTATCCACTGATCAGTTCGCAAATAAAGAGAACCAACCGTGGAATGTGCCTAATCTGCATCGCCTGCCAGAGATGCATCTGTGTCCCGTCCATGGGCAGCCTATCATACTCACACACCTGGTGTAGGTAATACTCTTCTCCGTCCAACCAATACGCAGGAATAACACCACGAATGGGGATCTTCAAGATCCCCCGAACGTCTAGTAAGGTGATAGAATCCTCCCCTGTAGGCAGGTGAAATGTGCAGGTCCTATTGTCCCATCTCTCCACTAGTGTGGTCATCATGGCAGTATGCGCCCTGATCCTCGGTCATTTGCCGATGAAACCCAAGCCCACCATGCTCAATATCCCCCTCTCATTTGCCTCTAGCTACATGTATAACCTCATGGTGGTCGGTTAGTGCTCATGTGATGGGAGTGGCCCTAGACTCTCCTACACCCAGCCAATCATCTTCATTAGCCCTCATATTCTACCTTAACCCTATCTAATCTTATCCAATTCTAGCCTATGACCACTCTAGCTTATTTTTGGGGCATCCACATGCCCCTTCAATCCCCTTTCAAATTCTATTCCCCCTACCATTTTCCCTCCCTTTACTCCCCTAGCGCTTGTGTTGATTCATTCAGTGCATGCGCTAAAACCATTGTGCATGTGCCACGCCACAAGCGAAGGTGTTGATACATGGGCCCCCTGCCCACTTTGACCCTATTGACCTCATTTTCCTGGACCAACCAATGTGTCTGCATGCATTGAACAAGCGCACCCATGCCAATCCCTCCTATTTGCCCTTTCCTCGCACGCGCTAGCGCTAATCGCCACCACATGCACTAAACCTAGGGCGGATACATTGAAATGACAATCAATGCATCTATCACGCTATTCTTTTAACCCTAATTCTAGTCCTAATAAATTCTCTAACCTACTAAAACACAAGGTGGGACCAAGGTACCTACCGGTGGGTCGTACTCCTCGAGTCTCCGATATCGTCAGACCCTCTCTGTGTGGTGCTCATGAATGGGAACGCCTTTCATCTCTCTCCTAGGCCTTTGTTCTCTTTGTGATCTCTAAAGGTGTACATGACAATGACCCTTCCTTGGGCCCCCCATAGCCCTCTTTTCTCACCTTCCTCATTTTTCTTCCACCTTCTTCACTTCTTCATCTTTTTCATTTTTTCTCTCACCTGTCATTCTTTTTTTTTTTAGAATTTTCCCAAAAAAATTCAAAAATTTCTAGTTAAATTCTCAAGGGGGCATCCACCACTCGCATCTTTACGCTAGGGAACCTTTTTCTTGTCTTTTACCCATCACCAATTTTGTCGCTGCGTAAAAGAGGGGCAAAATATAGACATCCAAAATTAATTAAATTAAATATTTAATTAATTTAATCCTTTCTACCCTTTATTTTTCTCAAAATTAATTTAATTTAATTTAATTAATCCTCTCATGACTATAGTCCAATAATTGATTTATTAAATAAACTAATTATCCTTCATTCTTCTAAAGTCATTAATTCTTCCAAAATCCCCTCTTAGTTAATTAATGACAATTAACTAATTTAGTCATGTGATTCCTACAAATCGCTTCCTCTAGTCCTTCATTAGCCTAGTTAATTCTTCTATAATCCCTCATAATCATGCTTAACATTATTTCCTAATTTTTAATTCCTCCACTCATTCTCTCTCTTCTTGTCAAATCCTCCTACAAATCCCACTTGTCTTCTAATCTCTCATTATCTCACCTAATCATCTCCCTTAATCATTTTCTAGTGGCTAATCTCCATGATTAGCCACCAAGTCAACCAATAGCCATAAATGGCTAAATCCACTTGTCCCCTCCTCACCTGCCAACCTTAAATGCACCTAATTGGGTCATTTCAAGAAATTCAAAATCTCACTTTTTCTTATGTCTCTCATCTTCCCAAGGAATTTTAAATTCTTCCTTTCTCATTTCCTTTCCCCATGCACTCTATTATTTAAGAATTTTTAATTCTCTTGTTCTTCCCCCAAGGAATTATCTACATGAGGTGGATCACAAGGAACTTGTCTTCCCAATGTACTTGGGATATCTTCCTCATGTACATTGTGGAGTGTGGAGACAAGAAATGCCTTTATGGAAAATCTCTTGGTCTCCACACCTTGTCCTCTCATGTCCTCTCAATCCATGTGCTCCCTCTCATTCAATCTCCACCCTTGATCCATCTTTAATCTTGACCATCCATTCATCCCCTTTCAAATCTATAAATTGGGGTCTCCTCCCTTTCATTTGACATCTCCAAGTCAAGTAATCTTATGCTATCATTTTAGCTTTTGAAATCATCCCTTGACATCCATATCATAGTCAATTTGCATTCTTTAAGCATCCATAATCGTCCCATCCCTCCATTATCCACTATCCATCCCCTCATATCCATCATCCTTGTTGTGCATCTTGGAGAGCAACCCACATATCCATCTAGGACCAATCCAAACAAGCAAGGAAGGGTGCATTATTGGCTTCATCAAAGCTCCAATTGGCGGAACAAGAGAGCTCCTTTGCAAAGGTATAAAAGGTTGTTTTCATGTCTTTTATTTGAATGCTTTATGCTTATTTGGATTTGAACTTACATTCCAACCTTGCATTTGATTTTCCCTTGGTTCAATGACTAATGAAAGACTCACAAGAAGTTTTATTTTCTAAGAACTTGGTTGGATTTTTATTTTGTAATAAATGTATGATTGTACTTACAGTTTCAACCTACAAATTATAATGTTTTTAGCATACTTCTAACACACTTAACTATAGTTTTATTTTTCCTCTCAACCACACCATTTTTTTATGGATTATGAGAAACCATGTATTTTGATAATGTCATTTTATTTACAATACTTTACAAAACTTTCTAAAGTATCTTCCCCCACCTTGATCTCGTCTAAAAATCTTAATATTGTGAGTTATTAGAAATAAAGTTTTTTTAATCAGAAGAACATGCCATACTATGACACTTTCAATCCACACAAAGAAGAGGTTGAATTTCGAGCCATTCTTAATGACTTGAAGTCCAATAAAGAACCGATAAAGAAATGAATATGGTATATGCTTTATGTGGAGCCTCTAGAAATTTCTAATTATTATTGGCTTGGAAGGCATGAAGACTCTGTCTAATATCTTAAGAATGCGAGCTCTTTTCTATAAATCCCTTTTAAAATGGTTGGCAAACAAAAAAATAGAGGAAAATAGTAGTCAACTAGAAATAACAAAGGACTTCTTATTTTGGGCTTATGTAGAAGAGGTTTCATGTTTAATGAAAGACCCAAAATAAAATCAAGAGAATATAAAGAGCTAGTGTGAAAACTTCCAAAATAATGTTAAGGTAATGATTGAGAGATATGAGTTGTGTGTCACAAAAGAGGTTCTAATGGGACAATCCAATTTTAAGGAATTGATGAAGAATCTCAAACAACACAGTGGAAGAGAATCTTGTGTAATATTATCACACCAAATATTGAGAGGGGGGTGAATCAATATCCATTAAAACTTATTTTTTTTTCACTAGATTTTAATTCAAAAGTTTATAGTAATCAACACCAATGAGAGATAGAGAAATCAACATAAGTGCACAAGAGAACACTAGATATATACATGGAAAAATCCACAAGGGAAAAACAATGGTGAGAGTAGTTGCTTGGATCTATTGTCCAATTCCAACCTCACAAAATAGAAACAAGATTATAATTGATTTATTGACATACCAAAGAAGCCTCACTGCTCCTTGAAGTCCACTAGAATTATAAGAACTTACTGAAGTAGTTCACTACCTTAGAGAAAGACACAATGAAGAAATTAATTTTAATTAAAACTGCCTTCAAAGGCTCATTGCCTTATCTGCACTGGCACCACTTGAGCTACTTTAATCTCGCTACCTTCAACAAACTAAAATATATTTTGTAAATATTGTAGCCTTTGGTTCACTACCTCTAGCATATTTTTAATGATCTACCTTTAATGTTTGCACACCTCAACCACCCTTACTATCTTATAAATATTCTTCAGTATATGTATGCTCTGCAATCTTCAATGGTCCTTCTCCAAGTTGGCCAAAGATGAAGAACATGTAACAGGCATTGGGTTAGTCAAAAACACCTCTGCCAGCAAAGAAACCTACTACGGTCCTATCTAAACATAAATATGACCAAAACATATTTGACGTACATTCCCAAGTAGGCAGATCTATCCAAGCTTTGACACAAATCACTCCAATTTGGCATCAAGGTATGTAGCTCTTTACCAATTACTCCTAAAAAGATTAGAATTTTATATTTAGACCACATAGAGACGTTCCATGGATTCTCACCAAGGTTCCCATGCACTCCTTTCATATTGACATGCCAAATTAGGGGAGTCCAATCAAGCGAATACAAAACACTTCATTCTCTGTAAGCCGAAAAATATAGTCTTGAGATAAAGCATTGACAACCACACTTTCCACTCATTTCAACACTTGAAATTTAAACATGGAACAAATAATATTAGTATGTCCATCTGTAAGCCAAAAAAATATAGTCTTGAGATAAAACATTGACAACCACACTTTCGACTCATTTCAACACTTGAAATTTAAACATGGAACAAATAATATTAGTATGTCCACCAAACTGCAGGAGAAAATACATGAACACAGAGAAATGTAGAGCATAGGTCTTGACATATAACTAGAGCATTCTACACATTAGAATCGTTAAAAATATCTACAGAAACATATGCCTTAAAAAGAGAAAGATACATTATTCGTAGAACAAACGAGCTATATTACAAGCCACAACTTCATATCTTCAACTTTGGAGAAATGTGGAGCATTCTCCCAAATAGTTTCCCACCTCCTACATTCTCATTCTTTCAACTACAAGCAGAGATTAGAACTTCTTGGTAACATCAATTCCTCACTTGGGAGCAATAAGAGAGATGGAACAACAATTTACATCATGCTCATAACCATTAGTATCATATCCGACTCATCAACATACTTCTTATCTTTATCTTAATACTTTTTATCCTCATCTTAATGCTTTTGATTCTCATCTTAATGCTTCTAATTCTTTATCTTAATTCTTATGTTCCTCATCTTAATGCTTCTAATCCTCATCTTAATGTGTCATCATGATACTCATTGTACGACATTTGCTGATATCAATGACCAACATGCAATTATGTGTTGACACCAATGACAATAATATGCAACATCCTATCATCTCTCCTCTCTTTTCAATGAGATACCTAGCCAATACCTAGTGAGTACAATTTTATAATTTAAATTATGTATACATGTTTCAGATCATATCTAGTGATCCATCATTAAGGTAGGTGAATTCTAGAGGAGAGGTTGCAATGAAAATTATATGCTGGAATATAATGAAATTTTACATTGGCCTTATCTATATATCAATTGATATTTCAGCTGATACTTTAGATCACACAAGTACTGATCCATCATTAAGATAGACTAATGTATAAAAGAGACTACCATGAACATTCTTTGTCGAGATATCATCGGAGTTTGCATTGATCTTATCTAAGTATCGGTTGATATCAGTATTTCATTTTGTTTTGTTGTAACTATGTTCCAAAATCCCATGTTGAGTCTTTCCATGGTATTTAGCAATTTTATCTTTCATATAGAAGAATTATTTTGAGCCTTCGCCATGATGTTTAACAATTTTATCTTTCATATTAAAGAGTTATTGGTTTTTATTTTGGGGAATTTTTTTTTATATTTATTATTAGCTTAGAAGCCATGGAGTTTTAAATTTGAAATTCATTTGCATGATATTGAAAAGGGCTTAGATTTAAGTCAAAAGAGCCAATATTTTGACTTTACTGTATGATATGCTTAACCTCTTTTTTATCTTGTCCATCTCTTTTTAAATGACAGTTTATATATTCTACATTTTTCTAATAAGTTTTCATGATTTTGATGACAAGTGTGTTATAGAACATTGTTGTTAAAAACCTATTAGACAACAACTTATAATGCTCTTATATATGAATACTAAAAAGTGTTTTTTTCCAAAATAATTATTACATATATTGAAATTATCCTGATTGTTGCAACACATATCCATATATTCATGTTGGTGTTGCATTAATAATCCTATTTACTTAAAGCAATGTGGCATCATGATTTTCTTTTGAGACTAAGATCAATATAGTGAGTTGGTCTTATGTCATATAGAATGGCCTATAGTGGCTCAAATAACTCTTGTGCAAATTATTTAAAAAAATAAAATATTAATATAAATGGAAATTATCCTAATTGATGCCATACAAATTCATATATATTCATGTACGACTTGTGTCAATAATTCTATTTACTTAAAGGAACATGGCATTATGATTTTTCATTGAGACTAAGATTAGTAGGACAAGAGTTAGCCTTATGTGGGATAGAATTGTCTAAAATGACTCAAATAACTCTTGTGCATATGATTTTCTTTTGTAAGACTAAGATTTATATAGGAAAATTTAATCTTATGCCACATAAATTGACTCAAATAATTCTTGATGTATGATTTTTTTACACTAAAAAATATATACATTACATATTATTTTAAATATATAATTTTATTGACATTTTTTATTTGTTGATATAAATCAATTTTCATGAAAAAATATATATCATTATAATTGTTTTTTTATATATATTTTTAAATTCTATGCTCATTAATCTTAACCTTTAAATAGTCTAGACTTGGCTATAGCTAATCTGGCTCCAAAAACGACATGATTTCTGCATAAGATGAAGATAAGTCAAAAATTACAGATCTCGTCCATGCTCGACAGAACTACCTGCATCTTTTATTTTTCGACTGTGTGTATAACACAAAAGTTAGTCAACTATTTTGAAACCAAATTAGCTGTGTAGACTTCATCATAATTTCAAACTTTTTTTTTTTTGATGAATAAGCTTCTAATCTATATTAATAAGAGATTAAATACAAATTCACAAAAAAAGGGTTGGGTGGTAAGAAGGCACACCCTAAAAGTCACATGGGCATAGCCCAGAAAGCCAAAAAGTCACATGGGCCAAGCCTAGAAATTTACAATAACAAACAGTAAAAAGAGGCCATCAAGCGGCCAAGGCAGTGCCAGCAGAGCCAGGAGGGTCATTGTCATCCTTCGTACCCCATACATCAGTAGGGTCAGGATTGACGTCAGGAGGAGCCCAACCATCATTATCTTCTTTATCTTCCTCGCGCTGAGGCGAGATTGCAAGGGCCAGCTGCGGAAAGACTTTATCCGAATCTGGCCAACCCGAACCAGAAACAGTACCAGAAGCAGGAGCACCATCAGAGGGCCAACCACCCCCACTCCCCATCGGCCCACCAGATCCCCTGCCCTGGTTAGCCCGCGGCAGAGGAGAGCGAGCCCACGGCGGAGGAGAGCGAGCGCGCCGAGAGGGACGGGAGTCATGTCGAGGCAGAGGCTGAGAGCCGGGGCGCGCAGAGCCACCCCGTCGCCGGCCCCGAGAAGGCGACCGGTGGCAGGAGGAGGAGGGCGAGTCAGGGACTCGGGCCACAGTGCACGGGGCATTGCCCCAATGGTCTAGGAGGACCTGAAGGTGAGCCACTTCAAGCACCACTTTATTGGCCTGCACCAGTATCTGAAATAATACATTAGAGCAAATAGTAGCTTTAGAATACATAGAAATCTAATAATCCATATGAGAGTGAGCAAATATGCAGGCATTTCTATCTTTCCAAATAGTGAAGAGGATCTCCACCCTGAAAGTGTGCCAAAGCTAGGTATATTTAGTAGGGAATCTGGGCGAATCCCCCAGTAGAATCATGTGCCAAGAGAATGGCTCCGGCTGAAATGGCCGGAAAAAATCATGTATCCAGTTCCAATACTGTTGGGCCCTAGGGCAAAACCAAAAGAGATGCTTAAAAGTCTTAGACTTCCCACAAAACGAGCACCGAGAGTTCGGAACCCCCAGATGAACAAGCCAAGAGCCCACAGGCAAGCCTTGTAAAAGAATACACCAAGCAAAATGGGTGAGCTTCGGCTCAACACTTGCAGACCAAGTGTTGGCAAATCTTTTATGCCAAACAGGCTCAAGAGATTGAAGTAACCACCTTTGATTCAGACTCTGGATCATGGGAAAATGAGGCAACAACCACCTGTAACCAAGCCAAGGCTTGTAGTTTCTCAAAGGGGTATCTGGGTACCATTTCCAATCTTTCTACCAAGGCTTGGGCCCACAAATACCAATTTTATAAAGCATCTCATCTGGGATAGCACTCACCAGACCATCAAAAGTAGCCTGGTCTTGGTTTTGAAAATTATACAAAGCACAAAAATCGTCCCACTTCATGATGCGCATGGCAGGTCTGAAGAAAAGCTGATGAAGAGTATGAATACCCTTCTTATGAAATCTGAGAGCTTTGAGCCAGGGCACCTTGGCCAAGGGCTAGTCATTTCTGGCAAACAGGGGCGACCACCACACATTGTGCTGGTTCAATGAGAGCCCGTCCCGAAAGCCGAAGCCAGACCATTGGAGCTAGGGTTTAACAAACTCCCAGGCACACCAAATGCTTTGGCAACAAACGTACCAACTATCTGAACTGGCTCTTTCATAACCAGAAGGGTCTGGAGGCCAATTCCTTTCCAGGCCGGTCTGTGGACAAGGAAACAAGACTAAATGCAGTTGCGAAAGAGAATTTTCCAAGCCTCGTCACCCGTAAGGGCGCGAATAATCCATTTGACACATAAGGCAATTCCCTGCCTCTGGGTGGATAGCAGACCCAAGCCTCCAGAGTCCCTGGGAAGACAACAAAAATCCCAGGCAACACGATGGAATCCATGGTGAGTATCAGAGGAAGCCCAAAGAAAATCCCGAAGTAATTTTTTAAGCTTGCTATAGGCAGCTTTAGAAGGCGCCCAGCAAGAGGAATAATAAACATGAGTAGCGGCCAAAACTTTAAAGCAAATTTGGAACTTTCCCGCCAAAGACAGAGGCTTGGTGATCCAATAAGCCAGCTTTTTCTCCACCCGAGCAATCACAACCTGCCAAAGCTCCACTAGAGAGGCTTGAAAAGCAAAAGGAATGCCCAAAAAGCAGAAAGTTTCACCTGGCCCAATCCACTTCTAGCCAAAGGGTTGCAGCCAAGCAGGACAAGGCAGAACAGACTGACGGTAACAAAGAGTCTTGTGCCACTGAATGGTGGAGCCTGAAGCAAGACAGAATATATTGAGGCACTGGAGTGCTTCGCGAATAGTCTCCTCTTCCTCCAAGAGAGTGAGAAAAGAGTCATCCGCAAAGTGCTCATTGAGTAACTGCAACTGGGAATTAGGCAATGAAATACCTTTAACACGCTGCAAGGATGCAGCATTGGCCAACAGATAACCAAACCCTTTAGCGGCAAGCACATACAACGAGGGAGCTAAAGGGCAACCCTGCCAAATAGAGCGGAAGAGGCCAAAAGCTGAAGACTGTCGACCATTAATGGTAACACAGACCGAGGCATCCGCAAAGAGCATTCGAACATCCTGGGTAAAATTGGGCCCAAAACCCAAAGCTTGCAACATGGCAAGAGTAAAGGGCCATTCAATACGATCATAGGCTTTAGCAAAATCAATTTTAATGAAAATAGTCTTCTGGTTGGAGCGTCGGGCCCACTCCATGCCTTCCTAGACGACGATGATGCTATCCAGAATATACCTGGATTTGATAAATCCAGTCTATTCCGAATGCACAATGAGAGGCAACAGATGACAGATTTTTAAAGCAAGAGTTTTAGCAATTATTTTGTAAGAAACATTGAGGAGTGTGATAGGCCACCAATTGCAAATGTCCTCAAGATCACCGGCTTTAGGTATGAACTTAATATTTCCTTTATTTATTAGCTCTCCTAGAGAATTAGAATGAAAAGCCTCTAAATAAACCTAAAGCAAGTCGGGACCCACACAGTCCCAGAGGGCTTTATAAAATTCACAAAGAAAGCCATCAAGGCTTGGGACTTTATCATCAGCCATGGAATGTAATGCCTCTTTCAGATCCTTCAGTGTAAGCAGTTGGTCACAAAAAATTTTTTTGGCTGCAAACATCCTATGTGGCACGACAACAAGGCAATCCTACTGATGCTCAGGCGTGGGGTCTTGGGTAGTGAAGACTTGCTCATAATGATGCACAAAAGCCTGCAGAATGTCTGGCAGCTCCGAAAGGACTTGTACACCATCTTTGATCTTTTTAATGCCTGGAGAGGAGTGCCTGGCACGTAAAGCCAAGAAAAACTCCTTAGAGGCACGATCACCAATTTTGAGCCAATGCAAACGGGCCTTGATTTGCGCACCTCTAGCGGCATGATTGTCCGCAACTTGCTTTGTGTGCCATAATTCTGCAACTTTAACTTGCAAAGTTGGAGAAAAAGGGCTAGCTGCTAAAGCCTGGTTAGCAGAAAGCAGAGCGACGGAGGTTGCCTCGTAAGACCGCTAGCGAAAGATGGCTAGTTGGCACCCATAAATGCGCAAGAAATGTGCGGTACGAGTGATGGCATCATTCCACCACCTAATCCAGCCCGTATTATGAGCTGGCCTGCACTCCAAGTTCCAAACTCTGCGAATGTGGGCCAAAGTGGCTTTATGACCAAGCAAAGAAGTATTAAGGAAGAATTGCGTCCAGCACGCACGAGGTTGACGTGTCTCCCATTCAATATGAAAACTGATGGGGAAGTGATCAGATAATGTCACATCCATTAACGGCTGAACTGGGAGGGAGGAGTTGGCGAAAGAGAAAAAAGACTGTGCCGAGATCATGGCACGATCAAGGCGCTTAAAGATTCTATCAGAGCCAGCTCTGAAATTGCACCAGGTGTGCCAGGGAGAATGAGAATGGCGGCAACCCATATTGGGATCAAAAAGCCCCAATTTATTACGCATGGAGAACCACACCTCGCGCTCGCCAGCTGCCCATCTAAAAGGCAGGATGCCATCTTTATCACAAGCCATCTCAACCATATTGAAGTCCCCACATAAAACCCAAGTGGCAACTGGCAGTGAGTCAGCAATCCATCGCCAGAGTAATGATCGCTCCACAACATCATTCGAGGCATAAACATTAATTACCCTAAAAGAATGATTATCAATATTAAACAAAATCCAGACAAGCCGTTGTGTGGGATCAGACCCATGGTCGACCACGCAGGAGTGCCACCGTGGGGACAAAAGAGTGATAGCTCCGCCACGCCCAGGCTCATGGGTAGTACCAAACACATGACTGGCTGGCCAAATAGACCGACATGCCGAAACAAGCAAAAAACCAAAAACCTTAACTTCCTGAAGGCAAAGAATATCAATGGCAGTCAACTTTTTCAAAGTATCTCTAACAATATACTTTTTGGAGAGGTCGGTAAGACCTCTAACATTCCATGAGAGGTAATTCATGGATGAAGTGCGTCCATATCATCGGACTCCGCCTCCTCTCCATCTAGGGAAGAGAAATGGTTTTGCAAGAATTCCGATGGAACTGAGCCAATCTGGATAGAAGGAGAAGAAATCCTCTGCTTCTCCTGAACATATTCCCCTTCCTCCCTGGGCGGAGAGGGGCTACGAGAATGTCTTGCTCCTGAAACAGGAGCAAAGCCAAGCGGCTGGGCCATCATAATGGCAGCAGGTTGAGGCATGGACTCAGGCCGAGGCTGAAGAGGCACGTTGTTAACCTTGCCCGGAGCCGTCATCCCCTTCTGAGAAGGGTTTGAAACAATCTTGTCATTGGAAGCCAGCGTCGAGCCAGAAGATTTATTCCTGCAACCTGTGACCATAGTCCAGGCAAAGTTGTGTTTAGGAGCAGAAGAATCTGCTTGACGAGCATGAGCATTTTCCCGTGGTGGAGAGGGTGTACGAGGCACTGCCAAAGGGTAGTCCTTGATCTTGTGGTCTACGGACTGACAGCGATTGTACGTGTTGGGTAAGTTGAAATAAGTGACTTTCTGGGTATGTCGGAGAGATCCTATTTGAATGTCAATGGAGTCTTTCAGATCATGGGAAAGGTCAACTTCCACGCAAACCCTTTTCTGGGGACGGGCTTGGAAGAACCTATCCGGCTCCACACAAACAACTTTCCCCAGGGAAGAAGCAATATGATTCAAAAAAGGCACACAAGGCAAAGGGAGACCAGGGAATTCAATCCAAACTGGGACCCGGAGCTTGGTCTCATCCGAGACAGCGAAATCACGGGTCCATGCTTGGAAAACCAACAAAGAAGACTAGACATACCAGGGACCGTGACCCAAAATAGCCTGCACATGGCTAACTTATGAAAAGCAGAACAGGAAAAAACCCTTGGTCAGGTTTTGGACCATCTCAAGGCGGACCCCATGAGGGACCCAGGCCTTGTTGACCCAATCTTTGAGCACACTTTCAGGGGGGGTTCTCCCAACAAAATACCCAACAAGGGTGTGACTTTCAAGCCATTGACAAGCAGAATCAAATTCAGGTAACGATAAAACCACATCTGCAGGGGAGTCAGAATGCATACCTCGTGAAACACTTTCGAAACGAATTTTCAAGGTTGTTTGTTCGAAGGGGGAGCCATTGAGCAAAGCCGACGAACCGCCAACACCAGCAAGAACTGCTAAGTTAGGAACGGTTGAAGGCATAATAAGGCGCTTAGGGCCGCCCTTTATGTGGCCGTACACGCGACAATAAAGAGGAAGTCCTACGCAGAAATACGCAGTATGACAGGTCGCGGAGAGAAACCCTAGCAGAGTTCATACACCACCACTCCGATCGCACCATAATTTCAAACTTAGAATATAGATTCTAAATTAAAATTCACTGTTTACTTATTTATATCAAATTCCGTTGACCTAGTATTCATCATTAGTTCGTCTAGATCAGTTCGGTTCAAAAGCTGTATTTTTTCCAAGAGTGGTAATTACTTCGAGGAGAGAAGTATACAATTCACACTCATCAGATGCTTTTGTGGGTCTTTAACTGTCAGTTCCTTCAGTCAAACAACCACCACACTTGGAGAATGTGCAATCAATGAGAATAATGAGTATTATAGTTCCCTGGTGCATTGGTAAAACCTAGCAAGCCCTTCGCACAAAGAGGCCCTCACCAACTTTTTCCGTATTTGGCGTAATTCCGACCTTAAGGTTTGTACCTAGTATAATAAAACAATCATTTTCTAGATTTTATTTATCCGTTTTTACTGAAAGTTTTTGAATCTTTGGGTCAAAATGCTATAAATGTTCTTGAATCTTTAGTATAATACTATAAAGATGATTATACTGCAGGGAATGTGTTTGAATCTTTCCATCTACACCCTAAGTTACATCAATGGTTACCACATACAAAAGAACTAGCCTGTTCTCATGAATAGCCATGGCTAATTTGTTTCGTTCTGTCTTTCCAGATGGTGGAGAACACAAAGCCCCTTGAATGAGGGTTTCCATTTATATTCCAAAGTTTCAGTGTCTAAAAGGGAACATTGCTAGGAAGACATTATAGTGTATTTCCATGACTAGTAGGTGTAGCAGAATGGGCTTTTTGTACAACGTTTGATATGATCTCCCAAACAACATTGCAACTTTCTTGGTATCTATATTCATTGTTTAGTTTATTATATGGAATTTTAATCGAATTCTTATTTTATTCTTGTAGGTTAGAAAGGCACTAAAGCAAATAAAACTGTTCCTGAAAACTCGCTTCTGACAGAAAACTTTGAGTATTCAGAGATGCGTTTGTCATTCCCAATAAAATGGTTCGATAGTTTATTCTTTTTTCTAGAGCACGATCCATTCTTTGTACTCGTGATAATCCAACGAGTTCTCCGGGTAAAAAAAGACTACCTAGTCCATTTTCCCAATATTCAAAGAACAGTAAGGTCTTATTTTTCTTGTTTACAGGCCATTCCATTGGAGGGGCGATTGCCAGTCTTGCCACACTCTTAATTTTGGAGAAATTGGGTAAGGACGCCCTTGTTTTAGCCATCACATTTGGTTTTCCTCTGATTGGAGATGATGAAGTTCTTGCCAGAGCAATTCATAGGCAGGGGTGGGCAAATCATTTCTTCGATGTTGTTAAAAGGAGTGATATTACTGACAGAAATTTGCTGAGCAGATTGTAGATCTCGATTTTCCAGAATATTTGGTTAACTTCATCACTGTTACCAGTAGGGAGACTACAAACAAAGTGACAGCAAGTCTGAAGCCTGCGATCAAATCAAGCCCTTACAGACCATTTGGGTGTTATTTGTTCTAGTCAGGGAAGGGAACCATTTGTGTTGAAAACTATCAAGTGAAATATACTATCAATTATATTTACTAAATTTGGGCTGATTTAAATACAATTTTACAAACAAAAATTTAAATACTAATGAAAATAAATATTTCTGTAAAAATGTGAGCATTAATAAATTTCTCTCACAGTAAATGCGAGTATTAATATTGTCGACGCAGGGTAGAGATAAGAATTATTAATTTTTATATAAAATGTCTGATAAAAACAAACCATAGGAAATTCATAGGCGAAGAAAAAGAACAAACGCTTTGGCATTTTTGGACTTACAATAGATCCCATTTTCATAACTCTGGTTAATGAAGTAAAAGGAAGGAAGCGGCCACAGCAGAGCAGACAAGAGGCGGTGCAAATGCTTGGCGATTCCCATATTGTCCAAACCTCCATTAACAGTTTTTGGTTTGCAGCAAAGGCCTTTTCGATAACTGTAGTTAATGATGTAATAGAAAGGAAGCGGCCACAGCAGAGCAGAGAAGAGACAGAGCAAGCACTTGGCGGATCCCTCGTTCCAGCTTTGGTTGTGACACGCTATCTACCCATGTATTAACTGTCAGCACTCCCACCGATGAAAACATTGCCACAGTTTCCAAACCCACAAAAACCAGGGAAGAGGCATTGAATTTGACATCTTGATCATTATTTCTGAGAACCCTTATGCTCACCATGAATGACATGCACATAATCGCCGCTGCATATACAGAAAACCAGTCTCCGTGAAATGATTCACCCATTTTTCAATTGAAGAAATGGTGCAGGGCAGGTAAATGCACAAGTGCCAAGAGGTACCCTACTTGAAAGTAGAATTACATAGAATAACAACAATTTTCCGACTAAGCTACATTCCACGTTATTTCAGTCTCTCCATTGCCTAAATTTCTAGTAATAAAGTTAGTTACCCTCTTTCCATGTTTCTTTCCGTCCACTTTCTCAAATTCCACGAATCATATGCGCACTATGACCGGGTTGAGAAGGCACCATGTTCGAAACTTTCTTTTGTAAAAATGATTCCTTTTCATATTTTTAATATTTTCTTTTTAGAGTTGTCAAATTTGATATCATTAATTTTTTTTTCTTTGTTTCTTTCAGTCTACGTTATTATTTTAGAGAACTATATCTTTATTTTGAAAGAATCATATCCATTTTTTATTTGTAACTCTATTGAAATGATTCCTTTCCATAATTCTAATATTTTCTTTTTAAAGGTGTCAAATTCGATGCAACACTAGTTCCTTCTTTCCCTGTTTCTTCCAGTCTACGCTCTCATTTTGGAGAAACATATCCCCACTTTAAATGAAACATATCAACTTTCTGTTTGTAACTCTACTGAAATGATCCCTTTCCATAACTAATATTTTCTTTTTAAAGTCACCAAATTCAGTAGAACACTAATTCACTCTTTCCTTGCTTCTTCCAATCTATGCTCTCATTTTGGAGAATCATATCTCCACTTTGAAAGAACCATATCAACTTTCTGTTTGTAACCCTACTAAAATGATTCCTTTATGGATAACCCTAATATTTTATTTTTAAAGTTGCCAAATTCGAGGCAACACTAGTTTCCTCTTTCCCTGTTTCTTCTAGTCTACGAATAATATCCCCACTTTAAAAGAATCAGATAACTTTCTATTTGTAACCCTACTTAAATGATTCCTTTCCATAACTCTGTTATTCTTTTTTTTTAAGTTGTCAAATTCCATGCAACACTAATTTCTTCTTTCTCTATTTCTTCCAATCTACCAATCATATCCTCACTTTAAAAGAATCATATAACTTTCTGTTTGTAACCTACTAAAAAGATTCCTTTCCATTAATCTACTATTTTCTTTTTCAAAATTGTGAAATTCTATGCAATCCTAATTCCACCTTTCCCTGTTTCTTCCCATATAGACTCTCATTTTAAAAATAAAAAAAATCTTATCCCCACTTCGACAAATCTTACAGCGTTGCTGACAGGCACCGATTATTTTTCCCTTCCGCGTTAACGTGGAGAATCCGGTCCCGTCAGAAGATACGGCTCCATACTCCACTGAGAAACTTCTTCCTCACTTCCTACACCTATCTTTTTTAACGGAATAATTGGATTATCTTAAAAAATGAAAAAAATTGAATTCCATAGACACATGCACAGAGTCCTTAAAAGAGGGAGTCCGCATCGAAACCAATCTCCCCGTCATAGCAAAGTGGTAAAATCTACGAAAGGTAAGCGACGCCTGCAATTAAAAAAAATAGCTTTAATGAGAGACTCAAAAATGGCAGCCGCTGGCGACCCGGAGAAGGGTGCTGTAATGGATCCCTCACCTGGAGAAAGAAAGGAGAAAGCCCTGACAAAAAAGGCAGAGGAAAGAGTAATCTCACATTTGTTGAAGTTACTTGCACATTTTGGGCTGTACGGGTTTTTTTGCAGAGAAGGGAAATCCGGAAAATCAATGGCAAGAGACAAAGAAGATCTGGGTAGTAGCAGGCGTCATTCTGTCTTGCAATATCGCTGTCATCACCATTATGTCAAGAATAGATGGAAGTCGTGAATTCTCTAGGCAATAATCCATATTGAATTCAACACTAAACTTCCTATTTGTATCTAAAAATAAAACTTACAATATATGTATTCTTCAAATGCATTGGCAACTAGAAGGAAACCTAAAAAGAAATCAAGATAGTAAAGTCTATAATACTTCTTCTGTAAAACACCATCTCAGTGAGAAATTAACTTTAGATGATGGAAATTCTTCTATTCTCTAAATTAACCTTGTTACACTTTATCCATTTAATGTCATATTAATCTTGTTGATAACCCAAGCATTTGATTTATTAAAGGCCTCATCATGTGTAACAAAGATAGTAAAATCTATAATACTTCTCCGGTAAAACACCATTTCAGTGAGAAATTAACTTTAGATGATGGAAATTCTTCTATTCTCTAAATTAACCTTGTTACACTTTATCCATTTAATGTCATATTAATCTTGTTGATAACCCAAGCATTTGATTTATTAAAGGCCTCATCATGTGTAACAAAGATATGCATGTGATTTATTAAAGGTCTCATCATGTGTAACAAAGATGAATCTGTTCAGGCAGAAGATCCATTCAAACTTTTAAAGGTTTCCTTAAGTGTAGCATGCATGGTTTTTGTTAGTATATTTATTTTATTTATTTACATTTAGGCTTACTTAAGCCTACTTAGTCATCCATTTATGCTTGACACTTGTCCATGCAAGATGTCAAGCCCATTAGGAGTTGTTCAACAGATGTCAACTCTGTTAAAAATTCACAAGTTCATTTATTTATGAAATAATTATGTAATCAAATAAATTTCATGAATATAATGATTTTAGACATTTTATGATATAACCCAATACATATTGAAGAAAGTTAGATTGAAGATAATAAAAACTCAATGGTGACTATATTTTTCCAATGAGAATAAGGCTACACTTATAAAGACCTTATTTTATACCCTTGTATATTAAATAGGATAATCAAACTTCTTATATTACTATTTATAAGAGAATACTAATATTAACCTTTTTCCAAGTACTAAATTAATTAAAATGCTATAATATTCAATCACAATGCCAAGAAGAAGAATATATCTATTTATTAAAGTAAGTTTAGATTAACATACTATACCATGATAATGACTAATTATACAAATTTTTTTTTTTTACTATATCATGATAATGATGAGTTATACAAGTATTTTTATTTGTTTTATCAGTAAAAGCATAGCCGAATCCATATATTCATTTTGGAGAATTACAATGTATACATTCATGAATGAGAAAGGATCATAAATCTAATGTATGAAACCATTCCCTGAATTTTCATAAAAGTATTGAAATTGCATTTCTATATATTTAATACTAAAACTTAACTGAGTGAAAGATTGCTAAAACCATATTGATAAGAAATAACAATTTTAAGTTCTACTATCATCTCTACACTTCTTACTTAAATCCTTTTAATATCTGCTTGTGTTCCTCTCGTGATCCATGTTACTCTAGATTAATGAATATTTAAATACCTATTTTATTGTTCAAGAACTAATCTACATTATTAATAGTAATAAACAAACAACTTTTCATTTTTACTATAAAAATCACACAATAATATTAACATGCATATTTATTCTTTCATTCAGTGATTAAATAAATAATTTGATAAATAAATCTACAGCTCATCTATTAACATATTTAGATCAACCTAATCGATGCTGCAATAATTAAAAACTATTGAAAATAGAAATGATCAAGCAGGGAAAGAGCTGCACGAAAATGGGAATGGGTGAATTAATCAAGAAAAATATAGAAATTCAAGAAATCAGCACTCAACAATTTTTACAGTTGCTGGGAGAAAGTATGGTTACGAAATTCGTACTCAATGCTACTAAATAACTAAAATCAATTTAAATGATTACTGTATAATAATATTGACTATGTAAGAAAGCGGAAGAAAAAGAAATAAGAGCAATAATCTCTTTGAACCCTATTTCTATTGCACAACTCAGGGTTTGGATTGCCACAATTTGAGAGTTGTAAGATAATTTGGCATCAGCGTCTCGTTCCGTAAATAAATTAAGGATATAACTCTGTAGAGTTTAACAACTACAGTTAAGGATATAACTCACAAAATAGCCCAGGAATAAGAAGCCGCGGGCATGAAAATTTAAACAGAAATTTAATTTTGATTCCCATGGGAAACAAAGTTCTTTAAATTTAAGGCTCAAGACATGTACAGAAGTATAAACTAGACACATTAGATACGCCATAAAGATAGTATATTAAGGCATTTTTTATGGTAGATCTGTCTGATAAAAAAATAAAAAATGAAATAAATATAAAAACTAATTTGATTTCATAATAGGTTTGCTTCAGGAATAATTTCTAATATGATATAAATGAAAGAGGGATTAATACACAGATATCCATGCACGACACGATTTAAGGCAACACAAGTTTTTCTTAATAATGAAGGATTTTGAGTCTACTGTTTTAGGTTTGACTAGAAACCAAAAAAAGGTAACTATAAAATCCAAAGGCTTGCCTGCTTCCCTTGGTGATTCTAAACTTGAAAGTAGCTTTCCCAGTTTTCCGTTCGTTCTCTTTGTTCTACTTAATGCATGATACGGTTATCTATTTGCATGACGTAAAGATCTGATGATCCGTTATTTACAGAAAGAACTAAAAGGATAACTATTGCTTTTGTTATGCATGAAGCAGAAATGAAGCAGACTACCGCTAACACCCCACTCCCTCCCGCCGCTAACACCCCACTCACTCCCGCCCCTTAAGTCTAACTAAGGAGAGAGAATAAAATTAACAAAAGAGGATAGAGGGAAAACCCAGTGGGAACAAACCCTCCCTCAAAATAGATGCTAACTAAGCATAACAACTATTGTGTTGCAGTGTCCTTCACTTCAAGAAGGTCTCGTACATAATGAAACTTATGTTCAATGAACGTCTTCATGAAGACGTCTGCAATCTGGTGAGAAGTGGAACAATACAGCAAATCAATGACTCCATCATGGATTAAATCTCAGATGAAGTGCATGTGAACTTTGATGTGTTTGGTTCGTTGTCGCTTTCCAGGATCTCTGCAAAACTTCAGTGAACTCTGATTCTCACACGAAATGACAATCAGATGATGAAAATGTATACCAAGTTCAGTTAGGAAGTTCTGCAACCCAAGAGTCTGAATGGTAACATTGACGGAACCTCTATATTCGGCCTCTACAAATGATAAAGCAATGGCAGATTGCTTGTCACTTGACCAACAAATGGGGCCAGATCCCAAACTAAGAACATATCCAGAAGTGGACCTACAATCAATGTTATCACCAGCCCAATCAGATTCAGTGTAGCCAATGAGAACCAAAGTGCATTATGTTGAATAATGAATCTCATAGTTGATGGTTCCTCGAACATATTGAAGGATACGCTTTGTAGCCTTCCAATGTAGCTCATGCGGCTCCTACATGTATCTGGAGATAGCCCCCGCTACATATGAGAGATCTAGACAATAGTGAGTGAGATAAATAAGACTCCCCACAAGCTGATGGTAGTGGGTGCAATCAACCAATGGTGTGGCCTTGCCATCTTCAAGCTTCACCTCGGATAAGAAAGGTGTGGCTACAGGCTTGCAGTCGGTCATGTGAAGCTGAGCCAAGAGATCTCTCACATACTTGGATTAAGAAACTTTAATTCCTAATACATTCTAGCTTATTTCCAGGCCAAGGAAAAAAAGTAGGAGACCCATGTCTATCATAGAAAATCTGTATGCAAAGCAATTTTGACTGCAGTAGTGGTTGTGGTTGAATCACCTATTATTAGTAGTTCATCTATATAGAGTATTGTGAGAAATAGAGAGTCGGATGTTCTCATCATGTAAACATTTAGATCAGATTTGCATCGCATGAAATTTTGAGACAAAAGATTTGAATCTATTTTAGTATACCAAGCTATAGGTGTCTGCTTGAGGCCATAAGGTGACTTCTTAAGTTTGTATACCAATGAAAAATTTTGTACATACCTAGGTGGTTGCTCCATGTAGATCTCCTCCTTGAGATCACCATGAAGAAACTCACTCTTCATATCCATGTGATGTATCTCCCATCTTCTTGTTGCTACAATGACAAGAGTCAATCAAATGGAATCCATTTTTCCCACTAGAGCAAAAGTCTCATCATAGTCAATACCGTCAACTTGCTGAAATCCTTTGGCTACCAATCTTACTTTGTATCTGCTCACTTGTCCATATGTTGATTTATTTGTCCTATAGACCCACTTACACCTAACAAGCTTGCGATCAGATGGAAGTGGAACCGAGTCCCAGGTTTGGTTTGCAATAAGGGAGTTGTATTCCTCATCCATGGCTACAACCCAAAGAGGACTTGTTATGCCTAGCATATCTGTTTCCCCATTAGTCTCCTTAAGTCGAAATGTGGATCCCTACCCCCTTTTTTTTCTTCTTTTTCTTTTTGGTTTCGAGCTCGAAACTCCAAAGTCTCGGATTCCCGAGCTCCCCTTTTTTGGTTTTACCTCGGAACCCCGGAGTCCTGAGGTCTCTTTTGGTTTTACCTCAGAACCTCGGAGTCCCGAGGTCTTTGTTGTTTCGACCTCGGAACTCCGGAGTCCCGAGGTCCTTGTTGTTCCGACCTCGGGACTTTGGACCTCGGAACTCCAAAGTCCCGAGGTCTTGTTGTTGTTTCAACCTTGGAACTCTAGAATCCCGGAGTCCCGAGGTCCCTGTTGTTCCAACCTCGGAACTCCGGAGTCCCGGAGTCCTGAGGTCTTGCTGTTGTTTCGACCTCGGAACTCTAGAGTCTCGAAGTCTTGAGGTCTTGGGTCTTTTTACCTCAGAACTCCAGAGTCTCGAGGTGGTTTTGTCCTTGTGCTTTCCATCGATCTCAAAACCTCGAAACCCCGGAGTCCCGAGATCGTGTTTATGACTTTCGTACAGAAGGGTTCGGGAGGCTATATATAAGAGATGATGGGCTTTATGAGTTCGTTTGTGCATCTAGAGCTTCTCCTCCCTAACCTCAAGTTGCGAACCTCCGAACCTTTGAGTTCTCTCTTGGCATTTTTTTGGGTCTTTGATTCACCAGGTTGGTGAATTTTCTCCCTTCGTGATGTTTTTCTAGGTTTCGCGAGGTTTGTTTCAGTTTGATTTCTTTCTCTTGTTGTTTGTTTTTCACGTTTTTGTTTTTTTGGTGTGCCCTAGTTTTCCCGCTTAAAACCTTGTATCCTCTAAGTTCTGGGCGACCTCCATTCCACCCCGGATCCCCGGAGTTCCGAGTGCCCGTTCCATTTCACCCCAGATCCCCGAAGTTCTGGGTGTCGACTTCCATTTCACCCCAGATCCCCGGAGTTCCAGGTGTCGATTTCCATTTCACCATGGATCCTTAGAGTTCCAGGTGCCCGTTCCATTCCACCCCGGATCCCCGGAGTTTCGGATCACCCCAAGCCAGGAGCCCGGAACCCTAGATCCTTGGAGTTCCGGGAGGTTTTTATAGATTTCATCTCGGAACCCCGGATTCCCTGAGTTTTGAGCCTTCTCCCCTGGTGCCTATCCCAGGACCCCGAGGCCTCGAAGTGAATCAAAGTTTGTGCTTAATCTTGGATATTGAAGATTTGTGTTTCACTTGCAGGTTTGAGAGGTTAGATGGACTCATCTTCTAGCAAAAGAGGCAAAGAAATTGACAGACTTCCAACCACCATGAAATACCAGTATCAGGTACAGGTCTATATTTTGAAGTTAGAAGATCAAATTCGATGGGTCACAGACACCAAAATCGGAAATGTAGAAATTGGAGATATTGAGGCCAGTTGAATAAACCTAGTCTAGATGCTCTCCACCGAAGAATCAAGAGGTCTGGTCTAGTGGAAGCTACTATATTCCCACAGTCGCTACAGGCACCAAAATTCATAATGGCCATTGCTCCATTCTACAATCCAGAGAGTAGAAAGTGCACTGATGCACAAGGAAAAATAGTTATTGACTTGTCTCCAGATATGTTGGGGTTCGTCTTTGGAATCCCAACTAGGGAGGAGGCATTTTTATTAACTAAAGAAGAGGCCTTAAAGGCATGGAATGACAAAACATCAGCCAATAAGAGGCACATGAATGCCAACTGGCTTGAAGAGAAAAGAAAGACAGGGCTTAAGACAATAGAGATCCTGAGGGCAAACTTCAAAGAACCCCAAAAGGACCTGATCATTATGCTCAGTAGGGCCTTTGGCAAGCCGGACTGCAAGCACTTCCATCCCTGGATGTTCCAGTTCATGAGCACCATCTTAATAGGGAAGCAATACTTTGACTAGCCACAAATCCTTTCTAATAATATCTGTAAGCAGATGAAAGAGGTGCAGCACACACAAAAATTCTTCTTCACATCATATGTCATTTGGTTAGCTGCCAGAGCTGGAAAATTCCCAGGCCTATAGGTGGAAGGACAGGTAGGGGAGAAGGAAGGATAGAAGAAGATATGGGAGTATTATTCCCAACTCACTCTAGCCAATGCCAAGTTGCATTTCAAGAGGGTTAATGATGCCTTTGTCTTCCCAATAATCATCAAATTGACAGGGGATGCAGGATATTGGACTAGCCCAAAGGCTATGGCTATCATCCGGGAGTGGGTATGTTGGTTCATCCAAAACCCATGATCCACTTATATTAGGGTTAGTGGATTCACAGGGAACCCAATGTTCCTGCCTCATTATTGCAACGATAGAGTGATCCTGCTAGAATATGTAAGGTAGCTCATAGGCCTCCAATCACTGTTTTCATCGAAGCATAAGATAGGAATCAATTTCTTGGTGTCTATTGGGTACTTTGCCTATTCCAAGATACGAGTGGCGAAGTTGGCAGAACAAGAGCTTCAAGATCTAAACTTGAAGGAATACGATCATGCTAGGGAGTTTTATGATCCCTACGAGAAACTTAAACAAGTTATGCCTAAGGCATATGAGGGGCACAGGCCCAGCTTGGAAGACTTCTGGGCTAACTTACAAGATAGCTCCGAAGTCAGGGAAAAGAACTATAACAGGCTATCTATCCCACAAGTGAGAGATTTTGGTATTGAGACTAACCTTCCAAAGGACTTGAGAGATGATGGAAAGTTACTTGATCTAGTCTACAGAGAATCAGGGATAGATAAGAGGCCCCTCTCCCCAGTAAAATGGTCTGCAACCAAAGATACAAATATGGAGAAGGTCTCGCAGGTCGTCATCAATAGAACTAAACAATGGTTAAGCTAGAGGGTAGGTCCTAGCATGTCAAAGACAAAATAGAAGGAGTCCACCTCAGGGGTACCTTATTCAAGAGACCATAAGGTATACGCTCGAAAGACAAGGTCAGCCTCAAGGCAGAATACCTCCACCGACCCAAGTGTCAAAGATAAGCTACAAGAGAGTATTGAGGACTTATTGAAGAAACTCCAAGAAAAGATGAGGGAGTCTGAACTATTGAAGAAGGTTGTAGACCTAGGGGTGACAGATGGGTTAGGCGCGATGCCACTCGCCAAAGTTCTCCCACCAAGGACCGCTATAGGCCACACCAAAGGGGAGGGTACCCAGGGACAATAAGAGAATGTAGAAGCCACTGAGAAGGTACCTTCTCAACCACCTTCCACAGGTACAACAAGTGCTTCAGGCACCACTACTCCTACACCACCATTAGTCAATGTATCTATAGGGTAGCCTAGAGTGCAAGGTTTCACATCTACTACTGAGGAGGTAAAAGTTAGAAACATTGAGTCTGACTCCGATCAAGAAGAGGAGGATTTTGAGAAACAATGGCCACTAGAAGGCGAGGGGGGTGAAGCAGAAGACATTTTGAATGAAAGGTTGATCTTAACCCCGCAAGATCAAGAAGACCTTCTAAAGGATATAGCAGTCAAGCAAGCCGAAATGGAGCCAGGTGACAAAGAAATGACATTCAATGAAGAGGTCAATGGCAAGCTAGGTGAATTACACATGCAACAAGCTCTCCAAGCTAATCTAGCCCGCTAGATTTCCTCACCCCAAATTCCTGGGCAAGAGCAAACTGAAGCGAGAGATGAAGCAGAAGAGTAGGTGGAGGTCCATATCATAGCTACAGATATTGTATCACATCAAGGTGACAAGGATGAGGATATACCAAAATGGTTGGATTTTACCTTCGAAAAGAAAAAGAGGAAAGCGGAACTCCCAGAAGTCACTCTACAAAAAGTAATCACTAAGGAACCTCCAAAGGTTAAGAGGCTGAAAACTATCCATCATCTATCAAAAATGGGTTCCGATGAAGTGATTGCAGACATGGCAGTACCGCATGAAGTCGAAGGACAGGTCTCCCCCAAGTATCAAATATCTCAGGTGAATTTGGGTAAGCAAACCAAGTGGGGAGAGCTAGATACCTTGGAGTTGGCCACAAGTGTTGTCAGAGGGCGCATGGAAAAAGAGCATACCTCAAATATGCAGCTTAAGGCACAACTTAGGCAATATAAACAACTCTTGATAGAAATGTGTAAACCTCTGGATTCGTGTAGAACATATGACCTTCCTTCAACCTCATCACTACCAGAGGGCGAGGTAAAGGCACTGCTAGAGGTAAGATGAGTAGCTGTGGCCGCCAAATCTTGGACTCAGGTAAATGCGACCAAGATTAGATTATTTCTGCAGAATACAATGGAAATATACCGTAAGGCGATACAGGCAGGTGGAGCTTTGGCAACATGCTGCACATAATGGGAGTGAAAGGAGAAGACCTTTAATAAACAACTCCTAATTTTGAAAAAGATACTACGGTTAGGAGAAGAGTTGATAGCAAAAGAAGACCTCTTAGGAGGGGACAGTTGTGAGAATTTACAGTCCTACATATACATTTTGGAGCTGAAAATAGAGATGTATCAGCAGTATATCAAGGAGATGACTAACATTCAGGACCCTCTCCTCAGGGATATTTTGTCATATGATAATTTTGTGATGAATGTACTAGGGCCTTTTGGCCTCAGAATAGCTGATACTGGAATAATGGACCAGCGGCAAGTCTTGAATCAATGGGATGCGTATGAGGCACAAAACCTAGGATCTACCGCCTAGTTCGACGTCGCCCTTATGGATAGATACACACAGTTGATTACTCAGTGTTAAGAGGTGGCAGATATGGTAAAGGAATTAGAGGAACAAGGAGCACATGTAGATGAGGCTTTGAAGAAATATAAATTTAGAATTAAGCATGTAGCCAATCCGCTAGTCCAAGCAGTTGCATGCATAATTGAAAATTATAAGGCTTTTACTAAGAAATAAAAAGTTAAGCACACAATTGCTAAAGATAGAAAAGTTTTTTCTTGTATTTTTAAACTTCTGCTCCTACCCAAGTTCCAGTTTTGAGAGAAATTTTGCATGATTACGAAAACATGGCTCACCAAGTAGGGTTTTCATAGTGCTCATGCAATCCCCATTTTATATTTGTTAAGTGGAGTATCGAGGCAAAAACTTGCAAGTTAACTGTGACTCCTAGGATCAGTTCTTAATTTAGAGTAGAGTTATTTCCTAGATAGTAGGGTGGGAAACTTCTATAAATTAAGAAGTTAGATTCATTTGTAGAGGTCCCAAATTGATGATTTGTGGCCTACTTAGAGATTTTTAGAGTACTTTGCAGATTGTTAAGAAGTTTGAGTTATTTTTGTTATACATTCATAGAGATTAATATGAAAAGCAACTTGTAGATTTCCTGATCTACATTTATATTCTACCAAATTATTCTGTGTAATTAGGTAACATCTATTATTTTGAGTTAGCAACATGGTAATCTTTTTGTCTATCATGTTATGAACCATATTGCGCACGTCAGTGGTGTATGATAATTACTATGATAGGCCATATTGTTGATGATTTTATGTCTACAAATTTGTGAAATTGATGATTTTGTAGGTTTTATGGAAGTCCGTTGTTGAATGCTAACTTGGATAATATTTGATAATTGCTCGAATTGTAGGGAATTAATTGAATAGTTTATTAAGTGTCATTGTATTGATCTTTATTGATATTTTCTTGTTTCCCTTACGCTTTGCATTTTATTTCCCCTAAGAATCTTAAATCATAAAATACAAAAAAAGAGGAAGTGCAATTGTCCGTAAACCAGCGAGATTTAGCTCTAACCAGCAGGCCCCTTTACAGGTATAACCACATCAACCATTGAGCTATCCATCACCGTCAAGACCCGACTACAAAGACCTTGGGGTAGTGAGTTCTTCCAAACTCGTTACTTTTCAGGAGAGGTGGTGAGTGTTTGCATAAACTACCTGACTATTGGTGGGTGTGTCAAAACACACATCAACAGGACTCCCTATAGATTTTGCATAAGTTTGAGGGTCAAATACTTGAGCCACATAGGCATGCATTGACTTAATGGGTGTGGTAAATGAGAATGCATGAGAGGCATCATATATATCTATATGGAGGATCTTGATCATTTTGTTAGACTGCTTCTCTGCATGGGCTTTGAAAATCTTAAGATTTTTGAACACTTCAAACTTGAACTTGAGGAAATATACCCATGTGTATCGTGTGTAATCATCAATGAATGTTAGGACATATCTAGATTTTCTCATAGAAGGTTCAAGAAATGTACCCATTAGATTGTGCTATGAACAAGCTCTAAGAGAGAAGAAGCTCTCCATGCATTCCCTTTTGGAAACTTTTCTTATGGATGCTTTCCCAGAGCACAACCTTCACAAATTTCATCAAAAAATTTTATGGCAGGAAAACCATTCACCATACCCTATTTGCTAAGTTGTTGCATGTATCTAAAGTATAAATGACCAAATCTTTCATGCCAAATACTACTTTCATCACTAGCATGTGTTAGAAGTAAAGTAGAAATTGATTCAGCAACAAAGTCAAAAAAGGTATACAAATGAGATTGATGATTCACCTTACTAACAACAATCTTAGAGTTGTCTTGCATGTCAAATATGCTCACCAAATTTGGGGTTTAAATTCAACTCTCATTTTGATGCCAGTATGTGTCATTTGATAGACAAAGAGAAGATTAAAAGAAAGATTTGGAATGTGTAAGACATTCTCAAAACTTTCAATTCCAAGCTCTACTCTCCCTATTGCAATTACCTCTATTGGAGAGTCATCTCCCATGAGAATAGGAGGACCAACATGAGGGTTTTAAATAGGAGAGGACATCTTTTGTGGTTGTCATGTGATGTGAAGCTCCAGAGTCAATAATCCATGCATCTAGAGAAGAATGAATAGCAATTAATGCATGAGCATTATCACTTGTTTCTGGTGTTTTTCTTCCTACTTCTTCTTGGCACTTTCTAGAATTAAATTACCAAGATTATTTTTCTAAAGTGTTTGCATGATGAGATCAATGGTCTTCTTCATGCATGATGATTTTGGATGGTAACCACTATTGCAATAGAGTTGCACTTTGATTTTCCCTTTTTATCCTTTTTTTTCTTTTAAGCTTGTAGATCGATCTGAAGGCTTGGTATTGCCTTCCTTTTTCAGATCCAGATCTTTCTTCCCTTTTCCTTTTAATTACTAATTTGACTTCGAATTGTTCTTCCTACTTTCTTGCACAGTAGTACATACATGAGCTTTTAAATTTCTCAATGTGCCCAGCTTTATGAGCTTATCTTCCTTACATATTAATGACTCAATAAAGGCATCGAGTGTGGTCATCTTAGAAGTTGCTCCTATTTTAAGATTGAATACGTGAAAAGTTGAGACAAATATCACATATTTTGGACCCAATTTTGACAAAATAAAAATAATTTATTTATTTTCTTCCTTGGATTTGTCAATTCCACATTCTTTCAGTTGAAGTAATAAGGCCTTGAACCTTTTGAAAAAGTCTTGAATATTTTCAAAAAAAATTGGATCTAATGAGCTAAGCTCATTTTCTAGAATGTGACACTACATCTCATGTTGCTTCCCAAAAAGAGTATCCAGCTTAGTCCAAACCTCATTTAGTGTTATGCATACTTCAATGTGAAACAACAATTATAGAGACATGGACAAGCACTAAAGACCAAGGGCTTCATCCATCTTATCAAAATATTTAAATTTTTCAATAGCAGAATTAGGTTCAACCTCTTTATCCATGACTATTCTATATAAGCCTTTACTTATGAGGTGAAGCAAAATCTTTGGCTTCCATTCAAAATAGTTGTATGGTGTGAGGATAGAAGAGGTTGGAAATTCCATTCTTTAAGTTGTATTCTTCTGTATCTACAAATAAGAACATTTATTCTTCTCCTTCCTAGCTCCAAGGCTCTGATACCATGTAAAATTTCAGCAGAATCTGTACAAAGTTGCTTAGATCTAACTGAAATGTGAAGAAACACAAACAATTGTAGAGAAAACACAAAAAAAATACAAAACTATTGATAGAATATAAATGAATTCATTAAATGAATGTACTGTTTGCAATGCATTAAAAAAATAATTATAAAACAACGACATTATACAATGCTTGTGGTGGAAGAGGAATAGCTAATGATAAATCAAATTAGCTAGCTTATTGCGTGAATTTGCAATCCTAAGATCAACCATATAAATCAAATATTATGGTTAAGAGGTGGCGATAAGGTGGTGATAAGAGAGCTAACTGCCTGTTGCATTAGCTAGACTTAATGCGTGATATAATTATCTATTTGTATGACATAAAGATATGATGATTTGTTATTTATAGAAAGAACTGAAAGGATAACTATTGCTTGTGTTATGCATGATGTAGAATAGCACTAAGAAGCAAATTACCGCTAAAATTCCTTTTCTACCCAGAGAGAAGAGATCCATCACAGATTAGAATGGCAGATAAATATTTTGAGCTTCAAACAAAACCTAGGAAAATATAGGATCAATGTTGTTGTATGCCCCATTAAAGCTACGACTACAGGATCCAAATGTAAGCAGAGTCTTAAGCACACATTGTTAGATGCATAGCATTGCAACTTCAGGCATAAAAATGTAAGAAAACTAACAAGTGTACAAAATAAAATTGTAGAGAATAACAATAGCACATAATACACAAATTTTACGTGGAAAAATATGGTAAATCATACCAACAAAAAATCACAAGAAAAATATCTTTCGTATTGTTTTTCAAGAATTACAGAGTTACAAAAATCTCAAAACTATACATCAAAACATGATTTCAAGAAACAGACAACTAACAAGTTGTTGAGTCCTAATTGAAGATAAATTACTAAATATAGTAAGTACGACTCGCACAACTCCATGTATGACACATGTCAAAATTGCTATTTATAATAAATCTCAAAAAAAAATTGTGCCTCCTAGTAGGACGCCTAACGGCAAGCATTTGACTCAACCACATCTAGATGAGAATCCAATTTGAACTTCACATTCCAACACAAAATACAACAAAAATTGATCGACGTGACATCATGTCAAAGTTGCTAGCTTGTTTGTTGCCATGATGGACAATGTCATTGTTGGCTCACTAATGAAGGCCACGAATGGGCTATTAGGAAAGCTATACACCAATAAAACAATGGCAAGCAATATAGAATGCAATGATAAGGCCCAAATGGCATATGATATTGTCACAGGCCAATAATGAAACTCTCACAGAGTAAAACACACAAAAAACACCAAGCAAATACCAAGTGAACCTGGTGGCAAGATGAAAACAGACACATTGAAACCCTTGAATTTCTTTTTGCATTTAAGAATATTTTCAAAGAAAAATTTATATTGCCCATTTTACATGTTTTTGGAGCACTCTTTTATCAGTTTTCCTAGATTCAGTGAGTTTTATTTTTTGGAATCTTTATGAAGCCAAGTCATTTTTTTGTTGTGTTCTATTTTATTCAATAACAGTTTTGTTTTTACCTGTTAAATGAAGATATTGGTTCTCCAAAAAAATCATCTCACATCAAGAAAAACAACTTTAAAGTAACTGAAATGTTCCTTGCCTCATGCTTGAATGAATGTTTTTGTTTAAAAGGCTAGAAAAATCTCGTCCCAAGCTCAAAAACAGAACTTAGCTCTAAAATCTCCTAATAATTTAGGATAATAATTTGATGAAAAAAAAAAGTGCTGGCATGTGTAAGAAAAAATAATCAACTCTCGCATCATGGATGCTAGAGTGTCATACAAGGTAGTTAACAAAGAAATAAATCCAAGCTTCAAACTTTTAAAAATTGCAATTCAAATGACAAAGCGTTGAAATGGGACACTTACAACAATGTGAGCATTGTTGGAAGTTGAAGTCCAACAGACTCCTTCCTTGTTTGCCACCAAAACTCTTGGCTATTCACATTCTCTTTGCAAGCTCTTTAAGAGCTGATTGTAATTTATTTCTAAAGATCAATTGTTGGAGCTGATTGCAGCTGTGTATATGTAAACCAGATTGGTGAATAATAGAGTGATTCCCCTGCTTCAAGTGTGGATGTAGGCAATTGCTGAACCACGATAAATTTGTGTCTCTCATTGTTTGTGTTATGTGTTGTTAATTCTATTTATCTGTTGTTTTCAATTCGATTTCTTCATCCTAACAATTGGTATCAGAGCAAGGTTAGATCGTTGTTTAGATTTTGGTGTTTGAATTTCCAGAATCATGGAAGAATCAAAGATAGAGAAGTTCTCTGGTCAGAGCTTTGGGTTATGGAAAGTGCAGATGGAGTCTTTGTTGATAAAGTAAGACCTTTCATTCGCGCTTGTAGGGAAAGCAAAGAAACCAACTGGGATGGCTGATGAAGATTGGGAAAAATTGGACAAGAAAGCAAGAGCGACAATTTTTCTCTCGCTGTCCAATAATGTTCTCTTCAATTTTATGGGTGATGCAACAACAAAAGAAGTATGGGATAGACTCTCAGCCATGTATGAAATGCTATCGACTACAAATATAGTCTTTATTATGAAGCACTTGTACAAACTGAAAATGAAGGAAGGTTGTGCTATGGCAAACTATATCAATGAATTCAATACATTGATTAGTCAAGCAACTTCGGTGGGGATGACACAAGATGATGAAAGAAAGGTTGTTTTGTTGTTATGTTCTTTACCAAGCAGTTGGGATGGTGTTGTAACAACAGTTAGCACATCTATATCCTGTAAAAATAAGTTAGTTTTTAATGATGTAGCAGCTACTCTTCTTAGTGAGGATTTGAGAAGAAAGAATGATGAACCTTCATCTAGTGAAGCCTTAACGGTGGTCATCACCAATAATAGAGGTAGAAGTCATAATAGAGGTAGAAATAATTATCATAGACGTTTGAAATCAGCAAAGAGATCGAAGTCTAGAAACAAAAATGGTGAATGTTGGTTTTGTGGCAAAGCTAGTCATGTGAAAAAGGATTGCAGAAATTTCAAAAGAGCACAAGAGAGAGTGCGGGACAGTGAAGCAAATACAGTTTATGATAAAGATGATAGCGTTTTAATCCTTTCAACAACCGACACTACTCCAGATTCATGGGTGCTTGATTTTGGTGCCTCCTATCATGCTACCTCATGTCTTGAAGCGTTCATCAACTACCATGAAGGTCATTTTGGCAATGTTTTCTTAGGAGACAACAAAGCTTGTGAAATTACAAGCAAAGGGGATGTATTGCTGCCATTAGAAGGTGGTAGAACATGGTTGCTCAAAGATGTTTGCCATGTCCCAAAATTGAAGCGGAATTTGATATCCGTTGGAGAGCTCTTTGGTCAAGGTCTTAATGTTAATTTTCTCTCAGATACATGGAAAGTAACACATGGTACCATGCTGATTGCAAATGGTAACAAAGTGGGAAGCCTATACATATATAAGACTCATGGTGAAGTGGGAGCTGCAATGGTGATTGAGGACAGCAAAGTAGATCATTGGCATCAAAGACTTGGGCACATTAGCAAGAAAGGTCTCCATGTTATGCATACAAGAAATCAACTACCGGGCCTCAAGCTTGTTGACTTAGCCTTTTGTGAACATTGCCTCTATGGAAAACAAAAGAGAGTCAGTTTTTTGAAAGGTGGGCGTCACACAAAGACAACACCGCTGGAGCTTGTATACTCGAATGTTTTTGGACCAACCGAGGTAACCTCCATTGGAGGAGCTAACTATTTTGTAACATTTCTTGATGATTGTACAAGAAAAGTATGGATTTATATGCTTTCTAGGAAATCTAAAGTGTTTTCAAAATTTAAAATTTTTAAGGCATTACTTGAAAATCAGATTGGGCATAGGATTAAATTCTTACAAACTGATAACGGTGGGGAATTTTGTTCACATGAATTTGATAATTTTTGTGTTGATAATGGGATTAGAAGAATCAAGGTTATTCCTTTCTCTCCTCAAGAAAACGGTGCAGCCGAGAGGATGAATAGAACAATTCTTGAGAAGGCGTGATGTATGTTGTCTAATGCACGTTTAGGTAAAGAATTTTGGGCAGAAGCGTGTAACACAACAGTATATTTAATTAACCGAAGTCCATCATCTAAATTGGATTTTGGTATTCCGGAAGAGGAATGGCAAGGGAAGAGGATTTCATATTCGCATCTTCATGTGTTTGGATGCAAAGCCTTCTTGCATATACCCAAGGAAAAGCAAATGAAATTGGATCCAAAGTCACTGAAATGTATCTTTGTGGGGTATGGAGAAGAGAAGTTTGGTTTCAGATTGTGGGATTCAGTTCACAAAAGGATTGTTAGCAGCAGAGATGTACTCTTTCATGAAACCTCCTTTCCCGCACTACAAGATGCAAATAAATAAGAGACAGATTATGTCCCTATGTCTGTATTTCAGAATTCGCCTACCAACGCTCTGCCTTCGGTCTCTCATTCAGTGGGAGCTCCTAAGACATCTACATCGGTTGAATACAATTCTTAGACTGAGAATGATGAAGAAAGTGTTGATAATTTTTGGTCTTCATTTAATTTAGAATTTGGGGGTCTACAGAACAGAGCACATCCTCTTCAAACTAATACTCATTTGGAAGAACATCCATGTGGTGAGCACCTTGGCTCACATCAACACCACTTTGTTGGATATTCTCCACCGCCTCCTGCACATTTAGCTTCACACCCCCCCATTTCTCACGGCATGATAAAAACTCTTCCCACCCACCTCCACGGTAGCCTCCCCAAGCACCTGCCTCCCCTCACTCCTTGCGTGAGCCCCTTGTAGCTTCCTCCCACTCCTCACATGACCTGCACTCCCTACAGAATCCACATGACCCCCCAGCAACTCCCTCTCCTTCTCCGCATGCCCAATCCTAAACGCTCCCTGCCTACAGACCACTCCGCCGAGCCCCTACAGACTTCTCCTTCACAATCCCACCATGGAGTCATCCTCCAGCGCAGACCATGGAGGATGCCACCATGGCTCCCCACTCACTGTACTCCTAATAAGACAAGGTCATGGACAATGCAGCCATGTCACCCAACTCCCTGCACACACGTAGAACGTAGGCAGTGCAAAATACTACTGTGAGTCCCTTCTCCTATGACAAGCCTGCATTAAACAAGGACAAAAATCCATAGGTTAGTAAAACTACCAGGCAAATTAAAAATGGGAGAGATGTTAGCTTGCATGAATAGGGATCACAAAAATTGAATGACTCTACTACTGAAATAGAGAGTCAATTGAGAAAATCAACCAGACAGAGGCGACCTCCTGCAAAATTTTCTGATTATGACTTACTGTTTTGTGAAGAGGTTGAACCTTCTTTGCTCATCTCTGATCAAACAGATCCTGCAACATACAAAGAGGCTTGTAAAAATGCAGATCATGATATCTGGCACGCTGCAATGTGCGAAGAAATGGACGCACTAGTGAGAAATCAGACATGGGATTTGGTGCCACTTCTGCCTGACAAAAAGGCATTAAGAAATAAATGGGTGTATAAACTAAAAGATGAAACCGATGGTCACAAAAGATTTCAAGAAAGACTGGTTGTAAAGGGATATGCTCAATAGCAAGACCTCGACTTCAAAGAAATTTTCTCACCAGTAGTTAAAATGACTACCATCCAAGCAGTATTGGGATTAGTTGTAGCTTGGGATCTTGAACTTGAACAGCTAGATGTGAAGACGATTTTTCTCCATGGCGACCTTGATGAAGAATTATTTATGCATCAGTAAGAAGGGTTCATTAAAAAGGGGTAGGAACACCTTTATTGTATATTGAAATGTAGTTTGTATGGGCTTAAGCAAGCCCCCCGACAATGGTATCTTAAATTTGACAAATTCATGATTGATCACAAGTTTATTCGCAGCGAGTCTGATCCTTGTATCTATTACAAGAAGCTTCCTAATGGTGAATTTGTCATTCTTCTCCTTTATGTGGATGATATGCTAGTGGCCAACACAAGCATGAGGATTGTGAATGAACTTAAGACTCATTTAGCAAAAGAATTTGCCATGAAAGATTTAGGGGCAGCAAAGAACATCCTAGGAATGACTATTTTTCAGGACAGAAAAAAGAGAGAACTCAAACTATCTCAGCAAGACTACATTAAAAAAGTCTTGGAAAGATTTGGTATGGTGGATGCTAAGTCTGTTTGTGTACCTTTAGCCTCTCATTTTCAGTTGTCTTCTCAATTGTGTCCTAAAACACAAGAAGATAAGGAGTTTATGGATAAAATTCCATACAAATCTACAGTTGGAAGCCTCATGTATGCTATGGTGTCTACTCAACCAGACATTGCTCATGTCATGGGTTTGGTGAGCAGATTTATGGCTAATTTGGGCAAATCACATTGGGACGCAGCTAAGTATATCTTTGATTTTTGTTTATGGTTTGGAAATGACAAGATAGTTTTGCAAGGGTTTACCGATTCTGATTTTGTTGGTGACTTAGACAAAAGAAAGTCTACTTCTGGTTATGCTTTCACATTTGTCAGGGCAGTGATTAGTTGGGCTTCAAAATTGCAACATACAGTTGCTCAATCAACCACAGAAGCAGAATACATAGCTCTTTTTGAGGGAGCAAAAGAGATTGTATGGTTGCAACTCTTGTTCAACGAGTTGGGTTTGAAGCAATCATATTTTACTTTGTTTTGTGATAAAAATAGTGTAATTTTTATGACTAAACATCAGACATCTCAGCCACGGTCAAAACATGTTGATGTTCGTAGTCATTATGTTCGCCATATGGTCGAAGAAGGCAAGTTTCATGTAGATAAGATTCATACTGACCTGAATCCAGCTGATATGCTCACTAAAGTGGCTAAGTGGGAGAAGTTCGATTTTTGTCGAGCTTCTCTTGGCCTTTCCAATAACTGATAGTAGAACTGAGTGGGGGAATCTACTTGTTGCAGCAATTTGTTGGCCTTCAGTAGGAGATTGTTGGAAGTTGAAGTCCAATGGACTCCTTCCTTTTTTGCCGCCAAAACTCTTGGCTATTGACATACTCTTTGCAAGCTCTTTAAGAGCTGATTGTAATTCATTTCTAAAGATCAATTGCTGGAGCTGATTACAGCTATGTATATGTAAACCAGATTGGTGAATAATAGAGTGATTCCCCTGCTTCAAGTGTGGATGTAGGCAATTGCTAAACCATGATAAATCTATGTGTCTCATTGTTTGTGTTGTGTGTTGTTAATTCTGTTATTTGTTGTTTTCAATTCGATTTCTTCATCCTAACAAGCATATTTCTTTATTCATAATATCTTTTATCAGCTAAAAGTCTGTTTTGGAAGACTTAGGTAAATAATTAGTGTCAAGATAGGAAGTAAGCAGAATTAATCATAAGACGTGTTTATGTGAAATAATATTATGAAATGAGTTAATAATTTTTATTCAAGAAAATGAGAGTAGAAAATAACAAATTTATTCAATGTATATGCTTATTTATTAGATAATACATATAAATAGTTACAATAATTTTAATCGAATCCTACAAATTTGTTACACATTTGTTAACTAAGATGACAATTAACAGAAGACTCTTGACAACAAATTAGAGAAGATTGGACACGTCTACTATTCATTATTGACATGTACACAACACAATTATGATTTAGTCTGGAATTATATTCTCAACAATTAGAACATTTGTGTGAACCAATATAATAAAATATGAGAATAAAATTTGACTCAAAAAACTAAACAATTAAATTTTGATAATACTATCATAATAATTTTTTTAATGTTATGCATGAATATATAATCATAATGGAAGACTCGATTACCATAATTATAAATCCTAAATGAACAAACACTGAAGAAGAGACAAAGGCATCTAAGAAGAAGCTAAAAGGAAAAATGATTGAAGAAGAGACAAACGCATCTAAGGAGAAGCTAAAAGGACAAATGATTGAAGACGAAGTTGGAGCTCCTACAAGATGCAATTCCTTTCTGGTGCTTTGGGCACTTCAACCTCTAATTCTTGTATGTTTTCTTAGTTACTATTTTGAGCTGCTCTTGGTCTATTTTGATCTTGTTTTATTATTTTCTATATGATGTAAATGGCCCAAGATCTTAGTTTCCCTATTAAATAAATCAAAACTAATTATATTTTTAGTTTAATTTTTACCTCATGCAAAAGTACTCATTCATTTTTTTATATGAATGTGTGCAGGAAAATCCTAGAGCTATTGTAAAGATACATGAGTGCATTGATATGGTGAAATTATTTTTTAATAAATGGGGTGCTTTTAGAGGTGACAATGTTTCAAGTTCTACTATATGACTATTTTTTTTAATCTTTTCTCAGTTACTATTTTGAGGTTATAATAGGGAACCTTATATTGTTGAATAATTTTGAACACAATATTTAACCACATAATAAACTCTTCTATTTGTGACAAAGAGTAAATTCCTAAAATTTATAATTAAAGGTTGGGAAAATTTTACAATTGAAATTGTATAGTTGGATTCTAGCCAAATTGGGTGGGGACCAATAGATTAATGGCACCCCATAGAATTGTAGGGAGTTGGGGAGAGGGCTAGCAACTATCGAGTACAAGACCCTACCCCTACAATTTCTATGGCTATGGGCCTACAAAGGCACATTATTGAACTGATTAATGACAACCCCTACAATTCTAAGGTAGTCAATATATAGTTGGATAACCCCCCTAATGCTTATTCTAGCAGGCTAATTAATTTAGTGGTGGGAGGATAGCAACGACTATCTTCCTAAGTTCCCAACACTATTTCTTCTGCTTAGAATAGTAGGGGCCACCCTATAGAATAATGTCAGTGTGCATGAGGGCCCCTACTATAATTTCCCACTATGACATCTACCTATGTAGGCCTAATTATTAAAGTTGCTAGAATAATTAATCAGCTTGTTAATTAATCACTTCATTAATAAGCCCCCATAGAATTGGTAAATTAATTAACTTGGTAGAGTAAGGGACCCCCCAATTAATAAGCTTGCTAGAGTAACAATTAGTCTTCTTGTTAAAGTAACTAAAATAGTTCTAGAATTGAATGAATAAACAAGATAGATAACCATCTACCATTAATCAGTCTGCTAATGAAAGCAGATACATCCCTCTACCATTAATCAACTTGCTAGAATGACATAATAGATAGATCCCTTTGCTATTAATCAGCCTAGTAATGAAAGCAATTATAAATACCCCGGGTTAATTAATGTATGCCTACTATTCCTTCAAATAGTGTGGGGGAGGTTTCTCAATATTTACGTGTGTGGGGTGGGGTAGGGGGCTAAGGGGCATGCTAGATTAATAAAAAGGTTATATATCTTTCTTATTCCCTACTAGATTAATAAAGAGGGATTGCATTTTCTTATTCTAGTAGGTTTGTTAATTATTCTAGTAGGTTAATTAATTAGGCCTACAGAGGGTAGATTAGCTCAATTTTAGAACTATTTTCTCATGTATTGTAGCTTAATCTAGCAAGCGGATTCCCTAGGGGTGTGTGGGAGGAGGTGGTTGGGGCACATTAATGAATGAATTAATTTACTGATTAATTAAGCCCCTACTATTCTATGATGTAGGATATCCCTTATTGCCACCCACCCTGCATGCTTATTCTATCTTGATTCTATATCTATTTTAGCACCCCTATTATTCACCCCTTCTAGGCACGAATTAATTAACTGATTAATTTAGTTATTCTAGTGTATTCTAGCTCCCTACAATAATATACCTCCAAGTTATTCTAGTGTATTCTAGCCCCATACTATTCACTTTCTCACAAGTTTATTAATTCCAAATAAATTACTGATTAATAAGGGGGGCTTGGCTAGGGCCCTCGCCCAATTTGGTTGGGGGACTCTACCATTTTAAAAGGACATAGAAAATAGTAGGGATGCATAGAATAGTAGGGCTAGCTAGTTGATTCCCTAAAATTTTATGGACTCGCCCTATATTTCTATGGGACTGATGGCATTAAGAGGGCCCCTAAAATTATATGGTAGCATGAGGGTATCTTTCCCTACTATTCTATGGAGGTGGTGGGCAATACTATTTTGTCCTCCTAAATTCCCACCCCAATTAATTAGCCTACTAGAGTAAACCAGGGCCCTACTATTCTTGGCAACTATAATTCCCAAAAGCAACCACCCAATTAGTTGAAAGTTGGTGGGGGGTTATGTTGTTTTGATTATAGTTGAATTGTCAAGGGGGTGGGGGGAGGAAATAAGCAGCGAGTTGGATTCACCTTCCTACCTATGTTACTAGTGGCGAGAGAGGTTAGTTGGCCCAGAATGACTTAAGTGACTTGAAAACAAGACTAAGAATGCAACTCACTTCTTCGTTGGTTCATCATTTATCGATTTTGTTGCTGGGGAGATAAACTATAATTCCAAATTTGAGTTAATAATACATAAATAAGAGATGGTTATTTGTATCAGAGAGGGATTTAATAATGCTTAATCCTAACTACACTACTATTCTAATAGGCAAATCAAGGAGTCAACCAAAGCTAATGTTCCTTTAGAATGGAAGATTTGTCACCAGTTAAGCTCATAATCCTATCTAATTATTAACAAATTCTCTTTGACATACATGGCATTGGATAATGAACTCACTCAGGGGTGGGTGGGAGGCTATATATTGGAGGCACTTGACGTACCCAAAATTCATAGTTGGCACTACTCTATTTTGTGCCATGGAGAGTCGACCAGAGCTAAGTATTAATTCAAACCCATGGCTATCACGAGAAGCCCTATTATCTATAAGCACCTTAAAATAGTAGGGTATCCCTCTCCACCATCTATAGATGGGGGATAGGATCAGTAGTATTCAAAGCAAAACATAGGCATTTGATTGTATCTAGGGAGAGGAACGGAGTCTTGAGACTACATTCTCCCCTTTGGATTGTTCATTCATTCTTCCATTTATATCTATCTTACCAAGCCAAAAAAATGGGATGGGAAACCTTTGGAACATACATAAAGGCACAAAAGAGCTAATCTGCATCCCCACACCTAAAAATGTCATCTATCTTCTCCCCATTAGAATAGTAGGGCTTCATCAAGCTTTGATCAAGGGCCACCAAAAATATGAAAAAGGGGATAGTATTGATTCATTCGTCCCTCATATCGATTAGGAATTCAACCTTTCAATGCTCCATGTTGGGGCTTTTGATCGACTTCAAAAGGGTGGGTTTGACCCATCTTTCTGAAGGAGATAGATGGTTCTGGAGATTGATTGATGTTCTTCTCCTCTACATGAAATCTTAGCAGTTGGTAGATCTGAAGGAACACTTATTTCCTTAGCTCTAGTTAAGACTCCTCTATGAAGGTAGGTAGGAAGGTATGGTAGGGAGAAACCAACACTCAAAGCATTACTTGTCTCCATAGCTGGTCTTAAAATTGCCTATGCTCGGTAGCTCAACTGTGCTTCTGGGAGAGGGATTACGACCAATGCAAGGTATTGATGTTCTAGGGGAATCACCCAAGAAGGAGAGATAGATGTTCTCTATATTCCTTTCCCCCATGCAAGGTGGTTCATGGGGAGGCTTCCAATGCAGGGTGGTTTATCAGGACGATATTGTTGGCTATCCTGCATGCAAGGTGGGAATTATAGTTAGGGTGGGTGGTCCTTTTATTCTTGCTCAATTCTAGTCCTTATTATAGCAGGTATTATATAGCGGGTTGATTAATTAGTGTGGGCAATGATATAGAACCCAAGTTAATCAATTGATTAGTGAATTAATCAATCCCATAGAATTGCAGGGTGATTCCCCTACTCTTCTAAAGGAATTAGCCCACTAGCCTTTTCCAATAGTATGGGTAAATTTATAAACCTACACTAGTACATTTGGGCCTAATTTATGATGGCTATTTGTTGGAAGTCCGACGACACCATGTCGGACTTCCAAACAACTTAAGCATCGAAAACTCATCGCCGTTCTTCCCAACGATTCCATTTGCGTCGGACATCCGATGATATTATGAACTCTTTCAATGGCGGCTATATTTGCTCCCCCGGCCAAAATTTTTGAAGGATTGCAGTCAGAATTCCGATGGATGCTATGTTTGCTCCTCAACGACAATCCAACATGGAAGTGACGTCGGATATACAACATCCTTGTTGGATGTTTCTTTAGTTGTCATCGGAATTCTGATGGTATCAGATGATGTGGGTTAGAAGGCTTTGTCTTTAGTGCATGAAAGCATTGAACGAGTTCTACTTTTAAAAATTACATAAACATTTTTTATTTATTTGATTCAGTGTTATTTGCAAAAAAATATTATCAATGATGTTTCCTTTCTCCAAGAATTGTCTAGGATATTTCCATTAGATAATATGTAACATCCAATGACTAAATATTTTATTTACAAATGCTTATTTTATTTAATTATCAATGATGTGTTCATGCAAGGGCCACCTTTTTTCTATTATGAGAATGATGCTTTTGCACCGAAGGATATTTGGAAGACAATATCCAAAAATTTCTATAGTGTGGAACCAGAGTTGGCGGACTCAAAGTACTTTTCGTCTTTCAGAAGACTAGGAGCTTATGTACACAATCTCCCAATAGAAGGGAGATTTCAAGCATTACCTCTCCCCCCATGACTATTCAAGAAGCACTTCCTCAGACAAATGACTATTGGCCTTCATGGGATTATAGAAAAAAATTGAAGCATAGACTCTAGATGATGTGGTGGTGTCTTTCGTGAGGAACTCTGCACTATAATTGAAAATTCACGAGGGAAACTGCAAGATAGTGAATAGAAATACATTCTTGAAAAGTGGGAAGAATGGATCTTGGTTTGGGTGGGGCCAGGTCAGGTGGCTCCTCTAGAGGTTGACAAGATAAAAATCATATTAGGATTTGAAAAAGATCACACTTGTGGAACTTCGTGTGTGATTGATTGATTGCGCTGTTTGGGTAATGCATTCCAAATAGATACAGTTGCATACCATTTATCTATCTTGATTAAATCCTTTTATCCTGATGGCATTAAATTAAAGTTCTTTCTCTATTTTCTGGTGATCTCTGGAGTAGAGGTTGCTTTGCATCGACCTGGGATACATTTAACTTGTGTTGTATCTACGGAATATGTATCCTAGGTCGATGCAATGTAACCTTTGCTCCACCAATACCAGATAGGAGAGAAAGTACTTTAATTTAATGCCATAAAGATAAAAGGCTTTACTCAAGACATATAAATGGTATGCAACTATATCTATTTGGAATGCATTACCCAAACAACGCAATCGATAAGTCGCACATGAAGTTCCATGAGTGTGATCTTTTTCAAATCCTAATATCATTTCTATCTCATCAACCTCTAGAGGATCCACCTAACCTGGCCCCACCCAAACCAAGTTCCATTCTTTGCACTTTTCAAGAATGTATTTATGTTCACTATCTTGCAGTTTCCCTTGTGAATTTTCAATTACAGTGCAGAGTTCTTCACGAAGGACACCACCACATCATCTACAGTCCAATGGAGGCCAATAGTCCTTTGTCTGACAAAGTGCTTCCTGAATAGTTCATGGGGGGGAGAGGTAATTCCTGAAATTGCCCTTCTATTGGGAGATTGTGTACATAACCTCTTGGTCTCCTGAAAGCCGAAAAGTACTTCAAATCCCCCAACTCTGGTTCCAAACTATAGAAATTTTTGGATATTGTCTTCCAAATATCCTTCAGTGCAAAAGCATCATTCTCATAATAGAAAAAAGGTGGCTCTTGCATGAACACATTGATTTCCTCCAAGCATGGCCCAATAGGTTTCCTAGGAATTCCAAAACCAGTTGGTCCCTTCGAACATAAATTAGAGACGTCACATCACACACTCCAGATATTGTTTGTTTGTATTGCATACTCTATGTATTTATCACCCTTTAACACTTTGCTCTTCTTTTCTCCAATTTCTCTCTTCTAGGCAGCTGATAAGCTTGTTTCCATGTCATTCAAGATAATGCCTACTTGCTTTCTTTTACGAAATTTACTTGCACATGAGTCTTCAGCTTGTATGTTCCGCTTCCGCATAGATATACATTTTAATTCATGCTTAGATGATAATTAAATAAAATAAGCATTTGTAAAGAAAAAATTTAGTCATTGGATGTTACATATTATCTGATGGAAAGATACTAGATCCAATTCTTGGAGAAAGGAAACATCTTTGATAAACTTTTTTTCAAATAACACTAAATCAAATAAATTAAAAATGTTTCATGTAATTTTTAAAAGTAGAACTCATGTAATTCTTTCATGCACTGATGGCAAAGCCGTCTGACCCATGGCATTATCCATAATAGAACAAATCACTATAATATGCTATTATAAAGAATCTATACAAAAATATGAAAGAACATTAAATTACCATTACAAACCCATAAACCATTAAATAGTGAAAATAGATATAAATTTGTAAATGTCTCCCTACAAACACCACAACCATAACCAAAACAAAAAAAAACTCTTACTCGCAAAAACTAAGTAGCTGGTGAGTTGCAAGTATACAACATCTCTTAGATGATCGAACCATTTCTTACTTTTGTTCTTCTGATTAGTCAATGGATTTAGTTGCATGTACAAGTTTTCTATTTGAAGCCTTTTGTTTCCTTCTGCATCATTCTTCATGTCTATAGTATTGGATAGTTGTACAATTTGTGATGCTATAATATCTATGTGACCCTTAATAATATCCTTAGTATACTTACACCATTGCCTTTAAAACATGTATGCCGCCACTACATCCTTTACTCTTTTCTAAAAAAAATATGCTTTTTTGTAGTTGGATATGTGTTGTTGCACATCTAATCACCAAAACTTCTATTCTTTTCTCTTCTACCTTCTTCTCTACATCCTTCAAAACTTTGGCTTCCAATTTGAAAGAATGTTCCTTAAATCCATTAAGAATCAATTGTTTTTTCTCTACACTTGACAAAGACTCATCCAAAAATACTTCTAGAAGTCCTTCATGAAGGACTTTCACTACATCATTAAAAAGTTATGATCCCTATATTTGAGACTTAATAAAAAATTTGTGAGTATAATGGTGAAGTTTATCACCAAAAAAAATCATATGCAAGGGAGATAATCACTTAAGGTCCATCTGATCTTGAGACATTGATGCCCACTTTAGCATGTCACATCCTAAATTGACAAGACTCGTGATTGGGACCCAAAATATGACCCCTCATTTCTTGCCTCATGTGTGAGAAAAAAATTCAAACACTTTATGTATGATTAGGTATAAAAGGAAGCCTACCCTGTCATTTGAAGGGGTCTACCTAATATTCAAGTGATCTCTTAATTATAAAATCAATTCAATTCCAAGTGAACAAGCAATCAAGCATTGAAGGAGAATTCAAGTTAAAGCACAACATTCATGATCAACAGTCTGCATGACATCCTAAAACCTTGTGTGAGGATTCAAGAAAGATTCATCAAGGTATCATGTTCAATTTTAAGCATTTTTAGATTAGATCTAAATGGATCATTTTAAAGAGGGAGGAAGAGATCTTTTCCTAAATATGTCTATCTCCAAAAATATAGGAGATATTTAATAAAGATATCATCTTTTAAATTAAGAAATGGGTAGGAGATTAAGAATGCAAACCTTCCATATTGCACACTTCAAGGTATATTCAAACCTATTCGACCTAGGAAAGCCCCCATTAACAAACCTATTTTCATCATTTTGTGTGTAGGAAATTGATTCAGGAGTTACGTGTGAAAATTTTGGCAAAGTAAATGATGACAATCAAACTCAAATTTTGATGGCATGAAAAGCAGAAGAGTAGGCCAATTCACACCTCCTAGTCCCAATAACTTTTGACAACCTTTTGATAGTAGATTATGTGTACCATCCTAATCCAAAAAGCATTCATTTTGTCTACAACCGATAGTCATTGCTAAAATCAGTTTAAAGTGTATTCATTTAGGGACCTTTCATAAAATATTCTCAACTTACACATCATAAAAGGATCTTAAAATATTCATTTTTTATAATGATAAGAATTTGGTTGTTCCATACACCTTCCTTTACTATTTTAAAAATATCATCGACCAAAATATTGTGTAGCAGTAGTATGGAGTGCATTTCATCTATTTTATGCCCAAAGATTTCATCATACCACTTTCTTTTCAAAGGTAACCGATCAATTGTGTTGTTTGGGTAATGCCTTCCAAATAGATACAATTGCATACCATTTATCTATCTTGAAATCCTTTTATCCTGATGGCATTAAATTAAAGTTCTTTCTCTATTTTCTGGTGATCTCTAGAGCAGAGTTTTCTTTGCATTAACCTAGGATACATTTAACTTGTGGTGTATCTGCAGAAATATGTATCCTAGGTTGATGCAATGCAACCTCTACTCCACCAATCCCAGATAGAAGATAAAGTACTTTAATTTAATGCCATCAAGATAAAATGATTTCAAGACATATATTAGGTGTAAAAGGAAGCCTACCCTATCATTTGAAAGGGTCTACCTACAATTCAAGTGATCTCTTATTTATAAAATCAATTCAATTCCAAGTGAACAAGCAATCAAACATTCATCGAGCATTGAAGGAGAATTCAAGTTTGTGTTGGTGCATTTGGAATACCAAAGGACTCAATGAAGCCATTAAAGACTTTTGAAGGTCTTAGGAGTGAAGAGCCAATCAATTATGATGTCTTAAGGTCCATTATGGCCTTTAATGATGAAAATTGTAATAAGTTTGTAATTTGTCCTAAAGGGCCTGGTAAGGACCTTAGGACCAACAAAAAGATGTAATAGGAATTTATGGCTTAGGGAGTCTAGAAGAGTTTACGCACATTCAATAAATTATTTCATGACCTTGTGTGTCAGCAATTAAGAGTTTTTTAACAAATGGTTGATGTAATGCTTTTTACGACAGAGAATGTTGGTGTACAGACTACGACAAGCAATAACAACAAATTCTTGTTTTCTTGCAATTTTTGGTGTTTTGGCTTATGGTAACTTTGTCTTGAGTGTGTATTCAAATTCCTAATTCATTGAAAAGACCTTTAACATCTTATTTGCAGGGAAGATGCACTGATAATCCATTTGTCTTAGACTTTAGACTAGTTGCATTGATTGTTCTAACAAATTTATGCAATTTGGCATTTGATTTGGTTGATTTACAATGAGAATTGTCATTCCATGAATGTAAAAGGCCTAATATTCATGGGATGGCACTCCTCTATCATGTACAATAAATTAATAATAGGTTGATGTGCAGATTGGGTGGAGAACCGAGGTGATCACCAAAACAGTGAATGTAAGAGTGGAGAAATTGCTTGCTAAGGAGTAGAAGTAGAAAATCCACCTTAAGGAGGGGCACATTTTATGATTGAAAGTGTTTAGACATGTAAAATAAAAGGTGAATCCATCATCATTTGGATGGTATAGTGTTTGGAAGAGGGGTATATGAGAAACCCTACTATTAAGGGTTTGTGAGAGGCTAAATAAGGGATTTTGCATCTAAGAAGGTGAAACCTTGTAACTAATTACATTTTCCTTAGTTTTGAATCATATTGGATGATTGTTGAGAGTCTGGGAGTCAGAGAGTTAAAACATTATATACTTCCTTTGTAAAATATTCTGGTATGTTGAAGAGAAGCTAAATGGGTGTCTAAATATCAAAAAAAAAAAATTAGTTGACAAAAAACAATTAATTTTCCTCGTTGGAGGGCTAATTGGGCAACTAGGCCTAGAAGGCTAAAAAGAGGGCTTTTCACTTAAACAAGTTCTTGGAACCATGAAACCAATTAAAAAAACTTATTTGGAGGTAGTACAAATATTCCATACCTTTGTAATCATCAACATTCGTGATCAACAGTCTACATGACATCCTAAAACCTTGTGTGAGGATTCAAGAAAGATTCATCAAGGTATCATGTTCAATTTTAAGCATTTTTAGATTAGATCTATCCTTTCCCTCAAAAGTAAAATATTATACTTTAAGTTTAATTCACAACCCGAGGTTTGACCTAGGAAATCCCCCATCAACAAACCTATTTTTCATCATTTTGTGTGTAGGAAATTGATTCAGGAGTTACATGTGGAGAATTTGGCAAAGTAAATGATGACAATAAAACTCAAATTTTGATGGCATGAAAAGCATACGGGGTAAGTGCACCAAGATGGTGAACAAAAAGGGGGTTATAAGTGGCCTCTTTTTTTCTGAAAACAGGTAAACCTGAACTTCAAAGAGCTATTTGAAGGTCATGCACTGAAAACTAGGAGTTGAAAAAACAATACAAATTGTAGTACTTTGAATCTAGTTTCTAAACTACTAATTTTTTTTAAACTGGATAATATTAAGAGGGTCAAACCTTTCACGCATGACAAATTGTTCCTAATTTTTTCAGAAAAATATAACATAGCTATTTTTGTACACTGCACAAAATATATAGCTAGATTTATTATTTTGCAAAACCCTTTGGTAGGATGATAGGTAAGAGTGAGATCTAGAAGTTGTGTAATTTTTTATAATTTTTCATCAAGTATTTTATTTTTTATGATTTTTGGAAGTGACCGCATCCTGAAAATTTGGTACCTATTCGTGCGCCGGGCATAACTTGCATCAAAATAATCAAAAATGCAATTTTTTTTTTAAAGTGTATAGAATCTAGTGTAGAACAATAATATATAATTTATTTTGAATTTGGTCAAGTATATCAAAATTTATTAAAAAAAATGGTAGACATATGTCTGTGAGGATTGTCAAGGCACTGATAAAGAAAATTAAAGTTTACTATGCTAATGTCCAAAAATTAAAAAATTTATATGGTAAGAAAACTAAGAAGATGTGTGAGATTATGGTGGTAATTTTAGAGATACCCACTTCATCATTTGTATACCTGATGACGATGAAGTCGAGAAATCATGGTGGAGGATGAAAAAACATGTAAAGGAATAAAAAAGGGGGGGAAATGGGCTTGCAAGCCTTAGGGTCATTTTCCAACCCTCTTACCAAGGCAAAACCCACATGGGTTATGAAGAACCAAAAGTACTATTTGTAGTTCTTCATAACCCATACGGGTTATGAAGAACTAGAAACATTTTTTTGGTTTCACAAAACCCGTATGGGTTATGAAGACATAATAATGTATGCTTGTAAACTTAGCATTTACTACACATGTTTTAGACATACCTAGATAATATGTGTTTATGTATGTATATATGCATATTTATAGTTATATATACATATATTTATATAGATATATGTATATATGTTTGTATACATGCATGTACCTCTTCTTTTCCTCTCTGTCTCTCTCTGTCTCTCTCTCTCTCTCTCACTCTCTATCTCTCTCTCACACACACATTATCCTATCCTATTCTCACCCTCTCCCCCTTCTCTCTCTTTCTCTCCCCCTCCCTCTCCCTCTCCCCCCTCTCCCTCCCCCTTTCATTATCTTAAATCTCTCTTTCTCTCCCTCTATCTCCCTCTCCCTCTCTTTATCCTATTCTCCCCATCTCCACCCTCCCTCTCCCTTCCTCTCCCCCTCTCCCCCTCTCCTTTTCAAAATCTTTATCCTATTCTCCCCATCTCCACCCTCCCTCTCCCTTCGTCTCTCCCTCTCCCCCTCTCCTTTTCCCAATCTCCCTCTCTCTCCCTCTCCCCCTCTCCTTTCCCCAATCTCCCTCTCTCCCTCCCCCTCTCCTTCTCTCCCTCTCTCCCTCTCTCCCTCTCCTTTTCCCAATCTCCCTCTCTCTCCCTCTCCCCTTCTCCTTTCCCCAATCTCCCTCTCTCCCTCCCCCTCTCCTTCTCTCCCTCTCTCCCTCTCCTTTTCCCAATCTCCCTCTCTCTCCCTCTCCCTCTCCCTTCCACTCTCCCTCCCCCTCTCCTTCTCTCCCTCTCCCCCTCTCCTTTTCCCAAATCTCTCATTTTCCTAATGTCCCTCTCTCTCCATCTCCCTCCCCCTCTCCTTTTCCCAATCTCCCTCTCTCCCTCTCCCTCTCTCCCTCCCCCTCTCCTTCTCTCCCTCTCTCCTTCTCTCCCTCTCCCCCTCTCCTTTTCCCAATCTCCCTCTCTCTCCCTCTCCCCCTCTCCTTTCCCCAAACTCCCTCTCTCCCTCCCCCTCTCCTTCTCTCCCTCTCTCCCTCTCCTTTTCCCAATCTCCCTCTCTCCCTCTCCCTCTCCCTTCCTCTCTCCCTCCCCCTCTCCTTCTCTCCCTCCCTCTCCCTCCCTCTCTTCATCTCCCCCTCTCATTTTCCCAATCTCCCTCTCTCCCTCTCCCCCCCTCCTTTTCCCAATCTCCCTCTCTCTCCCTCTCCCCCTCTCCTTTCCCTAATCTCCCTCTCTCCCTCCCCCTCTCCTTTTCCCAATCTCCCTCTCTCTCCCTCTCCCCCTCTCCTTTCCCCAATCTCCCTCTCTCCCTCGTACTCTCCTTCTCTCCCTCTCTCCCTCTCTCCCTCTCCCCCTCTCCTTTTCCCAATCTCCCTCTCTCTCCCTCTCTCTCCTTCTCCCCCTCTCCTTTCCCCAATCTCCCTCTCTCCCTCCCCCTCTCCCTCTCTCCCTCTCTCCCTCTCCCCCTCTCCTTTTCCCAATCTCCCTCTCTCTCCCTCTCTCTCCTTCTCCCCCTCTCCTTTCCCCAATCTCCCTCTCTCCCTCCCCCTCTCCCTCTCTCCCTCTCTCCCTCTCCCCCTCTCCTTTTCCCAATCTCCCTCTCTCTCCCTCTCCCCCTCTCCTTTCCCCAATCTCCCTCTCTCCCTCCCCCTCTCCTTCTCTCCCTCTCTCCCTCTCCTTTTCCCAATCTCCCTCTCTCCCTCTCCCTCTCCCTTCCTTTCTCCCTCCCCCTCTCCTTCTCTCCCTCCCTCTCCCTCCCTCTCCTTTCCCCAATCTCCCTCTCCCCCTCCCCCTCTCCTTCTCTCCCTCTCTCCCTATCCTTTTCCCAATCTCCCTCTCTCTCCCTCTCGATCTCCCTTCCTCTCTCCCTATCCCCCTCTCCTTTTCCTAGTTCTACATAGCCCGTACGGGTAGAACTAAGGCCAAAACTTCTAGTTCTACATAACCCATATGGGTTATGAGAAATTGAGAACATTGACATATAGGTTTCCATAACCCGTACAGGTTATGGGAAAATTGTTATATATTTTAGTCCCAGTGGCCTAAAAGATAGTATTGCAAGTTGTTTGAAGGCCCCATTGCTTTTGCACATGATTTTCTGGGACAATAACAGTTAGGTTTTCATATTCTTTTGTCACTTTTGCTTTGGAATGATTGATTTTTAAGTTATTTTATAATTGTTACTTTAGATAATAACAAAATCATGATCATTTGTTGTTTTTTTTTCTTTGATTATGATTTATTTGTCTTGTATTTTGGTTTTTTTGAAGTTATTTTATTGTTGTTACTTTAGATTATAACAAAATGATGATCATTTCTTGTTTTTTTGCTATTTGATTGTGGATTGTCATCATCATGTTATGTGTAGGACAATGGGAAAGAATAAGAGAGGAACAAATGAACAAAGAGAGGCAGCAAAGGAAAGACAAAGGGAGCGTATGAAGAGATTACGTGAAGGTACGTCATCTAATGCACCTAATGAAAGTGATAAACATTCAACAATTGAAATTGATATGATTAATGCACCAAATCAAAATGATCAACATACACCAATTCAAATACATATGATGAATGCACCTAATGAATGTAATGAACATACACCATTTGAAAATGATTCAGTGAATGCACATGTTAATGAAATTGAAGAAGATATACCATTTGAATTTGATGTGACCAATGCACATAATGCACCTGATGAAAATGAAGAGCATGCACCAATCTTAACACCTCTTAGAATAATTCATAGAAAACCAAAGTTCTTAATAGATATTGATGAAAATATTGTGAAGCCAATGCATGATAAACTTGTAGAAGAACGGTTAGAAGAATTTGGAATAACTGTTTTGAAAACTTAAATCAAAGTGGAAGATGCCAATTAGTTGTTGAAATGATCAAAAATCTGAAATTTAGAGAGACAATGAAAATTTTGGGGTTAAGAACATCCGAAAATAATAGTGAAAGAACCATTGTGAGAAATCTTTTTGATGCATACCAGGCCATCGGTTCAAAATCATGCACTAAAGATGCTAATGTTACTCGTCGTGTCCTCACATCAACCATAATGGGAAAGGAAATGAAAAAATCTCATTTAATAAGCAAAACAAGCAAGTCATTAAGGATAAGTAGAACCACATTACACTATGCCTTAGAGAGGGGAGGGAAAATTGAGGATCCTAACAATAATTCTCTTTGGGCATTCTCCGACAGACTCCCACGCAAGGACAAGGTTGTTGTTGATGCACTAAGAATGTTAATTGAAAGATTTTGGCATGACAACACAAGGGTTTCACCCAACCAAAGAGATGTTGTTAGAAGGTGAATTGGAATTATTAATCGTGAGCCACATCCAAAACACTATTTAGATACAACTCAAACACAATTTTATGAAAGGTTTCTTCAAAGCTTTCCTCAGATTAAAATTAGTCAAAGATTTTTTGAGATGAAAAAAACCATTTTATGTTAAGATTAATCATGCACGTACTACATGTTGTTGTAGGGTCCATGTTGAATTTTCCATGCATTATGATATTTATCGCTATATCTATTGTACTTTGCACACTAATGATGTTTTGTAGGAATGTGGTCTACAGGCACCTCCTAAGTCACTGAGAGAATTTATTTCAAGTGTACTATGTAGACGAGATGACGGGTGCATTTATTATAAGATGATGTGTTTGAGAGGTTTTTGTCCTACATGTGGTGGTTTGCAACAGTTGCATAGATGCCTACATCTAGATAGCACACATGAAATTGGTAAGGAACTAGTTTCTATTGGAAAATATAAGTCAGTAACATATGGTGTTAAAGATGGAAAAGAATTAAAGAGGTGTGAGTTAGTGAAAAGGGATATATGCGTAGCTGATTTTATGAAGATGTTTCAAGAGAAACTAGTATATGAGTACATAGGTCACACACATAGAGCTAGATGGTTAGATGAGCAATTCAAGTTGTGTAAGGACACTTTCCCCCTCGGCACTATTGTCTCTGTCATTGATTTTGCTGAGAATTATACACTAAAGCAACAAAATGAAGTACAATCTATTTATTACCACTCTACAGAATTTACAATTTTTGTACACATAGCATTCATGCATGAACATGATAGCACCGAGGAGGACATAAAGGTTATAAGAGAATATCACTTCTATATCAGTGATGATCGTATACATTCCTCAGAGTTCGTGCAAGGATGCTTTACAATCTTCTATGATAGTTTAAGGGAAAGAGATATAAGATACAACCAACACTTAATATGGCCGGACAATTGCACCACACAATTCAAGGATGCAAGGGTGTTCTACTGGTTGACTAGGATGCATGTGACAAGTGGTGTGCAACATTTTTGGAATTTCATTGATGCAGGGCATGGAAAGGGAGAGCATGATGGTGCGGGAGCATGTGTGAAAAGAGCTCTTACCAGAGAGGAATTGAAGTATGAAGGTGGTGCAATGTTTATAGATGCAAAGATAATTGTGCAATGGTGTAGCTCTATGATGGGACCAGGTAATGCAAATAAGTCTATGGTTTCTAGATATTTTTGGTTAATAAGTGAATCTAACATTGAAAACTATCTAGATTGTTGTACACTTACTGGATCAAGTGACATGCATTCATTTAGAAGTTCAAATGCAACATCACTAGCTATTTATACTAGACATATTGCATGCTTTTTCTCGTCATGTATGCATTTTTTGTGGGATGAATGTGAATCAAAAGAGTGGGTTGACCAATGGTCTTGTAGACCTTTGCAAACCCTAGATACATATCAACTTCCTAGAGCACTACAAATGAACTGGATTGAAGCATTAGTGGATTTTGACCATGTATCAAACATAGTTGAACTAGGTAACTTAGGTGGCAATGTGCTACAATTTTAAGATTAATTTATTAGTATTAACTTATGCTGATTTTGGTATTAACTTATATCCTTCTATTAAATGCAGGTCATGTATATGCAATTATTGTAGATGAGAACAATGAAGAAGGAACATATTACTTTTTGTGTCGTTGTATTGAGGCCAAAAAGAAATTGACTTCTACAGTGGTTGATGGAGAGGGTATTGAGTACCCAATAGGATCCGTTGTTGTGACAGGGACATGGCTTAGAAGGTACCACGTTGTTGTGTCGAGTTGTATTGAGACCTCTTAAACTCATTTATTTAGCAGTCGTTGTATTGATTTTGGCATTATTCTTCTATAAAATGCAGGTACCCTATCAAAAATTCTAATGCCTCATTGATTGAGGACTTTGAGACACATAGACATATTCTTCATTACTCAAACCTTCTTGTTGCAACAAATATTCATTTGATTAAATATCGTGGTAGACCTCTTAACAAGGATTTGTGGAAAGTTTGTGAATCAGACCATGAGGCAATACTTGAGACAGTAAGGGTTGGAGCTGATCCAAAAGGTTCACTTGATTGATTTTGGGCCATCTAGAAGAATAATTCTACAATATGGTAGAATAATTTTGACAATTTTGTATATATCTTTTGCGAAACATTGTAACTTTGCTTTTTTGGATGTGCTCTACATGCATATGAGCTGTAATATGCATATGAGCTATAATGTGCATATGTAGATGCCAAATTTTGTATATAAAAATATCAATGAGTTGTAATATGCATATTTAGATGCTAAATTTTGTATAAAAAAACAACAATGAGTTGTAAAGTGCATATCTAGATGCTAAGTTTTTTATAAAAAAACAACAACAAGATGTAATTTGCATATTTAGATGCAAAATTTTATAAATATAAACAATAATGAGCTTGATAGTTTATATAAGATGGCAAATTTTATATATGAAAGTGTCCATGGGGCTGATTTGCAAATTTTCAATATGAATATGCAATTTTTTTTTCCAAGTGTTTTGGGAAAGTTTTGAGTTATTATTGAATTACTCGATTTCAAGGGATAGTACGAATAGTCCGAATCCAAGATAGGATTTTGGTAGGCAGTGAAAACACAAGCCCATAGGTTCAAATGGATCGTCCATAAGTGCCACGGTCTCTAAGCTACGCTATGTCAAAGTTTGACCATTTTTTCTGCTTTGAGCGCTCAAGGGAAAATGTTGCTACGAGGTGGCTCGTAATGATCAGACACCTTGTGGAGTGAGACAAGGGCACACCTAGCATAAAGCCAGCCACCCAAATGTGCTCACGCTGACGGTTCGTTCCCATGACAAGCAGAATGAAAGATGCACTATTTTGCCACCTCTCACTAACAACTTTTGACGGTTTTTGATGCAACAAAAAAAATCTCACCATAAGAAAATGGAATCAAGTTGCCCAAAACCAAGATAGGATTTTGTAGGCAAAGATAACATGACCCCATAGGTTCAAACAGATGATCCATAAGTGCCACGATATCCGAGTTACGCTATGTCAAAGTTTGACCATTTTTTTCGCTTTGAGCGCTCAAGGGAAAACGTCGCTACGAAGTGTCTCGTAATGATCGGATGCCTTGGGGAGAAAGACAAGGGCACACTAGCATAAAAATGGCCACCTAGATGCACTCACACTGACGGTTTGTTCCCACAACAAGCAGAACGAAAGATGCACTATTTTGCCACCTCTCACTAACAGCTTTTGACAATTTTTGATGCAACAAAAAAAATCTCACCATTACAAAATGGAATCGAGTTGCCCAAAATTGAGATAGGATTTTGTAGGTAATGATAACACAACGCCATAGGTTCAAATGGATTGTCCATAAGTACCATGGTCTCCGAGTTATGCTACGTCAAAGTTTGACCATTTTTTTCGCTTTGAGTGCTCAAGGGAAAACGTCGCTATGAGGTGGCTCGTAATGATCAGACGCCTTGGGAAGTGAGAAAAGGGCACACATAGCATAAACTTGACCACCTAGATGTGCTTGTGCTGATGGTTCATTCCCATGACAAGTAGAACGAAAGATACACTATTTTGCCACCTCTCACTGACAGCTTTTGACGGTTTTTGATGCAATAGAAAAAATCTCACCATTACAAAATGGAATCAAGTTTCCCAAAACTGAGATAGGATTTTGTAGGAAGTGATAACATGACCCCATAGGTTCAAACGGATCATCCATAAGTGCCACGGTCTCCGAGTTATGTTACGTCAAAGTTTGACCATTTTTTTTGCTTTGAGTGCTCAAGGGAAAACATCACTACGAGGTGGTTTGTAACGATTGGATGCCTTGGGGAGTGAGACAAGGGCACACCTAGCATAAACCCAATCACCTAGATGTGCTCACACTGACGGTTCATTCCCATGACAAGCAGAACGAAAGATGCACTATTTTGCCACCTCTCACTGACAGCTTTTGACGATTTTTGATGCAATAGAAAAAATCTCACCATAAGAAAATGGAATCGAGTTGCCTAAAACCGAGATAGGATTTTGTAGGAAGTGATAACATGACCCCATAGTTTCAAATGGATCATCCATAAGTGCCACGGTCTTCGAATTACGCTACGTCAAAGTTTGACCATTTTTTCGGCTTTGAGCGCTAAAGGGAAAACGTTGCTATGAGGTAGCTCGTAACGATCAGATGCCTTGGAGAGTGAGACAAGGGCACATGTAGTGTAAACCCAACCACCTAGATGTGCTTGCACTGACTGTTCGTTCCCATGACAAGTAGAACAAAAGATGCACTATTTTGCCACCTCTCACTGACAGCTTTTGACAGTTTTTGATGCAACAGAAAATCTCACCATAAGAAAATGGAATCGAGTTGCTCGAATCTGAGATAGGATTTTGTAGGAAGTGACAACACGACCCCATAGGTTCAAACGAATCATCCATAAGTGCCACCTGGACGCACTCGCGCTGATGGTTCGTTCAACTCTTCTTTTATAGGTGATGAAATGATGAACTTCACTCCATAAGCATGAAATGTCTTAATTGGTTCTTGAAATAATAACTTCACTCCAGTATCTTCATGCACAAAGGACTCAAAGCAAATTCACTCAATCAAAATATAGAATATCAACATTACCGGTATCAGTACTTGGGTATACACAATATGAGCAATAGATAGTTTAAAAGTATACGCCATATGAGTTACAAGTAATGAACAAATTGGATCACATTTCAAGACATATACACAACTAACAAATTTGATCACATTTCAATAGCAAATAACTAAGTTTTAGGAATATCATGTTTCATATATATCAATGAACAAATTTGATCGAATATCAAGTTTCATATATATCAAAATGAACAATAATCATGTACATATATCAAAAAATGGCATTGATGCCAAATCAATAATAGTTACAAAAATGTGGCATGTGCCATGTCTGTCAAAGTTGATATATACATATACAAATGTCAAATTTATAAAAAATTGGCCCTTCAATGACCACAACTATAACTATATGTCTCTATCCATATCTATGACTGTGGCGGATCATCAAAATTGAGCCTCTTCGAAGTAGTACGTGGCTACAAAAGGACAATTCAAATGTCTAATCAGATATATTTTCTCAATATAACATCAAAATAACTAAATACTGAACTCTAAATTGTTTGAAGTTGAAATGTTGATTACCTCATCTTTGTCTTCTACAATTCGGTGAGGCTGAGGATCTGTGGGATGTCCTACAAGAGGCTATAACTGGTAAAACAACATTAATACATGTTAATGACATATGTGTCAAATAACACATAATAACTAAAAATGAATAGACTAAAAAACTAAAGCATACCGGAGCCTCAAATGGATGTGTTGTGATCGTAGAAGGCAAAGTCACAGATGAATCAATTACGACCATTTCCTATATCCATGGTAAGTGATCCAAAAGGAGTTAAATAGACGGTTTCAACTCCGTTGTGCACTTAGTGAAAAGGAGTTGATCTAAGACAGACATACCTTTTGCCTTGGTCATGTTGGATCTCATAATATATGTGTAGGACTTCTACTGAAATGGAATGGTAGAATAACAGTAGGAAGTTTGCAAGGGGCTTGTAATAGTTTAAAGACAATCATACAAGTTAATAACCCAAAGTTGTTGACAAACTAGATAAAAAAAATCTTTTTAACATATGTAGAAAAAATGCACACCGAAGCCTCGTATAGTTCTCCTGTAACCCTTAGGAGGCCTTGTCGAATCTAATGCAACTATTACCATTTCCTGTATGAAAATTGATAACATATGATATAGACATAAAAGGATTTAGTTATTTTGAACAAGCAAGAATGCAATCCAAAGTGAATATGAAGATATCACCTCTTCCCTTTGTTGAACCTCATCGACATCAAGTGCATTCATTAATTTTGTAAACCCCATATGTTTCTGTATATAGAACAAATAAATTAAGTGCATTTATCAATATCTACATATACATGTTTAATCATAATACATTTCAACAATTGAATTTAAATTGTAGTGAATTACCTTCTATCATTTGGGTGTCTGAGAGGATATCATTTTTTGCCTTGGAGTGCTAGAGGATGGCTTTCTCACATGAGATACCCTTGAGGTAGGTGGGATAAACTAATGGAAAAAAATTAACATAAGGGAAAAGAGCATGTATTTAATATATCACTTAAGTAAAAAATATATAAATCTAAATGGTCCCACATAGCTATCTTGGCCAAAGTCAATGGCTGAAAGCGTGATATCATCAAGTTGGGACATCTCAGCCACTGATAAGCCCTACAAAATATCAAGTAATGATACATATAATTAACAAAATATATTGTGAATCCAATGTATTATTATATTTTTAACAAATTTACAAATCTTTACCTCTGGTGGTGAAACTACTCATGACCGTGGAGTCGACTAAACAGTATGTGGTGTACTCCCACCACCTGTTGCACCCTGCAATGCATTTTATTTATATGTCACTTTAAATTATTCTAAAAATAAAAATTCATTTCTTTTTATAAGATTTAGTCACTTAATTGATAACATGTCATAAACAGAATTAAATGCACCTGTGTTTGATAGAGAGGGTACAACATATTGAGCAGTTCGTCGGTGAGGGCCACATCCTCTGTAGTGGAAGCATGGCATCTACTCCCGCAACATGTACATGAATGAGATGTCCCATCATCCTCATCCACATCAGTGTCTACACCAGAACATACACCCTGGCAGGTGGGGCACATATGCTTAATGGGCTGGCTCATGCCAAATGATGCATGAGGTGCTGCTGATGAAGGAGGTGCCACCGAGGAAGGAGGTGTTGCTGATGAAGGAGGTGTCACTGATGAAGGAGGTGTTGTAGGTGCTGGTACATCCTCTGCTCTGACCAGTTGTGTCCCATGCTGAACAATGACATCAGTCAATGATGCAGCTACCTGAAGAGTATGTAATTCCATAGACTCCTTCAAGGATATAGGGACAATGACATGAACCATGGGTTTAGGAGCTGTATGCCACCTATGTTGCGGATCTACCACCATATGGGCCCCAAGTCTATCCTATGTAGAGCCTCTCCCTCTACCCTGAAATTGTCGGATGTCAAAGTAATTCGGCTTCTCGCCGAGGATAAACTCACAATACAACTTTCTCAAAAAATATAGAGGCACCTCCCAATTATTACAAGGTGGTTGGTCAAGTACCATATACCACCTATCCCAAAAAGCATCTTTCAACCTAGCATGAACACACCAATGTATAGGAAACTGAGTCGTATTTAGTTTTAGGTTGTTACTGGTAACAGGATCGATGAAAAGAGAACATATGTTAGCTTTAACTATGCCCTTTTTCTTCACTTCATCATATGACAACCCATCTGCATAAAATGCTCGACATCTATCCCTCCATGAACCCCATTTCCTAACCTCCTTAGATACCTCATTTGCACTATTAGCCATTGTTTCTAGTGTTCTGGCAAGGGTTGAGTGGTGTTCAAGCTTAGAGGTCCTCAACTTATTCACCAAAATAGAAATTTGGGCACTATTTTGTGTAAGCCGATTGATGAGATCCTCTTGTGTGGCATCTACATGATCTAATGGAGGATGTGGAGGGTTTTGGGGTGGTGGTGGTTGTTGAGGAGCAGCATTTTCAAGGTTTTCTTGTTTCTCTTGTGCAATGTTAACAAGGTTTTCTTGTGTTGCTTATGTAGGAGGACATCTTTGTTGTCTATTTCATTTTTGGGGATTGCTTCAAGAATCTGACATCAAATTAATAAAAACAAAACTTAAATCAATTAAAAAACCCTAATTTAATTAAAATGCAAAGAAAAATAATCAAACAAATCCAATCTTACCTATTCGATGGGGTACCATTGTTGAAAATTACTTATGATGACGAGAAAATAAAAAATTGTTGCAAACCCATGTGGGTTCGATGCTCTTTTTTGCTTCTCCTTGCTGTTGTTCCATGGGTTTTGGCATTGAAAATGGCCAAAACCCATGGCCTAAATAAAAGAAATACGTTTCTCAAAACCCGTACGGGTTTTGAGAAACTTTAAATTTTTTTATTTAAAAAAAATGTTCCTCAAAACCCATACGAGTTTTGAGGAACTTTTGGTTTTTTTAATTTGTTTTTATCTAGGCTTGGTAAGGCTTGGTGTTACCAAACCTAGCACATTTTTGAAATTTTAGAACCCGTACGGGTTATGAATTTTTTTATTTTTTTTGGCATGTGGCCACTTTTCTATTCACCATCTTGGTGCACTTACCCTACGAGTAGGCCATTTCACATCTCCTAGTCCCAATAATTTTTTTACAACCTTTTGATATTCGATTATGTGTACCATCCTAATCCAAAAAGCATTCATTTTGTCTACATCCTATACGCATTGCTAAAATCAATTTAAAGTGTATTCATTTAGGGACCTTTCATAAAATATTCTCAACTTACACATCATAAAAGGATCTTAAAATATTCATTGTTTATAATGATAAGAATTTGGTTGTTCCATACACCTTACTTTACTATTTTAAAAATATCATCGACCAAAATATTGTGCAGCAGTAGTGTGGAGTGCATTTCATCTATTTTATGCCCAAAGATTTCATCATACCACTTTCTTTTCAAAGGCGACTGATCGATTGCGTTGTTTGGGTAATGCATTCCAAATAGATACAATTGCATACCATTTATCTATCTTGAAAGCCTTTTATCCTTATGGCATTAAATTAAAGTTCTTTCTCTATTTTCTGGTGATCTCTAGAGAAGAGGTTGCTTTGCATTGACCTGGGATACATTTAACTTGTGTTGTATCTACAAAAATGTGTATCCTAGGTCGATGCAATGCAACCTCTGCTCCACCAATGCCAGATAGAAGAGAAAGTACTTTAATTTAATGTCATCAGGATAAAATGTTTTCAAGACATATATTAGGTATAAAAGGAAGCTTACCCTGTCATTTGAAGGGGTCTACCTACAATTCAAGTGACCTCTTAATTGCAAAAGAAAGGAAGAGATAGTTGTAAAAGAGATATTATGGAAACATTAAACATAATTTAAATGAAGGCAACCAAAAGAATTCAAAGAGATAAAAAAAACTCTATAGAGCAACTATTTTACATACCTCAAATACAAAATTGTAGGGTGGAACAATAAAAAATGGCAAATCAAGGAAAGAATGAAAGATCCACACCAAATTCTTATACAATTCAGTCCAGATGAAGGATTTTCATTCAATGCAATATAGTGAAGGGGTCATTATGATGATTTATTTGAAGGTTCATAAGTTAAAGGTAGCCACTATCATATAAAGCCTGAATAAATTGAAGAGCCCTATGAATTGCCAGCATAGCATGAGGATGTATGATGTTAACAATAGCAAAATGATATTATGATGGTCGTGAAACTACAAAAAAGTTTTGATCATATTTTTATTGAGCATGAAAGCAACCACCTTGAGCTCATGAATGATAGGCATCATGTTGTGGAGTATCAACCCTTGTTGAACAAGGGTGTCACATTTTTGAGGCTCGGTCAGTGCAAGGAGACATTTTGTGTATATGAAGTGGTTTCATTTAGCCATTTTGTGTATAAGTAGAGAGGAGAGGTCGATGTCTTTGTTTATTTGCCTACAAAACAATGAAAGAGGTCCTAATCAAGGAGAGAATTTGGATTCAGGACAATTCTATGCAAGAAAGGATATCAAGTTATAAAAGATAAAAATCAACAAAGGTAAAGTGGATCCTTAAAAAAGAGGAACAATTGACAACTATTATTCTTGCTCCACAATGTAGAGACAAGAAGAACTAGGCTATTATGTTGCCTCCCAAATATGATTGCACATGAAATCGTAGTACCATGAATGACAATGAGCCCCTAATGGGTAATTAAGCTACCAATGTCATATAGCAAGATAAAAACATAATAGGTTATAAATGTCATTTAGAAGGGATATGATGACTGTATAACTCATTGTCACCTATTATTTAAATGTTACTAGAACTACAATAAGTTGTTGAATTTTAATCTCCAAATCATGACATTCATTAGTGGAATAGTTGATGATGCTTGAAAAAGGATTGTCCTAATTTTGTTTATGATTTTTTCTTCAATTTTTCAATGGGAGAGTAATAAAGTTGGCTTTAAGAAACTCATACAAAATTATCTCTTGTTGTGATATTAAAAGTTGTTGGAAAAGTCATAGATATATTAGACAATGGGGGAGGGGATGTCAACAAAGGAGGAGGATAGAAACCTAAATCTTCTTTAGAAAAATGTAATGTATATTTCTCATGAACCTCCACACTTCACTGCACACATCCTAAATCATGTCCATTGCATCCATGTGTATAATTAAATGTGGTATTTAAATCATGTCTAGAGGAGTGTGTTCAATCATATTTTCAAAGTTTAAAGATCCTCAACCATCATCAAGACATGTGTTGGAAGAAGAGGTTGGAATAGATTTAGAAGAAGCTTGAATAATTGACATGTCCAACTCCTTTGAGACTTCATATTTGGATATGTAAATGTTATTCAATTCTCAATTCAAGATGTAGTTATATTCAAGGTAATCTTTTCTTTCAAATATGTGTTATATCTTTAATATGATAAATCTGATTATAGTCTTGTATGTTGTAGATGAGAGGAGCATTTATCGATTTCAATGTCCTTCTCACAAATGTTGATTGATATATATATATATAAGCAAGGAGGATCAAGCAATACCTTGACCGGTCATGTCTATTAGACATGACCGATCAAGATATTACTTGATCGCACCTTTTGAATTATCGTGTATTTACCAATTGGTGTATATCACTTAACAAACCACCTAATACTTAATCGACGTGTCTATCATATGCAAGACAACCGATACTAATCGGTATGTATTAGTTAAGCCCGATAACAATCAATGTTCATAGTTAATATATTAACCGATATTAATCGGAGTGCATTGGTTAAGCCCGATAACAATCGGTGTTCATAGTTAATATGTTAACCGATATTAATTGGAGTTCATTGGTTTTAATGTAAACTAATACCAATCGGTATTCTGTGCTATGAGATTTACAACCGATGATTATCGGTAGTTAAGCATTGATCGAACTTTGCAAGTATGGTTGAATATATACAGATTTAAGAATGATCATCAAATGAAGGAACAATAGCTTGAAGTCTTCATCATAGTTTATCGATAGGATAGATGATTGAATGAGAGACTTCATTTATCTCTCATTCAATCATTTATCTTATCGAGGCTATTGAATGCATTGACAAGATAGAGGGACCTTATATCAAATTAAGAAAGGCATGAGAGTGATATATGTATTAGTGTAATTATTATACTTTTTGAATATTTATACTTAGTATAATATTGGAAATAGTATCTTATACTAATTAGGGAGTCGTAATTAGGATATTATTTTCCCATTTTTAATTGTTGATCTCATTATTTAAGACACAAATGATTTTCATCATTTCTTTTCTTTATGTGGAATATATATCTAATATAATTATTTATATTTTTAATAAGAAAATAAATTTATTGTAGTAATCATGTGGTTTTTTAATTTTATCTCTTGTCTAAGAGAAAGTATTGAAGATCATAACTCTAACATGGCTTTATTTTGGATGAGTAACAAAATTCCTCTATTATTTATCCTATGATAGATGTTCATACCTTGTTTAAAAACTTCCAATTTATGTGAGGCAGTTTGTCAAACAGTCGGTGTGCCATTTCAAAGCTCCCATTTTCGCACAGGCTGGGGGATGTTGACAGAGCTTTATACCTGCGCCCACGCTAATGGAGAATCAGAAGCTTTGCTCGGGATCACCATTCATTTCTAGCAGGACTTGAGCATTAATTTCGAATAGATATGATCTCTATTTAGCAGATTCTCCAATTGTAGATCCGGATGCAGTCAGTTTCATATTTCCTAGATGTTGATCAAGTGTATCCATACCCAATGGCAGAGGGGCAAGCGGATCTTCCAAAAGTGGATCGAGTTGGATATTAAAATGTTGTTGATCCTGCAGTTATCCACCTAGTATAACCATCAGCATCCGAATGGTTGATCAAATTGCTATAGCTGGGTAGCAAACTACCTTCGCTTATGACTAAACTCCACTATAAATTTGATCTTCTTCAACCTGCCTCTACCCATCTCATGCCTCTACCCCCATCCCTCTCTCCCCTGTGAGTCCGCTTCAAGGCCCGGATGACCCAAAAAAAACCGGTCGTGGCATTATGCAGACACAACCTCGATATAGTTGTTGGGGTTTGATAGAGGTGGAACTATGGGCAGCAATACGCTAATGGGGCGGCAACGTGAGAATGGGAAGAGGCCGCGAAAATGATTTGAAATGTCTTGGTCTTTTGTTTTTTAATGTAATGCCCGTTGTCGACAGAATTTTGACGAACGCGGGCACTTTTTGTAAAAAACACAAATGTCGTTGCAAATTCCTTCTCTACCAAAAACATATATTGAATTATCGTTAGAATTCCGACGAATGCGGGCAATTTTTCAAAAAAAAATCAAATTTGTTCACAATATACCTTCTCCATCAAAAACCTCCGTCGAAATTTTAGGGTAAATGTATTAGTGTTGCTAGCCCTTTAGAATAGTAGGGGGCTAGTCTCGCCCTTTAGCATATAATTGGGGGCTAGAATATTGAGGTATCTTGAATTGTGGGGGTATAGTTATGAACAACTCGCATGAACTGCTCGAATGGCAACTATCATGGGTCCCTACTATTCTATGCGGGTCTAGCAAGTTCCAATCAAGAATAATTCTTACTCTAACAGGTTGATTAATTAAGTGGGAACTATAAGGATAAAGTCATTAGTCCCCTACCATTCTAAGTAGTCAATATATAGTTGGAAGCCCCTTTGGGATTCTAGTTGAATCTATCATTCATTAGGTGGGAATAGAAGGTTCTTTATTAATCTGCCAACTAGCAATAACCATCCCCCCAACCGAATTGTAGGGAGAGCAATAGATTCTTGACTGAAGTGAATTTGAGAAACTTGCACTCGATAGTTGCTAGAATCACACATACAATTTTCTAGGGAGTAACAATTCCCCCTATAATAACTATAATAGGGGGTGGGGGCATAGTTATCTCAAGCTCTAATTATTGTTGGGGTGATTGGGTAGGGCGTTACTCATTCCTTTGTTGGATTGAGAAATCAATGAAAGGCCCCAACCTTCATCCTCCCTCCCACCCCTGCTTGCATAGCTACTAAATAGGTGGGATCATTGTCATGATTGAAGTCCTTGAATTGTATTAATAGTGTCTCAAGGTGGAGCTTGATTCGCAGTGCATCTATAGTACATCTATAATGCATCAACCTTGCACTACTGAGTGAAGTGGTCTAGAAGCCCCTACCAAACTTAGGAATGGTAAAATCTACCAAGCCCCTCAACCATTATAATAAACAAATAAGGAGATAGAGGGTCTCCCTACCTAAGGCCCCTAGATGCCCTAAATAATTCAGAGGGCCCACCATTGATCAAAATAGAGAAAGAGGTAGAGGAAACATAACTCATGATCTAGTCCACCCAATCCATACTAAAGCCAAAAGCCAATAAAACCTTCTGGAGGAAAGTCCATTTAACTCTATCATAAACCTTAGCCATGTCAAGTTTGATGAACATAGCCTTCTCTTTGGAAGTCTCCATAGAATGAATAGCCTCTGAAGCAATCACAATACCATCAAAAATATGTCTCCCAGCAGAAAATCCTCCTTGTTCCACAAAAATCAAGGCATTTAGCAAACCTTCAGCAAGTCCACAATCAGTTTGGTGTAAATATATACAGAATTCAATAGGATCTGTGCAAAACAATTTTTTTTATATCAATGTTTGTTTAGATGCAAGTATGAGTGCAGTAATAGAAAGGAAACAAAGTTCAGGAGCATTTAAATTCAAACAAATAATGGTATTTAGAGTTTTTTTTTTTAATGAGTTCAAGGGGTTCTGTAATGAATGGTTCATGCAACACGACACTCGTTAAAGGTTTTGCATATGGAGTATCAACCTAAGTGACTCTTATATTGGGAGAAACTCCATAGTTAAGCATGTTTGAATTGGAGGAGTACTATGCTGAATGAAATTCCTAATGCTCTCACCCTTATGAGCATTCATAATAACTGGACCATTAATTCTCATGAGATAGGCATTCATGTGAACCACTACTCATAAAGTATGAATCAATGAATTAGACTCAAAAACTACATATTTGAATATTGATAACAATGTCATAATCATATTATTTGTCATATGCATCTTATCTATACAAAAAATATAAATGTACATATTGTAATACCCTAAAATTGGTCATCTAAACCATGGGGGCCTAATCTCAACAACATCACCAAGGTCCTAACCAAAGGCAATTAAATCAATCTTGAGCACATTATTAATTGTTTAATCATCAAATATCACATGGCAAATCAACTACTCAATATTAATTAAATATTTATTTAATTAATTGAATCATTTCCAAGAATATCATTTTGATCAATTATCCCATTTTAATTTATTAAATATCCTTGCATATTTAATTAATTAATATAAATTTCCATTTAATCATGCAAAGAGAATAAATTAATTACAAAAGATAAATTAATTACAAAGCAAGAGTTGAATTGAAAAAAAAAATTTGAATTGAGAGAGAAATCAAACTTGAGATATTATTTCTTTTTCTAAATTTGGAACTTGAAATCAGAAAAGCAATTAAATTGAATTATTGAATTATTCTCTAAAATTGGAACTCAAAGCTTTTCAGAAAAAGAAGTTCATTTGCATTGAAAAGACCTTTTTCTTGAATAAATCAAATATATGCATGGAATTATCTATTTTTATCCTATATGCATGGAATTAATTTATTATTATTTTCCAATGCAACTTGAACTTCTAATTTGAATGCATTTCAATTAAACTATAATTGGAATCTATCTCAAGGTTAACTGAATCTGATTTCTCAATTATTTTCAATTAATCCTAAATTGAGCTTTTTCTCTTGCAATTCTCTAGAAATTCAGTCTTTGGCTCTCATTCCAATTCACCCCAAAGATTTTTGAGAACACGCTTGGAGATTATTATCACGCTAATTTCGCTCTGGAGTCATTGAAGATTATTGTGCTTTTTAGATTGTTTGCATCCATTTTCCATTCATTATTGCTTCCATCCATTATTGCTTGAATTATTCATCCATCTTGCATCCATATAGCTTAATGTCATATAGATTAAATCCTTTGTCTTGGTGTAGTCTAGTCATTGGTATTGATTATAAAAATCTAAGAGCAATCTTATACTCGCATCTTTAGAAGACAATTGGTCGCTTTGTTATGGTTTATTACTTATTGATTATTGATTATTAACCATGCATATAATGACTTAATTTAAGTATTGTGCTTATAGCTACAGGTTCACTTTTTCACACACACATATCTGGCACCCACCGTGGGGCCCAAAGACTACTTTTTTTCAGTCTCCAAGATTGATTTTTTTTATTTTTGTTATTTTTCAAGTTTTTTGACTTTTCAGATTTTCGGTCATACAATCTCTGCGTCATCTCATACGACAATTTTCACAGGCTGAAACAATAAACTATAGGTGTCATACGAACTGAAATATCCTACTGTATGAGCAAATTATCTATCGTACGAGCAAAAATCCTCTATCGTACGAGAAGAGATCATCAACAATCTTCTTTCATATGATACTGCATCCTGTCTCATACGAATCGATAAAAAAGGCAAATTTCATAATTTTCTCATTTCTGATTGATTATTCTAATGACTGACCCTGACTGTTTATCTATCTATCTCAGAGTTTTCACAGCCTAACTAGTTTTTGTAGAACGCTTGTTGAAGAATATGCTTGTCGCACAAAGACAATATGACTATTGATTCACTGTCTTTGCAGGTTGCCTGAGGAGAATCGACTAAACATCATGTATTCTTTAAATTCATTTTTAGGCACCTAACTTGCTACATGGTTAATGAACAAATTCTGTCTTCTGTGTTTTAGAAAAATCTGAGAAGTAGGAGAGTATGCTCTTGTCTTCTTCTAGACAATCAAAAATCTAGACCCTTGAAGCATTTTCTTAAGATTGATTGTAACATCTTTAGCAGGCCTGCTCTCGAGGAGCTAATAACTCTATAGCCTTTTCGGCTGGTGAGAGGGGAACGACCCAAGTGGGAACGACTAGATGCCAAGTACTCCAACCCACTATAAAATAAACATGATTTGATGAAAATCAAGTCAACAGCAGTGCTCGAGAATAGCTCTCCTTCGTACCTTTGAGTATATTAAACCTTGGTTTTCAAGGCTGGGAGACCTCTTAATTAAGTTTATACCTCGACGCGCCGAATGGATTCCTGACTAAATCCAATTCAAAATTTGAAACTACCCGGTTCACCTCCGAAAGGGACATAATCTTTGTGCATGAGAGATAGTAACTCTCCCAAGATACTTGTCATTTCGTACCCCCATTAGCGTTTGGAGTTGGATAATATGGTGCTGAGAATATATTGTGTGAGACTCAGCGGCCGTATTCTGATTAGCTATTGGGTGTGTACCTGAGTCTACAAACAACGGTTTTCTTTCCTCACCAAATTCCTTAGGGTTTTCATGTTGTGATTGGAGTCACTATTACATACTACCTATTTTCTGTGTTTTCATCCCTGAAACAAAAATTGAAATACAAAAAATTGGAGAAGACAAGAAACAACTCAGTGATTTGAAATTTTGTCTGTATCGAAAACTAGTCCATCCTAAGTCAAAACTCTGTCTGTGTCATAAATTAGTCCATCTTAAGTTGAAACTCTGTCTATGTCAGAAATTAGTCCATCTTAAGTTGAAACTCTGTCCGTGTTAGAAACTAGTCTATCCTGGTCAAAAATCAGTCTATCTCAGAATTGGTCATACTCGGTTATCATACTCAGCAATCAGAAAAACTCAAAATTTCTAGGCTCTGTCCTGTGAATAGTTATATGAGTTTGATAATTTATCATCCTAGATCACATCCTCTTTCGTACGAGTCTTCTAATTTATTGTCTTGTGCCTGATCTTGTATTGTACGAGTCATTTTCATCTGTTGTTTGGCTCTGTATCCTGTGTCGTACGAGACAGAACTGCTCTGAGTCTTTTGTCATCCTGCACATACCCATCTGTCGTATGGTACAAGGCAGCAACTCATACAAAATAATACTATTGTCATCCTATAGCTACTAAATTGTCGTCCGATCCAAAAAAATCATGTCATACGAATCTCTAGTTTTGTCAAAATAGAACAGTCAAACTTGCCTAAAAATAGCTTATAGTGAACATAATATTGGTTATCAATTTTTTCTGAGCATAAACAGATCAAGACAGTGTACCTCTTCCATTTGCATTGCACGATATGGTCGATCACTTTCAGCTAGTTCAATCAACTACCTATCAAATTTTAGTCACTTAGATAATGTCTTATACAGGATAGATCGTTCCTGAAACCAAACTAAATCTTACACTACACTTAGAATCAACTTAGATAATGTCTTATACAGGATAGATCATTCCTGAAACTAGAATGAATCTCGGTTGTTTCTCCCAAACAATACTCTAAACAGAACAACTAGCTCTGAAATTGATCTTGACCTTTGCAGCACAAACATCTTTAGGTCACACTAATCCATAAAAATGCCTATTTAAACCAGGAATTCTCATAAGAAAGAATCCAAAGGCAAAGAACAACCCTTCAAATATCAAGATAATCCATTCTACATGAAGGATCCACTCACTGACATGTTGTCATCATCACGCGGACCAATTTTTGATGAACCTGAATCTCCCACCATACATGAGATAGAATACAATGATGGAAACAAAAATGATCGTAATATTCCCAAAAATCATAATGACTCCTCATCATCAAGTGAGACTAACGAAGACGCTGAACCTCCAGAAAAATAAATTATTGACTATCTTAAAGACAAAGACTTTAGAAAAATGATGAAAACTATCATGACCCGAGAGAAGGAAGACTATTTCTTAGAACTAGCAAAACAAGGTGCCAAACTTCCTATTGGATATGATGTCTAGACACTTGTTACTAAAAAAGGAAGACTCACCTATACTCATGGTACACAAACAATTACTAGCCTTGTAGATGGAGGTCACAAAACTGAAGAATAAGGACAAGTCCCCAAAACAATATTCTCTAGAAACAATATATCCCTTTCCATTTGACAAGAATCTACACATGCCTCCATTTCCTCCACGAGTGGAAATCCCAAAATTTGACAAATATGATGGTACCTCAGATCCTCAAGATCATGTTAGAGAATTTAGTGCTGCTTGTATGGAGTTCATGCACGATCAAACGTACCTCATGCATCTCTTCCCAAGGAGTTTAGGGGGTCAAGTAATGGAAAGGTTCTCAAGTCTACCCAAAGGAATAAAAACATTTGAAGAACTAATCCAACTATTTTTACAACAATACTCATACAACATTCAACATCCTGTGACTATGATCTATCTTTGTAATACTCAATAGAAAACAGGGGAACCTCTTCTTACTTTTCTCCAACGCTGGAGAAAGATGTTCTCTAGGTACCCACGACCTATTCCAGACTCTGATAAAATGGATATATTTGTCAATAACTTGGTCCCCAAAGTGAAATATAGTATACAAATGCAAGTACACCCATCATTTAACAAAAAGGTAGATAATGTCATTCGAATGGAAGATGTGCTCATAAAGAAAGGAGATATCACGCCTTGGAAAGAAACACAAATAGGATCTAGCTCTAAAGAGAAGAACAAGTATTGGAAATTTGCCAAAGACAACAACAAGAATGTTGTTAATGATGGAGTAGTAGACGCTGTCAAAACTAACTCAAAATCCACAATATTCAACTTGACTAGTGGTATACAAGCACTTAAAGTTGTTGAGGTTCCAGCAGAGAATCCGCCAAAGAAAACAAATGAATGGTTCAAATAAAAGCCTTGGCTTTCCAAACCTAATTGTGATTTTACTCCTCTTGAAGAATCATATGAATCTGCTTTCAAAACTCTATTGGCAAACAACTTGATAACACTACCAGATAACTCCAGACCATATGACCTAGATGTCAAACCAAGATGGTGGAGAGAAAATGAATACTGTGACTTCCATCAAAATAAGGGTCATAAGATAAACAATTGCATGAAGTTAAAACATGAGATTCAAGATCTCATAGAAGCTGGTAAAGTTGTTGTTGGGAATCATCCAATCAATGCTGATCATAAAGCATTTAAGGACCCTTTGCCTGTTTACGAACAAGGTGATTCCTCAAAGACCAGAGGAGGTGCCAAGGTAAATTATACTTATGCCAGCCAGGACAACGTTATCAACATGATTGAGCCTTCACACTCAGAATATTGCAATGTGATTATAGTTCAAGATAAACGAAATGAATCACGATATGCAAGAGCTCTAACCTAATCTCAAAAGAAAGTCACTCTCCAAGGAGCTAGTTCTTCCACTCCAACTCAAGAAACATCAAACCCAACAGCCTTGCCAAACAAACAAAAGGAATCAACCTTGGACAAATTTAAAAGGTTAACTTCATCATCATCCTCTAGATACAGCGTAGTTGAATAGTTAAAAAGGACAAATGCTCAAATTTCAATTTTTGAATTGCTACAACTCTCATCTACTCACAAGGAAATCCTAGACAAAGCATTGCTCACTACCAACATTCCAAAATTTTTAGACATTGATCGGTTTCAGTCTATGGTGGGTCATCTGAATTCACCTCACTATTTGACCTTCTCTAAAGAAGATGACAATTCATTAAATCATCCACATAACCAGCCATTGCGTATTGAAGCCATGATCCACAAACACAGAGTCAAACGTGTTTTGATATATGGAGGCGTGGGGTTGAATATATGTACTTATCATCTGCTTACACAACTAGGATTCTCTGAAAATGTCATTGATCTAGGCAATAAAATAAAAATTAAAGCCTATGATGAGGAAGAGAGGACCTCCAAAGGTCTGGTATCATTACCAATCAGAGTGGTACCAGTAGAGAGAGAAGTCCTTTTCCAGGTTCTTGATATTCCATTGTCATACAATATTTTACTGGGCAGGTCGTGGATTCATAAAATGAAGGTAGTACCATCAACGTATCACCAATGCTTAAATTTTCCCTATAATGTAGCTGAAGTTAGTATTCCTGCTGATACAAATGTCATCTGTAATGCATTGACAAAAGGTGTAGATACTTTTGTGCCTCATAATAGGGCAGTCTCTCCAAATGAAGATCTAGAAACATTGATGAAAGACTTAGAAAAGAGATTGAAGTTTTACAGATATCGACATGGATGGCTACAAGATAGAACCAGTACTATCATTATTTTCTCTCCCTCCATCGCCAAAATAGTTGGGCAAGCCATCAGAGGCTATGAGAACACAAAATTTGGCTCCAAATACCATATATGATGGTCTCTTTGTACAGTCTTCTACCTCCTTGGTAGATGAAATAGAAGAGGATGTTGTGCTTAACTGGCTCTTTAAGGAAGATAGTCAAAATGAGGAGGTACGACACTGTGAGATTTCCTCAAACCAATATGGTCTTGGCTATAAAATAATTCAACATATGGGATACCTAGGTACTAGTCCTCTGGGCAAACAAAAGGAAGGTATTACTGAACCAATTCAGCTACAAACCAAATCCACAAATGATAAGGCTGGACTGGGATACAATCCAAAAAAGACATCAGACCAAAAACATGTTTCTAAGTCTAAGTGCTCGAAAAAGATATCGCCTTTAACATTACATGAAGTAGACACTAAACAAACAAAAGTAAAGTGTAGAAAAGAGAATGAGAAATCAATAGTCAAGAAAGAAGAAATAGTCAGTGCCTAGGCTTTGATAGTATCAGCTACGATAATACAAGAAGTTGAGGTTCCTGAGGATATAAGAGATGAAATCGTAAGAATCAAAAAATTATTTGCACCATTAAAAGTTCCAGTCACATATATTGGCAGGCAACAAGTAGGTGATTCAAAGACTGATTCAAACAAGTATGAATGGGGTCCTAACTATCTTTCAGACACATCCACTATAGAAACTCCAGAAGAATCTAGTGGTGTCATAGATGATACTCAAGAGCTGATGCGCATAAAACTAGAGAAGGAAATACAAAAAATTAGACAAAAGAGGCAAGCAAATTATGAACAAGGATTGAAAGAAGGAAGAATACCAGAAAGCTTCTCATCTATGTGCACTTATCCTAAAATAGAACAAATTAGTTATAGCACTACACAGGAAGAGTTGGAAGCTATAGAATAAGAACCAGTCATCAGTCCAGAAGAAGCTGAATGGAGTAGACGACAACAAATCACAAGAATAATGAGATCATGTCAAGAGGTGTCTCAGATACAAATGACAAATGAACCGCAACATGAAGGAACTTGTAGCATTAAAGATGTTGGTATTGATATCATACATATGCTTACTAAATCACCTAAAAGAGGCTTGGAAACTTCATCTGATGACAGTATTGTTCATGATGATATCCACTCAGCCTCAAATTATGAATCATCTGATACAAACAATGAAAAGTTGCCTACTAGTCTTATTGTTGTTAAACCACGATATGACGTCCAGTCTGGCCTAGTAAATGACATTACAAGTATTTCTATTGGATTAAATCGATTAAATATTAGCATGAACTTTAATAATCATGATCTGACTCTTCCTGGTCTCGAGACACTTGTGCAAGGTATCATTTTGGAACTCGACTTTTCGATCCGCAGCTGTGATAACAATACCATGAATGCTCTTGAACCTATCCAAAATTTGTCCTTAGTACATCCCGAATTGATTGATTGTACTTTACAGAACCAACCCATGGATATACCTACTTTTGCCAATGACTATACATTATCCTATTATCTCAAGGCAGTCGAACCTATAAACTCTTCCACCAATGAACAGAGTGAAAATATGACTGAAGCGGATATCAAGTTTCTTAGTCGCAAAAACAAGAAAAATAAAAATAAAAGATCTGATGGCGAAAACCACATTGTGGCGGTGTCAGAATCTAAAAAAGAGAAAATAAAGGACGTACCTAAAGGTGAAAACCTCTTTGAGGCGCCTGAAGGTGAGATACTTGGTATACTGCCCAGTCATTTCCAAGAGCAGTCTTCCATATTGATCGAGCCAACTCAGCCAGTGAATATCGGGAATCAAGAGACACCACAAATCATTCATGTAGCTCAATCACTATCAGCAGAAGAATTGAAGGAGTTCACTTAGCTATTCTTAGAAAAGAAAATAAACTTTGCATGGACGTACTATAATATGCCAGGCTTGGATCCTGATCTCATTATGCACCATCTCTCAATCACACCAGGAGTAAAACTAGTTAAGCAAAAACTTTGTAAGATGCACCCACATGTAGCGTTATTGGTCAAAGCTGAACTAGAGAAACTGCTCAAAGCTAGATTTATCAGAGCAATAGATTATGCTGAATGGATTTCCAACATAGTGCATGTGTTGAAGGCAAATAAATCTATCAAAGTTTGTACAGATTTTAGAGATCTCAACAAAGCACGTCCAAAAGATGACTTTCCATTGCCAAATATTGATATGATAGTTGACATGACAGCTGGGTATGAGATGTACTCACTAATGGATAGATTTTCTAGCTACAATCAGATTAAAATCGCTCCTGGAGATCAAGAAAAGACAGCTTTCACCTGTGCATCAGGAACCTTTTGCTGGAATGTCATGCCATTTGGGTTAAAGAATGCAGGGGCGACCTATCAAAGAGAAGTTACAACTATCTTTCATGACATGATGCGTAAGAATATGGAAGATTATGTTGATGACACCTTAGTGAAGACTATGAAAAGATCAACGCATATTCAAGATTTAGATCCTATATTGGATAGAATGGAAAAATTCAAGCTTTGATTAAATCCAAAGAAGTGTGCATTTGGAGTGACATCTAGTAAACTACTTGGCTACATCATTTCAAAGAAGGGAATCGAGGTTGATCCTGAGAAGGTCCAAGCTATAATGGAAATGCTACCTCCAAAGAACATCAGTCAAATGAAAAGTCTACAGGGATGTCTCCAATCCATTAGAAGATTCATTTCTCAGCTAGCAAACAAGGCTCAACCTTTTACAAAAGTATTGAGAAAAGGAATAATATACAACTGGGATCAGCAGTGTGAACAACATCTTCAGCAGATAAAAGAGTACCTGTCTAATCCACTGATATTGATGCCACCTATTTAGGGTAAGCCACTAATCTTATATATATCAGGAACTGACTCATCACTGGGGGCACTTCTGGTGCAACAAGATGATGACAAAAAGGAAAGAGCTATTTATTACATCAGTAGGACATTGGTGTCTTATGAAATGAGCTACAATATAATAGAAAAAGCATTCTTGGCATTAGTCTTTGCATCACAGAAACTGAGGCACTATATGCTAGCACATTCAGTCAAGTTGGTGGCCGAAATCGATCCACTCAAGTATCTTCTTAATAAAGCAACACTCAATAGATGATTAGTGAAATGGGTTATGATCCTTATAGAGTTTGACATTAAATATGTGCAATGCAAAGCCATAAAAGGACAGTTAATTTCTGATCAACTTGTTGAAGCTCCACTTGAGGATACTCAACCACTACACATCAAGTTCCCAAATGAATCAATAATGCATCTTACTCAACAACCCTGGAAGATGTTCTTTGATGGTTCCTTTACTCAAAATGGTTCAGGTGCTGGCATATTATTCATTACTCCTTAGAAGTATTCAATCCCAAAGTCTTATAAGATTCTATTCCCTTGCACAAACAACATTGCAGAATATGAAGCTTTGGTGAATGGGATAAAACTAGCCATTGAATGGAAGGTTGCTGAATTACATATCTATGGAGATTCTCAGTTGGTCATCAATCAGATCAATGATACATATTAGACTCGCAATGAGAAATTGATGCCTTACAACAGGATGGTGGATGATCTCAAGAAGTACTTTGCTTTTGTACCATTCCAACAAATTCCTAGATCAATGAACAAAGTAGTAGATGCTATGGCCACCTTGGCATCCATACCTGAGTTACAGGAGTCTAATTTTCACTTTGATTTCCTAGTGGAAGAGTTATATTACCCCTCTTATGATTCTCTTGAGACCCAAATAGTATGTTCTTTTATTGGAAATGACTCATCCCAATACAGCCACATATGTTCCTATCTATGCGATCAAATTATCCCTGAAAACCTTACTCGTAACAAGAAAAGAAACCTAACTTGAAACACTTAGTGTTATGTTATCATAGCTAACAATTTATTTAGACGGGGTTTGGATGGTACATTGCTTAGATGTCTAGAAACTGAAGAATCTAAACATGCATTATCGGAAGTCCATAAAGGTATTTGTGGATCTCATTCGAATGGTTTTACTTTAGCTCAGAAACTATTACGGGATGGCTACTACTAGCTAGATATGGAAAAAGATGCCATAAAATTTGCTAAGACTTGTGAGAAATGTCAGCTTCATGGAAATCTCATACATGCCCCTGCAAGGGATCTCATACCATTCATTACACACTGGCCTTTTCAGCAATGGGCCTTTGATCTCATTGGTTAGATATATCTAACTTCATCTAATGGATATAAATTCATCATAACTACCACTGAGTATTTCACCAAGTGGGTAGAGGCAGTTCCACTTATCAAAGCAACTGGTAAACAATTCGCCTTATTCATCCTAAACTATATAATTTGCAGGTATGGGATACCTTCGTCCATTGTGACTGATAATGGAGGACAGTTTAAGAATAAAGATCTGGACGAGCTTTGTGAGAAATTCAAAATAAACCAACACTGGTCATCAGTATATTACCCTCAAGGCAATGGACAAGCTGAGGCATCTAACAAAAACCTACTGACTATCTTGCACAAAATAGTGAACAAATCTGGGAAGGATTGGCATCTATAGCTCAATCTTGCACTATGGGCTTATAGAACCAGTATTAGAACACCTACTAGGGCTACACCTTTCTCTTTGGTGTATGGGTCCGAAGCAGTATTACCTATTGAAGTAGAAATATCGTCTCTAAGAGTTTCGTTGCAAGGTCTTGTTATTGATGAAGATCATAGAATATCTAGATTGCAAGAACTTGAATTGCTGGATGAGCATTGGCAAGTGGCGTTTGATCATCTCAGAGTGTCTCAGAAGAGAATATCCAGAGAATATAACAAGAAAGTTTGACAAAGAGAATTTCAAGGCGGTGACCTAGTCTTGAGAGAGAATCCAAAAAATCAATAGTTTCGCGATAATAAAGGGAAGTTTGAACCCAACTGGTTGGGTCCCTACCTTGTTACTGCAGTATTCAGCTCTGGTGCCTATCAACTCTCAAACTCAAAAGGAGAATAGCTCCGTGACCCGATTAACACCATCCACTTGAAGAAATTCTTATCTTAGCATTCTCTACTCCAGCAAACTTGTATAGTTGGAAAAGGTCCTGAAAAAAATCAAAACAAAAATCAAAAAGAACCAAAAAAGAGGAAAAAAAAAAAAGAAAAAATAAAATATATAAAAGAAAAAAGATTGCCCTGGTGAAAACCTAGTAAACAGGCAAATTAGTTAAAAAAAAAATGAATCTCTGCCAATTAGGTGAAAACCTGGCAAACAGGCACCTCTTGTACTCAAGCGCTCCATCTATCAACGCAACGTTGGCATTTCCCAATTTCATTCATCATTTGCTTTCGCTTGTACATATTTTCAGTCACTTTCATGACATCCTGGTTCATTGGAACCCTCATGACTAGAAACTAATCAACGTCCTAGTCTTAGGTTACTCAACAGAGCATATTACATATCCTAAGCAGTGTCAACCAAGTCATTTTTCTATCAGTGAAACCTGGTCGTCCACTCCGAGTCAGTCACCTATCTCCTAACTACCAAAGAGTTTATCATTGAGTTCACAAGCAAAACAACATAACGGAAAACAATCACTAAACAGTTTGAGCTATGAATGAAAATTTTCTTTGTATGTTGTCTTTTATATTGATTTTCGATTACTGTCCCTCTAAGTAACTCGAGGAAGTATATTGTGACTAAGAGGAGCAAGGATTGGGGGCATAATATTTTCTTTGTTTTCTTCTTGTAGGAATGATCCCGATGATCTAGAAACATATAAACTAGCTGGGTGTCTATGATAAGAGCCTTCACATCAAGGTGAAATCGCCTCACATACCTCGACTCCACTTATTTGTATGCTACAGGGAGGTCCATATCATTTCTTTGTTCGTTTTGAGGGAATTTCTTTATGATGCAATTCGGGTCCCTGCGAAATCTGTCCAAGGATATGAACGAAAAAAGGGTCATTGCGGACAAGATAATTAATATTGCACATTGAAAAGGAAAGGAAATCTAACCTACCTGTTGTGTTCGTTATGCTTAGTGATGAATCTTAAGTATTTTAAATCCAGTCACTAGGTTTAGGTTGCATTTTGCACATCATTTTGCATATGATTTTGCATTTTTGTGAATCTCGAGTGATTTCGGTATGGTAATAATCTCTTTATCTTCTGAACGAGAGTTGAAAGCATCATCATTTCTTACGCTAAGTGGTCTTTTTATCATCATTTCTTCGATTGATTACTTGTGTTTTGAGATGTTTTAGCTACATACATAACATTTCATATAGCTTCATACATTTTATTGTTACTCATTTGCATTATCATTTATTTGCATATAAAAGAAACAAAAATATACATTCATAATCATTTGCATTACATACATTCATATGGAAAAGAAATGCATACATATAGAATAAAGCATATAAGAGACGTCTCATAAACAAATCAACACAAATACGATGAAGTCAAATCGGATCTCATATATATATATATAATGTCAAGTATAAGAGTACAAAATGATGTCCAATGACATATACAAACTCCCATCGGAGCAAGAATCGTATAGGCTACAAAAAATGGGGGTGTCTACAAAAAAATATATCTAAGCTACAAAAAAAGAATCATCTAGCTGGCACCCTCTCCCTCTTCGCCTGGTGGAGGAGGAGGAGCCTAATGTCCAGGATCCTGGCATGGTGCCTAAGCTACCTTCGATCGTGCTATATACTACAAATAGGGTTGTACCTGCTGTGCAACAGAAACTGCTACACTATATGCTACCACATAATATGTTGCCCTACTAATTTGGAGGAGGACCTCCTATCATAGAGCCTCAATCTCAGCTCTCGACTCTGCTCTCAGGGCTGCTATCTGATGATCCCGCTTGGCCCTCACCTCGGTAAGCTGTCGGTCTTGCTCCGCCAGCTAAGTCTGAGCCACTGTCAACTGTGACTGCAACTCTACAAGGCATGCTCTCATCGACCTACTAGCATCTTGTCCCTACTCTCTCACAGGCTCACCATCCCCATCTCCACCCCCATCTCCACCTATGGCTCCACCCTGCTCATCCTGCCATTGTTGGACTTGTCTCAGAGCTGCTCACTCCTGTTCGGTCCCACCCAATCTCGCCCCTACTCTCCCAAGGGATCCACCCTCACCCCTCTATTGTCCACCCTTAGTTGGCACCCTACTGCTACTAGCACCAGGATCTCCACCTATCTGCCTCGGAGCCTCATCTCTCTGTCCCTGTCTCTAGCCCTGTCCCTGTGTTGGTGCAGGGGAATCATCCTCCACATCCTCAATATGAGGAGCCTGCTCTCCCAGATCTGTAAATCAAGGGAATGGATGCTGCTGAAAGTAATCCCTATACTGGGGCAATACCCCCACATCCACTACATCCTCCAAGTAATCCCATCTTAGGCAATGTAAACTTGTCAGCTCCTACATCGCCAAAGCATACGACAACCATGGAGACCATCCATGCCTCTCCTCATCAGCATAGCGTGCATAGGTTGTGTACTCCTATGAGATCCCCTGAGGTCGGCCATACTGCCTCATCACTCGAGAAATGACGAATCCCTCCATAATGGTCTGTGATTTCCCAATCAGTGGGTGTGTCACAAAAGGGTCTCTCCGAACGAAGCCTTTGTATGGTCTCCAGGAAACTGCTATAAGGTCATCGAGTTGTCATCTCCAGAAGTCCATCTTGCTCAAATGGGGTTGCATAATATATCTGGCATACCTATAAATAATCGTCTGCCCTGGCTCTCTGCTATCATCAACTATCGGTCGACAAATGGGAAGGTGCTCCCAACCCCAAACCTGTAAAATATATACAACTATAGCCATGCTCTGCCCATCTCTATATACAATCTCATGCATCTCGTGATACATGTGAGCAAGCAGGCAAGAGCCCCAACCAAGTCTCTGAGGGGTCTCTATCAACCTCTCTAGCATCCAGCCCCATCCGCTCTGGAAACCCTGTTTCCCTCTGTCTGGCATCAAGAAGCAACCAATGAACCCTGCTAGAACACATGCCAAGGGATACTCCTCACTGTACCTGCTCATCAGTATGTCCCAACTCATGGACTGAGTCAAAATGTCTGGGTCCCTGAATACTTTCCTAAGTGCCTACAGTCTAGGTAACAACGCGGTATCATAATCCACCTTATCCCCAGCAAAAAGGATACAAAGGATCCTATACACATCCTCGGGAGTGATAGTCAACTCCCCAACTAGCAAATGAAATGTATTATGCTCTGAATGAAAATGCTCAACCAATGTCATGAGCATTCCATGGTTCACACAGATATCAAGTAATCGCAATAGATTAGTCAAGCCGCATAAATCAACATGAGCCTACTCAACCTCAGATAAATGATGAACTAATGCCATCATAGGTGGATATACACATCTGAAGAGCATAGGAGGTAATCGAACCTACAAAAAAAAACCAACAACGGCCATCAGAAAACATTCCAAAGGAGCCTACAAGAGAAGTTAAACATCACGCAAAGCCAAATAAGTCAAATGCAAAACCAAAATTTCATGTTTACACTTTCAAAAATGATCACTATCTTTTGAACAATAAAACACAGTTAAGTAGCATCTCATATGAGTCAGGAATGGCTCTTGTATGAGAAAATAGCCTCAAATGATAAACTTTTACACATTGCACGACAAAATGGTCTTTTAACAGAACTGTCATACGACACGAGGGTGGACCCCATACGACAAATCTAATGGGTTCAAATGACAAAATAAAATATACCAGTTTCTCGTATGAGACAGGATCCTGTCTCACACGATAAAACGAGATGTCCGACCCCCAATATGCGAAAAAACGTGAAAAATGCAAAAAAAAAAACTCAAAATTGAAAACATAAACAGGCTTAAGATAGATCACTTATCGCGGGCTCATAATTTCAGGGTCAGTTATGTCTTCTCTGGCGCTCGAATCGATGCTGACAAGTAGGGACCACCATTTTCTTCGCAGAAGGTTTTTTTGAATTTCCAAACTTAGAGGGTTAACATGATTTGAAAATGACACTTTCGTCCCATATATAGCCTAAAACCTAATTTTTCAACTTGCTTCGATGGTCATGAAAATTGTACCCTTAGCTAATTTGTCTGCTCTGATTCCATTTTTGGGATCGAAATCAAAATTTGAGATCATTTTGCTAGTCAATTTCACAATTTGGATCACTTAGCGCTTTTTTCATCAAATGCTCATTCTTTCTTCAAATTGTGCTCAATTTCAACGCTAAATTCAATTTCATTCTACACATCAACATTACAATCAACTTTACGCTCAATTTCTCAGCAACCAATGCCAAATCTTCAAATATACTTCAGAATCAATTTGTGCTCAAATAACTTATTTTCACCACATACTTGCCTATAATCATGTACCCTCGTTATCTTTCGATTTCGCTCCCGAGGGGGCATACTCGTGACCTTATGACCTCATATCTCAAAGTTGAGAAAATTTTCAAATCTTCATCAAAAGTCAAGCAAAATCTTTTCAACCAAAGAAAATCAATTCTTATTGCTAAGAGGCATCTCAGCTTTATCGTTTCACATCAAGTTGAGATCTCTCAATCATCTGAATCAAATCAATCGCTAGGGGCATATCAATTTCATTGCTTCAAATCAAGCCGATATTTGTCCTTCTCCTGAATTAATCTCTTAACGTTAATAAGTTTCATCACTTCACATCAAGTTGATTATTCATTTAAAACTCAACCAAAAGTTTAAAGAGTATCTTTGATCACACTCAATCTAAGCAGGTGTTCAGTATTCATTTCTTGATCAAGCTGGACAGTTTATCTTCATTCATCATGTCTTGATCAATCAAGTTCAAGATCAATTTTTTATCATCACTCACTGTATCTAAGTTCAATCAAGTTCTAGATCAATAAGATCTGTTTCTTGATCAATCAAGTTCAATTTTAGTATCTTTTGTTTTCTATCATTCCTCAGTTTAATCAAGTTTGGGATCAGTATCACTTTAATCACATTTCATTCATCTTTGTCACTTCGAATCAAGCTAAACACTTGGCTCTTCATCTAGTTCATGATCAATCAAGTTTAGAACCGGCATCTCCTAGACATCACACATTCTTTGAACCAACGCGCTGCTCACACATTAATTCAAAGAGGGGCAAATGTAATACCCTAAAATTGGTCATCTAAACCATGGGCCCCTAATCTCGACAACATCACCAAGGTCTTAACCAAAGGTAATTAAATCAATCTTGAGCACATTATTAATTCTTTAATCATCAAATATCACATGGCAAATCAACTACTCAATATTAATTAAGTATTTATTTAATTAATTGAATCATTTCCAAGAATATCATTTTGATCAGTTATCCCATTTTAATTTATTAAATATCCTTTCATATTTAATTAATTAATATAAATTGCCATTTAATCGTGCAAAGAGAATTAATTTATTACAAAAGATAAATTAATTACAAAGCAAGAGTTGAATTGAAAATAAAACAAAAAAAAAAGAATTGAATTGAGAGAGAAATCAAACTTGAGATATTATTTCTTTTTCTAAATTTGGAACTTGAAATCAGAAAAGCAATTAAATTGAATTATTGAATTATTCTCTAAAATTGGAACTCAAAGCTTTTAAGAAAAAGAAGTTCAGTTGCATTGAAAAGACCTTTTTCTTGAATAAATCAAATATATGCATGGAATTATCTATTTTTATCCTATATGCATGGAATTAATTTATTATTATTTTCCAATGGAGCTTGAACTTCTAATTTGAATGCATTTCAATTAAACTATAATTGGAATCTATCTCAAGGTTAACTGAATCTGATTTCTCAATTATTTTCAATTAATCCTATATTGAGCTTTTTCTCTTGCAATTCTCTAGAAATTCAGTTTTCAACTCTCATTCCAATTCACCCCAGATATTTTTGAGAACACGCTTGGAGATTATTATCATGCTAATTTCACTCTGGAGTCATTGAAGATTATTGTGCTTTTTAGATTGTTTGCATCCATTTTCCTTTCATTATTGCTTCCATCCATTATTGCTTGAATTATTCATCCATCTTGCATCCATATAGCTTAATATCATATAGATTAGATCCTTCGTCTTGGTGTAGTCTAGTCACTAGTATTGCTTATAAAAATCTGAGAGCAATCTTATACTTGCATCTTTTAGAAGGCAATTGGTCGCTTTGTTATGGTTTATTACTTATTGATTATTGATTATTAACCATGCATATAATGACTTAATTGAAGTGTTGTGCTTACAGCTATAGGTTCACTTTTTCACACACACACATAAGCTTTGAATATAAAATTTTAAAATTAAAATTTAAAATATTAAAAAAAAAACAAAAAAAAAACATTTCAAATCATCATTCTCTTATATTATTTTTTATCTTGATAATAGATCATAAAATATTCTTAAGACTATACATGCATTGTTAAATTTAGAAACATTTCAAACTAACAGTTTTTAAATTTATTTTTCTTTTATAAAAAAATCATAATATTTCACCGACCTCCCGTGAACAACAACCAGTTTTCTAATAGGAAAGGAAAGGGGCTTTTATAGTCGACCATGCTAGTCATCTATGTATGGGTCTACAAATGGGTTAGAGTAGTATGGGACTACCTCATACTCCTTGTGGAAGGTACCTAACTATACTACAAATGAGGCATACATACCTTACCCCCTTGTGGGATTTAAATTGAGGGAGGGAAAAATAGAAAATAATATTATACCTCTGAGCGCAACGCTAACGAGGATTGGAGTGGAGTGAAAGCCAATAAATTCATTTACCCCAATTCTATCCACTGCCACGGGGGCACGATCGTCCATTTCATACACCACTTGATGCTTCATCATAGTTTCTTTCATGCCACCTTCCATAATTCTGATGATTGTAAATTTATTTTAGATAATGGACCTTCATTTTTTGGTAGATTTGGTTTGTTTAGGACTCCTAAGTCTCCTTTCTTTGATCCCAAAAATGTTCAAATCACTACCATTCTAATCTAAATGCATCTTTACACTCTACATTTAGCTTTGAGGAATTCAAGACTCATTGAATCCTTCATCAATCAAGTTGGTACTTTCATGACAGTTGAGGAGGGCTCTTTCATTACTCCAAGATGGTTCCTCAAAGTGCGTGTTATGGTTGACATTTTCAAACCACTATCACAGATGATCCAAATCAATTCCTCTCATTGCTCTTGGATGCAATATATAAATTATGAAGGCCTTCCTAAGAATTGCTTCAAGTATAACCACCCTGGGTAGAATATTGTTGGATGTCAAATTAAATTTGCCTTCGGTCTTTGTGCTCTTGACCTCAAAAGATGGGTCTACAAATATGGAAGCCTTGATGCTGACTTCATGTGGAGAAATCATGAGATGTTCATGGATCACCTTTCTAGCTTGCCTCCCACAATGTTGGGGTAGTTGGACAAGATTCTAAGAGTTTGGCCCTTTCTAAAGATGTGAATGTGGGCACTCATTGTAAACAGTAAGCTCCCATTGATGTTGCTCAACTTGTTAATAACCTTTCCTTTAATGATGAGGATCTCTTGTATTCTCTTTCAGAGGGTAAGTATGATCTTTTGGACTATGTGGATGTCTTGGCTTTCTTTGACATTCACACAATCACCCAGATGACAAGTAAGTTCTCAAAGCCAAACATTGTTAAGAACATCAAACATCGGGGAAGAAAATTTTAAGCTAAAGAAATAAGATTGGAAGTCTTGGATTCTATAGATGAAAATAGTAAATGAATTGTGGAAGTGTTCCTCACCGGGAGAAAATAGAAGCAAAAGAAAAGATTGAAATCTCACAATTCAAGTGAAGTTTGTTGAGATGGTAATCCTAGTGCTAGTGATAATCTCCTTATGGAGTCTTTGTGGAGTAGTTTGAGTTCCTTTTTTCTCTATATTTTGGCTCCTCGTTTTGGGTATGAAGCTTTCTTTTGTGTGATATGTCTTGCTATATAGGAGTGGGTCCACAACTCATATCAAACTGATAAAAAAAAAGATCTTATGAAATTTTATGTTGTAAAAATAATATTGTTTTATTTTAGAGGTAAACTTCTTAAAATATCTTCAATTTCAAATGTTGACTACACAAGTTATTACCTATAATTCTTATTTGATTTATCACCCTTTCAAATTTTGTGAGAAATTTATTAATTAAATCATTTTAACATTTTCAAAACTCTTTCTTTATATTGACAATTTAACAATATTAGCATCTTAATATATATTTATAAGAATTTGCCATGCCTATTTTGAATGTACAAAACCAATATCCTGGCTTTATATTGTATTTTAAATTCAATGCATCCTCATTATAAAAACTAATCATATGTAAAATTTTTTCTTGGTCTCTCAGAGTAGACTTGGCCTCAATGACTACTATTTTTTGTGCATACTTTATGTTGTATTTTGAGAGATATAAATCCTTATTATTATAATTTAAATAGACTATTTATTTTATTTTAGATAGGTCTTCTTGATTACACTTTGTGTAATATAAATAAATGAGAGACTATTGGTCAAATTTATGAATGAGATAATTATGTTTTAATCAAGTTTTATTCAATATATTTGTTTTGATACTTTTCTCTTATCATCATTATTATTGTAATGGTAATTATATATTTGATTATATATTTTTCTTATCTATGATGATTAATACTTTTTAATTTAGAATATGTTATAATTATAAGATATGTTTTGATACTTTGGTCTTATCATCATTGTTAGCTCATAACGTACACTTGTACTTTATCTAATCACAAGTTATTTAAATAAAATTCCAAAATTAAAATTTCAAGTCCACATAATCCATATAAAGTTATTTAAGCACAAATTCCATAAATAAACTTTCAAGTCCACATAATCCATACAATATCTAATCCATATATATATCTGGATGGTAACATGATGAACTCCACATAATATCTAATGTGCACAAAATATATAAAGTATGCACAAAATATATATGATCTAATCCTATTATGCAACTATCCATATATATAAAGTATGTGCACATCCAAGACAATATATACAATGTTAAAAAATAATTACATGTGTAAACAAATGTGTAAAGTCCATAAAAAAGTACATATCATATAGAATAGTACATGTACATCATATCAGAGCCAAATAAACAGTAAAGTCTAAGTGTTATCATCAATAACATCTCGTGGTCTCTTCTCCTCACGACGTGGACCTGATCCACTTGTCTCATGTTGTACAAGGAAAAAATAATATTAAAATACTTGAAATTAACTATTAAAAGAATCATTTATCAAATATAGTTGGAATTCATAAATTAAGTTAGAAACTTACCATATGTGTGTGCACATCAACTCCAATAACTTGTTCTACATGTACTATATGCTCGATAGTTGTGCCATCCTATATACAAGATAAGAAACATGATATAACGAACATGAGAACATACACATGTTTATTTTTTTATTAAATAAAAAAGAACATTTATAATTTGATTTTAAAATAATCATATAATAAAATATCATACATAAGGTTGCTCATCTCCTCTAGTAGTATCTTGTGTAGTATCAATGCCAAATGTAGTGCTAGCTAAGTCTTGTACAAGGCCAAATTCAAAGTGTCCAATTAAATCTTAAATTAAGAGTCAAAATAAGATCAAATTAAGTATTACATATTAAGACCTCAAAGGATGTCAATGTGCATTCAAATTGGCTCTGATAAAAATTATGAGGATAACCTATCCTGGTAGTAGTGTCCACCTGCAAACATGCATTTAATAAAATCATGTTTATTGAACATATATATATGTGTATTAAATAATTTCAAGTTAAGTTACAATATTGTAAGAGTTCATATTTAATTTATGAATTCTAAGATATATACCATAGATGGTGTCACAGTTGTCACACCCTCTTCTCGGTATGATGTAGAGGGTCCCTCGTGACCTAAATCCTGGAGAAAGAAGCATTCAATGTATCAACATGAAAATTATATAGTATACGATGATAACATATTAACTTAAAAGGCTAGTACAATGTCCAGATAGAAATTGATACTATACCCCATAAGGTGTGCCGAGTTGTGTTCCAGTAGATGCAATATTGACTCTAATATTAGGTGTAGTCCTTATCTACATAAACCATATTTATTTAATGAAGTATTAGTTTGTATAAAAAAAAAGACATACACTTAATTTATACCTAACATGCACTTAATTTATACCTATATTTAATGAAGTATTTAAACATTGACATGTACATGTATATATATCTATACTTGCTTGAGATGATCATCAAAGCAAAGAGAATCCATATATGATGTCATCATACTATCATCTGTTGCATCATGCTCAGCTCGAACTAAAGAAGATCCTAGATTAGCAGTAGGACCTACACACATCTCATGACAACTCGAACACATATGTGGCATCCATCGAGGAGCGGATGCCATGTGAGAAGCTTGCTCACTCAGGTTACCTATGAGGGAAGTCAAAGCATCTAATGTCGAAATGAATGATGTATTTTGCACATATGCAGGAATCGATGGAGCAACAAGTGGAACTATGGGTGGATCTAGTAGGGGATTATTACTCTGTGCCCCTAATCTATGTTGTGGCATTCCATGACCAACACCCCGGAATGGCTAAATATCAAAATAATTTGGTTTTTGGTGCATTGCAAACTCATAGTATAATTTCTTCAAAAAATATAAAGGGACCTCATAATTACGATGTGGTGGATAATCAAAAACTATTCACCATCTATCCCAAAGGTGTCTAGCCATTTTTGGATGTAGACACCACCTAATTGAAATTCTTTTCTGGCTAGGTTGCATTGGTTCTCTTGTTTTTGGATTAGTAAAATATGGACATAAATGAGCTTTGGTTATTTTGAGATCAGTGATTTGCCTATAAGTTAAACCATCGGCATAAAAATCACGCAACTCTTGTCGTCACCATCTATGAAATTGATCTAATTGAGAATCAATAGATCTAACTGACTCGACAACAGTTTGCATTGATTTTGCAAACTCTAGAAGATGGGATGACGTGATTGGCTCATTTTGGATAGCAGTAATATTTTGTTCAATCACTTGTAGGTTTTCATTAATTCGTTCTCTTAAACTAATTTCATCCAATCTAGGGGGTGGTGGTGGTGGTGGTGGTGGTGGTGGTGGTGGTGGTGGAGGAGGAGGAGGAGGAGGAGGAGGAGGGGGTTGCGGTGGGAGATTTTGACCTAATAATTCATCTATGTCAAGGACATCCATGATAACAAAGAGCTCTTGCATATATAAAGATATACATGAATTATATACAACTCTATGTCAAAGAAGAATCTATTTTAGTTTTTAAAAAAACATCTATAAATAGTAACATTTCTATGTTATTGAATGAGATACACATGAAATATAATATAATATTAAACTTAAAAATATATACATGTACATACTATTGAATCTTTAAATATAAAATTTGCGCACAAAACTTAATAAAAACTTTCAATGAAACTTCATAAATCTATTATATATTCAATTTAATGCATTCATTTCTTGTAAAATGCATCAAATATTAAAATCAATATAAAATATTCCATATATGAACTTGTAAAAAAAGTCAAATAAGATCAACTTATGGTCAAAATAATGGTGATGTAGTACACATCATATAGGCAAAAGTGACCATGAAATTAAAACAAGTGGTCCAACTTGATATCAATGAGTATGATCAAATATTGCTTGTAGGATTAGTAGGACAAGTAGGTTCATTAGCAAAAGACTCAATACTTTCAAATGAAGTGTGATAGGATCAATATGATGGATGGGATAGAAAAGTATAGTTAGGATCAAAAGTGATCAATGATTTGAAGCTCAACAATGGTACAAATATTCAAATATACAAATTATGATAATATGATAAGTATGATATCTAATTTAAAATATTTAGTATGCATGATAGTGGAGTACCATGATGCCTCTAATGTAGGATCAAGCTATGTGATATAATAATTAATATAATATTGATATAAGTAGGATTGCTCATAAGATATGCCAATGTAAGATCAATAAAGAAGTGGGAAATAAGATGATCCTCCTTAGTGTAAGAATATATAAGGATTGATGATAAGTGCTTAAAATAAGATATTGAAATGTAAGATCATTACACTATATAAACCAAGATACGATCATAAGATCATGCAAGATAATAACAATACAAGATCACCATGTGAGGCACAATCATATGGTACTAAGATGCAAAAATGCGTGATAAAATAGTGATAATCTATTATATTATCTAAAATAATAGGCATGACAATAAAGGATTGTAAATAGCATGCTCTTGTTGAAAAAAAAAATAATGATGATAAGTCGTTGATGAAAAATAATAAATAACATGTTTTTAGTAACTAGACATAAGAGTAAGAGATCATATAGACCTAATTATCAATGTACCTAGATATAATTATATATAAATGGAAGGATATACAAAAATGATCTAAAGTGATAAATTGCCCAATGTATGAACATAAGATAATACTTTAAGAAGATAGATTAACCAATATACAAACATAAGATAATGCTTTAATAAGATAAAAAAAAACACTATATGAACATATGTGAAGCAAATAGTCTTGAAGATCATAAGATAGAACAAATATTAAAGTATAAGACATAAATCATTATGGGAAATTAGTAGCTATTAATAAAGATTAGATAATGTAAAAATAGGAGATAAAACATATGAAGTAAAAGTAGGAATCATGAAAGGAAATCAAGTGAGAAAATATTACACATGCCCTACAAGTGGGGTAATAGAATATGAAGTAAACATAAAATAGTAAATTAAAAATATATGTTCCCAAAGTGGGAGATAAGACATAAAGGAGATAAATAGCTACCAAAAGATAAAGTAGATGTGAAAAGTGAACAATATGAAAGATAAATTATGAATGCAGGAAAAGTAAGAGTTAAATCTAGGTGATAAACTAATATCTCATGTCTAGTGGTTTCTCTTTTATGTTATGTGTCACCTCAATGTGTACATTCACTTTGTTGGTGCATAACTATTTTCTTGTATTTAGCTAACTATTGTATTGCATATTTGCACCTAGGATAGGATAAGATTACTTGGGTAGATATCTACCTAGGTAGGCATCACATGTTCAACTCATACTCCCTACTTTGGTAGAGATGTGGATATATGTTACTCATCTTCTAATTTTTTTTGTATGGATGTTTGTGTACATGATATTTTTTTCTTTAATTTCTATTTTTTTAATAAATTTTGTTTAAAATTTCTAAAATTGTGTAAGAGTTCTTTGTAAAGAGGATTTTATATATTAGAATTTTCCTAAAACATGTCTCAAAATGATTAAAACACTTGAATCAAGGCCAAAAACTAGGAATGTGAGATACATGATATGGATGATGACAAGGATGGTTGAGAATAAAGAGAATGTGAATGGATTATGGTATACTCCTAAGTGTAGGGTACTTTTAAAAATTAGATTATACATGATGCAAGAATTTGGTCTTCATCATGGTACTTGTCCAAAGTGTCATAAGAATGGTTTTCACCCATGAATAAAAAAATTATTTTTACTTTTCTCTCTTTTTAAATTTTTATGCAAGACCAAATCCTTTAGGTGTGGATATGTTAAATGATACGCATGATATTTATAAGTTTTTAAAAATCCTAGCCAAAAAATATAGGACACCAACTATGGACCTATTATGCAATGTCATGGCATAATAGGACTTGTTATTCTGTCATGGCATAATAGGTCCTGTTATGCAATGACATGATATAATAGGTCCATAGTTAGTCCTATCATACTAAGTAAACATGTCAAATTAGTACTTCAGTGTTGGAGATGAATTAGATGATGAAGTCGACAATTCGAGAAAATCATGTCATGGCATGGCATAATAGGTGGACTATTATGCAATGTCATGGCATAATAGGACCTATTATGCCATGACATGATGTAATAGGTCCAACTATGGACCTATTATGCAATGTTGTGGCATAATAGGACATATTATGCCATCATGGCATAATAGGTCCATAATTGGTCTATTCATACTAAGTAAACATGTCGAATTAGCACAGTTTCAGTGTTGGAGATGAATTAGATGATGAAGTTGCCAATTCGAGAAAATCATGTCATGTTGTGGCTTAATAGGTCCTATTATGGACCTGTTATGCCATGATGGCATAATAGGTGGACTATTATGCAATGTCATGACATAATAGGACCTATTATGCCATCATGGCATAATAGGATGGCATAATAGGTCCTATTATGCCAAGACATGATATAATAGGACCAACTATGGACCTATTATGCAATGTCATGGCATAATAGAACATATTATGCCATCATGGCATAATGTGTCCAATTATGCCATGACATAGAATAATGTGTCCATAATTGGTCCTTTTATACCATGACATGACATAATAGGACCTTTATGCCATGACATGGCATAAACCTAAGCCTAAACTTTGATATCTAAAATTTGAAGAGTAATGTTAATTACTTTTAAGGTTATACTAATAGTGGTAACTTTTGTATTGCCTAATGAGGATTAAGAACTATTTTGGTACATATGTTCAATTTAAGGAATTGGAATGGTGGCTTACTAGAAGTGGTTAAATTTTTTCGTTTATTGGTTGAAAGGCCCAATACCTAAAAAAATAATGCCTAGAAACATTTAACGGTCCTATTGTGCCATTTCATTTGGTTTGGTTTGGTTTGGATTTGGTTTTGATTTCCATTTAGTTTCGGTTGTGTTTTGGTTTTCGTTTTGATTTTGTTTCGATTTGGTTTTCGTTTTCATTTTGATTTTGTTTCGATTTGGTTTTGGTTTTCATTTTTATTTCCATTTAGTTTCAGTTTTGTTTCGATTTGGTTTTCATTTTGATGTTTATGAGATATCTTGTATCTTGTAAATTTGATATTTTCTTTTGTTAACTATCTAGGTTTGGTTTTGATTTGTAAATTTGTTGATTAGAGTTTAGGGTTAACTGTTGAAGAATATTTCAGATCAAAATTAAGAATTTACAAATATAAAAACAAATTTATTTATAGGCTACTTTAAAAAAAACTAAAATAATACCAAAAAAATCTAAATAATACACAAAAAACAAGAAAAATATAAAAGAAAATTACAAAATGTGAAAATAGATGATTGAATGTGTACCTGGGATAGTGGTGGAGGCTTGAAATGGAATCCACAGCACGGGGGTCTGTTTTTGATCTCATGTTCACACTTCAGTTCCAAGGTGAAAATGAAAAAATTCACCCCAAAAAAAAGGGTAAAATATGATTTAGAAATGGGGGCCCGTTTATGTTTGCTTCGAACCCCCGTTACCTTTCAGCTTGGGGGCCTGAAGCATAAACGGGCCCCCATTTTGAAGAGCATGTTTTCCAATGTGCAGACTTTTGCAAATTTGTGACTCATTACCTTGCACTTTCCCTGGTGTTCTTAATTCTATGAGTCTTAGTACCCATGGTTCTCAGTAACGTCTGAAAACGTTTAGCAGTCCAGTGAATTCCTTGTCAAGTGGGAGTTTGTTGGAAAAGTGCCTCGAATTCACTTGACCCTTTGTTCGCGCTGATCGGCATAGCCTCTACCGATGGAACCGCATTGCTTGTTCATTGGGGATCGGAGTAGCATGATGGAGGTCTATCTGATAGCGGGGCGCTATGCCGATGTAGTCGCCTATCGGCGATCGGGCGATCGGGGTACACGTTGAGGGTGTTGTGCTGACGGTGTGCCTTATGCCGATGAAGTTGCCTATTGACGATCAGGCGATCGAAGTAATCATTGAGGGTCTTATGCCGATGGAGCCACATTGCTTGTTCATCGGGTGTCGAAGTAAGTCGAAACTGCTCTTGCCGATAGAGGGAGTTCTCTCGATGAGCGGTTACTTACCACAAGTGTGCACATGGGTCAATGGTCAAAAGTTTTATCATGCAGACAATTAATGTGGTTGCACTGGTGTATAAGAATACGAACCGACTCGCCTCCTAGTGAATGTGGGATAATACGTTCTCACAAGTTTATGAATGAACAGACGGTTGGACGAACACACAGTTGAACAGACAAGGGTTGTTTCAAAAGTATATGTTCCCAGAGGGAACCGAAATAAGATGGGCTATTCTTGTTGTGTTCTGCATTTTTTGAATGGCATACTGGTTTTGTTCTATTAGTCTGTGAAAAGATTTCTGAGAGTGAATGTCTGGAAGGAAATATCCGAAACTTTAATGTACTCATATGTTTACTGAAATAAAGTGATCTCCTTTAGGTGGTGGGTTTTTTTTCGTAAGGGTTTTCCCACGTAACTCTTGTGTTCTCTCTGTCATGTTTTGTCTGTTTGATTTTTTATCCATTTGTTTGTACACATCTTTAAGTTCTGTAAATTGAAATTAATACATACTTATTTTATTTTCCCTGCAAATTGACATTAGGAGAGCATCTTCTGCACTATGCTTTGCTTACAGTAACTCCATTCTGTCCTGCTTTTTAATCCTGGCCTAACAGTGGTAATAGAGTTGGAACAAAGCTAAGAAACTTGAGCATCCATAACATGGTTCAAGAGGGGATGTTGGAAAATGAGCTACACCAATAATAAACGATAGTCTTAAATTCAAACTTTAAGCTAATTCAACACTCAAAACTGCACATCTTATGCAAAATAACTAAACCACTTGCAGAAAGCAAATCAAATATCTTACAATTAACAATTAAAATTACAATACAGCAGTAGATCACATAATGCTGTGCTTTTGAATACATTATAATCCATCGTAAAAATAAGAAAAAAAATTATATTACAATATACAATATAATTAGAAATATGACAGCAACAAAATCACAGAAAATGAAACTGTGAAGAACTCTTTGATTTATACATAAACAATACATATTTCTAATTGCAATATAACTCAACATCTTTCTATAATTTCCCAAAACACAATGAACTGAAATATAAAAGACCCATCTTCAACTTACTTTGACACGTTCAATACTAGATGACTCGTCCATCTGAAGATAGTTTAGTTATGAGTTAATTTCAAACAATATAAACAATACATACTACAATATATTAGATAACTTCACCAGACATAATACAGTAAACTTTAGAAAGCAAAAGTCCCACATTTTTTTTTTCAACCATTCAAATTGCATGGAGAGAATTTACATTAGTATTCTCGAATAACCAGAGAAAACATTACTGTGCTGCATTACAAAAGAGTATAAAATAAAGCTATCTACATTCGAGAAGAAAAAAATAAAATAAAATAAAATAAAAATAAAACAAAAACAAAACAAACAAACAAACAAAAACAAACCAAACAAAACCAACCTACAAAAGTAAAATATAAGTTTATGTACCATTCTCCAGGGAGAACGCTTAATTGAAACACAAACATAGTTTAACAACGTCTTTAAGAGGAGCAATTCAAGATCTGATAATAGGAGCACTAGTTTCAGCCTTGAAAAATAGAGGCCATTGGGGAGATTTGTTGGTCTTGTGGGCTGAGCTTCTTCCACCATTTCACAAAACTGGATTCTCCCATCACAACCTCCTCCTTACATAACTCTTTTTTCTCCAACAGCTGCCTCACAATGTTCTGTAAATCGTTGCACCTGGTCCTCTTAACCTCTAGATTTTCCCTTGGATTACTCATTATCCATGAAACTTCTTCAACATGAGCCCAGAATAAGGAGTCCTTTGTTTTACCTGGGATACTATCAAGCACGCCTACCTTCTTTTCTTCGGGTTTTATGTCTGCCAACCACTTTTCAAGAGTTTTATAACGACGAGGCCTTGCATTTCTAATATAATGCCCCGAATCCTCATGCTTGCCCAACCTGTAGTAATTTGCGATGTCCAGAGGCTCCACATAAAGCCTATATTCTGTTCCATCTTTTATCAATTCTTCAATGAATTGGAAGTCATCGGGCACCTGGTGGGTCTCCACCATATCTTCTAACTTGTCATAAAAGGCAGCAAGGTTAAGCCTGTTAAGGTTGGCATGAAAATCTTCTTTCTCCTTTTGTTCCCTGAAAGCGTCATAGTATCCAACGTGCTTGTTCAAACATCTGGTTCTATACTCTTTCACTTTTGTCATATGTCCTTCTAACAACTTTGCCAGTTCATCCTTTAGTTTGTTGCGGTTGTCTATCAGCTTATGTTCCGCCTCTCCTGCAGCTCTCAGTGCAAGTCTAGCTCTTGTGTTCTGCCAACAAAATTAAGAAACATAAAGGACAATTTTAAGTATGTATGTCAAATGTGTAGTATTTCATATATTAAAAAATTTCTTTATAATATATCTGATTATTAAAATACATATAATCTTAATTAATAAATATACATAAAAGAATCTTATTCCACAAAATCAAGTTAAATTAAGATTAAAAATGATCTTTAAAAAGTTAATAAATGGAAAAAAAAAAAAAAACTAATAAGAAAGAAACATCAAATAATGAAAAAAAATACCTTCAAAATAATAAACAAGAATTAAAGATTTTATTTGCACATAAAATTACCAAACTTTCTCCTAAATAAAAGATTTGAAATTGAGTCCTAAAACAATTACAATTGTTCATATGACATGAGTTATGAAAAATCTCAAATTCCTAATTTAAATGAATGCACTCTTTTTAATAAAAAAATTTTAAAAATCAAAACATAAATAACTAATGGTTTTTCTTCTTGTATCAAACAAAATCCAAAAAAATGTTAAAATACTGAGCAATCTATATAGTTAGCATATTTAATAAGACTTCCCATTAAATCCTGTGAAGAAAACTAATATTTTCCTTCCAATTTACTACTTTATACATTTCACATCAACCTTCAACAACAGCTCAAATATGGCTGGCTATTAAATAGAACATTTTGATAGTTTATAAGAACTGGCCTCATTATTTTGGGATTATTTTGGCTTCTATAAAGGACTCGCTAGTAGTTGATGGTTAGAACATGGGGTCGAGTTTAAGATTTCTTTTCAAAAGCCTTGCACTCAACTAGTACAATTTTGATGGAGCTTTCAAACACAACCAAGGTCCTTCGAGGATTGGAATAGTGATAAGAAATCATATGGGAAGCAAGCAATTGGTGCTTTTTCTACCAAAGTTATAGTTTGTACCAACCAATTTGCAAAGGAGACAACTAATTTTCAAGGGATCCTCTTTGAGAAGAATTTGGGTATCCACATTCAGAAGTTTAAGTTGGTTCTTTAAATATCTTTGATTTCCTTTTGAAGGTGCGTACTTCTTGCTACTATTAGTCATCTTGTTGTTGATTCTTAAGTACTTTGGACTCAATTCTTAATGTCAAAATCATGCATGTTTTTCATGAGGGAAACTCTATGACTGATTTCTTTACAAATTGGGAGGTCTCCCATGAGGGATACTCAAGATGGGTGGGGCAATAACCTTCCTATTAAAGTTGAAAAAATATTCAACCATGAATTGTCTAAATTTGGATGTTGTTACATTTAATTCCACCTCCCTTACTCTAGAATCATAAACATTAAGATGTGTAATGAAGAAGATTCATAGCCTTTTGAAAAGCTTCAAATCCTATATTGGTGGAAGCTTCCTAGAGATAAGCTTATTTTAAACAACTTTATGATGTGGACCCTTGTTGTCAAGATAAAGCAATAAATACAAAGTTACAAGTTGGATTAAAGCTTAGAATTCATGGGTGGAGATTGTTATAGAGGAGTCCATCTCCTATGAATTAATTAACAAAAATTCCAAGTTCTAGAAGATTTCATAGAGGGGTAGGCTCACCACATTTATAAAAAGGATTAATGGGTACAAACCCACCCTTTCTATGGAATTTGTGAAGAATAGGAGCTCCAAGGTGGTGAAGATGAGGAGGATTGAGATTTAAGTTTCAGAGAAGGATTTTTGCTCAAATTACTAGGTTGTTTCTTAAAAGAGAAGGCATAACAAGGACAAAGTGCTTTCCTTTTCCTTGAGAGATGAGGAGCAATTGAAGAGGCTTTAGAATAGATATGCTAACATTTAAATGGCTTGTAATAGGACAAAGTAGTGCTCCAAATAATGAGTTATGTCACCCTTGAGGAGCCTTTCCAAACCATATACAACTTTCATTTGACATTGTTGAAGGTTCCATTTCCACCATTCTTCTATTGTGAAATTTTGTATATTATTGTTGTCTTCTCTTGAATACTCAATCTTGAAGAGGTGATCCCACAATAATGTGTTCTACTTTTTAACCCAACTAGGATGCTCAAAACCAACAATTTTCAATCTATGTCAATTATAGGGAACACATGACCAAGAATTAAGGATGATGTAAACCATTTTCTATGTAGATTCAAGCTATAATTATCATTATTTATTATCTCAAACACAAATATTAAACTATGTCATGCAGTATTTCCTAATAATATTCTTGTATATGTAAACAAAGTAGCTTCCAATTGATAAATTTATTATGTAAGGGTGCATAGTAAAAGTTTTAAATTCTTAAAAAAACTATATTTCATGGTTTTCAATTGTCAAGTCTACATTACCAAGTCCGATTCTAAGTTGAAAATCAACTTGATAAGTTTTAATCTAGTTTGAGTCTTGTAAATATGTATCATACTAAAAGGTATACATAGGTAAAAACCATCTTTTTAAAACAAGCTTGTATCTCTTATATGACATACAAATGACACCATCATTTCACCCATTAAAGATTAACTAAATTTGTATACAATCCTTGCGTAAATAGCATGACCAATTCTTATTTGTGGCCTCAAAAAGCTAAAGGTAAAGATTATATATAAATTAAAATTTATAAACTTTTACCCAACCTATTAACTCTTAGACCCAACCCCCATCCCCTTCCAATATCTTATCCCCAGTGGCTAAGAAAAAAAATCTAATTTAATACCTCTCTCTACCCTAAATAACTAATAATGTGGCTATTTTTTTTTTCAAATACTAAATAAATTTAACTAAGAATTAAAATGATATGATATTGTCCCTATAGAGATGCTCCCAAGGTTTAGATGCTTCTCTAATTACATGATATGCTTGTATGATTTAGAATACATTTACTAATCATTTTTTGTTTTTCCCTCTTCTATTAATTCTTTGTATCCTATGGATATGACAAATTGTCAAGGGAGAGGGAGGCAACACATCCTATCACTAACCTTCCTATATTTAGATATGCATATTATAGCAAGCACTTATAAAGAGTTTATCTTATGGATGATATATACACAAAAGACAATAATACATGATCCTCTCCTCAACAAGTCTAATAATTTATATGCAACTTATAGCAATATCCTTTGAGTATTTGAATGTTTACATGTATGTTTATAATATAGTTCAAAAACTCAAACTTGGACTTGACTTGGCAACCCAATATTTTGAGTTCTACTCAAGACTTGACATAGATTTGACAAAAAAATATCTCATAATTACACACAAAAAGAAATCAATGCATTTAGAGAACATAAAAGCCTAATTTGACTATCAATTTGTCATAATTCAAACATTATGTATATATCATTTGACCCTCAAAGTCTCAATGTTAATTTTAGTCACTATGTATGTCATGTTTAGGTGCCAAAAGAGTCCAAGATCAAGCCTCAGGACTTCAAGCCCAAGACTTGGGAATCTTGGAGTAAGACTTGGTTGAGTACTCTCCAAGACTCACCTAGACCCAACTTGAGAGTCTAGTTGACTCAGCTTGGCTAGCTCAGATTCTATCAAGTTTGGCAAGTTTTGTCAAGTAATCAACATGTCTTCAAACTATGCTATTTACTTTGAGCTATGATTGTGTACGGGAAAAGCGGGTCTATTTAACTCAAAATGTGAAAAAAGTGGTCTCAAAGAGGCTTGCTCACACACCCACAGGACTTCTTGGTGCAAGTTATGTAGTCATGAAGAATGACTCAACTTCCCAAGGTTGGTTCCATGGTTCTCTATCTCACAAGGTCTCTCAAGCCAATGCCTTTTCTCTCAAATCACTCAGCAAAGTGACTTAGGGATGGCTAATGCAAAAATGAGGGATGCTTTAGATTGATTTAGTTATGGAAATGCATCCTAAGCTATGCATGATTCTACAAATGCAACAAACTAGATTATAAGATGACAAGATTAGTAGAAACACTATCCTAACATGATATACTAGTTGATGTTCTAAGATAATGATAAAGAAAATACTCTAAAAATGCTTATTTAGACTATTTCCTAATACAAAAGAGACTAAATGTGTTGATAAAATTGAGCATAAATGAGATACTAAAGCTTGCATGGATCCTTAAAATGAAGGAAGGAGGGCTCTATTTATAGTGAAAATAGGGCAATGGATGGCCAGGATTGAAAGATTTAATCAAGGGTCAAGTTTGAAAGTTGGCAATCCATGTTTACAATTTTCACCAATGAAATGGTGACAATTGTCAACATAAGACCAGTTGAGAGGAGAGGTAGGAAGCATTAAATGGTTGAGAAGACCTCATGGTTACCCTAGGGGGTAAGGGTTAAGGTTAGGTTAAGATTATCCATTGGATAAATCTTTTACCCAAAGGATAAACTCTTGTGCAAGGGTTAAAGGGATAACCATGGTCAAAGCAATGAATGCTTGAAGAGACCCCTGGGTTAGATGTGGGTTGAGTTTAGAGAAAGTCTCTAATCATGCTGGAGGGTTGAGTTAACCATTAATGGTTTGGAAGACTTTCAAAGTTAAGTTGTTGAAGCCTTTAATGGTTTTCAAAGACTTTGAGGGTTTGAGAAGTGACTTCCCCTTGCTTAGGGATGTGACAATATTTAGGAGATGGGTTAGGCTAATTTAGAAGTGATTAGAAGAGTCTAGAAGGGGGTTTAGGAGGCAAGTGGGAGCTGTAGGATTTTGCAAGTGGATGAGGAATAAAAGGATTTAATTAAAATAAAATGTTTTATTTCAATTTAGTTGCAATTTGGGAAATTGAATAAATTAGATTTATTCAATTTGGGGTAAACTATTAATTAAATATAAATTTAATTAAAAGTAGAGAGAAGGGGTTTAATTGAATAAATGATTTATTCAATTAAATGACATGAGTGAATTTAACTAGGTAAATTGAATAATTTACTTAATAAAATAGAAGAATGTAGGTAATTTTAATTAAATTAGATTTAACTAAATAAAGGAATGAACATAAAATATTCATTTTAGGAATATGGTCATTTTTATACGTCTACATTTTCCCCCTCTTTGAAGTGACGTGTGTGCACATGTTAATTCAAAGAAAATGATGTGTCATCAAAATTTGATTATGATCAGTGTGATGTCATTTTAAGATTTTCATGTCGTGCCCCGGATTTGATAAGTGATGCCATAGATTTGATAAATGATTTTTGATAATGCCCCCTCGGGAGATGAATCAAAATTTGGAAAATTTGATTTAATTTGATAATTTTGTTTCCATTTTAAAATTTTGTCAATGTGAAATGTGAAAAGTTGATTCATCTCCCGATAATAATGTTTGTTAGGGTTAGACGGAGACCGCGAGCAAGATACATGCCCCATCTCCAAACCTTAATTTCAATTCACCCTATAAAAGGGGAAAAGTGCATTGTTTTGTCTCATTTGTGCTTGTTGACCTTGGAGAGAGAGACTTTTGGAGAGAAAGACAAAATGTCAGTTCCCCTCTCTTCTCATCAATTCGAGTGCGTTCGGAGGTATCAGAGGCCTGTCGTGTATGGACCACCAGTAAGTCAACCTTTTTGACCCGTTTTTGATTTTTGATTTTGTCATTTTTTATCATGTTTTTAATTTTGTCATGCGGATTTTACGTTTTAGCGCATTGAGGTTGTTTTGTAGCGCATACAATAAATTGCATAGCGCATAGGGTTTGTCAAGTTAGGTAGCGTCCGAAAGATATAGGGTAGCGCATAGGTCAACTAGATTAGTGCATAATAGTAGTTTAGCACATTAGGTGCACAGGGTAGCACATTGGGTAAAACGGGTAGCGCATCAGATAAACCTAGCACATAGGGGGATGAGGAGGTCGCATGGGTAGAGCCAGATAGCACGTAGGTGTACCCTAGCACATAGGGTTAGATAGGTAGCGTAAAAAAGGGATAGGGTAGTGCATGGGGTAGTTTCAGCGCATAGGGTAGATTGGATGGTGCATTGGAAGAAATGGGGAGCGCATAGCGTAGGTTGGGTAGCACATGAAGAGTACAGATTAGCGCATGAGTATATTTTTAGCAGGTAGACAAGTTTGTTTAGCACATAGGGAAAAATTTTCTGGTAAAGTGTGATTTTTTCGATGAAGAAAATTGGTAAGTGGAGGTTACTTCTGCTAGCATAGGTGCAAATTATCCGTCTGTGTGTCTATTGTCATAAGTTGTCCAATATGAGTTCCGACATAACTTGATTGGATTTGTGATGTTTCAAGTTATTATAGATTTGATGCGGATTTAGATATGATGTGAAACTTGATTTAGATTTGTTCAAAGTTTTCAAGTTTTAGATATGAATGTATTGGATATGAATTGTGGAGCTTGAGTTGCATTACAAGCTGATATGATTTAAAAACTTGAGTTGTATTACAAGTTGATATGATTTGAAAACTTGAGTTGTATTACAAGTTGATATGATTTCAAACTTGAGTTGTATTACAAGTTGATATGATTTAAAACTTGAGTTGTATTACATGTTGGTATGATTTGATGGATTGATATGATGTGAAACTTGATTTAGATTTGTTCAAAGTTTTCAAGTTTTGGATATGAATGTGATTTTGATATCTATGTTTTGATGAGGAAACTGATATTGGACTTGTTTTTCTTTTTGACAGGAGCGTCTTGGAGTGGTGCAGTCGCATGAGCATTTTCCTAGACCATGGGCATTGATACCATGATTGACACAGGCTGACAGAGACATTATTGATATGTGTGGCTTGACCTCCTTATTAGATATGCCTTGGTTTATTGTGAATCGGGGGTTATTGACAGCACTGGCTGAGAGGTGGCACAGTGACACGAATACCTTTCATTTGGCTACAGGCGAGATTACAGTGACGCCAGAGGATTGCTATCGGATTCTTCAGATTCCTGTGGTAGGTTCATTGCTACCCTATGAGAAGTCGGAGGAGGGTGGGACATAGGCACTATGCTGGATCTTTCAGGATGATATAGTGTGCGGATATGAGATCCCTTGGCAGGAGTTCTTGGATTTGGATTATGCTCCTCTTCCATTAGTACTGGCAGGTTTCATAGGTGGGTTCTTATGTCCCGATCGGAGGTCGAAGGGACTGTCCATAGGATGGGGATTAGTTCTGGAGGAGATGGTGACACAGGGCCGCCGATTTGCATGGGGGTCGACTATGCTGGCCCACTTATACAAGGATTTGCATGAGGTGGTATATTTGGGGTATGGTAGTTTATCAATGGGAGTGACACTGTTACAGGTATGGTGTTGGGAGCATATTCCCGTAGCCAGGCCACTGGTGGATAGAGATAGGCTTGTCGGGTGTGCGTATGCGTATGGATATCAAGGGATAGTTGTCCAGCGTAAGCTGGGCAAGATAGAGCACTAGAGGAGGGTTCTAGATGATATTGATATGGTCGTCTAGTGACCCTATATAGGTTGTGAGGTATGGGCAGAGGATGGGATGGAGATGCCTTATATCTTCATGATCGGATATCTAATAGGGCGGACGCCCTTTGTTATAGAGATATTTCTAGTCACTCGAGTTTTGCAACAGTATGGATGACAGCAGGGGATACCATAGGGGACCTTCTTATATGCTCGATGGAGGCAAGATATACCGGATTGGAGACCCACTCTTGATAGTGCGGTGGAGGTAGAGGAGTTCGTTTAGCTAGCTGGCTAGATATGGAACTATGCCGCTGAGATATTAGATGTAGGCATGACAGAGGAGTTCACCAAATTGTTTGCAGCTCGTGCAGTGGCCAGGATATTAGATCCAATGGAGATGCGTCCCGCTTTTGATGATGATGAGGAGGAGGGAGGTGGTGATGGAGGTTTTCATGATGGGGGAGATGACGGGGGAGAGGGCTGAGGTCGACGAGGGAGAGGAGATCGAGGGAGGATAGGAGACAGAGGTAGAGGTGGAGGGATAGAGGGATTCGGGTGGAGAGAGTGGTACAACAAGCTGTGATGGATAGAGGGAGAGGAGGCTTGGTGATTATGGAGGGGGTGAGGAGAGAGTAGGAGAGGTGATAGAAATGATGGGAGGGACTGATGAGCTGAGACGGTCAGCTCAGTGGAGGAGGATTGATGTGCTACCCCTACCAGTACTGAGGTCAGGGGGAAGGATGGGGAGTACTTCTTCTTAGATGCCCCTTCAGATTTGGATCTTGACTCATCGGAAGGATGCGCAGATTAAGGCCCTACAGCTATCAATATAGCAATTGCAGGCACAACTATTGGCACAACAACGACAGATCACACAGCTGACCACAGAGTGGGATACAGTTTTGGAGCGGTTAGGCTGAGTTGAGGAGCTTGCAGGGAGTTTGCATGGAGCGACAATAGGTGGCCCGATGAGAGACACTTTGAGAGAGCTAGCTTTGAGAGCCAAGGAAGCAGAGTACTATAGGAGGCACTATGAGGATGCAGTGCCCAGGGAGCGCCAAGTTCCGAGTTATACAACCTCTAGATCGAGTTGATCCCAAGAGATGGGGTCGAGGACAGAGAGCAGGGGTGTGACAGGGCCTATTCGGCAAGATCCACCTGGAGATCTAGGTGCTGGGACATCTGTTGCGAGACCATCACCATCTGGAGATAGTCACACCTAAGAGATGTTGTCTCTATTGTATTTTGATTATTTTGTTGTGTTGGGCATAGACATGACATATTTTGTATATTTGATCATTTTGAGATATATATATATATATATGACACCATTTTCTTTGATCCTCATGTGATGTGTTATGGATGATGCTTTATATTATGATGCAATGCTTATGCAATTTTATATGTGATGAATATGATGTGATAATGCAGGATGTATGAGATGTATCTTGAAAATGAGACGTAGGATATGATATGATATGAGATGTATCTTGAAAATGAGATGCATGATATGCAATTAATTTATAATCTGATATGCAACTAATTGTAAAATGATATGCAATTAATTGTAACATGATATGCAACTAATTCAGCATCCTCATTCTGCATTGGTCATCCCAATATAGTCACATGTTTTGCTTTCTTTTGGAGGTATCATCATTGAGCATTGGTTAGTTGGGATATGTTGAAAATTTATACAAGCATAATGGTATAATTGAACCATAATGACCTGAGAAAAATTTACATGATTTTTTGATATTGCAAGATAGCATAAGCGTCAAGGTATAAGTGAACCAAGATGACCTGAATGTTGCTTGCGGATAAACAAACAATATTAAACCATTTGTATGTGCAAAGTGGAATCATGTCTTCAGTGATGTGCTTTGAATCACGTCTCGAGACAAGTTTTTGTACAGTACAAGTGATCACCTCCCAGACAAAAGACTAAAAATATATTGGAGTCCTCGTTACTTTCTCTAGCTTGATGCATCATTGAGAAAATGTAAAGGATCCAATATTTCAAAAAGAGTTCAAATGCAAAAATAGTCAAAACTTCATGCAAGATGCAAACATTTGTTACTTCAGAAAATCATCCATCATGTGTTGTGAATCCGTTAAATGTATCCGTGTTTGATTCTCCTCATGTTTTGTTGAATTTTTGTTCTTGATATGATTTGCCTAGTCTGCTGCAATGCGTGATATGTTGATAGCATAGGATTCAGATCGATGTTGCCCCTAGATAAAGGTATTGCCCACCATGGATATGTACAATGATTAGCAAGCCATGGTGGGATATGATGGAATGATTTGTGATAAACAAGGACAGTGACTACGGTAAGTATGTCCTGGATAATTCTTAGTTTGATAAAGGTGTTGGTCAATGGCCGATAGGACTTGGATGCATGGATACAAAACTTTGATAAAAATAGATGGAGGATCCGTCCTCTCACAATAGTGCTTGTTTTCCAGGTTTTCACTATTTGTTTTTATTGCATCTTTTTCTTTGTTTTTTCTAATTTTTTGATTTTTTTGTATTTTTACTTTTTTCGTGCATTTAGACTACTAAAGTGTAGTATTTCTTCAAATGGATGTTGTTGGTGGGTTCATCGAGCACATCTCCTTCTAAGGTAGTTGTTAGGGTTTCAAACAGATCCGAAGCAAATATGAACTAACAGTTATATGCAGATTTAAATACAAAAGATAAAGGAATAAAATAGGACACAGATAACACAGAGATTTAACGTGGTTCACCCAGAATGGGTTACGTCCACCATACACAGCCATCCAATCTTTCTTATTATCCAGCAAAAATATTACATCAACCTTACAATGCCTTAAGCATCCCAACCGCTTATAACATGCATTTTTAGGGCAAAAACAAAGTCGGCCTTTTTAGGGTTTTTTTTTACAATGTCGGTTTTCATCAAAAAAAACCCAAAAAAGATTTTCTCGGGGGCTCCTGCCCCCGAAGCCTTGCTTTTCTCGGGGGCTGCCGCCCCCAAACCCTGGCAAGGATACGTGCTGAGTGTACAGTACTTTGTTGATCAGTCACCACATTTCAACAATCTCCCACTTGGAGACTGATACTACATGACACCACTGTACATGCAACATCCACTAGATAAAACACTAGGACTCGACTGGTATAAATTCCACAATTATCAATCAAGAAGACCAACAAAAACTGATGAAGAAATCAACTTCTCCTGTGGAACTGCCTTTGTGAACATATCGGTAGGATTCTCACTTGTGTGAATCTTCTCAAGCCATAACTGACCCTCCTCCAAAATAGTCTGGATGAAGTGGTACCTGAGCTGAATGTGCTTTGTCCTTGAATGAAAAGCAAAGTTCTTCTCAAGATGAATGGCACTCTGGCTATCAGTATACAATGGGCTATCCTCTTGTGTCTAACCCAATTCCTCCAGAAAACATTGTAACCAAATCATCTCCTTGCTGGCTTATGTAGCAGCAACATACTCAGCTTTAGTGGTTGAAAGTGCAACAACCTTTTGCAGCCTAGAAATCCAACTGACTGCAGTTCCCCCTATAGTAAAAACATACCCTGTAGTACTCCTCCGTGAATCAATATGACCTGCCAGATCAGAGTCAACAAATCCACTCAGAGCACATTAGATCCTTTGAAACATAATGCCTTCATAGTAGTTCCTTTCAAATACCGAAGAATCCATTTCACAACATTCCAATGTTCCATACCTAGATTACTCATAAACCTGCTCACAACTCCCACTGCATGTGCAATATCTGGCCTTGTGTATACCATTGCATACATCAGATTGCCAACAGCTGATGAATATGGGATGTTAGACATTTTCTTTACCTCTTCCTGTGCCTTTGGGCACATCTCCTTAGTCAATTTGAAATGACTAGCCAAAGGTGTACTAACTGCTTTTGCATCCTACATGTTAAATATTTTCAACACCTTCTTTATATACTCACTTTGGGACAAATTCAAGGTTCTATTTTTCCTGTCCCGTGTAATCCTCATACCGTGAATTTTCTTAGCTACACCCAAATCCTTCATAGCAAATGACATGGCTAATTTTTGTTTAAGATCATTTATATGTTGCATGTTAGACCCATCAACAAGCATGTCATCAACATAAAGCAACAGGATAATATAATTGCCATTATCAAATCTCTTAAAATATACACAATGATCAGAATGACATCTATGATAACTGTGTTCAGCCATGAAACTATCAAATTTTAAATACCATTGTCGGGGTGCTTGCTTTAGGCCATACAGACTTTTCTTCAACCTATACACCAAGTTCTCCTTACCTTTGACCTCATATCCCTGTGGTTGCGACATATAAATTTCCTCCTCCAAATCTCCATGGAGAAAAGTTGTTTTGACATCTAATTGTTCAAGATGTAAATCATCTGTAGCCACAAGACTAAGTATAGTTCTAATTGAAGTCATTTTTAAAACTGGAGAAAATATTTCATCATAATCTATACCCTTTTTCTGTGCAAAATCTTTTACCACAAGTCTGGCCTTATATCTTTTCTGACCTCCTTCCTCCTCCTTCAGCCTATAAACCTATTTGTTAGGCAACGCTCTTTTTTCTGCCGGTAAAGGGACGAAGTCCCAAGTCTTATTTTTCATCAAGGAGTTCATCTCCTCTTTCATGCCTAGCTCCCACTGTTGTTTGGCATCTACCTGCATTGCTTCTTCATATTCTTCTGGTTCACCAGAATCCGTTAATAAAATAGAATACAAAGAAGGAGAAAATCTTTCAGGGGGTCTACTTGACCTCATAGAACATCTAACACTTGTAGGAGTTTGTGGGACAATCTGTTGTTGCTGAGCATCAGGTACTTGTGGCATTTCATTTTCAGGAATCTCATCCAACACCGCATATTCTTGTTTGTCTCGTTCATGCTTCTTTTCCTGCATTTGTTCTTTATACATGACCTTCTCATTGAATATAACATCTCTGCTTCTAATTATTTTCTTATTTTCAAAATCCCATAACTAATAGCCATATTCATCTATCCCATATCCAATGAAGGTACATTTCTAAGATTCAGCATCAAGCTTGGTTTTGTTTTCTTTATCAACATGGACAAAAGCTTCACAACCAAAGGTTTTCAGAAAAGAATAATTTACCTTTTTACCAATCCATGCCTCCTATGGAATACCACCATCTAAAGGGATTGAAGGTCCTCTATTTATCAAATAGACAGCAGTATGTACAACATCTACCTAAAAATGTAAGGGCAATCCAGCATGCAATCTCATGCTCCCAGCATGCAATCTCATGCTCCTTGCGCGTTCCATGATAGTCCTATTCATTCTCTCCGACACACCATTTTCCTGTGGAGTTCCTGGAACTATCTTCTGCTTTCAAATCCCATTTAAGGAGCAGTAATCTTCAAATGTTTTTCTGCAATACTCACCTCCATTATCCGATCTGAGACACTTCAACTTTTTCCCTGTCTCATTCTCAACCAAAGCTTTCCATTTCTTAAAAGTTTCAAAAACATCTAATTTTTGTTTTAGGAAATATACCCATGTTTTTCTGGTTGAGACATCAATAAAAATAACATAATAACAAGAGCCACCAAGAGATGATACCTGAGCCAGTCCCCATACATCTGAATGCACAAGCTCTAACTTCTCACTCTTCTTCTCTTTCCCAACCTTGAGAAATCTGACTCTTTTATGTTTGCCATAAACACAGTTTTCACAGAACTCTAAATCAATCTTCCTTAGTCCTGGCAATAGATTTTTGGAGTGAAGGATTTTCATCCCTTTCTCACTCATGTGCCCAAGCCTATGGTGCCACATTATCAAATCTGTTCTTGCAACATCTATTGTTGTTGTCCCTGCAATAACTTTATATGTAGTAGCTAAGGTAGAGTAAGTGTTACCAGTACACAGATATAATGTGCCTACCTTCACACCTTTAGCTACTACTAATGATCCTTTACTGACCTTCCACATACTATCTGAGAGGGTAACTATGCAACCTTCACTACCTAGTTGCCCAGTAGAAATTAAATTTCTTCTTAAATTAGGAACATGTCTTACCTCCTGCAGAAACCAGTCATTTCCATTCTGCAACTTGATCTTTATCTTTCCTTTTCCAACAATTTGACAGGGCTCATCATCACCCAAATATACCTGTCCAAAATCACCTTGAACATAATCTAGAAAATATTTTCTATGGGGTGTAGAATGAAATGAAGCCCCAGAATCTATTACCCAGGAATCATTAACATTATCCAAACATAAGATTAAAGCATCTTGTAAAGTATTACTTGCAATATTAGCTTCCTTGCTATCCTTTTCATTTTTGTCTCCTTCTTTGTTTTTCCAAGACCAACAATCTTTCTTTAGATGACCAGGCTTTTCGCAGTACCAACAATCTTTCTTTCCTCTAGATTGAGAGCATCCTTTCTTTGACTTCCCTCATGACTTCTCATTCCTAGGGCCTTTTCCTCTTTCCTTTGATCTTCCTCTGTTCTCCACGTTCAAAACACTACCTAATGATGTTGGAGTCTCACCTATGCTTTTCCTTCACATTTCCTCGCTTAGGATAACACCAACAATATCATCAAATACCAAAGTATTTTTACCAAAGACAGAGTTACTTATAGCCATAACCAAGCTATTCCAGCTTTCTGGTAAAGAACATAAAATCAAGAGAGCCCTAACCTCTTCTGCAAAGGTAATTTTTACCGAAGATAGTTGACTGGTAATTGTATTAAATTCATTTAAGTGCTCTGCTACAGATCCTCCCTCACTCATTTTCAAATTAAACAAACGCTTCATAAGAAATACCTTATTCAAAGCCGAGGGTTTCTCATACAACTTTGCCAATGTCGCCATCAAATCTACAGTCATTTTTGCTTCTGTTATATTGAATGCTATAGACGGTGCAAGGCACAACCAAATGGATCCCAGTGCCTTTCTATCTAAAATGTCCCACTCTTCATCTGACATTGTGGTCACTTTCTTTGCCTTTCCTTCCAATGGCCACCACAAATCCTTTTGATATAGGTAATCCTCCATCTGCATTTTCCATAACTGATAGTTCTGGCCGTTAAACTTTTTGACCTTGAATTTGGAATCCTCCATTGCTCCCACTCAAATCTGAGAGTCTTGCCAATTTAGAGAAAACCTCGCTCTGATACCAATTGTTAGGGTTTCAAATAGATCCGAAGCAAATATGAACTAACAGTTATATGCATATTTAAATACAAAAGATAAAGGAATAAATTAGGACATAGATAACACAGAGATTTAACATGGTTCACCCAGAATGGGTTACATCCACCATACACAGCCGTCCAATCTTTCTTATTATCCAGCAAAAATAGTACATCAACCTTACAATGCGTTAAGCATCCCAACCGCTTATAACATGTGTTTTTAGGGCAAAAACAAAGTTGGCCTTTTTAGGGTTTTTTACAATGTCAGTTTTCATCAAAAAAATACCCAAATAAAAATTTCTCAAGGGCTCCCACCCCTGAACCCCCGCTTTTCTCAGGGGCTGCCGCCCCTGAACCCTGGCAAGGATACGTGCTGAGTGTACAGTACTTTGCTGATCAGTCACCACATTTCAACAATAGTTAGTTGATAGGTGCCTGATCCATAGGCTAAGATGATGACATATGGACCCAACCAGTTAGGTTCAAACTTCCCTTTCTTTTCCTGATCCTATTGATTTCTAGGATTTTCTTTGAGTACTAGATCACCTATTTTTAAGTTTCTAGGGAAGACCTTGTGGTTGTAGCTTCTGCACATGCGTTGTTGATATTCTTTGAGATGAGTGTGGGCATGTTGGCATCTTTCATCTAGAAGTTAAAGTTCTTGTAGTCGGTTAACTCGATATTCTTCATCTGGGATTAAGCCTTTCAAAGAGACTCTGAAAGATGGAATTTCTACCTCCAAAGGTAAAATTGCTTCTGATCCATACACCAATGAATATGGTGTAGCTCCTGTCGGTGTGTGGATGCTAGTTCTATATGCCCAAAGTGCTGGATTGAGTTGTACATGCCAATCTTTGCCTACATCATTGACTGTTTTCTTTAAAATTTTCAATATCATTTTGTTGGATGCTTCTGCCTGACCATTTCCCTGTGGGTAGTATGGTGTAGAGAAATGATGTTGGATTTTGAATCGTTCACATAGTTTTCTCACATCCTGATTTTTGAAAGGTCGCCCATTATCTGTGATGATGGAACTTGGAATGTCATATCTGCAGATCAGATAATTAAGGATAAAAGAGGCAATTTGTTTCCCATTCATTATGGTCATGGGGACTGCTTTAATCCACTTGGTAAAGTACTCTGTTGTAGTGATAATGAACTTGTGCCCATTTGACGATGAAGGATGAATTTTGCCGACTAAGTCTAGTCCCCACTGACAAAAGGGCCAAGATATTGTGAATGGATGCAGTTCCTATGCTGGTGCATGTATAAGATTGCCATGGATTTGGCATTTAGGACACTCTTTGCAAAGTGATAAGAATCTTTTTCCATTGTCGGCCAATAATATCCCATTCTTAGAAGCTTTTTAGCAAGATTAGTACCACTGGAATGTGTGTCACATATACCTTCATGAAGCTCGTGTAAATCAGAGTCAGATTCATTATGATCAAGGCAACGAAGAAGAGTGTCATCTAGACCTCGACGATAAAAAGTATCAATAGTAAGGGTATAATGGGTAGCTTGTCGGATAAAGTTAGGTTTTTGGTTTTGGGACAAGTCAATGGGTAGGATATTGGACTTAAGATACTCATATATTATTCCATATAAGGGGGACTCTAAACCAGTTAAGGCGTAGATGATCGGCGATGCGGAATTGTCATAGGCTGGGGAAAACAGTTGCTCTACCAGGAATTCATAACAAGATTGTTGCTCTGGAATTTGCAGTAGTAAAGCGATAGTAGCCATTGCATCGGCTGCTCTGTTGTCCAAACTTGGTATTTGTGTGAAGCTGATGTGTACAAAGTACTATTTGAAGTCATCCACCATTCTTTTGTAGGGTAGCAACTTTTCATCTTTCATCTGATAGTCAACATTGATCTGATTGATAACCAGTTGTGAATCTCCGTAGACCTTTAGTTCTGTGATTTTCCATTCACAGCTATCTTGATTCCTGTGACCAGTGCTTCATACTCAGCAATGTTATTTGTGCATGGAAACATAAGTCTGTAGGATCTTAGTATGGTGTGTCCTTCTGGAGTGATGAATAAAATGTTGGCACCTGAGCTGTGTTGGGTAAATGATCCATTAAAGTATAGGGTCCATTGTTTTGTAGAGATAGCAAGAACGTTCCTGTCTGGAAATTTGATCTCCATTGGTTGTTTACCAGGTAGTGGTGCTTCTGCTAGTTTATTTTCTATTACTTGTCCCTTGATAGCTCTTTGCTCCATGTAGTGGATATTAAATTCACTGAGAATCATGACCCATTTAGCCAATCGGCCTATAAGAGTTGCTTTGCTGAGTAAATATTTGAGAGGATCAATTTTTGCGACTAGCTTAATTGTGTGAGCTAGCATGTAGTGGTGGAATTTTTGAGAGGCGAAGATCACAGCGAAACAGGCTTTCTCAATAAATGTGTAATTGAGCTCATAGTCGTTCAATGTCCTGCTGATGTAGTATATTGCTCGTTCCTTGCCTTGTTGATCTTCTTGTGCTAATAGTGCCCCCAGAGATTTATCTATTGTCAAAATGTAGAGAATAAGTGGCTTTCCTGCTATCGGTGGTACTAGATTTGGTGGGTTCATCAGATATTACGTGATTTGATAGAAGGATTTGGCACACTTGGCTTCCCATCTGAATGGTACATTTTTATGTAGTAGATGATTGAATGGTAGACTTTTATCTGCTAGCTGAGGGATGAATCACCTAATTGATTGAAGTCGTCCTTGTAGAGATCTAAGTTGGTTGATATTATTTGGTGGTGGCATTTCCATGATGGCTTGTTCCTTTGCTGGATCCACTTCAATTCCCTTTTCTGAGACTATGTAGCCTAACAGTTTGCCTGATGTAACCCCGAAGACACACTTCTTAGGGATGAGCCTAACTTGGAATTTTTCCAATCGTTCAAAAATATTTTCTAAGATGCTTAGATGTTTTGCTATGTTGAAGGATTTAGCTAGTAAATCATCCATATAGTCTTCCATGAAGGTATGCATCATATCATGAAAGATTGTTGTCATTTCTCATTGATAAGTTGCCCCAGCATTCTTTAAGCCAAAAGGCATGACATTCCAATAGTATGTTCCCCAAGGACAGGTGAATGTTGTTTTATCTTGATCCTCTAGAGCGATCTTGATTTGGTTATATCCTGAAAAACTATCCATTAGTGATAACATTGCATGGCCTGCTATGAGGTCTACAATTATGTCAATACTTGGTAAAGGAAAGTCATCCTTTGGACAGACGTTGTTTAAATCTCTAAAATCTATGCATATTCTGATACTGCCATCTAGTTTTGAAACTGGCACAATGTTTGAAATCCATTCAGCATAGTCAATAGGTCGAATAAATCCGACATCTAATAGTTTCTTTAGTTCAGCTTTGACCATTAGTGCCACATGTGGATAATTCTTTCATAGTTTTTGCTTAACTGGCTTAGCTCCTAGAGCCATAGACAAGTGATGCATGATTAATTATGGATCAATCCCAGGCATATCTGCGTATGACCAAGCAAAGTTGATTTGCTTTTCTTTGAAGAATTTAATAAACTCTGATCTTTCTTCCTTTGTTAGAGAATCTGCCAGGTGTATGTTTTTGGCTGCTTCTGTAGTACCAATGTTGATTGATTGAGTGGGTTCAATCAATATGGGTGATCGCTCCTGATAATGTTCAGGAAGAGTGTCAAGTCTCCCATCTTTAGGTGCCTTAAAAAGATTTTCACCCTCAGATGCGTCCTTTATTTTTACTTTTTTATGATCTAGAGTTGCCATTGACTGGTTTTCAGCATCAAATCCTTTATTTGGTTTATTTTTGCAACTGAGAGACTTGGCACCCTCCTGATTGCAGACATCACTATTCCATTCACTGGTAGAGTCTGTTTCCGGGTTGATGGTACATAAGTAATGGATAATGGATTCATCATTCGGGAAAATTGGTATATCATGAATTTTGGGTTCATCCCAGTCTATGAGGTTCGGAAAGACAAGTGGTAAGGAACCGTTTGGTGGATCAAGTTCTGTTGCTGTAAGTGTTAGGATAGAGGTTTCATTGTGATTGGTTTGGGTGTTAAAGAAGTCAAGGATTCCGTTGAGGTCTCTGATGGTATCATCTTCCGTATAGACTTGTCCATAATGTTGCTGCTCACTTTCCTTAACATCATAGATATTCTATGGTCCAGATTCAAGTAGCCTAATTCTTGTGCTATGTTCTTCTTGAGAAAGGGATATAGAACTAGTATTTTCAATAGTATCTTTAGTAGCATTTGAGCAGCTACCCCATTCATATTTATTGGAATCAGTCTCAGAAGTATCATCCCAGATTCTATTAGTGTTGTGAACTGGTATGTTATATGGTGAAAATAGGTCTTTGATGATTGAGATAAGTTTGATATTTTTCTCTGATTCTGTGTCAGATCCTGCTTCGACCTTTTGTATTTGTTCATATACAGTCCCTCCTTGGGGAGGAATGATGTTATCAGGAGATGATACTGCTTTGTTGGATATATGTTCTTGAATATGATTGACTTCTGTAGATGTTGTCTTCTTGTGAATGATGGACTCCCCTTGATGTTGCTTCCTTTCTTGATGTTCACGTTCCTTACAGATTGTCTCTGCTGACTCAAATAGTGCTTCTTGCCAGGATTCTTCTTTGTACTTCTTCTTTGCTTTCCACTGAGGTTTTTGATATTTGCATGGTACCTTCTTTGGTAGTAGAGTGAATTCAAAGCCCAATCCCTTTTTGTCTTTACTAAATTGTGAAGGAGGATCCAATGGTTCTGTGACACCTTCCTGATGCTTAGCAATAAGTCCTTTGCCATTGTATCCCATTTACTGCATGATTAAGTAGCCTTTTCCATATAGGTGTGTGGGTATAGCTACTTCCACAATAGCTGCTTTGTCTTCTTCCTCTCATGTGCTAAAGTGTCGAGTTGAATGAATGTGCCATCGAACATGGATGGGATGAGTTTCTCGATGTGTTGATGCTATAGATAATCCATGAGATCTAGGTGATGTGGGTAAGTTATTCAAACACATGGGTTCCAAAGAGTATTCCCCCATACCTTGTTCCATGATTTTCATTTTCTGCTTGAAATCTCTAGGTAATGATTTAGACTTCTCTTGTTCAAGATCTGGTGCTAAGGAATTCTGTTTCTCTCTATTATGTGGAACCAAACTGTACTAGGATGCCCCCATTGCATTACAATGTTGAAATGGATTGTGATCGGCAGATATAGAAATCTCCTGCCCATTATAGGGGAATTTGACACACTTGTGATATGTAGAAGGCACTGCTTGCATTTCATGTATCTAGGGTTTGTTAGGCCCAATATGGAAAGCTAATGTACTGAGAGGGGAGGGATGAATCAATACTTTAAAACATTTCTTCAACAATATCTTTACTATTATGCATAAACCGAATAGTGCAGTAACATAATATAAAAATAAAAAAAATAGATAACAATCATACATGATTCACTCCATAACACATATATTTTGGTTACACAGAAACTCTTGGTTAGAGAGAAAAACTGTGATGGGGATGGCACCCACAACTTCACTACTGCAATAATAAAGAGTGCCCAATTAGAGCTACATATTTAGCTATTTCTGATAGCTTACCCTGTTAGGAGTAACAAGATCTGTTAGATCTACCTTGCTAAAGGATTTTACAACACTTCATCTAAATGTTGCACCTGGTTAGAGGCTTTACAATTTATAGACTTGATTAGAGTCTTTTACCCTGTTAAAGGTTTCTCTTTCAACTTCACAATATTACAATAAAATCATTACAAATATCTGCAACTTTACATCTGAAATGTTATAGCAGATTCTATGTGCTTAGAATAGATTACCTTGCTTATAGCATACCTCGGTAACCCATATAGTAACTCAGTAAACCCTTTTGTTTACGCTATTCTTCGACTATTCTCTAAAAACCTTCTCGGTGACCTTTGTGTCTCTGTAACAGTCTTCTTACACTCATGCACACACCTTTAACTCTTAACTCATGCTGTATAAATAGATCTCTTATGACGGTGATCTAATTCATTGCTTTGATCTTACAAACATGATTTATTGAATGAATAATTATGTAGAATATTTCATTGGTTAGATAACCTCAAAATCATACACAATCTTTAAGTGCAATTTCCAATGTGATAACAGTTAGATGTGCCTCGATCTTGTAACATGTTTTCATATGCATGTCTAGGTTCAATGAATCTGGTAACACGTTTCACTCAGTGTAAATCAACTTGGTGTGTCTTCTTTGCTGCTTGGTAGACATGAAATGATACTCGGTAGACAGCTCGGTGTATACTGTGTTCTATGACTGCTTTCTTCTGTAACCGACTAGACTGTACATACCGACTGAATATTTCGATAATAGATAACCGACTAGAGTATATAGTATAACTTTGACATAAAACTAATGGCAATCTGATAAGTAGTAACAATCTCCCCTTTTGACATTAGTTGAGATGTTTGACAAAAACTACTTTCAAAGTTATAACTCAAAAATCTATATACTTTGCAAAATGACTATACTGACAGTATATACAATAGTCAATAAAATAATATATCAGATATAGTCCCCTTGTCGATATACTGTACATAACTCTGATTTTGCATGCTTGGTGATCTATTCTTGTTCTTTGCTTGCTATTTTGTATACTGCTCTTGGATACTCTTCTTATTCTGCTCAGTATACTCCCCCTATATACTATACTCGAATACTATATCATTCTCTCAATACTGTATCAAAACTGTATCACTCCCCAAATATATCATATTGCTCCCCCAAGACTATCATATTACTCCCCATTTTTGACAAACATCAGGACTTAATTTCCATCCGGGGGCAGTAACTGGTCAAAAATAGATTTGTATGTGGTCCGGGCATCGATGAGAGCGACAGAGAGTGCATCCTTTACACTGTCCATTAAAGAATTTTGTGCTTGAATATCAGCCAATAGTGATATTAAGCCATCTAGAGTGCTTCCCTCTTAAGTAGTAGATAGGTATGTGGCTTAGTTGATATGTTCTTGGACTGATGAAAGATGTGGAAGGAATAATGTCTAAAGTGTCATTATTTCCATCTGGATCTTGTGTTATTCATTTCTTAAGTCCAATTGTTGAGCCATGAGCTGTTGAAGCTTTGTATAAAAATTCTGAATTGAATTTGGCTATGTGGTCAAGTTGCTTGAGAGATCGGTGATCTCTTTCTCAATTGCCTCTATTTTATTCTTAATGTCTTTAATGAATAAAGAAAATGTGCAGAGTTTCTGAAATAAATAATGAATGTGCTTGAGTTGAGGAGTCAACTCAGCAATAAATTTGACAAGTTTAACTTTGCCAATAGCGATAGCTTTTTGTACCTCTTCTACCATTTTGGCAGTGAGCTCTTTGTCTTTCAGCTTGCTCAAATACCCTGATGCATCTACTCTAGATGTTTCTATCTTTATTAGGAGTTCATCCAGTTGAATGTGGATGGTTGCATCTGTTGATACTATAGCTTCAGGTAGCATATCTATTAGGAATTCTTTTACCTTCTGAAGTACCTTATTTTTCTTTTTGCTTCTCTTGTTCGGCCTTTGCTTTGCACGGTTCACCAAAATCAATGAATGCTTGCCCTTTCAATTTTGATATATCAACATTGGGAAACACTATTGGTTTTGACAAATCAAGTTTAAAACTATGCTTCTTCACTTTCTTTTCTTTGTCTTTCATCGATGGAATTAAGACAATATCTTGTGAGGCTTGATTACCCTCGGTAGGTTGCTCGATAGAGGCAACACTTTGATCGGTTCTTTTAGTCTCTGTAGAATCCTTTGGTGTCTTGATACTTGGTGTCTCAGTTGCAACATTCTTAGTTCCATAAGGTTCTTGAGATGTCTGCTCTTGAGTAGTACCTTCTCCTGTTGCAGATTTGTGACCTCCGGTGCCTTGATCTGTATCTTGAGGAGTTTCGGTTGAGACAGGTTGCTTGATCGGTGGATAAGGGTGAACTTGTTCCAAGACGGATTCACTAGATACATTTTTTGCATATGTAGTGCCTTCTATCATTTCCTGCTCTTGTGCTTCTGTATCCATGACATCTTCATCTATTTGAATGGTGTCAGCAGGGTCTTGTTCGGTAGCATCAAGACCTTGCTTGGTGACATCAGGATCGTGCTCAATGACATCAACGATTTCAACTGTAGCTTGCTCACCGGCATCCTTGATTTTGAAGATTTCCTACCACTTTGCTTTTGTCTCATTTTCTACGTCAATATATAGCCCATTCATCAGTTTTAAGGCTCTTTGTTTGACAAGAAACTTTGAATTGTAGGTTGTCAGATGTTCCTTTATTTCAGCTACTGACATATCAGGAAAGAGATGGACTAGACTTCTTTCTCTGATTTGTTTCTCTGAGTCCATTGCATACTTCTAGCTATTATCAATATGCAGATATAGTTCATTTGGAAGTGACTTAACTAGTTCTAATGGAGCTAACCAAAACTTTAGAAGTGTGCAGATGATAGCTTCTTCAATTTGTCTCTTTTCATCATTGTTCCTAGTTTCATACTTAACATATCTAAATCATCCAAATCCACCATATTCTTTCAGATTAGCACAGAAGTTTTCAACACTATGTACATTTACCTTCTTGCTCTTGACAATCTGGAATTTGCTTGCATCCTCTGATTTGGTATCACTAGACTCTTTGGTCAAAATGAGTCTCCGAGTAGATTTCTTGTATGTCTTTGTTACCTTGGGAACAATAACACTCCTTGTCTTCTTACTCGGTGAGGTTGCAGATGCTCTAGTGTTAGGTCGTTTTACTGGAGGTGGAGTCGGTGAGACTTTTGATGCGTCTCGTTTCTTTCTCTTTAACACTTTACCCTTAGGCAATTCACTACTCAGTGTTATAGCTACCTCTTGGGCTTCAGATTCCTCTTCGGTAATGGCAATGGTGCCTTTGACAGGTGTAGAGGAAGAGTCTTCTCCGAATTTCTCAGACAATGCCTTAATCATCTTTGTTGCCTTTCTTGTAGCTTTGGGTACTACAATATTCATCTTTACCTTTTCTTTTACTTCCTCATAGGTACCATACCTTAGCTCAGTAGCATGTATGGGCAATGTAAGAAATGCATCAATCTGTTGTTTAGTGATGTCAAAATCAATCTCGTAACCCATTGGTGACAAAGATTGAGTCCTCGGTTCCACAGCATTTACATAACAATAATCGATGTCAACTTCGAAACATATATCATTTTTGTATTTTTCTACTAGCTAGGGTGGTATCCTATATCTGTTATGCATTTTCTCTTGAAATTTATTGAAGTAATCATCCATGATATCATTGAAATTATCTCCTAACTTCTTAATGAAGTCATTAATCTGATGGGTGATTGGTCGATGTAGCTGCCAAACAACTTTACCGACAAATGGAAAGAATTTTTCAAAGTAGAAAAATATGCATACCAGTAGTGATCCAAACTTTAGAGTATTAGCCAAGTTATTCTTCTTCAGCTTCCTGATGGTGTTCAGATTTTCAAATGGGTTCTTCAGCAATACCTCGCAAAGGTCAATTTTCATTCCCTTTTTCACAATTTTGTATGCCAAGTCTACTGCTGCACAAGGATCACTGTTTTCTCTTGCCGATTGGAAGAAATAGTAGCCTATTACTCTAATGGCAAATTTTAATTCTTCATCAGTGACATTATTCAGTTTCAATCCTCTGCAATCAAATTCCACTCTAGTTAAACTAATCAATTCCTTCTGTGATATCATCTTCTGGGCTCGGGCATGATCATAGATATGGTAACCGGTAATCAGATGAATGATTTTCTTGGTAATCTTGAATGGTTGCTCTTCTAGCCACATGAAATCATCGTGAACTCTGCTCAAAACAAACTTGACCCACTGGAGCTTGAACACACGAGGATAGGTTAGGGCTTTAGTTAATCCCTTGACTTTGATGTGCTCATACTTGCTGTTCAATATACTATTTGTACATAGCTCCTCATAGGTGTCTCTAATTTCAACATGACTGAGTTCTTCAACACGACATTTGGTGAAGAATCTCACATCTTCGACTAGTAACACTCTGTCCAGGATGAGTGAAAAGGCGGTTTTGTCATCCGGTTCAGAAGCGACTTTAGGAGTCAAAGAGTATTTTAGTGAGGGCTTCTCTACATTCTTGACAACTATGGGATCTTGGATCTTGGGCGCCATTTGAAGATTTCAGATAAAAAACTAACAAAGAGTCCTTAGGGTTTCAGGATTTCAAACGATAGATGCTTTATACTTAGCAGATAATGGCAACTAGATACGCTTGGTAAACTAGCTTAACAATGTGTTGAGATTTGATGTAAATACCTTGAATTTTCTTTGTAGGAGGTTTGATCTCCTTTGAATTGCTTGCTCTACTTTCTCGAAAACTTGGTAAGTGTAAATGACCGCGAAAATGCTTTTAAGTACACAAAATACCTTATTGGGCTCTGTGCGGGTTAGGTCAAAAACATTAAATGCACTTGGTTCACCTTTAACCAATTTACTCTCCTTTTTTTGTTTTAACTGAGTAACCAAACTTCCTTCATTTACCGACTTGACAGGTTTCCTGTAAAGTGCTTCAAAGACTTTGATAGAATTTCAAACTTACTATTACATCTTAACTATGCAGATTTTGAATTTAGTATGTAATAGAATAGGAACTGTTAAGATTTTAACCTTTAGAGAATGCAGTCCCTTCATACCTTTACTGATTAATTTGGAATAGGAGCACCTAACTCGATAGGTAAGGTTCTTTCTTCATTTGACACAATTTCCTTCTTTTTCCAAATCATCTTTAATTTTTCTTTTATTTCCTCAGTGTCTTTTCTAGTTGATCTCTCCAATCTCCAGCTAAGTGTCCCACTTTGTGACAATAAAAACATGCCATACCAGGATTTCTCCATGATCTTTGGTTGTTCATTCCAAACCTTATAAATCAGTTAGCACTAATATGTCCATATCTTCCACAATATTCATACCATATCCTTGTATTGTAATCCCATGGTACTGCAGAATACTGTCAGTAAGGATCTGTGTGAGTTCGATAACCTCTAGCATTTGCTCAGTATGCATACCACATAAAGTTCTTTTGCTTAAACCAGCACTTCTCGGTACTATGTCTATATCTATTGCAGTTTTTACAAAACCCTTTGAATTTTGTCTTCTGATAATTGTTAACAAACTTTGTCCTACATTGATTAGATGTGTGACCATATTTATTGCAATTGTAACAATAATCATTGGACTTAGTGACATTTGGTTTCTTACCTTTTCTAATTTGACATATGTTGGCAGTGTGACCTTGATTTCCACAGTAGTTGCAAATAGGCTTCTTTCTTTTGATGTTATTCCTGTTTCCAGCTTGCTTTGATGATTCTCCTCTCTCGGTAGTATGAATTCCCTTCTCGGTAGAGTCTTTTCCTTTGTAATCGAGTCCTGCATCTTTGTTGGGTCGTCTTGTGTTCAGTTGCTCATCCAACATCTTTGTTCTTCAGTGTTTCTTTGGATTTCTTCTTTGTTTCAAGTTCATCGGTTAACTTTGATACTTCAAGTTTCAATGCTTGATTCTCATCATTCTTCAGAATTGCTTCATGATGTGCATAACCTAGTTGATCTGATAGGTTTTGTTGAATTCCAGTCAACCTTGTGATTTCATCATTCTTATCAGATACTAAGACTTCAAGTTGTTGTTTCTCTCTTTCTAGATCTCTTACTTTATCCTCAGCTATTCTCAATGCATCTAGATTTTCAGTCATTTGTGTGCTGAAATGATCATGTTCTCTTTTCATTGCTTTTAGTTGATTAGCCAGTGCTTTGATCTTTTCTTTCAATACTCCAATCATTTCTTCAGTTTCTTCAGATATACTGTTCTCAAATGATGTCTCAATTTGTTCCACTAACTCTAGAGAGTCCTGCAAATCATCAAATAATCTTCTTCTCACTTTCAGAGATTTTTGCATTTGCCTTTGCATGTCTACGATCACTTGATTAGCATGATCCAGCTCTTCTTGCAGATACACAATCCTCTGAGATTTTTTGTAGCCTTCCATTGATAAGATCTTTCTCTTTAGGCAGTTAAACCCTTTTCCAAGATATGAGCTCTGATACCAATTGTTAGGCCCAATATGGAAAGCTAATGTACTGAGAGGGGAGAGGTGAATCAGTACTTCAAAACATTTCTTCAACAATATCTTTACTATTATGCATAAACTGAATAGTGCAATAACATAATATAAAACTAAAACAAATAGATAACAATCATACATGATTCACTCCATAACACATATATTTTGGTTACGCAGAAACTCTTGGTTAGAGAGAAAAACTGCAGTGGGGATGGCACCCACAACTTCACTACTACAATAATAAAGAGTGCTCGATTAGAGCTACATATTTAGCTATTTATGATAGCTTACCCTATTAGGAGTAACAAGATCTGTTAGATCTACCTTGCTAAAGGATTTTACAACACTTCATCTAAATGTTGCACCTGGTTAGAGGCTTTACAATTTATAGACTTGATTAGAGTCTTTTACCCTGTTAAAGGTTTCTCTTTCAACTTCACAATATTACAATAAAATCATTACAAATATCTGCAACTTTACATCTGAAATGTTATAGCAGATTCTATGTGCTCAGAATAGATTACCTTGCTTATAGCATACCTCGGTAACCCATATAGTAACTCGGTAAACCCTTCTGTTTACTCAGTTCTTCGACTGTTCTCTAAAAACCTTCTCGGTGACCTCTATGTCTCTATAACAGTCTTCTTACACTCATGCACACACCTTTAACTCTTAACTCATGCTGTATAAATAGATCTCTTATGATGGTGATCCAATTCATTGTTTTGATCTTACAAACATGATTTATTGAATGAATAATTATGTAGAATATTTCATTGGTTAGATAACCTCAAAATCATACACAATCTTTATGTGCAATTTCCAATGTGATAATGGTTAGATGTGCCTCGATCTTGTAACACGTTTTCATATGCATGTCTAGGTTCATTGAATCTGGTAACATGTTTCACTCGATGTGTCTTCTTTGCTGCTCGGTAGACATGAAATGATACTCGGTAGACAGCTCAATATATACTGCGTTCTGTGACTACTTTCTTCTGTAACCGACTAGACTGTACATACCGACTGAATATTTCGGTAATAGATAACTGACTAGAGTATATAGTATAACTTTGACATAAAACTAATGGCAATCTGATAAGTAGTAACACGGTCGACCTAATAAGATATTGTATGTGAGGTCTATGTCTAAGACCTGGCACATAGTATCTCTTTGTATCGGTCCGACTTGAATTGGAAACACCACTGTTCCTTTAGAGGATCTTTCTTCATCATCATATGCCTTTATAGTAATCTTTTTGCGTGGATCAATAGACTCCTCCGAGAAGCCTAATGCATGGATAAGTTTTAAGGTACATATATTAAGTCCATCTCCTCCATCTATTAATACTCATTTTACTCGATGTTTATAGACTATGACTTCAATATGGAGAGGAGTATTATGTTGATGACTCAACGAGATATTATCGTGCTCAGAAAAAGTGAGATTATGAGGCCCTATCATATGAGCGACCATGGCTTGGAATTTGTCAGCATCCACATCTTGAGGTACATTCGTTTCTAATAGCGCTTGTTCCAATATGTCTTTGTGTTTTGGCGAAAGTTTCAACAACTCTAGTGTAGATATTTGAGCAGGAGTTTTGTGCAGTTGGCTTACTAGATCATATTGAATTTTGGGTACAGTGTTTGTTGTCGATGTATGTCCCTTTAAGACATATTTTTGAGCTTTGTTTGTTACATTGACAGATTCATGATCACGTTGATCTCGGATTGTGATGACATTGACTTGATTGTCCTCAGCTGATATATGATTGATGGTGTTATTGTAGATGTGATTGATACGAGCTCCACATGTATCGTTTGAGGTTGAAGCTCCATCCTTGTTGTAGTTTGGAAGAGGATTCTTAAAGGCTCCATGGTCACCATTTGTCTTGAGACCATCCACTGTTAAATCACCTCTATCAATCATGTCCTGAACAATGTTTTTCAGTCTCATGCAATCATTTGTTTGATGACCTTTGTTGCGATGAAAATCACAAAAGTGCGAGTCATTCCACCAAGGTGGTTTGATTTGTGGTTCATAGTTGCTCATTTCTGGTAAAGAGATAATTTTGTTTGCCAAGAGTTCTCTGAATGCTAACTCCAGTGATTGTCCCAGTGGTGTGTAAACATGTTTTTGAAAATTGTTGGTGTTACCTCGTGAATTGTTATTAGGCCCTCGATTTGTGTGATTGTTTTGAGCATTGTTGGCATTGTTGGTGTTGGGTTGACCTTGATTGGTATTCGGTGTGTAAGTATTAGTGTATGGGTTAACACCTTTGGGATTCTTTATAGCCTGAGTATTACCCGATAATGCGAGCACGGGCTGCTTATATTTTGGATCATTTGATTCATTGCCTCCTTCATTTCCATTGTTTTTGTTTCTGGTCCAGAATCTGGATTTGTCCAAGTTGTTGTTGTTTTGGTTATTGTAATGGGATGAACTTGTTCCTTCTTTGAAGAATTTTAACGTTCCTTTCTTGACACATGCTTCTTCCACTTGAATTCCATTCTCAATCAATTTAGCGAAAGATGGTATGCATTGGAGCTTGAGTTTGTAACTCATCTCACCATTCAAGTTGTCGATGAAAATTTCCATTTTCTCCTTTTCGGGGATATCTCAAGGATATCTTGAAACCATACACCGCCATCGTTGAAGGAAAACCATGAATGTTTCATTGTTTTTCTATTTGGTATTACAGACGTCTAACATGGTGATAGCGTGTTGAATGTTATAGGAATATTGAGTTATGAATTTGTTGACTAGTTCATCAAATGATCTGACAGGAGGTGTGATTTTGGATAACCATTCCATTGTTTGCCCTCCCAAGCTTCTTGGGAATAACCTCATCAAATAGGTGTCATCATGAGCGAATTCAAGACTCATTGTGTATAATTCTCAAACATGATCATGGGGATCACCTTTTCCATCATATTTGTCAAATTTGGGAACGTTTGTGTTTGGAGGAAAAGGTATCATGTTCAATCTTCTATCAAATGGATAAGGACAAATTTCATTTAATGAATACCTTACGGTTGTCCCTTGTTGTATGTCTTGCATTTGTCTTTGTAACATTTGCATTTGTTGAGTAAGGGCAATCAAAGGTGCATTATTTTGCCAAGGGAAGAGTTCTTCCCTTGCATTAGTTCTAGGTTGAAATGGTGTATAGAACAGCATGTTTTGCTCGGGGATGTGTTGCTCAGGGATGTTTTGTCCTAGTGCATTTTGTTCAGGTATGTTTTGTTCAAGGATATCTTGCTCAGGGTCACGTGTTTCTCCTTCTCGTTGTCATTCTTGATATTCGTAATGTTGAGATTTTGTTCTAAACATGTCTGTGTCAAAGTCTTCAGGAAGTTTAACCCCTTTGCTTGTGAGCATGAGTAGATATTTTTCTTTATCATTTTCCATGAGTCTTTCCACAAGTTTTTGAAATTAAACACTTTCTTGACATTCTTGAAGAATTTCTTCAAAAGTTTAGGCTTCCTCTAGATTTGGATGCTCGAAAGGATTTGATAATATTCGATTCATGCTAGATTCTGATTGCATTTCACTTTGTTTGTTTTGTTGAGAGCGAGTAACAACAGGCATCTAGTAGAAGCTCTCTGTGACAAAAGGAATGAACTCTTCTTCAATGTTTTGTTTAGGGGTTTGTGGTTCAAATCTGGGGATGTTGTAAGTGATGCACTAGTTAGGAAAGAATGCTGGATTAATCTTTCCTCCACGATTTATTTGTTGACTGAATGCGGATTTTTGACAAAATACTCTAGTCTTCAAAGGTTCCTTGTCAAATTTGTTTGATTTTTTCTGAATATATAATCGCACATGATGAAGGAAATTTCAATGAGACTTGAAGAGTTGACGATTGATGTATAAAAATTTATTTATTCTAGCAAGTTTTGATGGATTAGGTTGTCGTTTCTTCAACTTAATGTTACGATAAATATTCTTTCTTCTCAGAATATGAGGATTAGTCTTGCACAAGCGACCAATGGTTTCCTTTGAGTTGTTTTGGATTCAATTTATCTTGTTTTGGAAACTTAAGTTTTACTTTATCAAGTGAAGGTTTAGATGCCCCCTCACGACAAAGTGTGTCAAACGATATGGAATACGAGCTTTCCCAATATGGAAACTCAGTTTGACAACTTGGAGTTTTTAGAACAACTATGTTTTGGGATAAAAATTCATTTGATTGAAAGACCTATTTGATATCTACGATGAGGTTTCCTGATTTTGATAGGATAGATATGCTTATCGTGCGACCATTTTTAGATTTTGGATGACTTTTGTTTGATGAGAAACTTACTTTGGAAATAACTTTTGATACTCTATTTTTTTTTTGTATTCTGATTTGACGAAGCTCAGGCTGATGAAAGGAGGTTTCTGAAAATGTTTTCAAAATTTTCCAATTTGACCTCTATTTTGCCCCCTGTTTTCCTAGTTTTTGTCACGTGCTAAAACTGAGACACGATGCGCTATAGAAAGTTCTCAATGTGCTAATGAAAAGATCTTACGTGCTATGATGCCCCCTTCTACGTGCTAACTGATTTATACTGTTTAACTTTGTTTCAGTTTCTGCTCAGATGGTCATGCGCTAATATGGGCCTTCTACGTGCTAACAGTTAAACTTTAGGCGCTAAAGGTTGACTTCAACGCGCTAAGCTAATGCTACCATGCGCTACACTGTTTTCAGAACGTGCTAACTGTTACTTTTTGTGTAGGGGAAAAAGCGAGACTAAGCAAGCATGCCCTAATCTCACTTTCAACCACACACTTGTGGAATACGAAAGAGCCTAGAGGTGTCACACAATTGGCTACTTCTTCTTGTGAAAGAGAGAGCCATGGGCTACCTATTAGGATTTCTATTCCTTTGTTGCAATTGAAAGATGAAATGATGCAAGTTCAATCCCTAACCCCAAAGTGCAAGTATGAACTAATAACAAGATTGCAGAATTGAACTTAAACAATGGAAAGTTGTAAACACAAGGACAAGACAAGAATGCAAATGCGTACCCGGAGTTAAAATCTGACTGAAAATGTTCGAGACGGGGGCGCAGGCACCACTGTCCTGATTTTGCACCTGAAACTACTCTGGAAACTGTTGTTTTGCAACCTAGAAAACTGTCAAAAAGTGCTGAAGATGCTGTCTGTCAGGAGGACCAGGGCGCCCAGCGCCCCTGTCCCAGGGACCAGGGCACCCAGCGCCCCTGTCCTAGCAGGACCAAGGCGCCCCATGCCCTTGTCCTGGTCTTTCGCTCTGAAATTTGGTGTGAAGTTCGGTCTCCGTCTGCTTCTTCCGAATCTGTAACTTGCGGCGTCGTCCGAATTCTGAAACCTGCACTTATATCTGAAAAAGGTGTGGTGGGCGGCTATATAGGGTTTTGCCTTAGTCAAACCCCCACTTCAGTGATTTCCACCTCCACGAATAGCCAAGTTGTATTGTAAAATGTATTGTGTGTGCAGACCTAGTGTGTGTGCAAGGTCCTTAAATGCAAGAAAGCAAACTAGAGCAACCTAGAAAGTAAACCCTAATTGCTTGTAAATGATAATGTAAATGCTCTAAATCAAGATGCAAAGTGATCTAAAGCATGAATAAAGGATATATTGAATCTTATGCAAAGACATGAAAACAACATGAAATCATACCCAACCCCCAAGGGAGGAGTACAAGCCAATCTTCAGTCGGTAATCTCCTATTGTTCTTCAATGTCTTCCAAGCCCTAAATAGATGAATGAAATTGATAAATGCTTGATAGATGGATGTTGAATGTTGTTGAAGTCTTCAAAGATCTGCTCTTTCGCTGCATAGAAGGTCCTCGAAAGCCAAAATTCGGATCCTTTCAAATGAAGAAAGAGAGCTCTTATATATGAAACCCTAGGTCTTAATTTCGACTTTTGGCCGACCTAGAGATTGAATATCCCGCCAATTTCTTGGGGTTAAGCTTTATTTTATGATTGGATCGTGCTCCTAAAATTTCAGGAAAAATGTCCGGGACCATGTGCACTCCGAGCGCCATGGTCCTCTCTGGGCGCCATGGTCCCGACAACTTTTCACCAAATTTTCAGGGCCGTCGGATATGATGATTTTAGAGAGAATCCCGAAGTTATAGGTGATTTTGAGATGTTTTGACCCTCGAAATCAAGCCCCCAAGTTCAAAATAGGACCTAATTAGGGTTTTTGATTAAATGATGTATAGGAGGAATAAAATGAAAAGGGCACACTTTAATGAAAGGGCCCAACTTTATGATGTGGGAGATGATAAAATAGGACCTTAGACCTAATTAATTTAATTAATTAAGTGCTAAAGGGGAAATGCAATGCAAAATGCAAAATGCGCTAAGGCGGGTGCTAAACTAGGTGTGAAATTGTACCACCCTAGCAAGTGTGTACAATTTACGACGCTACACTTTTGAGTTTAGATTTTTGATGCAGCGTCACTATTAAGACTTGATGTGCTAAAGAGAATGGTTTATGCACTAAGAGATGGTTCCTATGCGTTAAGAAGTTGCTCTTACGTGCTAAAACTGCCCTGAAAATATTGACTTGGTTGTTTTATGCAATTTTAGAGTTTTTGCCTTGAGTTTTTCAGTGATAGATGATTTTCTGAGATAACAAATGAAAGCACGACACCAAAGAGACAACCATTTTTTCTTAATCTAAATAATAAGTGTATGTTCTGTGAGGATGTGTTCAAATCCCCAATGTTTTTAACAGGTTTCGGATACAAAGAATACACTTCAAAAAGACTCTTTATTCAAAGGCCATAATAAATATCATAGCCCACTAGTCTCAATACTCCGTCAGCTCAAACAGCCGTGTCACCCCCTAGGGGGCGCCCGTTTTTTTGCCTTTTGCCAGAAATTAACTCAAAGTGAATTGCTTCACAATTGAGTAGTTATCTTGGGAGATATATGGTGAGTGATTTTGGGGGCGGATTCTTCTCCACCCTTGCACTATGATATTACAAATTTCTGGTTACTAACTCGGCTCAAATTTTCTATGCTAAGATTCATAATCAAGCTTCCTGTTCAGCCGTCAGTGATAAACTGCCTCAGGAGGCTTCCCAACCTTTAGAACAAAGACTTTACGTATCTTAAGGATACTGGGGGAAGGCTAATTGTTGCGCACAACCGTTGAAAAGGACTTTCGTCGCTTTCCACATTTGATTATAGTGGGTTGGAACACTTGGCATCAAAGTCATTTCCCTCTTAGGTCATTCCCTTTACACCAGCCAAAAATGGCTTTAAGAGTTTTTCAACCCCTCGAGAAGGCAGGCCTGCTAAAGGATTTAAATGTTGTGTGACTAAAAGCGTAAGAGTAGTCTGGCTTTTTGATCACCCAATTAAGGGGAGAGCATATACCTTCTACTTTCGAGACAAGGCAAACAAGGTTCTTTTTACCTTTCAAGTCAATGATTTTGTAAGATCTAAATGGAGATGTTGCTCCACAAAACATGGTGTTTATTTCAACCTTTCATGGCAATGATTTTCTGATCTATTTGAAAAGAAAGGGTCAACAAAGTAAATCCGACATTTCGTCAACAAAATAAATCAATTGTTGGTCAACAAAATAAATCGATCCAAAAGGGAAGATCTTCCCTCTTTGGTTGCAAACGACCTTGGGACTTTGTGTGATTCTTTACTTTGCTAAAACCTAAAATGGATCCTTTTATACACCAAAGGATGGTGAAATTCTTTTTAAGCCCTTTGATTTTGCAAAAATGAAAATTTGTTTTGTTCTTTTTAGAACCCAATTTGAGAATTTTTCTCCTAGAAAAGCAACAAAAGATTGTTGTTGTGGTTTGTCTTACAGCCCAAAGTAAGGTGAGTTCAATCTTATCCAAAAAAAACAAAAAGAATGACTCTAAATTTTAACTAACTTAACTAAGTTAGTAAAATTTAAAACTATTTTAATTTTACAAATAAAATCCAGCTCTACCTACAAGAAATTGTCAGAGTCCTGCAAAAGTTCCAATCAAACAGTTAGAAAAATCTGGGTTTTGGTGGACTTCTACAAGTCTAAATTTAAGTTCGGTTACAATTTCATTTTTGTTTTTTATCTGTTATGCGCTATAGGGACAAACTGTACACGCTACAGGATGAGTTGGATGCGCTATCAAATAGACCCAATGCGTGGCTCTGTTTTTCGAATGCGCTGCTCTGTTTTCTGGATGCGCTGCTCTGTTTTCCTTCTGCGCTGAGACCTATAGCAAAAGGCCAGTTAAGATGATGCGCTAAACTAAGTACTTGACACGCTAGAGTATAAACCCCACGTGCTAAAGAGTGTACGGGATGCGCTATAATGTTAGCGAGATGCGCTAAATAATATTCTCCATGCGCTGATTCTTGTTTCTCGCATACCTGCAAAAGTGCTTATATTTGAAAACTGATTTGATTAATGGAATCATGGGTTTGAGCCCCATGGTGGGCACCAAAAATGTGTGTGGGAAAAGCAGGTCTATGAAACTCAAAATGTGAAAAAGTGGTCTCAAAGAGGCTTGCTCACACACCCATCTTGGTGCAAGTTATGGAGTCATGAAGAATGACTCAACTTCCCAAGGTTGGTTCCATAGTTCTCTATCTCACAAGATCCCTCAATTCAATGCCTTTGCTCTCAGATCACTAAGAAAAGTGACTTAGGGATGGCTAATGCAAGAACGAGGGATGCTTTAGATTGATTTAGTTATGGAAATGCATCCTAAGGTATGCATGATTCTACAAATGCAACAAACTAGATTATAAGATGACAAGATTAGTAGAAACACTATCCTAACATGATATACTAGTTGATGTTCTAAGATAATGATAAAGAAAATACTCTAAAAATGCTTATTTAGATTATTTCCTAATACAAAAGAGGCTAAATGTGTTGATAAAATTGAGCATAAATGAGATACTAAAGCTTGCATGGATCCTTAAAATGGAGGAAGGAGAGCTCTATTTATAGTGAAAATAGGGCAGTGGATGGCCAAGATTGAAAGAGTTAATCAAGGGTCAAGTTTGAAAGTTGGCAAACCATGTTTACAATTTTCACCAATGAAATGGTGACAATTGTCAACATAAGACCAGTTGAGAGGAGAGGTAGGACGCATTAAATGGTTGAGAAGACCTCATGGTTACCCTAGGGGGTAAGGGTTAAGGTTAGGTTAAGATTATCCATTGGATAAAGCTTTTACCCAAAGGATAAACTCTTGTGCAAGGGTTAAAGGGATAACCATGGTCAAAGCAATGAATGCTTGAAGAGACCCCTGGGTTAGATGTGGGTTGAGTTTAGAGAAATTTTCTAATCATGCTGGAGGGTTGAGTTAACCATTAATGGTTTGGAAGACTTTCAAAATTAAGTTGTTGAAGCCTTTAATGGTTTTCAAAGACTTTGAGGGTTTGAGAAGTGACTTCCCCTTGCTTAGGGATGTGACAATATTTAGGAGATGGGTTAGGCTAATTTAGAAGTGATTAGAAGAGTCTAGAAGGGGGTTTAGGAGGCAAGTGGGAGATGTAGGATTTTGCAAGTGGATGAGGAATAAAATGATTTAATTAAAATAAAATGTTTTATTTCAATTTAGTTGCAATTTGGGGTAAACTATTAATTAAATATAAATTTAATTAAAAGTAGAGAGAAGGGGTTTAATTGAATAAATGATTTAGTCAATTAAATGACATAAGTGAATATAACTAAGTAAATTGAATAATTTACTTAATAAAATAGAAGAATGTAGGTAATTTTAATTAAATTAGATTTAATTAAATAGAGGAATGAACATAAAATATTCATTTTAGGAGTATGTTCATTTGTATACATCTACAATGATCATTTTAGGTTTCACATATACCATAAGGTGGAGACAAAATGCAATATGAAATTTGCATACCTATATTATTTATCATTTATTCGTAGTGTTTTAGTACATAAACATATTGATAAATAAATTGAATTTTATTAAAAATTAGATTTCTTACTCTCTATTTATACTTATCAATATCTTAATTTATATTTACCTATGTAACATCATTATCCTTATCTAAAAGTATATTCAATCATATATCTATTTTTAATTTCTTGAATTAAAATATTTAAATTTAGAAATTTCTTATTAAATCAACAAAATTTTCTTATTTTAACGAATGATTTTTTTATTAAACTAACTTAAATTAAGTTTTAAAAAAATTCAAAAAAATATAAATTAAATAATATCATTACTATAAAATGATTATTAAGATAGCTAATATAAATTGAAGTAATCTATTGGTAAGTAATCTGTAGTGTTCAGCTGAGTGAAATAATATTTAAATTCTATTATTCAGTTGACCCAAGCAAGTGAATATCAGTACTATTTATTAGTTTATTACATAATCTAAAGAGTATGATATCTTATGTAAATTTAATTAACCTTAATTCAAATATTTTATATTGTAAGATAATTCAACATTTATTACATAAATAAATAAATATTAAACTGGAAATTATAATATATGAAAAATATCAGTAAAAACATTTTAATTCATATAGATTTTTTAATAAAAAAAATTATTCATAAAAAGACACAATTAATTTCTATATAACTAATAATAGAACAGATGTACGAATCGATCCTAAAAGTTTAGGCAGGCACAAAAAATTAAGAGGAACGCAATTCCATTATTTTTATATAAACATGCTCTTCGAAATTGATCTTAATCAATCTATAATTAATTTTATAAAATATATAAAAATATAAAAATATATAGTTTTTTTGTTTGGATAATAAAAAACTAAGATGAGCGATGTTAATATGCTTACCTGAATGCCGATTCCAAGAGCATTCAGTTGGATTTCCATGGCAGAAGATTGTGGTGCACCTTGAGACAATGGAAGATTTTGAAGCCCTTCCAAATTGACGACGTTTGTGTGGGAATTGAAGACTGGAAGCCTGACCTTGAGCACTAGCCAAGGAATAAAATAGGATGGGCAGCACAGCCTCATTGTTTTCAACAAAAAAACCTCCCTCCTCTGAGCAGAACAAATAGTACCCAAATGGCCTGTAAGGGCTTAACTTCACTGCAGGCTTCAGGCAAAAACATCATTCTTTGAAACATCGTTATAGAAATGATTGGCCCACCCCTGCCTACGAACTACTCTGGCGAGAATTTCATCTCCAATCAGGGGAAAACCAAATGTGATGGCGAAAACAGAGGCGCCCTTACCAGATTTCTCCAAACTAGCAAGTGTGGCCAAAGTAGCAATCCCACCTCCAATGGAATGGCCTGTAAACACAACAGTTTTTCCTGTTCCAAGTGCCTCTCCAACCTGCAAGAACAAAATAAGAGTTTCTTAATTTCAAGTGCAAAACCACATGGAATCTAACACTGAATATAAATCATAAAATAAGAAGTAATGTTTGGCCGAATAGATACATAAAAGGCTCCTTGACTACAGAGCACTTTAAAAAGGCCCTGTCTCGAAGGAGGGCTACGCAATGGCTAAAGGGGGACTCTTGGATTTTGAGATCTAAGAGCTCTCAGGGACGAAGGACACTCAACCAACGTGAGAGTGTTAGATTTATAGATCTGGAAGTGAAAGGGCTTTTTGTTTATATAGTTCCAAAATTCCTCCTTTTTCCTTCCTGGGTTTGGCTCAATAGATAGATTATACATGATTAAAGAATATGAATCAAAATGGGTTTGGCTTTGGCTGCGTCTGTGTATAGTCTACCATCTCTGACTCTCCAGAGAACCACCCAAATCCACGTTGACCCATCAGTTTTGTCAGGCAAAACTTAGATTTTGGAACCCTTCAAGACCTCATTGTAACGTTAATAGCCTCCGTTTCTGTTCTGTTTGGAGAAAGTAAAGATTCCTGCTGATGGTATGGTAATCCTCCTCCTAGCCTCTGTTTCTATTCTGTTAGGAGAAAGTAAAGATTCCTGCTGATGGTATGGTAATCCTCCTCCTCGCCTAAACGTATCAGACTACTTAGGCACATGGATGAACCTGAGTAGATTTACTGAAAACAGGTAGGATTGAATATGAACTGATCTATAGTAACGATAATCTAGCCCAGTCAAGTCTATTCATTCTCAGATAGGCCTGGCGTAAGACAAGGGAAAAAAATAAATCCACATAACAGGCCTGAGACCTGTTAGGCTTTTAGGCGAATAAATAGATGGAGATTTTAATGATGCCCAAAAACCCAGACAGTTTAATTACCACAGGAGAAAACCACAAAAAAGCGAGCAGCTATCGAGAAAAGAGGACAATAGCAGAGGGAAAATTTCCTTTGACTGCTCTCCTCCGTAAGAACAGGGATAGACCTCAATTTTTAACGCCCCTTCATAAGAACTGCACAGGTGTAACACAATATGTGGACTCTATCTTAGATTCTAACTGAGCAAATACAAACTTTTGATTGGTTGAATTTTTCTCCTGCCCAGAGAGCCCAAATCCATAGAGAAACCTCCCCAGCTTTCAAAACCCTCCACTTACACATGTCAAACAGATTCTAAAGCTGGGTAGATTTCTAAAAGCTGCAATTTTTCTTAGACGTGAGTTTAGACTTCACATTTACAGACTCAAAACACGTTAATACATTTATATTCCCCTTCGTAGTCAGATCTGATCGATCCAGTCTAGAAATAATATACAAATCTGGGCTTTGATGTTGTTCCAAAGACCTAAAAATTTGGTGAGAGCCTCGCTGTAGACAGTGGCTCGCTCCCGGGGCTCCTTTCTTGTAGTCCCATCCACCATGGACTCAAAACAATCATTATTCTCATTGATCTTGCAAACTCCAAATTTATTGTCTATTCGACCAAAGGCACTGGAATCTAGAGAACCCGAGAAGGCTACGCAAACTCTGTTATTTGCAAAATCTTGCGAAACATATCCATTAGCATTGTTTTAAGCAGCACAACTTGCCCTCCTGATAGTTTCTGGTCCTCCAAACCTGCACTCAACACCCACAAGAACAAATTCAACAGAAATAAATACAAAGGAGTAAACAATACTAATATGAGACAAAGGAAGACTCAGAAGCCCCCTGGATACAGAATCTATCCAAGTGGGTTTTCTTGTTTAGAACGTTACAGATCAAAATTTTCCACAAATTTGTTAATGAAGTCAAAACTACATAAACTATAATTGAAACATCTATGATCTAAAAACTTTCGTACAGGGTTGCAAAAAACATCAAGACGTGAAATGAAATGGTCATAAATTTATTAACCTTGCAAACACAGAAGCCATGACAAGCTTGAAAAATTGGATATGCACTGCAATACTCAAAATCAATGGCTTTCTCTCCTTCCTTTCTCTTCTTTACGTTTGGTCTGGGTGAATGGATGCTCTGTATGTATCGCCGAACACAGGAAGAAAGTTGGACTTGTCAATCAAGGGAAGAAGTGCGGAAATTTTGCGTCCTGTGCGAAATTGCAAGGTATGTCTAGGCCGGACCATAATGACAGAAGACCACTCTTCCGCGAACATTTCCGCTTGGTTGGATCAGCGCTCTTCCAAATCGCTCAAAAAGATTGTAGTGTGGACTAATTTTGAGGACATAAAAATGGATTCAAATTGATTTTCTTGGAAGCACAGATTAATATATTAATGTCAAAGGAAGGAAGCCAAGCATAAATCCCGTGTTGATGGAATGGAGCTATTTATGCATGCAATGGTAAAGTCCTCGAATGGTGAAGAATCTATTGACTACTTAACTAGATCAATTAGTTGGTCGATCTAATAATTCTTCCTAAAATTAGGATGAACAATATTATTTTTGGATTGCACTGTGTCAATTTTTTCATAATGAACGTTTCGGATCATATTATATGATCCATCATCAGGAAGAAAGCAATAGCTAGGATCATGTAGCATGATCTGAAATGTTGATGATGAAAAATTTGACATAGTGCAATTCAGAAATCAATACTGTTAATATTATGGACTGTAGAAATTACATGACTTTAAGATTAGGATTGCAAAGGTTTTGATTTTCAAAGAGAGTTCCTACCATTCTGGGATGATTCAATAACTTATATAATTGTAAAATTCTTAATTACTAGAATTAATGAGTATAATTGTCACGACCCAAAATTTGGATTAGTAATTTTACCTTAAAATAGACAACATTTTGATATTTGAAGTGTATGACGACATTATGATGCTATTAATGACATTTTAATATGATGAATTTTGACATGTTGATTGACATTTTAATATAATATTAATTATGTGATGATGTTAATTAAGTGATTTTTATGAAGCTATTTAATGATGTCAACGACATTTTTTTAACATGATGTTAATTATGTGATGATGAAATTTGATATTATTTTTATCATAATGATCTGACGACCTTGTCGAGTGTGAGAGGGATGTAGGTCAACCATCAAAGGCAGACAAATGATCGAGGAAGGGTCTCCTAGCTCGTCAATGGCAACTCAAGGAATGTAAACCACTGCATAAATACGTTGATAAAAATAATTAAATATCAAAACCAAATTTAAAATTTGTAAATAAAGACATTACAAAAAAATTAAACAAATTATAATTACATTCGAATTATAATACCATGTAGCTACTCATATCCTAGGTAGTCATTTTGTGATCATGCTACTACTGAGGGCCACATCAAAATATTCACAAAGTCCTTGGGATAAGAGGAAAATGAGACATCACAAAGAGAGCAAAGTTTGCATTTCTTAAACTTTAATTTGTTTTCTATTTTAATATTTGTCTCATTTATGTGTTGCTTTGTTTTATTTAATGATTGACACAATATTTAGACACATAATAGTTTTAGCTATTGAAGGAACAGTTACTACAATAAAAGAATTTGAAGAACACAGGCGTGTGAAGTTGCAGACGGAAGGTAAATAGAGCTATAAAAAAATCAAGCGACCTAGGTGAGTTTAAATTGTTCGTCTCAATGAGGAAAATAGGATAAAGAGTTAAGAAAGAGAAAAATGAACATGAAGAAGAATTTATGGAATTAAGAAAAAATATGGCTAGAATTATAAGAGAAAAGACGAGAAAAATGTAAACTACTAGATGAAAATGTAACGTTGATGATTGTGCCTTATGTACATGATTCATATCTAATTGTGCTCAATTTTAGGATCATTTTTGGAAGGTTTGTGCAATCCTCTACTCAATTACCTTTGTTCTAGCTCAAACTATTGGGAATAAGGTACCCAAAACCCATGTCCTAGTGGACTAGGGTGCCTAATGCCCCTATCCAAGTAGTTTGGCTCTATATTCAAAATAAGAACAATCGAATTTTCAAGTGGCAAAAAAGTCCCTATGACTACAACTCCCTCTTTCATTTCAAGCTATTATCAATTCCTATCAAGAATAATTGAGTATAGGTCTTCAATCAAGGATTCAAGTATTCAAGTTTAAACAATCATGATCAATTTTTATGTGTTCCTCCATGAGGCATGCATTAGCATCAATTAATCAATATAAAGCCTTATGTGAAACCTCAAGTCAAAGGTCTCATATCAATGGTAACATATGCCATTTCAAGCATTTCCATTAATGTTTTAACCTTTGTCCTTTCTAAGGACAAGCTCTCTTTCCATCAAACATTACTTTTGTGAAGGTGGAAAAACCAACACAGGGTTCGACTTAGGCAATCCCCTATACAACACAAAAAATATGTCTACAAAGAGTGTTATAGGTGTGTAGAGTAGACAACAACAAATGATCTCAAACTTTGAATAGGTGGAAACCCTTGCACAAGGGAACCCTCAAACCATGTCTGATACCTTTTAGCTATTTTTTACAAAGAGATATCTACAAATCCTTTTAATTGGGAATCTAGAACTTTTTGTTGGATCAGACACTCTCAAATCGGGGCACCCTCCAAACCTATCTATCATTTTTTGCTTCAAATTGTAACTACAGGTTCTTCTCTATCTCCCATTTCCAAATCTGAGCTATTACATTGATTTCCAATTTTGTATCTTATTATTTATGCTAAAAGTTATCATTTGCTATCATTGACCTCCATATACAATGTCAAATCCATTGCAACACAAAAAGGAATCATAAACCCACAAGTGTTTTGTTGGTTCCCAAAAATGAACGGGTTTACAGTGCCACAAGGCAAAGACCAAGCTGATTCCTCCAAATATCTATGGAAATCCACCTCCAACTATCAATATATGTCAGGCTTGGACCAACTTTAACAAGGATACAAGATCCTTCTACACTTCAGGCTCTGCAAAACCCGGGAGGGAGATCCCTTCAGTAAACTTCCTGCTCTCTGCAACAATACTCAAGAATTTACTAAAAACAAAGCAGATTATCTCATAAAAGGACTCGACAGAAATGGAGAATGCTCAAGGATGGAAAATCCTTTAGCAAACCTCGACCTTAGGCTGGAGCATGAGATGGGTGGGACAACTTTCAGAAAATACATAAAACTCAATGAGATATTCTGAGATTTTAAAAGATTTGTAGAGATTCATCAGTAAAAAGAAAAACAAAGCTGATAAATAAAGTCAGTTACAAGCATTAATTAGTGTCTTAATCCATTGGGCACCTAAAAGATATAAAACATAAACTTGAAAATGTGACAGAATTTGATCTGATAACATAAAATCTAATATGATACTGCTTTACAATATATCTCATTTGTGACTCAGACTTAGGAAAATTATATTTCATAAACCGGTTGACCACCACTTAATACTTAAGGAATAAAATGGCCCCACCCATGGTAAGCAACCCTTGGCTTTAAGTGGGAAAAGGTAATCATGCAATATATCATTGCTAGGGTTTTCTTCACAAAACATAAGAAACTTTGATAAACCCTAAACCCTAGACCTTAACCAAGAATGAAAAATAAAACCAGAAAATCAAAATTTGAGCTTAAAATTGAAAATTTCATGCAATCAGTTTTCAGATCTATCAATGGCTCTAGTTGGGGATGCTCATTTCACAAGAATGAGGCGAGAAACTAGAATCTTTGGGTGAAGCAGACCAACCACAGAAGTAGACCAAAAATAAATTACCTGGATAGGGTAACTTCAATAGAAAAGGAAACTACACTACCAAAGAAAACCTAACTAATGCTCATGGATAACAGCTACTTTAAGAAAAGTAGAACCTCAAAAATTATCCATGAATAGACAATTCAAGAGGAAAATTATTAATCACTCCCTTGGGCATATAGTCAAAAGAACTTACTCTACCCCAAAATATTTGTGGCCTGTAGGATCAAACCACATATGATGGCCCAATACCATCTACCAATGTCAACCAGTGCTTTCCTCTGTCATAAACATGATTTTCTTCTGAAAACATCAAATGTAATTTAATAACATAAGGGTGAACTCACAAAGCTGGTTCCCACTTTTTGGTACATCCTGATTTTTGCTGAAATCATACATTTTTAAAAAAATATAATGATTTAAGCTTTAAGAGGTCCCATTTGAAGTAATTAATTGAAGAGAGTTAGATCAAAGGCTCTTAAATCAAAATTTCTTGGATAGAACCTCTCTACTTCTAAATCATAATTGCAATGGAGTCTCCTTTGCATCTGTCAAATGCTGATAAAAAATCAATTTTACATTAGCTTTTGAGGGGTCAAATGAATTCATTTAGAAGGTTTGTTTTCTTAAGGATTTAGTCCTTATTATAAGCTTTCCAAATAGTATAATTTTTAGTATATTTAATTTCATTAATATATTTTTATTTTATTTTTCATGAATGTAATTTTTTCACTGAACATGAACTTCTTTGTTCAATGCATTGGGAAAAATAGTAAAATAATTCAAAAAAATTCTGAAAAATATCTATGCACTAGGTATTGATGTCTTCTTTCTAACCAAAAAAAAAACTGAATTTTGATATATATAGAACAAGTTATGTGTTCAAACGTACACCTATATTTAAATTATAATTCACCAAACTTCAAAGCCCTGGGTATTGATGTTATAAACCAAAATTTGAAAGAGATAAGTTTTTATCATTTATAGAAAAAAATTTATACGTTTCGGGATGCTCATCACTCTTAAAAAATGTTGTTTGCTATAAAAAACTACTTTTCAGGGAGATGGAAAAATCAATAAAATTTTATTCAAAAAAAATTGAAAAAACTATATTTAGAATCTACAAAAAAGATGTTACAAATCACTAGTTTACATCATCCTCAAATTATTAATGGTTTAAAAGTTATAGGTGTCAAAAAGTGAAGATTTTTTGCAAAATGTTCATCTAAGTGTCAAAGTTGCTCAAAAAGTGGGAACCAGTATTGTGAGTTCACCCATAAGTGGGAAACCATTTTTTCAAACCTGCTGGCTATTTTCATCCAACCATTATGCTTAAATTTATCATTGCAATTACTGCTAAAAATCTAAAACTTATGCAATGATATAGAATATTTTTTATTATGTAACACATATGTGTTGTATTGAAAATAGCACACATCCTGACTACAACCAATATCCCATTTTGTAAAGACATCATCCAGTTGAAAAAGGAAAATCTCATATTCTGGCATGTAACAGAGAAAACATGTCTCACTTGCAACATCAGCCTGTTTATTGAAATAGGGACTCCTTGAAAAATCCACTTTCTTACTGATCATAACAAGTAAACTATTATCAAGAGGAGGAAAAGGATCAGAGATAACCCCTTCATGTAATTGCAAATCATCAAACCGAACAAATACTTCACCCTCTTGCTCTGTATCCAATTTAATGTCAATAATATCAACAACAGGAGAAAACTGATCATTGTTACTTATCATTATTTCAAGTATTATACCTTTATCTTTATAACATTCCATTTCAAAATTTGATGCCATAGTGTCCAGATTCTCACTTGTTTCTTCATACAAAGGGTTGAGAACAATATGAAAAACCTTCTCAAAAACATTATAACAAAGCACCAATTGATCTTCATCTGCATCTTCATCAAATAATGCATTGATATTTTCACTAAAACCATTACTTATCTTATCTTCAGGCTCATCAAGAATCAAGGAATCAGAATCTAAACTGGAGCAACACCCAACAATATAATCCTCACAATATGAATATTCCATGTTAAGGTGTTCATAAGCCCCAGCAAAGCTACCATGATTATTCTGATTCTTTTAAACTAGATTCCTCTCAAACATACAAGTCAATTCTGGGTCATTTTGGTAATGAGAGAAATTTAAAACAGTCTGGTCCTCAATGTTAGAAATGGCTTGTTCTAAGACAATTTCCTCATTTGTACACATCATGCAACTTTTCATCCCAATAATATTATTCACTAAAATTGGTGGTATCTTATCATCTAAATTTTCATTATCATATATAACCAATTCTTGAGAGACTGAATTCGTATCATCAAAATCTTGCATTCTTGCATCTATACCAGACATAACACCTTCCAATTCTTCATACTCACTGTTGGATCTATCTGAAACATAAGATTGCAGACAAATATCTTGTGAGATGTCCTTCCTGGAGCAACTATTGTTGCTATCTTTTAGTAAAGTGATTGACACCACATCCATCTCTATATCCAATATGTCAGATAATTTCTCATTAACCTTTTCTTCATCAATATAAGGAATAACCACTATCTGAGACAAGTTCTCTTCACTCACATTTTTATTTAAATCATAATCAATAACAGGGATAATGTGATAAACAGGGACGTAAAGACCTTGATACAGATCTTTATCTTCTAACTCATTCCTTTCTTTAACCTCTAATATTTTAGGATAACATACCCTTGCAAATATATAACCCTTAGGGATTCTATACTTCAAGTTATTTTCAATATCCATTGCTATCCTATAAGACTGATCCAAGGTTTTAGGATCCTTATCTCTCAGCAAATACCTCTCTTCCTCATCAAATGCAGCCAAATAAACAACTAAGCACACTACATCATTTAGTCTATAACTGCCAGGAATGTCATCCAATGCCCTAGCAAACCTGAGATTAAAAGCAGGTACTAACTCATCTTCTTCCTTCTAGATACCCATGAATATTTTCATAACTGAGCTTGGATTAATTCTTTCACCAAACTATTCCATGAATGCTAGCTTTACCTCATCCCATGACGAGATAGAACATACTGGCATGTAAGAAAACCAGTCTCTGGCATTTTCCTTCAAAGACTGAACAAACAACTTCATGAAAACATCTTCTTGATTTATCTCAAAATATTCCATTAATTAAGAAAATTCCTTCAAATGTTGTCGTGTTGATTTTGACCTTTTCCCACTGAATTCTGGTAATTGTTCCCTAACCTTTACAGGAACGGGATTTGGGAAACCTTGGATACCATTAAAATTCAATGGCTTATACCTTTCCATAAAGAAATCTTTTACACATTTATATTTTACATTTCATATGGAAGCATAGGCACATAATACATATTTTCATCCATTTCCCTATTTCTTTTCCTTTTGTTGTAAATCTTAAACTATTACATTACATGGCTCAAAACATACTCCATCTAATCTCACACAAACTATGAAAACTGAATCACAAGAGTATATAAAATAATCCCTTCCTTAGTGCTTCTTTCACTTTTTAGGGAACATTTTTTCACACATAATTTTCATGAAAATCATAATATCTGAAAATGTTGAAGCTGTTGCTGCCTTCTTTAACCTGGGACTTGCAAAATCACCTTCAATCCTTTAAATATTTAACGTTGAGCTTTGATAGAGTCGCCACCTCCTTGTAGAGGACAAATACTCAAACAACTGGAATTCCTTCACTGGTCAGATTTGTTTCAACACAGTACCGCAACACTCCCTTATCATCAAAATGGCATTATATAGATTGCGTCCTTAACTTGTCGAGGTACTTCATCATAAAAGCTCAAGTATGTTTCTTCTTTTCTACAAATTCCTTGGTTCTTTCCACAGATGCACACTAGTGCATAGATCTCAAAAGTCTCAGAGTCGCCACTCACAACTTGTGAGGTATTACAAATAATCTTGAAAAACGAACAGATTTGGATGAAACTCTTTACAAAAGATGAACTGTAGTAGATTCTCCACCAACATTTATGAGAATTGACTCAAACCAACAAGGAACGGGTCAATAAACTCTTCACTCTATGGGCAAGATTTTAGTCATGTGATGAGGGAGCAATGCTCAACCATCAAATCACATAAAACCCAGACAACTTTATGCAACATCCCCAGCAGAGTCGCCATTTTTGTTGGTTCCCAAAAATGAACAAGTTTACACTGCCACAAGACAAAAACCAAATTGATTCCTCCAAATATCTATGGAAAGCCACCTCCAACTATCAATATCCATCAAGCTTGGACCAACTTTAACAAGGATACAAGATCCTTCTACACTTCAAGCTCTGCAGAACCTGGGAGGGTGATCCCTTTAGTAAACTTCCTGCTCTCTACAACGATACTCAGGAATTTACTGAAAACAAAGCAAATTATCTCATAAAAGGACTCAACAGAAAGGGAAAATGCTCAAGGATGGAAAATCCTTCAATGAACCTCGACCTCGGGCTAGAGCATGAGATGGGTGGGATAACTTTTAGAAAATACATAAAACTCAATGAGATATTCTGAGATTTTAAAATATTTGTAGAGATTCATCAGTAGAAAGTAAAACAAGGCTGATAAATAAATCCGGTTACAAGCATCAAGATTAGTGCTTTAATCCATTGGACACCTGAAAGATATAAAACATAAACTTGAAAATGCGACATGATTTGATCTGATAACATAAAATCTAAGATGATACTGCTTTACAATATATCTCATTTGTGACTCCAACCTAAAACTACTTATCTAGAATCCTTGCACAAACTCTATCATTCTGCAACTCTATTTTAGCAATTTAATTGACCCCTTGGGCCGAAACATAAATAGAAAGCTACATAAATCATAACAATGCACTAAATGAAATAAACCCTTGATTTATTTCCTTTAAAATTTGATAGAATCATGCAATGGAGAAAAAAGACTCAGAATTCTATTTTATTTAAACAAAATGTTATCTCTATCACAAGATAAAAATTTACATATAACTCCTTCAAGAATCTGTGCAAAACTTGACACAAAAATATTTCTTTATTTGCTTTGTAAAAAGCTTTACAACTTGTTAGCTTCACCTAGACTCACAACCAAAAACGGACTAGGAAAAACCCCAAGGAACAAAGAAAAATTGAACCTACAAAGCATTCCCCAAAAATTTGAACCCTTCTTCTGTATTTGCGAACCCACCAAGTCCCGACTAATCAACACCATATCATCTTTCAACCAGACTCTGTCAGTGGCCCCACTGTAAGTCTTCCTGGTCAACCCAGGACACATGGCATGATCTCATGATGTCGCGGTCTGTAACTTCCTTGCAACTTCCATCGCGGGGATATGGTTGTCATCAAATCTGTTTACGCTTTACTATTTTGCACAATGCCCGTTAACTCCTCCAGAATTAAAAATCGAGCACCTTTTACCTCAGGACATAAGATCACCGTTTATTTTGAACACGTGCAAATTGATAAGACTATTAGTGAACTGGTTTTTACCACCTGAGAACCGGTAACACAATGCCTCAACCGATTACATTGCCATCTTGTCATTTTCCATTGAAAACACATGGCTTCATCTCGTGATGTCGCGGTCTTTATCATCCTTGCACTTTTGACCATGGGGAAGCGTGCACCATCAAATTCATCATGTCTTTAGCAACCGACCGAAATACTTAGGACTTTTGGACTTAGGAAAATTATATTTCATAAACCAATTGACCACCACTTAATACTTAAGGAATAAAATGGCCCCGCCCATGGTAAACAACCCTTGGCTTTAAGTGGGAAAAAGGTAATCACGCAATATATCATTGCTAGGGTTTTCTTCACAAAACATAAAAAACTTTGATAAACCCTAGACCTTGGACCTTGACAGAGAATTTAAAATAAAACCAGAAAATCAAAATTTGAGCTTAAAATTGAAAATTTCATGCAAACAGTTTTCAGAGCTATCATGTTCAAATCTCTTTTTGGAGTATAGTTGAGCCTATTTTATGGTTCCTAATGTTATATAATGTCTTTTTGAGATCTTAGTTTGCATTCTTAGGCTAGGATCTCATTTCCATACATATAAGTAATCTAATAATCAAAACAAAACAAAAAATCATTTTTTTATTATGTTGTAATCCTTTATATAAGGTAACTATTAACATCTAAAACTATATTTAGAGGCCTTCCTTAATCAAATTTAGAATCCATTCCTAGGTTTATGGGGAGAGGATCTATGGAAAAATGACAAGCATTGTTTAGGGTTGTTTGCTTGTTGATATTGGATGTTGTTGACATTTTATTCTTTTATTTATGGGTTTGAGGTCCCTTTGTTTGGTTTCATTATAGTTTGGCTATAGTTTCATTATGTAAGGGTTTTGAGGCCCCTTGAAATTCTACTTTACTCCTTTAACCTAATATATTTTAAAATGTTTTAAAAGGTAAAGGCAATTTTTATATCATTTTCAAGTGAGACACCAATTTGATGTATTGGACCTTCTTAATGGATGCCACAAGGAGATTCATTTATCATAGACTTTGCCATAATTAAAAGAATTGCCAATACTAATCTATATTTAATGAGTCCTAATGCAGGCACAAAGACTTGGGACATCAATACCCAACAAGTCTAGTCAAACATTTTGAGTATACTAGACTCATTGAACCAAACAAATACTATCATTGAGACTCAATTAATATGTGAAATCTTTTTTAAAAAAACTCATAACTAAAAGCATGAAAGTTAAATTTTTTTCAAAGGGTTTTAGAGGGCCCTTGGAGATTGGTTAAAGAATATAAAATTATGAAACCTAACCACAACCTATATCACAATAGGAAGTATGATAGGAGAACTAACCCTAGACCTCATGAAGAGCAATGCACCTAAACCATATCATGGTCAACTACCTTACAACCTTGCTCTAGTTTTAAAAAAACAAAACAATAAAAAATATATTGGGTCATGTTAAAAAATAAGAAAAATAACTTTTTTATTCTTTTGACTTTTTTCCAAGTAAATGAATCACACGCATCCTTTCAATTTGTGAGTTTGATCCCTTTCCTAAGTAACAATATTATCAAAGTAGCACAATTACAACTTGATTGGGATGTACAAACACAAGACTCCCCATAGAGCTAGTGATGCTAAGCTCGATGATACACTTCTTTCTACCATAGTTCATGACTCCATAATGTGAATTATTTTTTATGTCGTGCATATCATAATCCATGATATATGTACACCTACACATGTGTGCTGGAAATGTGGGATCAACCTGCATTGCAAGGGAAACAACTCAAACACATACATGGAACATTGCATTAGAAGTTAGAAATCAATAAAACAAGTTAAATGAAACTAAACTCTTTAAAATTATTTCATGCTCCTCTATCTCTAAATATCCTCGAGATTCAAGGTAACCCTCACTTGGAAGAGAACTTGATCTCTTGGATGACAACCTACAGAACGAGATTTAGAGGATTTTAGGATCAAAATGAATGAAACTATGATTCTAATGAATGATTTAGATATAAAACTTGATGGTGATATGGTTCAAGATATTGATATAAAGCTAACACTAACATGAAAATGGTATTAAAATGACATTAAACTAACATATAGATGAATCTAACATGATATTACTAACATGGTGAAATCTATGCTAAGATGATCTAAAATGCTATTATCAAAGAGAGGCTAACAATGCTTGATCCTCCTGATACTTTTTGGGGAGCTCTTGTGGATAAATTTCATAAGAAGTTAGTTGGTTGGAAAGGATCTCTTCTCAACCAAGCTGGTAAAGTTTAGATTTTGAAATCTACTCTTTAGAGTATTCCTCTTTCTGCCTTCAGCCTTTTCACAATTCCCGCCAAGTTTGTGGAGGCTATTGAAAAAATTCAAAGAACTTTTATGTGGATAGGGGTTGAGGAGAAGAAGAGAATAAACTTGATTGCTTGGGATAAGGTTTGTAAACCCATAAGAAAGGGAGGTCTTGGCCTTAGAAGAATAAGAGACATGAATGATTTTCTTATGGCTAAGAAGATTTGGAGAGGTTATAATACCCAAGGAGAATGGAAATTGATATGGGACAACAAGTATAAAAGACAATTTCCTACACTTCTAAGCTTCCTCAATGCGGAAGAAATCCCAATAGGCTCTAATATCTGGAAAAATGTTTCAAGAACAAGAGATATTATTGCTAAAGGTGTGAAATGGAAGATGGGGAAAGGTAACCTCATTAAATTTTGGGAAGATTCCTAGTTGATTGACTCCCCGTTGAGTGAAAGTCCTAACTGGGGTAAATTTCAGAATCAATGCAAGGAAAAATATGGCTTTATGGTGGGTGACTACTGGAATGATGGACAATGGAAGGAATTATCCCAAGTTGATCACTCCCTTGGTAGTATGAACAAAATTATGAACTCCATGGTGGTGGTGGATGATGAAGATCAACTAATCTGGAAACTTACTTCAAATGGTAAATTTTCTATGGCCTCTCTTTATAATCAGCAATTTTCTAAAATGGAGAGTCCTTGCTGGGCTAAGGCTTGGGTGAAAGGCCTAATTCCAAAAATTAATATCTTTTTTTGGACTGCACTCCAAGATAAAATTCTAACTATTGATAACCTTAGAAAAGAGGTATTTGTATGCCTAGTGTGTGTTTTCTTTGTATGCAAAATGAGGAGACTACTAGCCAATTGTTCTTTGATTGTCCCTTCTCTGCTGATATCTAGGGAAGATGTCTGGATCACTTCAATATCAGTTGGAATTTCCCGGATTCTATCCAAGAGGTTTTTAATTCTTGGCATCATCCCTCAAGGAATAAGTCTATAGTTGTGTTATGGAAAATGGCTTTACCTCATGTCTGCTAGGGAATATGGAAAGAGAGAAATGAAAGAGTGTTTAGAGCGAAGGTTTCTAAGGCCTAAATTGTTTTTGAGAAAATAAAATGTAATATTATGGAAAATATTAATATCATAGGTGGAATTGCTAATCCCCAAGATAAGGATGATCATATAATCTTCAAAAACTAGAGATTAAAGGGAAGAGATATATTTTAGATAAATCCTAGAGAAGGTGTGAAATGGGAATTTCCTCCCCACGATTGGATGAAAATCAACTTTGATGGTACTTCAAAGGGTAACCCTTGTAATGCGGGATGTGGTGTGGTTTTAAGGGATGAATGTGGAAAATGCAAAATAATTAAATGTATTCCTATTGGAAATCAAACTAATCATGTTGTTGAGGCTATGGTGGCTTATCATGGGATGGTGCTAGCAAAGGAAGCCAAGTGTACCAGAGTTTGGTGTGAAGGTGACTCGTTGAATATCATAAACTGTTTGAATAAGGTGTTCCCGCCTTCTTGGTCAATAAACAATGCAATTAAAGCAGCGAAGTTAATTACCAAAACCTTTGATATGTGTGTTTTTACACATGTGTACAGGGAAGATAATTCGTGTGCTGACTGGGCAGCCAACCTGGCCTGTTGAACTAAGGAAATCATTACTATTTATGGAGAGAGTGATCTTGCATGTGAGGTGAAATCCTTGTTCGATCTAGACCGTATCCAGATGAGGCAACATGGTGTCATCAATCATAATTCCTAAATGCTTCTCCCACTTATTTCGATGAAGGCCCTCAGTGGCAGTGATGAGCATCTATTTAAGTCTCTTATCATATTAACTAGGCATGGATTCAAGGTTGTTTTTCAAAGCAAAAAAAGAAACTAGAGAAGAAAAATCAAAGCATAGATTAGTAATTTTAGAGATTGTGAAGGAAAAATGGGAGGGAACAAAAAAAGGTTTGAACCAACCTCATGTTCGGATTGGAAGAAGAACAGAGAGGTTTGGGAGATTCTACATGAGGGGGGCTTAAGTGTGTTCATGGAGAGGCTTAGTGGTAAAGATCCAGCTGTCACTAAGCACTTTATAAAGAATTGGAAGAGTGGCAAAGTGTTGGTGGGCACCCAGATGATGACAATAGATGAGGATATTATTGCAGAAGCCATGGGGATGGTGACAGAGGGCATTAAGTTATATAGAGATCATAGCATCTCTAATAAGGCAGCAGACAAATTTCCTATCACGGATGGTGAGAAGAAGAAAATGGTGAAGGTTGATAATTCCTATCACTCCCCAAAACACATCTATAGACCATGGAGGCTCATTTTGTTTGCTACAATTACCTACATTATGTGGATGGGAGATTTACGAGAGCTTACGAGCACCATTTTGTTTTGCTCAACTATTTTTTGCCATGGTGAAAAGGTAAGCTTGCCTTGTTATCTTGCTTGTTCCATTGATCACACTATTAAAGATATGCAGAAATACCCTAAGTGTGACCATGCTCTTCATCAGGGTCTTATGGTTTTAGTGTATAAATTGCTGAAAGAGAAATGCATTGATAAACCAATTAGAGGAAAAAATGTCAGGGATGAGGAAACGGAGAGTGAGGATAGTGGTATCAACTTTGACTCAAAAACTGAAGGTGAGTCAGAGGAGCTAAGCAAAAAGGGGAGGAATGAGGGGAAGAGAAAGAGGATATTGATTGATTCTGATATCTCAGATTTCGATGAAGAGTCCTTCGATGGAAAATTCATCAAAAGTAGGAAAGGTAAAAGGACCGGAAAATAGACCCAGAGGAAGAAGAACAACAACAAGGGAGTTAACAAAGATATAAATCAAATTTTGATTGCTTTTGATAATGAGGCAGAGGAGGGAAAAAATGACAATGTGTAGGGCAAGGAGGGGGATGAAATCCCAGTTGTGAGTAGTAATGAGGAGTTGAATACTCAAGTTCTGCAGAAAGATGACCAAGAGGATAATAGGGGAAAACCCAATGATTGTCTTGGGGATAATGAGAGTATTAAGGGATATTGTGATATAGTTAGCAGAATGGTGAAAGACATCGACAGTTTGAAGAATGAAATGAATGTTATCAAAAAAACCATGATAGGCAACAAACCCCTTTCTGAAAACATTAAAGAATTGGCGGTGGCAATCAATAATGCAGAAGCCATTGAAAACATGGTTAGTAAAATTCTTTAAACTGAAAAGAAGGTCAAGGAAATGGAACAAAATAGAGAGGCGAATGGGCTGAAAATTACCATGAATAATCTGGGCAAAAGAGTCGACAAGATGGAACAAATTGTGAAGAAGATTGCAGAACAGAATTTCCAGATTCTCAAAGCCTCTATGGACAACATGAACATTCTAATTAATAGATTTGATAACATCAAAGATAAATAGGGCAACAAGGACCAGTTGGATAAGAGGACTAGAGCCAACACCAGGAACCAGGGTGACATCAAGGGACAAGAGATGGATGATTTGAAGAACTCTGCGAACAACATGATGCAGATGGTGGTTCATGTTGAAGACATTATAAAAAATATCTAGTTGTCTCAGTCTCTGTCTCTGTCTTTGTGTTGTCCTTTTTCTTTCTTTTTGTTGTCTTTATGTAGATCTATGTGCTTTGTGTTTTGTGATCCCATTTTGGATTGGAGAGGGATCAGTTTTTTTTTGATGGAGTGATCAGGCTCGGTTCTGTTAAGTTCAAATGCTTTCTCTTCTTCCTGATATGTAAAAGGTTTGGGTTCCGTTCAAAAACCTATTTTTACTTAATCAAAACAATGCTTGATGAAATGAGACTATAAATTAGATGCACAAAAGACTTGATATGAGAATGAAGAATGAGAGCTCTATTTATAGGGAAAATCGGGCAATGAAGGGTTGAGATTGAATAATCTCAAGAAGGGATAGGATTGAAATTTATTAATCCATGTGAGGGATTCAATCCAATCCCAAGTTGACAAGTGTCATCTTGAGAGGGCTTGAGAGGATATGTAAGAGGCATTAAATTCCTGAGGAGACATGGTGGTTACCTTAGGAGGTAAGGTTGTGGTTAGGTAAGTTAATAACCAGTGGATAAAGCCTTTACCCAAAGGATAAACTCTTGTGCAAGGGTTAATAGGATAACCAGGGTCAAAGCCATGAGTGCTTGATGAGACCCTTGGGTTAGATGAGGGTTAAGTTAGACGGTTGAGTTAACCATTAATGGTTTGGAAGACTTTGGGGACAAATTTGTAAGAGTCCTTCCAAATTTGGGGGAACTCAACAAGTTAGCTTGTTGAAGAAAATAAAGCCTTAAATGCATTTAGAAGACTTTCTTCCAAATTTGACAAGTGACCTCCTCAAATTTAGGGAAAGGACATGATTAGGAGTTGATTAGGCTAATTAAGATGGCTTAGAAGAATCTAGAAGGCTCTAGAAGATGTTTAGGAGGAAAGTGGGAGGTTTAGGAAAATGCAAGTGGGTGATGGAAAATAGGTAATTTTGGTAAATTAAAATGTTTTGATTTAGCCAAAATAGGGGATGCAACTTGCATTTGTAGGATTTTGCAAGTGGGGGGATATTTAAATAAATTTAAATTTATTTAAATGCAAAAGGGGTTTTAATTATATGTAGAATTAATTAAAATGGCTAGAGGAGAGATTTTAATTAAATATGAATTTAATTAAAATGTCTAGAGGGGAGATTTAATTAAAATGGCTAGAGGGGGGATATAATTAACTGTAAATTTAATTAAAATGGTTTAGATAGAAGAAGGGAAATATTGATCAAATCTTTAATTTGATTAATAGGATAATTAGAAGAATAGGGATATTAATTATATCTCAATTTAATTAATTTGAAGAAATAGGGATAATTAAATGACTAAAATTCACTTAATTTGTTGTGCAACTTTTAGGTGTCTACATTTTGCCCCTCTTTGAGTTAATGTGTGCCCACATGTTGATTCAAAGAAAAATGCTCGATTTGTCATTAAAAAAAGTTAATATGATGTTGCCAAAGTCGTCGATTTGATTCCCTGGATATGAAAATTGATTTCGATATAATATGTTGATATGAAACTAATGTCGATATGAGGCTGATGATGAAGCCGATATAGAAATGTTGATATGATAATGATGATATGCCCCCTCGGGCGATAAATTGAGAAAAATTATGTTGTTTTGAGGGGGCAGCACAAAGTACGACGATGTTTAGAATTTTGTGCGATTGTAGAAATTTGTGCAATTGTGGGATTTTTTTTTAAAAAATTGATTTTTTTTTTTTAAATTGATTTGTTTGGACTTTTTAAAATTTATCGCCCAATGGATTTATTAAAAATGATATTGAAAAATGGGGTGAAGACTATGTGGGGATAGCATGTACATGCCCCACACGTACACCGAGGCATTACAACCACTTGTGTCAGCAAGGGATATATAAGCATCCAAGGGACAATTTCCACCTCATTTGCACACTTGTCTTCAGAGAATTGGAGCTTGGAGAAGAGAGGAGAGACGGAACCCCCTACCACTATCACTATTTTGAGTGAGTTTGCCGATTTGAGAGGCCAACAGAGTATGGACCACCGGTGAGTTGATGTTCTAACCCGCTTTGTGAATTTAGTTTTTAGGCATTTTTGGTGGATTTTGATTTTTTCGAGCTAATTAGGGTTTTTTCGCATTTTTTACTTTTTTGATTTGTTGTCGCGTATACAATTTTGCATTTAGCGCATACGATGTTTCTTTTAGCACTTTTGAAATTTTTCGTAGCGCATTTGATTTTTATTGTTGTGCATAGGATTTTTTAGATAGTGCATTTGATTTGTAGAATAGAACATATGATGTTGATTTTAGTGCATTCGTGAAACACGTAGCACATTTGAATGTTTTTATAGTGCATATGATGATTTTGATTGCGCATATGATGGATTAAATAACACATATAAAATTATGCATTTTATGACTATTATCGCGCATATGAAATGAGGAAATATTTAATTTTTGGAAAAGTTTTGACATGTGTAATTTTGATTTTTGGATTCGTTGTGAAGTTTTACACCTTGTCAAAGTGTCAGTTTGGATCAAATGTGTTGATTTTGGTCTATAATTGATGTTTTGTCATTATGAGTTTGTTGTGTCAGTTCGAATGTTGGTTTGGATCAAGTTTGGCCAAAGTCAATATGGTTCAAAGTCGATATGAGTTTGGTTTTGATAATGGTCAATGTTCAATATGAGTTTTTTGTTGCTCTTCGTTATGGGTCAATTTGTCGTTATGAGTCAACTTGTCATTATTTGATATGGGTCAAGTTTTTGATATGGATTATTTGGTGTTGGTCGATATGGATCAATTTTTGATATGGGTCAAATTCATTATGGGACTAATATCGTTATGGGTCTTATTTCGATATGAGTAAATTATTTTTTTGATATGGGTATGTTTTTGATATGGGTTGTTTGGTGTTGGTCGATATGGGTCAAAGTCATTATGGGACTGATTTGATTGCTTGATTGATCTACGATATGAGTCTGGATTGATTAAAACTTGTTTGATTGGTTTTTGAGATTGATTTTCGATATGGAACTTGGTCATTAAAATGGTATGTGATTTTTGAAATGAGGCCTGATATGAAGCTTGTTGATTGAATTTCAATATGAGATGTGATTGATTGCTTGATTGATTGAACAGATGTTCATCAATTTTGTGACTTTCATCACTTGATTTGTTGATTTCCTGATTGTTTAGAATAGATGTATCTAATTGGATGATATCCATGTATTGATAGAGGTCCATCAAGGATTTCTCATGCTTTGGGAGAAATTCTCAAAGACTTTGGTGGTGAGAGATCGATTGAGTGTTGATGATTTGGCAGTCATAGAGGCTTGCGGTCTCATCCACTTGTTGCACATGTTACCCTATCGAAAGAATAAGGCACTACTCATTGTGCTAGCTGAGAGATGGCACAACAAGTATAACACCTTCCATTTGCAGATGGGTGGGATCACAATGACACTCGAGGATGTCTATCAGATTCTGCAGATTCCAATCACATGTGAGATTGTTGATTATAATGTGGAGGAGGCCAGTGGAATAAATACTTTGTGGGAGGTGTTTGTCAATCCATATATTGTGGTCTACTCAATGGCATGGCAGGATATGGTAGACAGTTATGCCCCACTCCCTTCAATCTTGGTAGAGTTGATTAGCAGCTTCCTGATTCCAAATAGGAGGTCACATGGTTTATCAATCGGATGGGGCCGAGTGCTCTAATGGATGGTGCAGGTGCGTACATGATACGCATGGGGTATTTGTTTGCTTGCCCATCTATACCATGAGCTTCACTAGGTGGTCTATGATGATGTGGCTAGTATAGCTTTTGGATACACTCTACTGTAGATTTGGGCATAGGAGCACATAGTCGTGACCCGTCCACTTGGTGAGAGGTTCATAATAGCAGGGGCCCTTTTTGTGATGATGTACAACTAGGTCACTTCCTAATCAATGCTCAGGAAGTTAGAGTATTGGAGGTGAGCTCTAGATGATATGGATGTAGTGGTCTGGAGGCCTTATCGAGTGTGTGAGCCATAGCTAGAGGATTCTTTTGAGGTGCCATATTTATTTATGAGAAGATTTATTTTGGGTCGCACTCCATATGTGGTAGAGCAGTTTATTCTTCCTTGGGTTTACCGATAGTTTGGTCATGTGCAACCTATACCACAGGGGATGACTATGTACGCATGAGTACACAAGGAGAGGATAGATTGGGGGCCCACATTGGATTTTTGTACAACTTGGGTTGAGTTCTATTCTTTGCCTTTTATGTATGGAGCATGTTTGAGGACATAGAGGATTCAAGAATGACTATAGAGTATATGCAGTACTTTTTGACACATGGGTTCCCTCAATTGATAGGGCCAAGAGAGTCAATTCCCACATTGGAGAATGTCAATGACAATGGTCAGGATGGAGGGGGAGGTCATTGAATTGGGAGGAGGGTTGGTAGAGGGAGGAGGGGTGGTAGGATTTCTAGAGGTAGTGCGATTGAACATGGCTGAGGAGGAGGTGGTGATGGGGGAGGAGGAGGAGATGAGGGGCATGGTGGATGGGGAGTAAGGGATAGACGAGGAGGATGGAGGATGAATTGGGTTGGGCAGGGAGGGTCGGTGTAGGAGAAGGATGTTGTTGTATTGGAGATCGAGGAGGGGTCAGTTAGTGACAGATTTGAGGAGGAGAGTGATGATTCTTCTAATGAAGAGACCGAGTCTAAGGAGGTTGGTGGAGTGGTGGGTTTGATGGGATTGGTGGGAGTAGCAGTGGAGGAGGAATCAGAGGAGTAGGATGTGCAGCCACTAGCCCAACAGAGGAGGATTGATATGCTCCCTCTTGCCCTTGACAGGTTGGCATTCAAGACCCATAACCATTGAAGCCACAAGGGGGTACAAATTAGAGTGCCTCCTCATCAGCATCAGGCACATATAGCAGCATTACAGGCCTTGTTGCATAGGGTATAGGGTCAACTTACATAGGCCTAGCCATAGGTTGTATAGCTACAAAGACAAGTGGTGATAATGTCACTAGAGAGAGATACAGCTTGAGTTGAGAGAGACACAACACAATAGGGTTTACAGGTTGCTTAAGCACAGATTGCTCAGCTCATAGCTGAGCGAGATACAAAGAGGGAGAGTCAAGGCTAGGATAATGAGATGGTGTAGACTCTGCAGCAAAATCCACATAGGGAGTTATAGGAGAGACCATCCAAACTCTTGTGTATTAGACTAAGAGGGCCACCTACTATAGGGATTTATACTTTGTGGCAATGTTGGCAACTCAATGGGCTCTTAGCTATGCAGATATTTCTCAGCGAGGTGGATCTCAGAGATAGAGGGGTAGCGAGGGGTCATGGGACCTCAGAGAGATGCTCCTAGAAGTAGCACAGGTGCAGGTAGCTCGAGCTCTCGACTGATAGGTGTTGGAGGTGGCCAGGCTAATCATGCCCCATGATTATGATCACATGTTTTGTATTTGTACCTTGATGTGCTTTATTGATACACACATTATAGTATTTTGATGACCTCTCGCCATGATACTTGTTGCTCATTTATCCCATTGATATGGTATTTTGTGGATGGTTTATTGATATGATACTTTGATGATCTCATGGATATGAAGCTTATTGATGTTCAACGATTTCCTTGATACTGATATTATTTGATGTGATGAACATTATTATTGGTATGCATCCAGGGAATTTGGACATTGGATTGCTTCACTGACAATTGGTTTTGACTTGTATCATTGTTTTTCCTTTGGATCAGCATGTGGTCACACATATGCATGATGATATGTTATGGATGCAGCTACTTTGATTTTGATGAGCTATATGATATGCTTTTTATCTATATGACTGTTGTAAATGATGGTGCAAACGATGTAATGTGTATGTTTTTTTTATTTTTGTGATCTTTATGCTTATATGATGATGATAACGTATGTCTAATGTACTATATGTTTAGAAGGTGATATGCAAATGATGGTTAGATTTTATTATTGTAGATGCTTATGATTTGTGCAAATGGTTCTAACATATTTTTGTGATTTACGTGTTGTGGATAATGCGATCTAAAATGCTACATGTTCTCGATATGATATGCTCATGTATGGGATGCATTGTGATTATGATACGATTTTGAATTGTGAAGTGAGATATATCTTGGAAATGATATGAAATGATAATGTGAGATGTATTTTGAAAATGAGATGTATGATATGAAATGATAATGTGAGATGTATCTTGAAAATGAGATGTATGATATGAAATGATAATATGACATGTATCTTGAAAATGAGATGTATGATATGAAATGATAATGTCAATTAATGCAACGAATTTAACTGAATATAATTATATGCAAGATATTAGCATGGTCTAAATCATAATGATAATGCAAACTTAATATGATAATGATAATGTACTTAATGATCATATGAAACTTAATGCAAGGCTAAAATGATAATGATATGCAATCTAAGGAAATAAAATGATATGCATTTAATGAAAAACTACAATGATTGGCAACCCTAAAGATAATGACAATGAAATGGTACTAATGAAAGATTAACATGTTATGACTCTAATGGACATGAAATGATATTCAACCTAATGAAAGAGTAATATGATAATGAAATGATACTAATTTGCATTCTTGTTCCCATAAGTTGTTATTTGTTTTGATCAAAGTGCCAGTGCTTCCTTTTTTTGTCATCATCAGGCCTTGATGTGTTGAAAGGTGATACAAGCATTATGGTATAATTGAGCCATAATGACCTGAGTATAACTTACATGGATTTTGATATTGCAAGATATCACAAACATCGAGGTATAATTGAACCAAGATGACCTGAGTGTTGCTTGCGTAAAAAAAGATAAGAGTTAACCTTTGTCCTATAGAAATCTGAAATGTCTTCAATGATATGTTACTTGATCAGGTAGTAAGACAAATTTGTATAGTAGAAGACTTCACTCCCAAATAGTAGACAAAGAAAACATCACATTCCTTCCTTGCTTCTCTAGTCGTAAGACATCCTAGAGTTACTTAGGAGATATGATAAGCAAAAGATCAACAACCATATGTAAGCATGCATGCTATCTGAAAAGTATTCTTGTCAAAATAAAACATCTTGCAAATAGATCCTTTTTGCTTAGCTCAAATTAGTTCAATCCTTGATGTTCAGCCTCTTTCTTTATTGTGGTCACTATTGGTTGTCTTTATCTTTGTTGTTTTGCTACATGTTTGGTCTGATGCCTAAAAAAAAACCCTTAAGGTCAAATGCCCCTAGTGAGGTCAGAATTTTGCCCCATGCTATTGATATTACATCGATATGGATATGTGCACTGATCACCAAGCCATGGCGGGATATGAGTCGGATAACTGATTCAGATGATCAAGGATAGTGACCACATTAAGTATGTCCCGGATAATGATGTGTGTGCAAGTGTGTTGTGATGGCTATTGGTTTAGATCAAATGGATAAAAGATATGATGTGAATATTGATAGATAGAGGAGTTGCTCTCTCACAAATAGCGGTTGTTGCCAAGTTTTCACCACTTGTTTTTATTGTACTTTTTGATTTGTTTTCTATTTTTTTGTATTTTTCTAATTTTTTATTTTTTTTGTGTCACAAGTTGCTTGTTTGCCAGGTTTTCACCCTAGTGATGATTTTTTGATACTTTTTTCCTTTTTTGTTTGATTCATGCATTGGACGACTCAAGTGCAGAACTTCTTCAGATCGATATTGTTGGTTGGTTCGTCGAGCACATCCTCTTATGAATTTGACAACTAATATGCTCCTGATCCGTAGGTTGATATGATGACAAAGGGTCCCAACCAATTAGGTTCAAATTTCCCCTTCTTTTCTCGATCTTGCTAATTTTTGGGATTTTCCTTTAGGACCAAATCACCAATTTTAAAAACTCTTGGGATGACCTTGTGATTATAGCTTCTACACATTCTTTGTTGATATGCTTTGAGATGATCAAAGGCATGTTGGCGACGTTCATCAAGTAACTCTAGCTCTTGTAACCTATTGACTCGATATTCCTCATCTGGAATGAGGCCTTTCAAGGATACCTAGAGTGACGGAGTCTCTACCTCAGTAGGTAAGATAGATTTTGATCCATACACCAATGAGTATGGTGTAGCTCCTGTAGGTGTGTAGATACTTGTTTTGTAGGCCCAAAGTGCAGAGTTGAGCTGGACATGCCAGTCTAAATACCAGCATCATTCACGGTCTTCTTGAAGATTTTCAGAATTTTTTTGTTTGAGGCCTCTACTTGACCATTCCCTTGTGGATAATAAGGTGTCGAAAACCGATGTTGGATATGCAATCACTCACAAAGCTCTTTGATGTCTTGATTTTTAAAAGGTCCTCCATTATCTGTGATAATGGAGCTAGGGATGTCGTATCGATAGATGAGGTAATTCAAGATGAAGGATGAGATCTACTTTCCAGTCACTGTAGTTAATGAAAATTCTTCAATCCATTTGGTGAAGTACTCGGTGGTCATGATGATGAAAGGCTATGATATGGTGAATGGTTGCAGCTCCTGCGTAGGTGCATGTATAAGGTTGCCATGAATTTGTTACTTAGGATATTTCCTAGCAAATTGATAAGACTCTCACTCCATTTTGGGCTAGTAATATCCCATCTTAGGAGTTTCTTAGCAAGAGTAGGACCACTTGAATGCATATGATAAATACCTTCATGAAGCTCATTTAAGGCAAAGTCAGATTTGTTACGATCGAGGCATTGATGAAGAGTACCATCAAGACCTCAGTGATAAAGTGTGTCAGCAATTAAGGTATAACAGGTTGCTTGTTGGATAAAGATTCACTTTTGGTTGTGAGATAGGTCAGGTGGGAGGGTATTTTCTTTGAGAGAGGCATAGATTTTCTCATATAGAGGGGAATCAAAACCAGTCAGGGCATAGATAACTTGGGATACTGAATTGTTATAGGTTGGGGATAATAATTGCTCCACTAGGAATTCATAATGACTTTGTTTATCTGAAATTTGTAGGAGTGAGGTGATAGTGTCCATTTCATCAGTAGCTCTGTTGTCCAGCCTGGGAGTCTATTCAAAGGTGATGTCCACAAAATATTTCTTAAAATCATCCACCATTCACTTGTAGGGCATCAACTTGTCATCCTTTGTTTGATAATCATCATTGACTTGATTGGTGACTAATTGAGAGTCTCCATAGACTTTCAATTATATGATTCTCCATTCCACAACTATTTTGATACCACTGACCAGGGCTTCATACTTGGCAGTGTCATTGGTGCAGGAGAACATCAATCTGTAGGATCTTGGAATCGTGTGTCCCTCCAGAGTGATGAACAGGATGCTAGCACCTGATCCATGTTGGGTATAAGATCCATCAAAGTATAGGGTCCATTTCTTGGGTGTGATAGTGAACACATCTATATCTAGAAATTCCACTTGTAGTGGGTTTTTGTCGGGTAAAGGTGCTTCTGCCAGTTGATCTGCAATTAGTTGCCCTTTGATGGCCCACCATTCTGTGTATTGAATATTAAACTCATTTAAGATCATAACCCATTTAGCTAACCTCCCTGTGAGAGCGGCTTTGCTAAGTAGATATTTTAGTGCATCAATCTTTGCTACTAGCTTGATTGTATGGGATAACATGTAGTGGCAAAACTTTTAAGAGGTAAACACTACTGCCGAACAATATTTTTCAATGAATGTATGGTTGATTTCATATCCATTCAAAGTCCTACCGATGTAGTAGATAGTCCTTTATTTGCCCATTGGATCTTCTTGTGCTAGTAGTTCCTCCAATGACACTTCAGTTGCCAATATATAGAGGATGGGTGGCTTTCCTGTTATTGGTGGTACCAAAACCGGTGGATTCATCAGAAATTATTTGAGCTAGTAGAATGATTATGCACATTTGCCTTCCCATCTGAAGGCACATTCTTATGAAGCAGATGATTGAATGGGAGACATTTATCAGCTAACTAAGCAATGAATCATCGGATAGATTGTAGTCGTCCCTATAGAGATCTCAATTAGTTGATATTTTCAGGAGGTGGCATCTCCATAATAGCTTGAACCTTTGCTGGAACTACCTTGATTCCCTTTTCTGAGATAATGTATCCCAAAAAAATTTTGGATGTTACCCCGAAAACACACTTTTTAGGATTCAATCTGATGTTGAATTGTTTCAGTCTTGGAAAGATTTTATTCAGGATGTCTAGGTGTTATGTTCTTGTGAATGATTTAGTGAGAAAATCATCTAAATAATCTTCCATAAAAGTCTGCATCATGTCGGGGAAGATTGTTGTCATGGCCCTCTGATAAGTTGCACCAACATTTTTCAAGATAAAAGGCATGACGTTCCAATAGTATGTACCCCACAGACATGTGAATGCAGTTTTATCTTGATCTTCAGGAGCTATCTTGATTCGGTTGTAGCTAGAAAACCCATCCATCAGGGATAACATAGCATGTCATGTTGTTAGATCAACAATGGTGTCGATTCTTGGCAAAGTAAAATCATCCTTCAAACAAGATTTGTTGACATCTCTGAAGTTTGTACAGATTCTGATGATTTTATCTGGTTTAGAAACTGCCATAATGTTAGAAATCCATTCCACATAATCAATGGGTCAGATGAATCCTACATCTAATAACTTCTTTATCTTTGCTTTTACCAAAATGGCCACATGCAGGTTCATCTTTCTTAATTTTTGTTTGACAAGTTTATCTCTAGGAGCAATGGACAAGCGATGCATGATGATATTTGAATCTGCCCCTGACATGTCTACATAAGACCAAGAAAAAATGATTTGCTTCTCCTTGAACAATTTGACAAAGTCTGGTTTTTCCTTTTCTATTAGTGATTATGCCAAATGTATGGTTTTGACTATTGCTTTAGTGCCAATATTTATTGATTGAGTGGGCTCAATTAATATTGGTGACCTCTCCTAGTAATGTTCAAGAAGAGTGTCAAGTCTCCCATCTTCAGGTGCCTCAAATATGTTTTCACCATTATATGTGTCCTTTGTTTTTACCTTTTTGTGATCTATTACTGCCATTAAATGGTTTTCACCATTAGATCAATTTTCAATTTTGTTCTTTTTGCAACTGAGAGACTTGGCACTCCCCTAATTGCAGATATCATTATGTGGTTCGCTAGTGGAGCATGTTTCTGGGTTAACAGAGCAAAGGTATTGAACAATGGCCTCATCATTTTGGACTATTGGTATATAATGTTTAGGTTCTTCCCAATCTATGAGGTCAGGATAGATGAGAGGTAGGGAGTCATTTGGCGGGTCAAGATCACCTATTGTGAGGGTCTTGATAGAGATATTGTCATCGTTGTCAATAGCAGGTGTGAGGTTTATAGCAATCTCAAGGTTTTTGATTGTACTGTCGTTGATATTGCCTCTTTCATATTGAAGTTGTTCATTCTCACTAGCCTCATAGATATGTTGTGGTCTGAATTAAGACGATCTAGAGCTCGAGCCTTGTCCCTCATAAGGAATGGGTGTGTATGCATGGATTATATCCACCTTAATATCCTCAGTAATATCAGAACAAGTGTCCTACTCATACTCATTGGAATCAGTTTTAGAATCACTGTCCCAAGTTACTTCACTGAATTTGACAGAGATGTCGTATGGTGAGAAAAGATCACTGATAATTGATACAAGTTGGGTGACTTGTGCTACTCCAGGATCAGTGCTTGATTTGACTCTTTGGATTTGTTTATACACAGTTTCCCCTCTTTGAGTAGTAATCTCCTTGGGCTGTGACTTGCATTCGATTTGATCAGGTGCTTGTACATGATATACTTTTTTATAAGAAGCTTCCTCCCTTTGGATAGCTAGTTATTCTTGTTGCTTCTCATTTTCTTCATGCTCTTGGTCTTTTCTTATCTTTGTAGCTACTTGATGTAGTGCTTCTTTCCATGAGTCTTTGTTATATTTTATCTTTTTTTTTTGTTCAGGTTTTTGATGGTGATCTCTCTTTTGTATAGGTGGAACATGCTGGTCGTACCCAAGTCCTATTTTATCTTTTGCAAATTGTCAATGGGGTTGTATGGGTTCTATGATACCTTCTTGATGCTTTCTTATAGGACATCTTCCTTTGTATCCCATGTGTTTCATGATTCTGAACTCATTTCCATATTGTTTTGTTGGAATGACCACTTCTAGGGTAGCAACTCTGATTTCTTCCTCATCCTTGTATATCCAACTAAGGATGTCGTTGTCTTTTGATTGTTCAGCTAGTGTGCCCATTTGGATAAATTTACCATCAATATTTTTGATAGGTTGTGTTTCTTAATATTTTGATGTGGAAGGTTGTTCGTGAGATTTTGACGAAGTTGGCAACTTAGATAGACACAGGGGTTCAAAAGAGTACTCCCCCATGCCTTGGTCTTTCAAAAGTTGATGGATAATGATTTGAGTTTTTCTTGATCTTTGAATGTTGAGGAAGCTTGGGCCTCCCTATTGTGTGGAACCAGGACATTTTGTGTTTCTCCCATAACATTGCAATATTGAAAAGGGTTACTATCTGCTGATATTAAAATTTCTTGTTTGTTGTAGGGGACTTGAGACATTTATGGTATGTGGAAGGTACCGCTTGCATTTCATGGATCCAAGGATGACCCAAGTGTATGTTATATGTCAAGTCTATGTCCAAGACTTGGCACAATGTGTCTCTTTCCACAAGTCCTACCTAAATGGGTAGTACAACTATTCCTTCGGATGACCTTTCTTCATCATCATAGGCTTTGATGGTGATCTTCTTTTTAGGATCAATATCTTGTTCAGAGAAGCCCAATGTACAGATAAGCTTTAAGGTACATATATTGAGACCAGATCCTCCATCTATTCATACTCATTTTACTTGGTGTTTATAGACTACAACTTCAATATGGAGCGAGTTGTTATGAGGATGACTCAAGGAGACGTTATCATGTTCTAAGAAGGATAAGTTATGTGGTACTATCATATGTGCCACCATGGCTTGGAATAGATTGACATTTAGGTCGTTTGGAACTGTTGTTTTGACAAGAGCTTGCTCTAAGATATCCTTATACTTTGTTGAGATTTTAAGCAACTCGAGTATTGATATTTGAGCGGGTATCATTTGTAGCTGGTTGACCAAGTTATATTGAGTCTTGGGGATAGTTCTTTTTGTTGATGTGTTCCCCTTCAAGACATATTTATGAGCCCTTGTCACATTTACCAACGCATGTCCTTGTTTATCTTTGACATTTATGACATTTATTTGATTGTCATACATTGATATGTGATTTATGGTGTTTTCATAAATGTGATTGGTGCGAGCTCCTTTGTTATTGTTTTACGTTGATGCTCCTCCCTTGTAGTAATTTGGAAGAAGATACCATTGGTTTTATGTCCATCGATTGTTATGTCTCCCTTTTCTATCATATCTTGAACTAGGTTTTTCAACCTCATGCAATCTTTTGTTCTATGCCCCTTATCACAATAATATGAGTCATTCCACCATGGTGCTTTGACTTAGGGTTCAATGTTGCTTATGACTGGCAATGTGATGATCTTGTTTGCCAATAGTTCTCGAAATACAAATTCCAAGGTTTGTCCCAATGATGTATATGTTTTATGATAAGGAGGTGGAGTGTTAGTGTTGCCTCCTTTGTTATTGTTGTTCCCTTGATTATTGTTATTGTTGGCTCAGTAGTTATTCTTTCCTTGGTTGTTATTGTTGTTATCATTTGATGTTGATTCTCCTTGGTTGGTAGTGCGTTAATAATTATTAGTTCCTTGATTGGCACTTCGTTGATCACTATTGGGTGGTGTGTTACCTGATAAAGTCAGCACTAGTTGTTTAGACTTTACATTGTTGGCACCAACTACCCCATCATTAACAACATTTTTGTTTCTAGTCCAAAATTTGGACTTGTCTGAGTTGTTGTTATTATATTGATTGCTATAGGTGTTATTACTTGATGAACTAACACCTTCCTTGGAGAACCTCAAGGTTCCTGTCTTGATGGAGGCTTCCTCTACTTGGATGCCATTTTTGATCAACTTTGTAAAAGTAGGTAGACATTATAGTTTGATTTGATGAGTCATATCACTATTTAAATTGTCTATGAAGATCTCCATCTTTTCCTTTTCAAGTACATCATGTGGGTACCTTGAGACCATATGTCTCCATAGTTGTAAGAAGACCATGAATGTTTCATTGTTCTTTTGCTTCGTGTTGCATATGTCAAGCATACTAATATCATGTTGGATGTTATAGGAGTATTGTGTAATGAATTTGTTTACCAACTCATTGAATGATCTGATGAGAGGTGTAAGTTTTGACAACCACTCCATTTTTTGCCCTCTCAAACTTCTTGGGAATAGCCTCATCATGTATGTATCATTGTGAGAAAACTCCAAGCTTATAGTACAAAATTCCCTGACGTGATCACGGAGATCTCTATTACCAACATATTTATCATACTTTGGTATATTCAAATTTGGTGGGAAAGGTATCATGTGTAGCCTCCTGTCAAAAGGGTAAGGACAAATGTCCTCGAAAGAATACCTTATTGCATATCTTGCATTTGTTGCTGGAGTTCTTGGAGTTGTTGTGTAATAAGAGCTAGGGGTATATTTCCTTCTCTAGACCTTCGATGAGGAACATATTCTTGTTCACTAAGGTTGTCATGATCACAAGTATTGTCTTGGTTGCATGTGTTGTCTTAATCATGTGTGTCTTCCTCTCTCAAATGCTCTTGATTTTGGGTATTGTAAGTATAGGTCCTTGCCTTTATTCATGAGATTCTCTTATTAGTATTCCTTAAATTTTCTATGTCAAAATCTATAGGAATCCTGACCCCTTTCCTAGTTAGCATGAGAAAATACTTTTGCTTATCTGATTCTATAAGCCTTTATATGAGTTTTTGGAAAGAGGCACTCTTGTGACATTATTGGAGAAGCTCTTTGGTGATCTTTGTTTCCCCCACATTCGCATATTCATTAAAAGGATTGGATTCCATTTGTCATGTACTTGATTCTGGTTGTGGATCCTTTCCTTTTTTTCTAAGATCGAGTGACAATGGGCATCAATATACCTCTATAGTAGTGAGTTTTTCTTCTTCTACTGGGGTTATCGGTGGAGTTGGTGGCTCAGGTCGATCTTCGTGGTAAGTGACAAGAAACTTTGGAAACAAGGCAAGATTAATCCTTTCTCCACTATTAAGGTGTTGATTGAATGTTTCTTTCTAAATGTAAGCCCTACTTCTCAAAGGTTCCTTGTCAAATTCATTAGTTTTTTCTTGGATATACAACTACATATGACATAACAAAATGTGATGTGATTTAAAGTGTTGACAGTTGATGTAGAGAAATTTACTCCCTTTGACAAGGACCTTAGGATTAGGTTGTCTCTTCTTCAAGTCTTTTCATAAAGACTTCTTCTCAAAATACGAGGAGTGATCATACAAAATGATCAATGTTGATGTTGATTGTTGATATGGATACTTTGTTTTGGATACTCAAGCTTACTTGTCAATTAAAGGTTTAGTTTGATTCACCCTTATGACAAAGTGTGTCAAATGATGAGTCAAGTTTCATAATGTAGAAACTGAATTTGAAAACTTGAGAACCTAACTAGGTATTATTTTGATGAAATTTGTTGGATGTTGGAACCTTTGATCACTCTTTTTGATAATCCTTAATCTTGTTGGATGAAATCTTATCTTAAGATAGTTAAAGATTAGATACCCCTTTCCAAAGGTGCTTAGTTGGATTTGGAAATTCTCTTCTCTCTAAAGTTGATCTTTTCTCTTTGTTTTGAATTGATTTTTGTATTGATTTATTTGTAACTCACAAGATGTTTTAATGTTCATGACAAGAAGACATAGCACACATGAAAACAATGGTCATCCCTACACTAAACATTGAGTGTATGTTTTTGTGAGGATGTTTTCAAATCTCTGATGTTTTCACTGGTTTGATTTATAATAAAAGACATATCAAATAGACACTTTATTCAAGGGTCATCAAAAATATGATAGCCCACTAGTCTTGATACTCCATCAGCTCACACAGCCTTGGCACCCCCAAGAGGGTGCCCGTTTTTTTGCTTTTTTTCTAGAAATTAACCCAAAGTGAATTGCTTCGCAATTGGGTAGTTATCTTGGGAGATATATGGTGAGTAATCTTGGGGGTGGACTCTTCCCCACCCTTGCACTATGATATTGCCAATGTTTGGCAACTGACTTGGCTCAAAGTCTTTATTTCTATGGTTTGTAGTAAGGATTTCGTTCGAAGATATTCTTTGAAGTCGCGCAAGCGCGATTGAGGCCTATAGCCCAACAAATTATCTAACAAAATGTAGTCACACAAGCGTGATTGAGACCACAAGGTTCTACAAAGTGCTCAACGTGAGGGATCTCAAAGAGAACTCAAATATTCTTTGTCCCTGAGATTTTTATCTTAAAGGCTATTTGTTTATAGTGAGTTAGATTACTTGGCTTTAGCCATACTCACTTGGGTCATACCCTTTTCTCTATCCCCCTCAAGGCTTTGTGAAGGTAGGCCCTCTAAAGGATTTATTTTCTTGAAGTAAAAGAAATCATAAAAGAGTGGTTTGGCTTTTTGATCACCCAATTAAGGGGAGAGCATATACCTACCACTTTTGAGACATAAAATTCAAGCGTTATTTTTATCCTTTTAAAGCAATAATTTTATATCCTCTATTCAAGCATGGTGCTCTTTTCAACCTTTCATAGCAATGATTTTATAACTAAGAAAATGGAAATCTTGGTCAACAAAATGAAAGCACGTTTTGCTTGAAAGTAAATTGCTTGGGAAATTGAAAATTTGTGGCTTGATCTTTTTAACTTGCAATAATAAAGTTGATTGTTCTTTTTAATCCTTTGTAAGAAATTTAAAATTTGTTTGTTGTTCTTTTTAAGCCCAAATTGAGATGTTTTTGACTTGCAAGAAAGCAAAGTGTGATTTTGTTGTTCCTTTTACCTTGCAATGAGGTCCTTTTTAAGCCCAAAAGAAAATTTGATTCATTTTAAGCCCAAAATAAAATTGAGATTCTTTTTACCAAAGAATGTGAATTCTTTTTAAGCTAACTTTGAAAGGAAGAAAAAAGAAAAAGAAAATCTATTCTAACTCCTCCAAATCTGTAAGAAACTATTAGGAAAACCTGCAAAAAAGGAAGTTAACAAAATCAAAAAAATCAGGTGGGCTTCCACAAGCCTAATTTCCAATACTGAATTACACTTTTCTTTGTTTGTTTTATATGCGCAAAAACAAAGATCATATGTGCCAAAAGAACTATTGTATGTGCAACAAAAATAGTCATATGCGCAATAGACAATGTTATATGGGCAACAAAAAATGTTATATGTGCAATAGAAGATGTTAAATGTGCAAGAAAAGATGTTATATGTGCAAGAAAAGATGTCAAATGCGCAAGAAAATAAGTAGTATGCCCAGGAAAATCTATCAAATGTACAAAAAGAACCATCGTATGTGTTATTCTACGTTTGAAATTTGTACGCGTGAATCCTTCGAAAAAAAATAGGAATGTCTAAAAACGGGGTTTGAGCCCCACGGTGGGCACCAAAGATGTGTGCTGGAAATGTGGGATCAACCAGCATTGCAAGGGAAACAACCCAAACACACACATGGAACATTGCATTAGAGGTTATAAATCAATAAAACAAGTTAAATGAATATAAACTCTTTAAATTCATTGCATGCTCCTCTATCTCTAAAGATCCTCAAGATTCAAGGTGGCCCTCCCTTGGAAGAGCACTTGATCTCTTGGATGACAACCTAGAGAATGAGATTTAGAGGATTTTAGGATCAAAATAGGTGAAACTATGATTCTAATGAATGATTTAGATATGAAACTAGATGGTGATATGGTGCAAGATATTGATATGAAGCTAAAATTAACATGAAAATGGTATTAAAATGACATTAAACTACAATATAGATGAAGCTAGCATGATATTACTAACATGATGAAATCTATGCTAAGATGATCTAAAATGCTATTAACAAAGAGAGGCTAACAATGCTTTATGAAATGAGACACAAAAGACTTGATATGAGAATGAAGAATGAGAGCTCCATATATAGGGAAAATAGGGCAATGAAGGGTTGAGATTGAATAATCTCAACAAGGGCTAGGATTGAAAGTTATTAATCCATGTGAGGGATTCAATCCAATCCCAAGTTGACAAGTGTCACCTTGAGAGGGCTTGAGAGGATATGTAAGAGGCATTAAATGCATGAGGAGACATGGTGGTTACCTTAGGAGGTAAGGTTGTGGTTAGGTTAGTGAATAACTAGTGGATAAAGCCTTTACCCAAAGGATAAACTCTTGTGCAAGGGTTAATATGATAACCAGGGTCAAAGCCATGAGTGCTTGATGAGACCCTTGGGTTAGATGAGGGTTAAGTTAGAGGGTTGAGTTGACCATTAATGGTTTGGAAGACTTTGGGACAAATTTGTAAGAGTCCTTTCAAATTTGGGGGAACTCAACAAGCTAATTTGGAAGGAACTCAACAAGTTATCTTGTTGAAGAAAATAAGGCTTTAAATGCATTTAGAAGACTTTCTTCCAAATTTGAGAAGTGACCTCCTCAAATTTAGGGAAAGGACATGATTAGGAGTTGATTAGGCTAATTAAGATGGTTTAGAAGAATCTAGAAGGCTCTAGTAGAGGTTGAGGAGGCTTAGAAGTATCAATGGCTTTATAAAGCCTTTCTACTTGCAAACTACCCAAAACCACTCAACAACAAACTCAAAAATAACATTAGTAATTACTAACACCTATTTAATAAATTAACATGTTAATTGATTATTTATTATCTCACACAAAAAATATTAAACTATGTCATACACTAATTTCTAATAATATATACTTGCATATGTGAGAAAATTTATTATGTCTTCATAGTTGATTTATCGAAGGATGTATAGTAAAATCTTTAAATCCTTAATAAATAGGTATGTTTCATGATTTTCAATTCATTAAGTTTGAGTGTCAAGTCCAATTCCAAGTTAAAAAAGGACTTTGGCCCACAACTCGTCTGGTTAGTGGAGGAGGCTTAAGTTGTGGGTTTGCTCCCCATGGTCTTGGGTTCGACTTCAAGGTCCTAATTTAAGCATTTCCTGAGGATTTCGGGTGGACCCGATCAACCTAGGGGGATTAGTCTCACCCCATCTCGCCTCAGGTACCCAAGATACGGCATGCTAGGCACTAGGCTAGGCCGCGGGGATACCTCCTAGCAAAACAATAAAAAATTCCAAGTAAAAAAAAACAGCTTACTTTGAGTCTAAGCCAAGTTCAAGTCATAACCATGTTTTATTTATTGTACTAAAAGTTAAACATAGGTCCAATCCCTCTTTTTAAAATAAATTTGTAGCTCTTATATGTTTGGATTATGTTTACTTTTCATGTATTGTTTTTCCCTCCCCAATAAATTCCTTGTATCTTATGGATATGATTAATTGTTTGGGAAGAAGGAGTTGGTGTAATCTTCCTATATGTAGATATGCAAATAGGTACAACTACTTATAAGACTTAACTTATGGAAAATATATATGCAATCAAAGGTGATCATATCTTCAAAGGGTTCATACTTTATACGAACCCTAGGACAATATCCTTTGACAACCTAAATATTTACTTCACATTTATGTTTGTGAGTGCTATATGATTAAATATTAATTATGTATAAATAAACAAGTAGTACCTTTGACTATATATATGTGAGATTAAAATAATAATTATTAGTTCCATGCTTTCTTCGTGCAATAGAATGCTAATAGATTTTTTTTTAGTGGACCAAATTGACAAATAGTTATATCCTTTGTTGTTTTTTGTAATCATTGTCAAAGGGCTTCTAAAGTGTTTGGTACCCTCTCTTCTATGTTTGTTTTCATAAAAATTGAGATGTCTGTTGACTACAATGTCTCATAATTAGATTGTAAATGAATTAGAGGAACCTTACATGTCTATTGAACCTGTTAACATGGTATCTCATTAAATGCAAGGTATAATCATGCAAATGAACTTGTTTGTTCCTTGGTTGGAGAGGGAGTGCACTTCCATTTGGGAATAGTGTGGGAAAACCCACCCTTAGTAAGCCTTCGATATTGTATTCATTTATTGGTGAGCATTTGATTTTAGGTTAAGGTATATTGTTATGATCATTGTTTTCTAAATGTAGTATTTTTTTAATGGCATGCAATACTCGTTGTCCATTTGGCACTTTTTAAATGAATGATAACAAATTCTCCTTGAGTCATATTCATTATTAATATTGGTGGTAGTTTTCATTTATGGCTGGTGATCTAAACAATTTATATGGATCTCTTCAATTAAATGTGTAAAATACCCCATTCAAATATATTGAATATGTAGCAATATGCCCTACATACTTCAAAAATGAAATTGTACACTAAAAGGGGAGGTGACTTGTGAATGGGGAAGAAAGAAGGATATGATGCCTAATATACTAAGACATTTTAATGTGAACTCGACCATATTTTATATATTAATGTTCGAAATTAGAATAAATATAATTTATTCAGCATTATTATGCTTCAGCTTATTCTAAAATTAAGTGCACAAATAAAATTCAATGCTCATTACAGTCAGGAGATGTACCAAAAATATGAATTATGTAAACCCTTGGCATGAACAATGAATGGAAAGTTGGATAGAATTTGTTTAGACACCACCAAACTTCATAATACCATGCAAGGATTCATAAAAATGATTACTTACCACTCAAATGTATTGTGCAAGACACAATCTTTCAGATTCCCTACTCTTAGCAACACCATCATAACACTAGCAACATGAAAAACAAAAATGAAAGTGTGGCCCTTTCTCTATTGCGTTATGTGGGTGGACTTAAAATTATAAACACTTTTAATTTTAATTTTTGAGTTAAAAACCTTCACTAAATTAAGATAAAAAATTTACACTATTGAGAAAAATAAAAAATCTCTGTAGTAGAAGTATTATACTTCAAAGTAAAATCGCAAAGAGGGGTATAATTGACAACACCTTAAAAAGAGATATTTTTAAATGCAAAATGCTCAAACACCATTGATAAAGAGAAGTGGAGGGTTAACAAAAGAAAGTCTTATAGTAGAGATAACTTAAAATTGACCTCTCCAAATTATGTAGTGATCAAATTGAAATGAGAAACAAACGATCAATTGCAATCGTTGCAAGCTAAATATCCAGCCATGCAAACACATTGTAACATATAATTTAGACAAATAAATATTTTTTAAAATTTTTGCTAAATATTAAATTTTAAAATAATGAAATATAAGTAAAAAGGAATTTTATTCATATAAAAATAAATAAAAAATTAGCCACAATTAAATTGTATAAAATTAATGGGATATCTGATAACAGATTATCGAATCTTTTTCCTGGCATAAAAATTTAAAGGAAAACATTTCCATATAAAATATGTTTTTTGAAAATGGATTTAAATCAAGTCTAAAATTAATTTATTAAAAATAAAGTGAAGTATAAATATAAATATAAATATATCACTCTTTTTGTTTGGATAATTAAAAAAAATAAAAAATGATTAATGAATCCAAAATTCAAAAAAATCCTATCGGATTTCCATTGCAGAAGACTGTGTTGCACCTTTTGATAGAGGAAGAATCGGAAGGCCTTCCAAATTGACGATGTTTGTGTTGGCATGGAAGAATCTACCATAGTTAGCGTGATCTGAGATAGAAGCCTCATCTTGAAAAGTAACCAAGGAATTATATAAGATGGGCAACACAAACTGAGACTCATTGCTTTTAACACAGAGAGCTCCCTTGTCTGTGTGGAACAAATAATACCCAAACGGCTTGTAAGGGCTTATCTTGAACGCATCGTTCAGTTTATTTGTAAGGGCGACGAAATTAAACTCTTCCAAAGCCTACTGTAGGACAGTGCCTAAATACTTGGGAAAGTCCCACTCTACAGGCTCCATAAAAATGTCTGTATCATCATCACTCATCTATTCAAGAGACTTCTGCCAGTGGGGCAGCAAGAATTCCAAAGAGTTACACACGGATTCGCAGGGAGCTAACAGAGTTATGGCAAAAACATCACCTCTTGAAATAATATTGAAGAAATGATTGTCCCACCCCTGCCTACGAACTGTTGTGGCAAAAACTTCATCTCCAAGAAGGGGAAACCCAAATGTGATGGCGAAAACAGGGGCGTCCTTACCCAGTTTCCCCAAGATTGCAAGTGTGGCCAAAGTAGCAATCCCACCTCCAATGGAATGGCCTGTAAACAAAACAGATTTTCCAGTTTTAAGTGCCTCTACAACCTGCAAGAACAAAGTATGAGTTTAACAGATTTCAAAGTACAAAACCATGCAATCTAGCAATGAATAAAGAAGGTGAAATTTTGATTGTACGCTTCAAAAGAAGGAATTTAAAATGAAATATTTTCTTGACATTGAGGTGAACAAATTTGAAAATAAGACATTCATTTGAGTCATATATACAGAATATTTTTTGAAAAGATTTAACATGAAAAATTACAAGCCTACATCAACAACAGTGGTAACAAAATTGAAGCTAAGTAAAGATCAAATGCAAATCCAACGCTATACAAAAGACTCGTTGATAGTGTAATGTACTTAATAGTAATGTATAGCATGAGCTTTATTTCAAGTTTCACAGAGTAAAAAAACAAACAAATAAAAAACCTCTTCAGTTTGGAATAAGAGCAATATCATGAGCATTCAAGAAACAATCTATAGTCACTCTTTCATCAGTAGAAATCGAAATATGTAGTAGCAATTGGAGTAGCATGTCAGGCAATTTAGATGAGAAGAGTGTTAGTAGATTTGATGTACAAACAAGAGGAAGTGACAAAGATTTTATGTGATATGACTAATTATTTGGGGAGGAGTTGATGTAAGCTTCCTAAATTTAGATATATAAATAGTTGCAACTGCTTATAAAGAATTAACTTATGGGAAATACATATGCAATCTAAGGTGATCGTATTTTCAAAGGGTTCATACTTAATATGAACCTTATGACAATATCTTTTAAAAGTCTAAATATTTACTTTACATTTATGTTTGCGAGTGCTATATGATTGAATATTAATTATATATAAATAAATAAATAGTACCTTTGAATATACATACATACATACATGTGAGATTAAAACAATAATTAGCAGTTGCATGTTTTGTTCATGCATAAAAAGTGGATAGGTTTTATTTTTTTAGTGGACTAAATTAACAAATTGTAATATCCTTTGTTCTTTTTTGTAATCGTTGTTGAAGGGCTTCTAAAGTGTTTGGTACGCTCTCTTCAAAGTTTGTTTTCATAAAAATTACAAATGTTTGTTGAATACGATATCTCATAATTAGCTTGTAAAAGAAATAGTGGAACCTTACATGTCTACCAAATTTGTTATCATGGTATCTCATTAAATGCAAGGCATATTCACACAAATGAACTTGGTTGTTCCTTGGTTGGAGAGGGAGTACACTTCCCTTTGGAAATACTATGGGAAAACCCATGCTTAGTAAGCCTTCTATATTGTATTCATTTATTGGTTAACATTTGATTTTAGTCCAAGGTATAATGTTATGATCATTGTTTTCTAAATGTAGTATTTGTTTAATGGCATAAAATACTCATTGTCCATTTGGCAATTTTGGAATGAATGATGATAAAGAGCATTTTACCATTTGGCAATTTTGGAATGAATGATGATAAATTCTCCAAATCATATTTATTATTAATTAATATCAGTGGTAGTTTCCATTTGTGGCTAGCAATTTGAAATTTTTTATGAAGCTATTCAATAACTTTGGTGGAGAACTTGTGCTCTTGAAAGAGAGGTCACAAGTTCAAATCCCACAAGGGGGTAAGGTACGTACGCTCCATTTGTAGTGTTGTTAGGTACCTCCCACAAGGAGTACGAGGTAGTCCCATAGGGCTCCAACCCATCTGTAGACCCATACATAGATGGCTGGTATCGTGGACTATAAAGGACACTTTACTTTTACTTTTGTTAAAAGTGAAAAACAACCTATTAATATATATTGAATATGTAGCAATATGCCCTAGATACTTCAAAATTGGAATTGTTTACTAAAAAGGGAGGTGACTTGTAAATGGGGAAGAAGCAAAGACATAAGAAGGATATGATGCCTAATGTACTAAGACATTTTAATTTTAACTTTGACAAAATTTTATATATTAATGTAAAAATTAGATTAAATATAATATATTCAGCATTAATATGCTTCAACTTATTCGAAAACTAAAGTGCATAAATAAAATGCAATCCTCATTACAGTCAAAAGATGTATCGAAAATATGAAGTATGATAAACCAATGACATGAATAATGAATGGAAAATTGGATAGAATTTATTTAGACACTGCTAAACTTCATAATAGTAAGCAAGGATTCATAAAAAATCATTACCTACTGCATGGTGGAAAAAGTGGGCGAATAAAACTTAAAATGTGAAAATTTAGTGAATACCAGTCCACACACACAGGACTTCTTGATGCAAGCTATGAATAACGTACACCTACCACTCAAATGCACTATGCAAGCCACGTTTGTTCAGATTCCCTACTCTTAACAACACCATCATAACACTAGCAACATGAAAAATGAAAATGAAAGTGTTACCGGAAAGTGGTCTCGACTTCACGCAGTTAAGGGCTGATTGAAGGGAGCTATCACAGCTGCAGACTTCCATTGAAATGGCCATACCTTTCCTCGGCTCGGCCATACATGTTCTTGATGTTCGTACCATTGTAGGGAGTCGTACTTGCTTGAGGAGTGCTGTATTTTTTGTGAGGCTGGAATTAGGGTAACTTCATTGAGGGTTTGGAGGTGTTGCTGCTCTAACTTGCCTATTTTTTTCACAGTATTCAAGCTCAGTGACATTTTGCCACATACCTAGGGTTTCTGGATGTTATTATTGTTGGATATTGTTGCTGCAGTTCATTATTTTCATTACCAGCAAATGGCCGAATTGACGGGAAACAACCCTAGGTAGCTGAACTGAAGCAACGGGCGGCTCAATTTAGCCAGAACACCGTAAGTTTACTGCAGTCCAAGACAGAGATCGAGTCCAACATAGGAGACGCAATTACCAGGCATCTTGCGGATACATACGAAGTGTGGTCCAAGACAATTGCTAACACTTGCGCCTTCCAATGCAAGCTATATCGTACTCATTCCCCCTCCGGCTGAAAGACGTCTAGGTGAAAACATTGATTGGGTGAAGGATATATTAAGTCAGATCATTGCGGGGAGAGGAGCGCTCGCCATGCAGTCGCGGAGGTGTTGGGGAGATGAGGCGGTGGCAGATCCGCCTCCTCCCAAGGATCCTTTTGGCATACACGCTGGACACATTCTTCAATGGGTGTTTCGCGGAGGAAAATGGGTTGATGCCCTAGTTTCGTCTGCTTGCGATGGCGGGCAAATCACATCTGAGTTTCCTTCTTTTGTAAGGGTTTTTTCGGCGCAATGGAAATCGGGGTCGTAATTAGAAAAACTGGCAAAAGAGTGGTCAAAAGCAAATTCACCATGCTAGGGTTTCTGATAATAAGGCTCGGCTTGGCCTGCTGAGAGACTCTGCTAATTCACAACCATTAAAAAAGAGCTTGGAAGGTCAAGAGCAGAATGTTCTTTTGCCCTCACAGCCTGCTTCGTCCCCGGTTTCGTTAATTGACGCCTCAGATGTTATCTTGGGGAAGAAGGCACATGATCTTCGGGCTTTGGTAGTTGTTATTTAGGTTTGGGGTGACTCTCTTCCTCTGTCTAAGCTTCATTATAAAATACATGCGCATTGGTATGGCACTTTATATTTCCATGTTCTCTCTGCAAGTTTGTTCATTGTTATTTTTAATTCTACATCTACTAGAGATAAGGCATTATGTGTTCCATTTTTTTTGGCTTGGAAAGAATCTGATCTTTGTAGAAAGTTGGAAGCCCTTTCTAGCTTCCTCTAAGGTTGGTCCAAAGCAGGGCCCTACTTGGTTTAAACTTCCTTTGTTGCCATCAGAATTTGTTGAATCTAATATTTTAACTAAGATTGGGGATTCTTTTGGCAAATTTCTGTTGTCTAATTCAGAATTTGAGGATGGGATAGTGGTTCTAAAAATTTGAGTTTTAATTGCACCTAAACTTCTTCGCCGAAGTTTTGTAATATTCGGTCTCCTTTTGATCTTTGGCGTCAAAATTTGTTAAAAGATTTTGGGAGTTTTGGCTATTCTTTGGTGATTATGGACTCTCCTCTGTTTTTTCACATGAAAACCATTCAATTTGGCTCAGGTGGCATTGATTCCTCTTTTGATAGGGATGTGGAGTTGTTTGTTTGGAGTAAGAACCGTTTAGATGTTTCTGGTGCTAATTTAACTTCCCCTAAGAAGACAACTTTCATTCCTGAAGCTTTGGCAAAGGCTCCTCTGCGTTATGTTCCTTCCCCGAAGACTGGGTGCATGAATGGTTCTCTTTTGAATAATTCTAATGATCCTAATGATGCTTTACCTAAGGGAATGTCTTCTGTTGAGTTTGGGAAAGTCTTAGGGTCTAAGACACAATTTCCTGAAGGGTTGAAAACCTCAGAACATCCTGGGGATGTTGATATTGTCCCAAATGAATAGCTTATTGCTCAGGTGCAAGATATTGCTAATACAAATAAGGTCTCTCTCAACTCTAATCTTGCTAATAAAGTGATTTCTTCAATCTCAGTTGATCTGGGTATCCTGGAAAATGACTTGGCTACTTTCCCCACAACAAACTCCTTTGATATACTTAATCTGGATAAAGTCGTAGTGCCATCAGTTCTTGGGCCATCTTCGGCTCACATTCTTACAGATAGGGTGGAGGGTCGGGTGGCTTCGGTTCTAGAAAATAGATTACCTATAGATACTTCTTTGGGTAATACTGGTCTTCCTTTAGTACAAACCCCTCTTTCTCCCACATTGTCAACTCCTGGGAAAAGAGGTTGTAAACCCAAATCTGTTAAAACTAAGCTAGAAATTGATGCGGGAATTCAATCAACTATTCTTTTCTCTTTGGAAACTTCCAGAAAGAAAAGATCCAAAAAACCCTTTAGTCTACCAGTCACAAGAGGCTTGGCGACTAAGCGTAGTCTCCACAAGACTTTTTTGGTAAGTAAGGTTTCTCCGGTTTCTTTGGAAATCCCGAGGGGAGCAGACGCTTCCCCTCAGGGCCAATGAGGATTTTATCCTAGAATGTTAGGGGCTTAAATGCCCCTAACAAACGACGCTTGATTAAGTCACAAATGGACTTAATGAAGTGTGATGTGGTCATGGTACAAGAAACCAAGTTAAATCTATCTTCTGCTAATAGGTTATTCTCTTCCTAGAAAGTGTGGAATTTTTGTGCTTCTCCCTCTTCAGGTGCTTTTGGGGGTCTTGCGATCCTTTGGAAAGATTCTAGTGTTCATTTCTCATTAATTGTTTCCTCATCCAACTGGATGCTTGGTCTGGTCAAAAGTAGGATATCTAATTTAAAATTTTGGCTCTTTAATGTTTATGGGCCATCTGGGGTTTTAGAAAAAAGAAACCTTTGGGAATTTTTGGCTTCCCTTGCTGTCCCGTTGCATAATGTTTTTCTAGTTTTTGGGGGGGATTTTAATGCAATTACTAGTTTGAATGAAAAGGCTGGGGGAATCATCCCTAACAAGCATTCTATGTCATATTTTTGCTTCTTCATTCAGTCATTAAATTTGGTTGATTGTAAACCGCTTAATGGAACATTTACATGGACCAACATGCATAGAGACTTTTGCCAAATTTCTGAGAGGTTGGATCGTTTTCTAGTTTCGGAAAACTAGTTCAATTCGGGACAGGACTTTGTTTCCTCAGTTCTCCCCTTTACTGGTTCTGACCATTTTCCTATTCAATTTACTATTTTTGAGGACAGAGCTCCTCAAAAGTTACTTTTTAAGTTTGAGCCAATGTGATTTTGGGATCAATCTTTCCTACCTTCATTAAAGCAATGGTGGTGCTCTGCCCCACAGAGATAACTTTAAGAAACCACCCCCTGGGCAACTGTGTAAAATCCTAGCGAATCAGACATTATTTTCAGGGGGAAATTTTCATATGGATGGCGAAATTTATTTTTTAAATAGGGAAAAAAATTATTTTATATTGGCGATTTTTTTTCTAGGGTACGAAAATTCCATAAATTTCTGGCGAATAGTACCTTGTTCTATGGGGAAAATATTTATTGTGGGAGGCGAATAATTTTTGTTTAAAGGAACAAATATATAATCGTATGAGCGAAAATGTTTACTCCGAAGGAAAAATTATTTAAATGTATTGACGATTTTTATCCACCGCTTGAAAATTATTTAATTTGTTTTGGCGAATATTTTGTTATTTATGGTACAATATATAATTTATTGGCAATTTCATGAATTTATTGCCATTAATAAACAAGGCACATCACATCACATCAGTACATCAGTACATCACATCACATCATACATTGAGTCCGGACTCTGCACGATGTATCTTTGACACGTGAAGGGTGACACATACCTAAAATCTATCAATCATTTTAAACCGTTTGATGATCGTAGATCAATGGCTGAAGTTTTATTTCGGCCCAATTTTCTGAAGAGAATATAGCTCACCAAAAAGTGTCCGGAATGGAATTAGATTCAATAGACACGTATCAAATGTCACGAATCACGATCAATAATTTCATTCATTTAATATATATCTATTCACTTACGACAATCCACTCTAGTCTCTATCCCCACGACTTCCAATGTGATACTTGCCAATTTGGTACTAGTTCATAGTTGTTTCCATTTTCGCATAATAGTGCATTTATGGGAAAGATTTGCAGAGATACGAAAGATTTAAATTTTTTTATAGCAATTAATATTGTTAAAGAAGTAATTATTACAATCAAGAGCTTCAACAATTTATATACGATCTCTGTTTCTTTCATCTTCAATTAGCCTTTTCCATTTGGTAGATAAATCATCAGAGCTCACGGTATTTTAGATTTATAGGCTCACTGCTCAGGTTGTTTAATTTGTTAATCTGTTTTCTCAAATGGACACTCCCATCCGCTTGAGAAGCATTTATACAGATGACCAGAGGGCCTTTCTAGGCTCCATTAGAGACCCAACCTTCCAATCAATCTACAAGGAGGTTGCGTCGTTCACTAATGAGGTTGTGTGGATGGTGTTGGGCAGAGAATTTCTGCAAAACGAAAATAGGTACCATGTTAACACAGACCTTACATCCCGCTTCTTAGCGTCTCTTCTAGACCTAGGAGGAGACAAGGTGGATATGTTGATGCTGTTGAGGAAGCTTTTTAAGGAAGACTTCCTCGGAGATGACATTACTCTTGTCATTCTTGCAAAACTAGGGGTGGGGATCCCTTGGGCGAGTGATTTATCCAAGCTTCTCCTCCCTAACCAAACAGTGCCAGTGGCCAAGCAACCGTTTCTCCTAAACCTAAACACAGAGCAGCTGACGCGTCATAGAAAATGGATGCGGATTGGCAGGGACTTCCTCTGAAAATGGTTCCTCCTGGACCACTTTCCAAACTACATGTGGCTTGAAGAATTCTCTCAGCTTATGCTGTCTAAAGAATTCTACATGAAAGGAGGGCTAGATTTTTAGGGGGAAATTGTAAACAATTCCACTTCCTGTGCCCTAGCTCCGCCCCCCTGTAGTTTTTTTTTCCTATGTCCTCGAACCCTAACAGACTCAATGCCAGTGGCTCACTCATTTTGGCTTTTAAGTTTTGGGGGGACTCAAGTCTTAGACGAAAAAATTGTAAATTTCAAAAGCATAAATATTAATGATAATTTTTCAAATTCCAGTTTGTTTCAGTTTGCCTCTTACAGTCTTATGGATAGAAAATATGCTTTCTATAATTCTATTTCATTTTATTAATTAATTTCTTTCAAATGCTTTTTGTATATATTATGAGCTACGTTATTTCAATTATTTGTTAAACAATGGAAATAAATTTAATACTGTGATATTTTTTATGTAATGCTATAAAAAAAAAATTCAGTTCGTTCCATTAATTATTTGTACATTGATTATGGTTGATTATAATTTTATAAATATATACTATATAGTCATTCAAAATACAAAATTTCAAAAGTTTCAAGATACAAAAGTTTATCGGTAAAGGTTTTTTCATTCTATTAATTCAATAGTTTCAAGATACAAAAATTGTCCACAACTTATAGCAAGCAGACAAAAAAACCAATTCATTGTTGATAGGCCGCTCACTCAGTCTCACTATCCCCCTAGGTCGCCTCCTCCTAGTCCCTTCCCTCCTCGAAGGTCAATGCTTTGGCTTTCCCTTTTGTCGCTTCAGCTTTCATTTTTGGAATGTAGTTTAGGCACCCGAAGTCAGGGTCTCCCTCCAAGCTTGCCAATAGCTGTATGGCCCTTCCTTCTTCAGCCCTATCTCTCAATTCCCTACCAACCTCCATCCTTGTCACCACATGCAAAGCCTTTAGGACTTCATCCACCCTAGTTAATTTCACAGACTTTCATCGCTTCCCACCCCACTCGGGCACGTTCACTGCACTGGTATTTGATTTCATCCTCTGGGCCACGAATAAAAGGAAGCAACTCCTCCTGTTCATTCCCTTCCTTAATTCGAATGCCAACTCCCGGCACCACCCACTCCAAGATTGAATCCAGGTTAATAAAAAAAGCCCCATCAATCAATTTGACCAATGTGAGCTTTACCTTTTCCACCTCCGGTTCGAATTCACAGGCCCACGCCAGAATCAGAGAGTAAACATCCATGTTAGTTCCATACCGGTGACTGATATGTGCCACCTCCTCCGCAAGCATCAGTCGAGCTGTCATCCACAACTTTTCCTCCTTAAACCTGAATAGTCCTTGCATTTGTTTATCAGATACTTTGCCCAAAAAGGGCACCAACTTCTTGTCTGTTCGAAGTGTGAAATTGGCCTCCATGGTCACCTACAATTTCAAAATCACTTCCTGCAAAAAATGTCTTACAGAAGGTATGATTCTACGAACTACAAATTTGTTCCGCTTCAAAGCAAAAACTAGTACAAAAGGTAATAAATTATGCCTCTGTCTTACAAGTCGGGTAATGAATGTGCACGATAAGGCATTAATGCTATGAGATCAAGAAAAAGATTTCCTGCCATCCCCCCTTCCTCCATTCATGCGACATGCCGCAGAAAACTCCTTCTGCACCAATTAATCGCCATCTTGGCATTTGTACATTCCAAATTTGCTCGCCTTAACAAGTTGAGGACTGCACAATTTTTTAAATTAATACACTAAATTTATGTTGAACTTTTATATATATTTTTAAACTATTTTTTAAAATTATATATCGTAAACATATTTTCAAAGAATTTTGTTAAACTTTAAATTAATATTTTAAGTTTAATATTGAATGTTTTCTTTTTTATATTAAACTTTTACCTTTCAAATTGTATATCAAAATTTATATTTATATTTAGTTATTTGTTTTATTCTAGAAACTAAGTTTCATTTTTTATATTATTTTTTAATTTCAAATTTTTACAAATAATATTAACATTATATTTAATAGTTATCTCAAACTATTGCACATCTTTAAAATTTAAATGTCTCTTATTATGGGACCGACAACATCTGACAACACTTAAGTTCTCAACAGGTATCATTGTCCGTCAGATGAGAAAAGATCAATGGCTTAGGGTGGATTTCGACCCAAATATGGGTAGTGAACACATTTGTGAGAACTTCGCTTGGAAATCGGAATTGAACATTTTAAATTTAATTAAATAGAATTAAGTCTATAGTCTATAGGCTATAAATCTCTTTTTCGGGCGAAATTTTAAAATCATTAAATAGACTTTAAAAACAGACCCAAAAAGTGACACGAGTATGGTGACGTGCCAGAAAAATGGCAGAAGTCGTGGGACCCACTTCATCTAAAAACAGGTACCATCGACCGTTGGATGAACAAAGATCAACAGCTAGGGTGGATTTTGGTCCAAATGTGGGAAGTGAACACCTTTCTGAGAACTTCGCCCAGAATTGGACATTTTAAATTTAATTAAATATAATTAAGTCTATAAAGCTTTTTTTCGAGTGGAGGTTTAAAATGATTAAATAGACTTAAAAATCAAACCCAAAAAGTGATACGAGTATGGTGACGTGCTAGAAAAATGGTAGAAGTCATGGGACCCACTTCATCTGAAAACAAGTACCATCAACCGTTGGATAAACAAAGATCAACGACTTAGGGTGGATTTCGGGGCGAATGTGGGAAGTGAACAGCTTTCTGAGAACTTTGCCTAGAAAAGTGACACGAGTATGGTGACGTGCCCGAAAACTGGCAGAAGTCATGGGACCCACGACAACTGACAACAGGTACCATCGTCCGTTGGATGAGCAAAGATCAACGGTTTAGGGTGGATTTTGGCCCAAATGTGGGAAGTGAACACATTTGGGAGAACTTCGCCTGAAATTGAAACGTTTTAAATTTAATTAAATATAATTAAGTCTATAAAGCACTTTTTTGGGTGAAAGTTTAAAATTATTTAAAAGACTTAAAAAACAGACCCGTAAAGTCACAACAGGTACCTTGGTCCCTCGTCTGTTGGATGAGCAAAGATCAACGGCTTAGGGTGGATTTTGGCCCAAATGTGGAAAGTGAACACATTTGGGAGAATTTCGCTCAGAATTGAAAGTATTACATTTAATGTCCTCAGAATTTATACTGAAGTAGTGAATGTTTTGTCCTTCGGCATTGAATAGTTATTAATAATAATTAATAAAATTACAACATGATTCTTAATGTCCTCGAAATTTATACTGAAGTAATGAATGTTTTGTCCTTCAGCATTAAATACTTATTAATAGTAATTAATTTTGTCCTTCAGCATCAAATAGTTGTTAATAGTAATTAATAAAATTACAACATGATTCTAGATATTTTGCCCTTTAGGTTTTACTTTTCTACTTTTCAAAGTTTTCAAAATAAGAGACTCGTAAATCATAATCGTCTTTCATTTCTTTGACAAATAGGTGAATCGAGGGAGATTCAGAAACAGCTACTAGATTGAGGAATGCAAGTTGTAACAAAGACTATTTGCGCCAATCTAGTGAAATAGAAATTCCAATTTCTGGGTAAAATCTAGAACACCTACATCCTGCCTTTTTTGCTTTTGGTAATCTCGTGGTCCAATTTGAGGGTTAGCATTTTCAGGTTTTTATCTATCATTATTTTGAATTATTGACAATAATAGTGATGGGGAAAATGGGAAGCAGTAGTTCAACAAAAAGTCAAGTGAAAAACAAAATGTACCTAACCGAACTAGTTAGAACACCAGGTTTCACTGATGAAAACCATGATATTTATGACCCTGCTATCCATGGTGAAAGGTATATCATAGATATTAGATATGCATTGTCTAGTAAGGCGGTAGATGCAAACAGGGTAAAATTTACTATTTTCAACACAATGTTAAAACAAAAAACAAATAAAATTGCATCGTGGGATGTTGGATTGGGAAGCATGGTGTTTCCTGAAGTATTCCCTTGCCCTGATTTTGTCATGGTTTGTGCCGAAAATTATGAGGAAGATAAAAAAGCAATTGTCAATAAAAATACAAAAGAGGAAATTCTATCCATAAACGAGGGAGAATTTACTCGTTTGTTGAACCTAGGATTTGAATCCCAAAACTCAAACGTCCAAATTGACCTTGAAAAGCTGGTAGGGAATTATGAGAGTCTCAATCCAAGTCGCAGAGATTCATTTATCAAAGCTCTAATAAAGAGTGGTACTGGTATTGTGTTGGATCAGAATCATAAGCCTCCTTATGATTCTAACATTTTTGTTCCATGGGTTGGGGATACTATTTCCTTGCTGTTGTTTTTCTTGGGATTGGAAAATGATAGGGAAGTGGGTGCAAGCCTTCTTGAAATGATTTATAATATCCATTGTGTAGGTTAGCCAGTAAGATATAATTTTGTTGAGCACATTATTCATTCCATGCAAAAACAATTACTAATGATCAAAAAAGGTTCCTGTAAGACATTTAGGTTCTCATCCTACTTGTGCTATCTCCTTCTATCCAAGTATCATGCAATATTCGAGACCAAAAAGCTTCAAATTGTGAGCTATAAGATTGATGAGAAGACTGGGAAGAGAACAGAGTGTCCAATATATGATTGGACGCCAAAGATAAGGATGCATGATAACAAAAAGAACTACAACCATTTTGTAGACTTCTTTTTGGCACCAATATATAATGAAATTACAAGCACTCCAATGCCTAGGTTGCATGTGTCTTGTAGAGATTGCATTCAACTCAGAAGTCAAATAGAATTGGCTGACTGGTTCTTCATGGAAGAATTCACTGTGTTAAGGTTTTACGGATCGACAGTAAAACCATACAGACTTCCAATACATGTGATAGAGAGGGTATTTGCATTAGAGTATGTACGGAAATTGGAGAGCATAGATAGGCACTTCTATGGTCAGCAAAAGAAGAGCATATTTCCTTCCTTGCCTTTCTCATGTGGAGGGTTCACATTTGAGAGAAAAGCATTCAATGTGGCACATGATTTTTTAAGAGTTTTTAACTTTGGTGATGAGAGTCTCTTGCAGTATGATCCAATCGGTGTAGTTCAAGCAAGGCTTAAGAAAAATGGGAACTCTTCAACGTTATGTCAACATGAAAGTAAACCATTGCTAGAAAAGCTTAGAAACATGGACTCCTGGGATAAGGTTAAAAAAAAGATGGAGAAAATTGCAGCTGACAAAAATATTTCAACAGAAGAAATTTCATCACAAATTATGGCATTGCAAATGCACATAGAGAGGACAATAGAGGAGGGCCAGGGCATCCAAAATAGGAGGTCCTACAATTTCTACCTAAAATCTGCTAATCAATCTAGGAAATCTATTCCCAAATCAATTCTGCACAAATGTAAAGAGAATTATTTCACTCAAACCAAAATAAATGATTTTTGGACTATGAGGAGGAATCTCGGTGAACCAAAGACAAGTGCAGAATTTGAGAGAATCGACGAGGATGCAGATTTTAGCAAATTGTGGGATATGGAGCATGGCAGGACTGAAGGTGATGATGATGAGCATGAGGTTGTCGTTGAGCCCCCTCCAACAACTACTACAGTCCCGAAAATATTAGGTGGAGTCAGTGAGCCCATGAAAGAAAAATATAGCAAAGGGGTAAACCTTGTGGAAAAAATGGGTTTTGAAGGTGGTGGTCTAGGTGCCAGAGGAGATGGCATTTGGTATCCACTTCAAGTACAACTTCCATCACAGTCAAAATCAAAAGGTCATCTTAAACCAGTCATTGGACTTGATTCTTCATATTCATCACGGATAGGTACTACTCATTACCCTCAAGGTCCACCTACATTTGTTTCAGGTTCAAATCCACAACCACCAGGTCCACCACCACATCATGGTATTCCCATTGGTAGTGAATCAAGTGCCACTGCCACTGGTGGGGAATTTGGGGATAGTATTCCTATTATTGTTCAATCAAGTGCCGATGTGATTGGTGGGGTTGGCATGGGTACTACTACTGATACTAGTTGTTTTGGTGTTGGACAAGGGCAACATCAAAATATCTCTTGCAAGAGGCCACTAGAGGTAGATACTCAATCTCATACTATTGAGAATCCTATATCAAGTGCCACTGACACTAGGAATCAATCATTTGCAGCTTTAGATCACACACCTCAAAAGACTATGAAAACTACATATGAAAGTGCCAGTGGGGGTGGGACAGCATCAGGAACTGTTGTTGGTAATTCTGATCAAGCATTAGTTAAAACCACAGGAATAAGTGGAACTGGAGCCTATGGTATTCCTATGTCACCTTTCAAACATTCAATTGCTTCAACAAGCCCAGATTTTCAATTTCATGATTACTATGACAAATATGAACACACAACAAAAGAAAATAAAGAAAAAAAGAAAGCATTTCATAGGAATTTTGTGTCTGAAGTTGTAAACGAACAGCCTGCAAGGAACAGGGTATTTCCAATATATGACCCACTGAAAGATATGATGGAGTTCATGGTTGTTATGCCCCTGGGCCCATCTAAAGATAAAAATCCACCACACAGTCAGATAGATCCCTCTCAATTTCAAGTTAGCACCCTCCAAATGGATTTTTCCAAAGTACATAATGTGGACAAAATTAGTGTGTCAAAAAGGACTAACAAAGTGGTCTACACTTCACTACTAAAGGTGGAGAGAGAAAAAAATAAACTGGAGAAACAAATTGAAAAGTTACAGGTAGACTTGGAAAACAAAAAATCAAGGAGGAAAGCAGCGGATAGCAAGTGCAACGATTTACAGAAAAGGATAAAAAATTCAGCCTCTACAGTAGAAATTGCAGAGCAGGAGAAGATGGATGCAGAATTGACGGACCTGACAGAAAAACTGGCTAAAAGCAGTAAAAAAATTGTTGAGGAAAAAGTCAGTTTTCAAAAATTATACAAAAGTTATGAGTCTGCTGCAGTCGAAATGAGAAAATTACAAGACCTATTGGATCATGGGAAGGAAAAAGAAAAACATTTGCAAGAGGAAGTAGAGGAAGAAAGAAAAAAATGTGCACAAATGAAAGAAGACCTGCACAATGCAAATGATAAAATAAAAACTTTGGAGGATAGATTGAAAGATAATATGAAAAATACAACGAAGTATATACAAGAAAATATTTGGCGGCAAATAATGCAGAGGAGTGAGAAATTGTGTGAATGGTTTCAATTCACTCAAAGTATGAGACAATTTTTTATAAAAATCAAAGGGCACTATGAGAAGAGCACACATGTTTATTCAAAAGAGGAAATGGCAAAAAAGATTCTGAAAGTAGTCTATAGTTCCAGTGACAGCTACTTGGCATCCAAGGGAATTAAGAGCCACATTGATGCCACGGTTAAGACATCATCTATCATTCAAAAATGCCAGAAGCTAAGGGAAACATCAGAAGTTATGGAAAGTTGTGGAAAAAAGATAACGAAACTGCAAGAAAAGAAAAATAATTTGATTAAACTTGGTTTACCTAAGCCTGTTGACACATCAAATAAATTCATTCGAAAAGAAGCTTACAAAAAAATCATGGAGATAAAAATGAAGTCTGATTTAGACTTGCTTCCTAAGGACACAACTCCCAAAAGCTTTCTAGAATTCATCCAACCATTTACAACTCTAAATTCGGTATTGGATGAAATAGTGATGTCAAGTAAATCTTCTAAATATGGAGTGTTGACGAAGTTGGAGTTGACTTTCCATAGTTTACAGAATATTGACCTTCCATCAAACGAAGAGTGGAGCACCCTACAAAAACTGACACAGAATTCTTAAGAATCATAGTATGTATTGCACAATTTTCTTCTTTTATTCTTAATTTCAAGGTTTTATGTTTTTTCCGTTTGCTATTTTGCTAATCTAGCCTATGAATCAATGATGCACTCGCTATTGCTATTTTGCTAATCTAGCCTGTGAATCTATTTTATGAATAGGTAAAAAAGGCACTCACTATTGCTATTTTGCTAATCCAACTTATGAATCTATGATGCACAATGCAAAACTTTAGCCAGTAAATTTGTATTCTCAAATTCTCCCTTGGTTTAACATTTATGCATTTCTCTATTTCTAATTAGTAGGTTTTAGGCACTGCTATTATCTATGTTTGATTTGTCATGGCATGAATTAATATTTAATTTTGAACTCTGTTTTTTAAACAGGAGACATCAAACATGTACCAGATGTTAAATTGCTAATACAGCCTATGATGGCCATATAAATATGTGTGAGTTTGTGATTTTGATGTTCAGTGTTCACATGTTGCAAACTTGCAATTCGACCTGAAGCTGTTGTTGCTCCCTTATTTCTATAAAAGGGAATTTAGGGTCATTTGCAATTTTGCAAAGGGTTCTTAAACTTTGTATTCACTTTTGCATGGACATTGGAGAATCACACAGGAGTTGTTGTTGCTCTCTTGTTTCTATAAAAGGGAATTCAGGGTCATTTGAAAAGGGTTCTGAAACTTTGTATTCACTTTTACAATTGGCATGGAGAATCACACAAATTGGTATATTACTATTGAATGAATTGTATCATATGGCTATATTTTGAAAGAATTAATGAAAATCTAAGTTCTCGACATGTGTATTACTATTGAATGAATTGTATCATATGGTTCTAAAATGTATCACACAGATTTGAGACTCAAACATGTATAAATAAACAATAAACATCTCTATATCAATAAACACATTATGGTTTTTTTTTATTATGCTATTTTAAATCTGGAAATAAAAAGTTGAAAAATACAATTACAAATCAATATTAAATTTTAATTGCAAAAAGTAATATGCTTTTGTAATATGAATGATGAGATACAGTAATAAGATTAATAAATACCAATCTCTTACAGTTGCTATTCATCCTCATCAAATTCAGTGCTTTCTTGATTTTGATTCTCGTCTGTGGTTTCTTCACTCTTAATCTAAGTCTGCATATCTTTGCCGAATTGCATCTCAACGCTACCATTAGGTCCAGTAGTCCCACTGGCACTTTGGTTTGAAGTGTTGCCCAAACCTCTTCTTTCACATTTGGACCTCTAGATTTGCAATGCCCTATCGTAAGGAAAAGTGTGGACAACATACCTAGATGTATAAAGCCTCAAGCAATTTTCCAAATTTTTGTCTAGTTTATTTCTTAGCTTTGATTTTAGGAATCCCAAAGCACTGAAAACTCTCTCATCTTCCACCGAACCCAATATCATGGTAAGACATAAATCAGCAAGCTTCACATATTCTATCATTGAATCACGCAAGGATGGGTTCTCAGCTATATATTTCCAAAGCCTTGTTATTGATCCCTCTTCGTGGGGGTTCTCCATTTTGGCATATTGTTCTTTCATAGTGTATGCAAAATAAGATGATTGCTCTCAAAGATGAGTTTCATCTAATATTCCATTTATAGTTACTCCATTAAATTCTCTGGATATGCAAAATTGTTTTATCAAAGTCAGTAGCTTACTTCGAAAATCAGATGCACTGTTGAAGCTCCAATAATGAGGAAACACAATAGACATGGCTTCGAGTAGGTTGTCAGGAGGGAATCTGCTTCTAATTTGTGAGGAAAGATCATATGCAATTTTCTTCACAGAAGTAGTTATAATCTCAACAATCTTGTCGAAATCTTCCTTTGTAACTCTTGCTAGTTTCTTCCTAGGGCGCTTTCCTGGTTCCTCGAGGTCGACCGTGGCATAGAAGTGCATTGGTATCTCAACTCCCCGTACATTGGCACATACCTCCCTGTCTACACAGATTTGTAAAAAGTTATCAAGATTGTTCAAATTTGTGAGTGTCTGCCACTTAACAAATTTTTCATCAAATAGTGTTGGTTGATTTCAATAGAGATTGTCGAGGGTCATGCATGTCATCTTACGCAGCATAGCATATTCTGCAATATACAGAACTCTTTTTTGGGCAGCCTTCATAATATTCCTCATTTCCTCTAGCATGGGCAGAAGACCTGCTAAAGTT